>NC_134365.1:209280386-209941886 GCF_035582795.1 Mycteria americana
TGAAGCAAGCAGGGATTTTGATGTTCTATATATGTGAAGCTGATGTTGTTTTAGGGTCATAAGAAGAGCTACTGAACAGCTTGTATGGGAGTGAATATTACAGTTAAAAATGAGTATCTTATGTGTAAGACTCTCACATAGTGAATTAAGTGCTTTTATCTCTACCTAATTAAAATTCCATTTTGGCAAAGCAAAGACTGTAACCTAAGTTATTGATAATTGTTCTTTTTTGATAGAAATTCAAGGATGTTCTGCTTCAATACATTGCAGAGGTTTTCTTTATGCTCTAGGGTATGTCAAGACGTACACAAACATGAGAACTGAAAATTACTATATTGAATAATTCACTCTATAAATGAAAAAAAAAACCAACAAAAAACAAGCAATGGAAATCTAGGAGCTAAGCTACAGCTTTTTGTAATTCTGTTTGAGAAAGCTTCCAGCTGTGACTACACCTTCAAGGAGTTTGTCTTCAGTGTAAACTTAAGTTATAATTTCAAGGCATCCTCTTTGTCTATATGCTGCTTACAGACAGAAGCTTGTAGCATCCTTTTGGGTTGATTTACCAGCCAGCAAAGACAGTTTATACCTGTTAAGATCACACCACTCAAATTTAATTTTCTGTTTCTTAACATCCACTTACATAAAAGCCTTTTCTGCAAGTTGGTGGAAATGAATATGTAGAGCTCTACAGTCTGTTGCACCCACTGCGCTGTTACCTGGATTGGGATCAGACGGTCCTCCAGAAAGGGCAGCCAGAGCTTCAGAGGAAACCTCAGCTCCTTGTGATTTACCACATCACCAGAGGTTGCCACTCTCATTGTTTGCTTGTGAAACAGCGTGTCTTCTTGTCACATATATGGGAAATCATCCAGGTTTCTGGCTACTGTGAAGGTGCTTAAACTGAGTTTTCACAAGCAAATGAGAAGCACTCACAGACTCTTTCTCTTTGCATTGCCCACAGGAACAGCAGACAGAGGAACAGCTACTCCTTCCTAATTGGGTGGGTGGCATCTTAAATGTTCAAAGATTTCTGCGGCGATTGTGTCTGTGGGGTTGCACACGTTTGAGGGCTTCTCTAATATGGACACAGTAGCTCAAGTTTTACCTCACCCTGGGCACACAAAATGGACCAGTTGAGTACAAACGGTCTTAAGAGCGCCTTGAACACCAGCCTAATAACAATGGTCTGCATGCTTTTTTTGACCAGTAAATCACACACACATTTCTCATGGAATGCCCTGAATGCTTATTAGCCACTTAAAACTGCAAATGCTACAGATGACACAGTTCTGTGTTGTAGACGTGGTTCATGTCCTGTAAAGCAGAGACTGGTAATGACTCATTGACAATTATGTTCGTGGACACTTGTGTACTAAGAATTGCAACTTTATTCAGAATAACAAAATTAAAGTTATATTATCCTTAATGATAGATTTAGCTGTGCACTCAAGGATTTTCTGAATTAAGGTCATGGCAAGCATGCTGATTTCTGTACTTTTTCACATAAATATTTGTTGTATTCTTTATTTTAAACTATAATTAATATACAATCTAGCATTACATATATATATATAAAAGAGAAGATAAAGTAAGATAAAAATAAAGTTAATCTAACACCTTAAATAAGTGCTTTTGTTTGAGCAAAACAGTAAAATATTATCAAATAACATGTCTGTAAAATAAAATAAAACATTCTTGTGTGTGTACAGGAATCTTGGAAACAACCCTTCCATAAGAAAATTCAACATTTTAACTTTCCATGGCATCTCAAAAGGTCTGAATAAATACAAGTTTTATGCTTCATAGAACGGAAATGTATTTCCTAACTACCTTTATATCGCCAGGAGAACTGGTGACACCCAACACGGAGAAGGCTGAGGTACTCAACAACTTTTTTGCCTTAGTTTTCAATCATAATTGTTCTTCCCACATCTCTCATGCCCCTGAACCTCAAGGCAGGGAGTAGGGGAATGAAGTCCCCCCCATTGTAAGTGAAGATCAGATTAGAGACCACCTAAGAAACATGAACGTACATAAACCCATGGGACCTGACAAGATATATCCCGGGGACCTGAGGCAATTGGCTGATGATATTGCCAAGCGACTCTCCATCATATTTCGTGACAGTCAGTGTCTGGAGACTGTCTGCCTGGAGACAAAGTCCCCAGTGACTGGAGAAAGGGAAACATCATGTCCATTTTTAAAAAGGTCAATAAGGAGGACCCTGGGAACTACCAATCAGTCAGCCTCACCTCAGTGCCTGGTAAGATCAGGGAACAGATCCTTCTGGAAGACATGTTGAAGCATATGGAAGACAGGGAGGTGGTTAGAGAAAGCCAACGTGGCTTCACTAAGGGCAAATCGTGCCTGACTAATCTAGAGGCCTTCTGTGATGGAGTGACTGCATCAGTGGACAAAGGAAGAGCTATGGATGTCATCTACCTAGACTTCTGTAAGGCTTTTGATACGGTCCCCCACAGCATTCCTACCTCTAAATTGGAGAGATATGGGTTTAATGGATGGACCGTTAGATGGGGTAGGAACTGGCTGGATGGCCATGTCCAAAGAGTTACAGTCAACAGCTCAATGTATAAGTGGAAGCCAGTAACGGGTGGTGTCTCTTAAGGGTCATTAATGGGACCCATACTATTAAACGTCTTCATCAGTGACACAGACAGTGGGGTTGAGTGCACCCTCAGCAAGTTTGTAGATGACACCAAGCTGAGTGGTGCAGCTGATTCTCTAGAGGGACAGGATGCCATCCAGAGGGACCTTGATAGGCTTGAGGAACCTCATGACCAAGTTCAACAAGGCCAAGTGCAAGGTCCTGCACCTGGGTCAGGGAAACCCTCAGTACCAATACAGACAGGAGGATGAATGGTTTGAGAGCAGCCCTGTGGAGAAGGTCTTGAGGATACTGGTGAATGAAAAATTGGACATAGGCCGGCAATGTATGCTTGCAGCCCAGAAAGCCAACCATATCCTGGGCTGCATAGAAAGAAGCGTGGCCAGCAGGTAAAGGAAAGTGATTCTGCCCCTCTACTCTGTTCTTATGACACCCCACCTGCAGTACTGCGTCCAGCTCTGGAGTCCCCAGCGCAAGAAAGCCATGGACATCTTAGAGTGGCTCCAGAGGAGGGCCACAGAAATGGTCAGAGGCCTGAAATACCTCTCCTATGAAGAAAGGCTGAGCGAGTTTGGGTCGTTCAGCCTGGAGAAGAGAAGGCTCCGGGGAGACCTTATTGTGGCCTTTAAATATTTAAAGGGGGCTTATAAGAAAAATGGAGAAAGACTTATAACCAGGGCCTGTAGTGACAGGACAAAGGACAATGATTTTAAACTAAAAGAGGGTAGATTTATATTGGATATAAGGAAAACATTTTTTACAGGGAGGGTGGTGGGACACTGGCTTAGGTTGCCCGGAGAAGTTGTGGATGCCTCATCATTGGAAGTGTTCAAGATCAGGTTGGACGGGGCTTTAAGTAGCCTGATCTAGTGAAAGATGTCCCTGCCCATAGCAGGGGGATTGTAAATAGATGATCTTTAATGGTCTCTTCCAACCCAAATTATTCTATGATTCTATGATCTTCCTCCACCTTACCTGGTTCACAGAAATTAAGATTTTTTTACATTCTCATTAAATCTCACACATTTTATCTGAGTTGAATCTCTTCTTTAAGACATATATTATCAGCTATTAAGATTTAACACATAAGATTAACCCATCTTAAGTTATTATAATATTCTCCCATATGATTTCGACTGATGTGATTTGTAAAGATACAAAACCTTCAGCAGTGCTTATGCAAACCTGTACCTCGTCAGCTCACTACAAACCTAGGTCGGGTGTCAGACTTGGGTCTGACATCTGACCAATGTGTGATCAATGTGTGGCCTAATATTTTATATCCTGCTGCTTTTCACTTTCTCTTTTCATCATGGGAGATAGTTCCTGTGTTCACTAGCAGTGATAGTTTTCTCATTTTTTTTTTAAATCTCTTTAGAGATTTTTTTTTTAATAAACATATTTATGTTTCCATTACTATCACAAAAAACCCTTCAGTTTAGTCTCCAGATTTTTCCCCATCATTCTCTCTTGTGATATCCATTTTCTTGACCTTGTTTCCTCATGGCACTCAGTGTGACACGTCATATGATATTCAGATACTCATCTATATTTTACAATAGGAGGGAAGTGAAACATTGTATAGTCTATATAAAGTCACAGAAATAGTCCTTTGGATAACTGGGAATCAAATCTAAAGTGCTTGAGTAATATCCTAATATTTTAGTCTTTTTCTATATGCAGCAAGCAAGCTAAATTTAGCTGACAAATTTGCATGTTACATACCTGTATTCACACCAATACTGAAAGAGAAGGACCTGTTATTGAATAAATTTGTGGGCAGAAAATCTGTGTCCCCTCTGTATTTTAAGTTTCCTTCACATCCTACAGCCTATGTGTTGTAGCTTTCCTGCCCTGACAGTCCTTAGTTGGTCTTATGGTCTTGATTTTTAAAAAATAGAAAGAAAAAGATTGAAAACACTAGCAAGCAAATCTGCTAACTGTAACCATAAATTATTTTCAATACAAATTACTATTTGTTAGTTCAGAAATATAATAGCTTTCATTAGCATTTGTCTCCAGTTTGCCTAGAAGAATTAGGTATTATTGCTCATGTTGATTAGTGGGACCACAATGAGAAGCAGAAATAGTTTAATCTTTGTATATCCACATTATTTGCTTTAAGAAAATAACATTCTACACACTGTTTACTTATTAGCACCACAGATCTCTGTATTCCTGCTTCCTTTTCTGCTGCAGACACTATTCATCCCAATGACTTCAATAACCCTTTCTACCATGGGCTCATTACTTTGTTTTCTATGAGAGTCCTTCTCCCCCTAGTCCAACTTCAATTGAAAAGATATTTCTATCTGCTAAGTTAAGGGCTTGAAATGTCTTTACTTGTCATATCTGAACTGGAAGTTACTACACTCTGCATGACTTATAGCCAACTCAAGGTCCCAGGAGCAAAACTGGTCACAGATATGGGTAAAAACATTTTTTGGAAAGAAGGCACTGTTGTAAAATTCCAAATTTTCCAGAGAAAACATTAATCTAAATAAACGCTGCAATCTAACAAAGTGTTGTAACATTAGAGTTTCTCTTTCAACTGCATTTTGTTGTCTGTCATGGGAAATGTAGCCTGCACCTAAAGAAGAGAAAGAAGAAATCACAAATAATACTTGGCACTTGTCTTTAGGTAACTGAACTAATTTCTAGGTATAGCAACAACAGTTCTTTTAAAACCATACAGCACTGTGAGAGGACTTGAAAATAAATGTTTCCGTAACTTGTAGGAAGGCCAAACTGTAACTAGAAGCAGCTAGACACTGGTTGTGCAGTATTGCTTTGTGTTATGTTAAACACAGTATTTTGTTCACCTGGTTCCCCATGTGTTTATTAATTTACTGTCTTTCTTCCTGTAAGCTCTTTGGGAGAGAGACTTTAATTTTTATTTTGTATTTAAAATATCTAAAGTAAAAGGCCTCCCAGTGCTAGTACTGCATAACTCATAACAGTTGATGGATGAGGAGGAAGGTAGAAAAAGGAGGAACTGGCTTTCAGAGGTATTTAAGCAGCAACATGTGACCTATATAATTTAATCCATTATTTCCAACATGAAAGTTGTTTTCATTTTTAAGAACAGAAAATCAAACTTATGGAACAAGATGGAGCAAACAATCTCCCCAGACTAGGCTTCAGAAATGAAGGGTTGAAAAGACAGGAAGGTTTGCAAAGAAATTGGTTCTGGTTAGTGATAGTGATAGAAACTGATGGGCAAAAAAAATCATGTGGATTATGCAGTGAATGACCATTCCAGTTTTGATCCACAAACAGACCAAATCTCCTCTTTTTTTTCCTAGAATGTCATCTAACTCAAAAGAGGAAAGAGGCTATTAAAGTGCTAAATTGCAATGTCTTGGTATGGTATGTAGTAATTAATAAGTTAGACTTGAAAAAGTGTTGCAAAAAAAAAAAGGCCCAGTGCCCTAGATATTGAAGATCAACTACAGGCAAGACTAAATATTTTATAATAGGGAAAAAAGGCATTGCTATGACAATAGTCAGTTCTATTTTAAAACTCCACAATCATAGAAATCTATGAATATTCATAATACCTTTTTTGCTGCTACTCTGGGGAAATCTTTCCTGGGCTCAAAATACAGATTAAAATTGACAGTAAAGAAAGGAGGAGGGGAAAAAAGGGGGGGGGGGAGGGGAATGGCTAAGAATTTCTTGAAGCAGTGTGAGAGAAAATGAAAGATCGGGCCTATCTGGGGAAGGATGTAAACAACCTGGAAGTATTCAGTAATTAGGAAGAATATCTGCATAAGCAAGGAGAAGGAATTTGATACATAATTTTAGTATAAATTCACTGACCAAGTGAACCAGAACAATGAGACTAAAAATAAATCAGAATGGGAGAAGTCTGGGAAATTATGTTTCTGCTTCCTGCATATATGTATAAATACAAATATATAAATACATAAATATATAAATAATATATACATATAAGATTATAAATGTTGATTTTTTTTAATCCCAAATAAAAACTAAAGTCCTTCTCCATCAGTTTTATAAAGCTCGGGTTCTATGCTTGTGGAGTATTTTCAGAGTGGAATTGTTGTATTGTTCCCAAACCACTCTGCTGCTTGAGTTCAACTTCAACTTCTTTTCCTTTCTGCCTGTCAAAAAGAAGGGTAATAGTCATTGCCTGATGGAGAACTGAGAGTGTGGGTACCCAGTGACATTGGTAGTCAGACTGCTAATTATGAGGTATGTGAGCAACATGAGGACCATCCACTTGGGCCTCCACTTGGTCTAATTTCTGGACATCCTTTACTTTCACTTGGAGAGTAAAACAATGTCGAAACATTTCAGAAAGCAGGGCAGTTCATACATCAAGGTCTACCACAGGTGGTGCAGAGAATAAGCTGCCAAAGCACAAACCTAAGCTGATGCCACGTGTAGCTCATCTGGACTGCAAGCAGCAGTCACATCAGCACCGGTCAGTCTGGAGAAAAGGCAACACTAATTAGCTCAGGTGCAATGCTATACTGAGATCCCTGCACAGCACAGGACCAGGCAGGATTTCCAGCTTGTTGAGCGATGTCTTAGATGCCTCAGTATCATTGCATTGTGTAAACATGCCTTAAGAGACCTCAGAGCAATGGAAAGAACAACAACAAAGTGAGCTTTAGTAATCTACATGGTTATTTTCCAGCCCAGTTTCCAAGAGAAACCATGTAACCCTGAGGAGGGTGAGCAGGATGGAGGCACACGTGGTGTTCTAAATCCTTGCAGTCAGTGGAAAATCTCTGAAACCATGAAACCTAGAAACCATGGTTAAGTGGAGTTTAAAAGGAACAGTTATTTCAAACAGCAGGGATGATCAAGAACTTCATGCAACCTACTGGAGATGAAGATTGACTTAATATTGTAAAAGAGTCTCTGGATACAAAATTACTTTGAATAAGCTGCTTGGCGCTCTGAAGTAGAATTAAGGAAAGGATATTAAAAATCTGGCAGGCAATAAATACCATAGTACTTGATTATTTGGAGAGATTCCTCAAGGAATCAAATGCTTACAAACATAACTCAGCATTTTTCATTGTGATGGGCATGTAATATATTTAAATTTACTGTAAAGACCCTCTTGACATGCAGTGGCAATCACTGAGTGAACTCTCTAGCCACCAAGTATCATGTCACCCTGAGTGCACTTTATTATCAGGTAACACAAAAAAATGGCTGAACCAATTCCAGAAGTCTGACTTTATAAATCTCTGTGAAAAACACCTGCTAATGTTCTTCATACTGGTACTTTTGAAAAACTGGGCTGATACGAACCCAACATGCAGGAACCATCCATTTGCTCAGATATGATGCTAACAAGGAATAAAGTGATGATATCGTGCATACTGGAGAGATCAGGAGTAAACTACATGTTAGAAGCCTGCTCTCCAACTTTTTCACAACGCAAGGTCATGTAAAGATACATTGAAGAGAAACATCCAACTATTTGAATAATAAGCAAGACTTCACCAGACCAAACCAAACAAGAAACCCTAAGTCTTTACAATCAGTCAAACTTATGTATTGTACAGGTCATCATTACCTTGCTTCTGATATCGTCTTGCTGACAATCAGAGCCTACAAGGAAAAGTAGTGTTTAGTCTAAGAAAACCAAAATTGGATGAATGGTGATACTGTTCAGAATTAAAAAATTCAGACTAATGCGTTTTGCTTTTATGTGTGTCCACAGAGAAGATTTCACAGACCAAATATTTGTAAAACGTAGAATAACTTTTAAATAAAATTTTTGGGAGTTTATTAGCAGTTAGAAGGAAGGAAATCAGCCACAACTGCCTAATAAATGTCATGGTGTTCACCTCTGGATACTACAGTTGTTAAAAGGGAGTGTGTTAAGTATTTAAACCATACTGTGATCCTATCACCAGTTAGTCTAAATGAGTGTCATCCTTTCAAAGTGAACAAGGCTAAGAAATGACAGTCTGTACTTCAGAAAGCTTAGCAATACTAGTATGGTTCAGTGGCCTAAATGTAAGTACTTACTGCCCTTTTAAGTGCTATAGACTACCCCGCCTGGCCTCAAGTAGCTTCTTCATAAGGTTGTACATGACCCACTGTATCAGCCTGAGTTAAATCAGCCACCTCATAAAGAGCCTTCAGTGGCACTTGGCACTTCAGTTTAGGCAGCTGAATTCTGCCTTAGCAGGTTAATTTAGCTAGCATAAGGAGGAAGCTAATTTGGGTGGGGGTGATTATCTTCCTGTTATATGCCTAAAACCATATTTGGGCATCTAGATCAAGATGATCAGATCTTCAACCAGGCTAAGTGCAAGGTCCTGCACCTGGGTCGGGGCAACCCCTGATATCAATACAGGCTATGGGATGAAGGGATTGAGAGCAGCCCTGAGGAGAAAGACTTGGGGGTACTGGTGGATGAAAAGCTGGACATGAGCTGACAATGTGCGCTTGCAGACCAGAAAGCCAACTGTATCCTGGGCTGCATACAAAGAAGCATGGCCAGCTTCTTTGGATAGAGGGAGGCATGGCCAGGTCGAGGGAGGTGATTCTGCCCCTCTACTCTGCTCTGGTGAGACCCCACCTGGAGTGCTGCATCCAGCTCTGGAGTCCTCAGCACAGGAAAGACATGGACCTGTTGGAGCGGGTCCAGAGGAGGGCCACAAAAATGACCCTCTTCTATGAAGAAAGGCTGAGACAGTTGGAGTTGTTTAGCCTGGAGAGGAGAAGGCTCCAGGGAGACCTTATTGCAGCCTTTCAGTATTTAAAGGGGGCTTATAAGAAAGATGGGGTCAAACTTTTCAGCAGGGCCTGTTGCGATAGGACAAGGGGTAATGGTTTTAAACTAAAGGAGGGTAGATTTAGATTAGATATAAGGAAGAAATTTTTTACAATGAGGGTGGTGAAACACTGGAACAGGTTGCCCAGAGAGGTGGTAGATGCCCCATCCCTGGAAACATTCAAGGTCAGGTTGGATGGGGCTCTGAGCAACCTGATCTAGTGGAAGATGTCCCTGCTCATTGCAGAGGGGATGGACTAGGTGACCTTTAAAGGTCCCTTCCAGCCCAAACTATTCTATGATTCTATGATTCATATTTCCTATGACAGGCAACAGGACTAGGCAACTAGACTTTCCTATGAAAGGCAACTTCTACTCAAGGCTGTGAGCGTGAGTAAAAGATTTGGGTCTTTTGTTCAGACATTTTGAAGAGAATTTGTCAAATTAAACTGAACGTTGTCAATACAAATGAGGACCATTTTAGAAGGGATTAAAGTGGGACACATCAGAATCACAGAATCACAGAATCACAGAAGGGTTGAGGTTGGAAGGGATCTGGTCATCTGGTCTAATCCCCCTGCCCAAGCAGAGCCACCTAGAGCTGGTTGCCCAGGACCATGTCCAGATGGCAAACTTTAGTCAGAAGTAAAACACATAGTCTACCTAGTCACTTAGGGCTTTTTATAGTCAATATCTACAGAGGGACACTCATAACTTCATGGCCTAATGTAAAGTCAGATTCAGCTCCAGATGTAGACACCTGAACTTAGATTTCTACAGCCTGTGTCAACACATGAATTAGATGTCTAATATTGACTACAGTCAGTAAAGACCTACTCAAAAGAGTTTAAAGAACTAGTCAGAAGAGTATGTAAAGTTACCAGCTTTAGGATAGGTTCTCTAAATTCTACCAACTGTCATGAATAGATCTCCACAGAGACACTAAGGACACTTGAAGACACTTGCATTGCAACCAAATTTCGATGTCCAAGTTCAGAGCTGAATTCCAGCTCTTCTTTTCTCTGGGAGTTTTTGTAGTTCATTAAATAGTGTTTCCTTTCTATTTTGATACCTTTTGCAGTCTGAAGTCAAGATTTTTTCTCTGATTAGGAAGATAAAGGCCTTCCTAATAATGGCTATTAAAAAAAAAATATGTGAAAAAATCTAGATGCAAAAGGAAAGAATCTTCTAAAGATAAACAAATACTTCCATGAGCAACAGAATCAACTTGTGAATTCACAGCTTGAGTATGAAATTGATGTTTAATACTGAATGAGTTCTTTTTCTCCACTAGTTGTCACACTCTCGTTTACCCAAATTTCATTAGCTTAAAGAAACACTAAAGTTGGTAGTAGTCATTAGGTAAAAAATATAACATGATCCCTTGAGTTTATTTAAGAAACCAAAGTAACAAATTAACTTGATAATATGAATTTCGTTTTCTGCTACCAAGCCCCTCTCAAAAGGTTCTTGACCTTCTCTTCTTTGCAGTGGCAAGAAATAAGTATCTCTTTTTCCTTTTTATATCTTTCCCCACATTGATGTTCTCATTCTCCAGTGCTGTAGAAGAGAAGATAAAGCCCTACAGTTTTCTCACAGAGAAGCAGAGGAATTGAAACAAGCAAGCAGGCAGTCTCTGTCTCACAGATCGCAGCTGTACACAGGTTGAAAACAGCCAACATCCTTGGCTTCTTAAAACTTGAATACATACGGCAACAAGTTAGCTCAGGAGGCTCTTACACTATTAAGTGGAGTTGGGAAGTCTGTTCTCTTGCGGGGACATATCAATGGAAAGGTTTTACTATGCCACTGTCCTAGTGTAACCAAATGTAACCAAAGTGATCAGTTTGTTGTGTGGTCTTTTATAACTATTTATAAGGTAATAGAATCACCATAGAGATAGGAGCGGGGTAGACAATACTTTAATGTTGTGTTTGTACATCTATGGCTATGGATATGCTGCTATGCCCAAAGACAATTGGACGAGGAGTAGTGCAGACATGCTGCTATGCTCCCAGTACAGCCCCAGCCCGTCTTGACAATGAGTCGAGGAGTATTTAACCAATTAGAATAGTTTGTTTGTGTTAGAATAGGAAAAAGGGTGCCAAATCATTGTTAGCAACCATGCACCATGAAGAAGGGAAGCAAGTTACGTAAGCAAGGTGATATTGCGCATGCCCATAAGAAGGGGTCAACTAAAGGACACACCTGTACGACCACCAAGGACCACCAGAGACACCCACGGAAGCCCCTCAGAGTTCAAGGACGCATGTGTAATGACCATGCAAATATGATAATTAGTTCTAGGAAATACAATGAATATGTATGATCATTCCAGGAAATTTGATGCATATGTATATAGTGAAACAATATAAGTTTTGGTTGATGTAACCTACGGTATGCACGCTTGGTGGAGCGATCCCCGTGCATCCAGTGCCATAATAAAGAACGCCTGCTTCTTAATGCTACATTGGTGTCAAGGAGTTTGATTCCCCATTTTGGTGACAGTAGGACAATATTTCAAAAAAAAAGAAAGAAAACTGATAACAGACAATAATTGAGTTGCAAAAATACCATGTCTAATTTTGGAAAACAACATTTTGGAAATGACAGAAACATGTAATTTTTCAAAACTTAATTTGATGGTTTTACCTAATACCTTTAAAAGTTATTTTGCTGTCAGTAAACATGAGTTTGTATTGCTGTTACAAATGACATGATATCTGTGTTCCTGGATGCAAATCTAACCTCAGTGACATCCATTCTCTAGGAGAATTCAGACAGCTTCAGTGAAATGAACATGAAGAAATCGCTAACTGGGTTTTCAAAATGTATAGGAAATGGGTCATGCAAATTCTAGCTTTTCACCAACTAAGGAGGGACTTGAATAGAAAATGAAAAGGTGATGACAATGTGGCTGTAGTGATTTAAAAAGCTTCAGAAGTCTTTCAGAATTTTTTTCATCATAAGCATTATGGTGTTGCACTCCCTAAAAGCCTATTTGTCTTAAACTAAAAAGAAAGATTTTCTTGTAAGTCAGGGGATGAGTGCTTTTTTTCCTTTTCTTTTTTATTTTTTTTTAGTTCCATGAGCTATAAGACAAATAAAGACAGTTTTCTCATTTCCTCTGCAAAGATAAAACTGAGATAGTGTCCCCCAAGGCATGTTGAAGAAATAGAGACAGAAATTTAGGCCAAAGTATTGTCAGGTTACAAAGCAAGATAGCAGTCAATGTACAATTATCTTTTGGTTAAAATTGTCTGCTGACCTGGATATTGTCAAATGGGTTTTGATAGTTGAAGGTGACTGACAATTACTGTTGCGTAGTTTATGTTCATTATTTCAGGTTAAAGTATTTGTGGTTGCACAATTCTGTAAGTGAAACATTGAATAAGAGTTTTTTGGTGTCACGATGAGGGTATTTGGGAATTTTATGACCTTCATGCAGTAATAAAAGGGTAAAAGTCAATCATTAAAGCCAGTCTGATTGTATATAGCACAGAACTTTGGGATGCAAGAAAGGAATCATAGAATCATAGAAATGTTGACCTCTGGAGGTTATCTAGTCCAGCTGCCAATTCAGAGATAAACTATTGTACTGAGTCTGGCTGGAATGGAGTTAACTGTTCTTATAGGGGCCATACAGTGCTGTGTTTTGCATTTGCAGCTAGAGCAGTGTTGATAAGACACCAATGTTTTGGTGCTTACACAGCATCAAGGCTGTCTCTCCATGCACCCTCTCCACACCCAAAGGCTAGTAGGCTGGGGGTGGGCAAGAGAATGGGAGGGGACCCTGATCCAAACTGACCAAGGGGATATTAGAAATCATATGATGTCATGTTCAGCAATAAAAGCTGAGGAAAATGAAGCAGGGGAGAAATTTGTGGTTATGGTATTTGTCTTCCAAAGCAACTGCTACACATACTGAGGCCCTGCTTCCCAGGAAGTGGCTGGACATCTGCCTCCTGATGGGAAGTACTGAATAAATTCATCTTTTTGCTTTGCTTCCACACATGGCTTTTTCTTTTATTAAATTGCCTTTATCACAAACCATGAGCTTGTCCATCTTATTTTCTCCCCCTGTCCTGTTGAGAAGGGGGAGTAAGAGAGCAACTGGGTGGGGGTCGGCAGCCAGCCAAGGTCAACCCACCACAGCTGCCACCAACACTAGATCAGATCAGCCCTGGCTTTGCCAGCCAAGGCATGAAAACTTCTCAGGATGGAAATTTCACCACCTCTGAGTAACCTGTTCCTGGGCTGCACAAGCCTCCTACAGATTTGCTTTTTCCTGATATCCATCCTGAACGAGCAAGACAAAATTTGTAAGTATTTTCCCTTGTTATACTGTCTGCTACTACCAAAACCAATCTGGCTGTAACATCTTCATAACTGCCCTTACTTGTATCAAGTAAATGGGGCATGGCCCCATGACCCCAGGTATTAATGTCCATAGATTGTACTGCTTCTATAGTTTGCATTATTCCTGAGAACTTGTGACCAAATTAAAAATGAAATTACTACTAGTTCCCATTTATAGATGTAGCACAAAAAGATGAAGGTCTTAGATCAAAAGAGGAACTTGTGATGCTTGGTGCTTCAATGCCCAAAAGTTAAAGGCCTTTCTCAGTGTAAAACTCAAAATTAAAGCCAAGCATTCTCTACCTAGTGAACAGAAAACTTTCAGGTCTATAGGAATAGGATCCACAACAAGCAGCTAACAGCTGCTTGTTGAAGTACAATACATAACTTGTGAAGAAAGGAAAAATAGTATATCCTTAGGTCTTTTGAACAGCAGAGACACCATGAAAAAGTGAAGAAAGTATTTGATTTCACACAGTCTAGAATTGTTGGTATGACAGTCTGCCCTGAGAAATATACCCAGTTCAGTGCTTTTCTCCAATATGTAGATGGATCTGGACCATCTGGGATCCAGGTATCAGCTGGTTCACATCTAGCAATTCAAAGCATGAATGAAGGAAATCATACTTGTCAGTATAAATCAGTAATTTTATATGTCTCACACAAGTATAAATTTAGGTTCTCTGTCAAAATTAATTAAGTCAAAACACAGTTCCTAGCTCATTTCTTTGAACACGCATCTCTCTGTCTCCTCTCCTAAAAGATGTGCTATTACTGTGTGATGCTGTGCTTCCCCCGCCCCCTACCTTTATCTCTGGTAACCCTGCTCAGGCAATAAGCACCAGTGATGGCTGTAATGGATGCATCTGGTCATGATGGCTGCATCCGGCTCAAAGTGGATTCAGCAGACAGATAACAACACAATAGCCAAGGGCTATTGTGCAATGCAACCACCTAACCACAGTGAAGAAACTAAAATCTGTAGTCGGTATGCAAATATGACTACAAGTCAATCATCTTACTCTCATAAATAGTGAGCAGCCCAAGAGCCCTTCTGAGCTTTCCTGCACGGCAGCGGGCTGCACGCCAGGATCTCCCCTTGAGTAGGGATGTCTCTCAAGGTTACTCCTCAAGGTTGAGAGATTCCTTGCTGAAACAGATCCTCGGTAAGTGACTAGTAGCATGCTAAACTTTGAAATCTTAGCTAAGTGATATAAAGGATTGATGCGCACATATAATCCTTTAGACATAAACCGCTGACCAAGTCTGGGACTAGGATTGGATCCAGCTGCACCTAGACTCCTGTCTGAGAAGGACTTTAGAAAGCAAGGGTGTCCTTTCTGAACATCATGACTGTCCTCTATGCAGTAAACAATCAGGTGTACCTTGCCATTGAATCTTGTTAAACCACTGTTGCACTGAACTTTGTTAACTCCCTGTTCTATATCAATAAAGTATATTGTTTCTTCTCTCTTATGAGTGAAGTGCACTCTCACTCCATCCATGACATACTGTTGCTGAAGTCTGTATTTTATATGAAGCCTAATACTTGCAGCATTTGCCAAAGAAGCTCGAAAGAATTCTTCAAGTCAGAGCTCCTGTTTACCAGGGTAGCACTCTACCTGTGGAAGGGTACAGACCCTTCTCTTCCAATTCAAAAGGTGTCTCCGTGGATTCAAATTGCAGCATCTACGGGGGCTGGATTCAAACAGACAAGTGAAATTTCTTACTAGTCTAGTGGCCCAGATAGGCAAAAGCAAGTCTGAACTAAGCTGCTGTTCTTGGAAAACTGGTGTATTTTACTTTACACAATCAACACTTAAGAAACAAAGATATTATTTTAATTTCAATGTAACTGACTTGCTTATAACACTCAGAAAGATTCTGGCAAAGCTGGTAACTAAGTCTGTATCATCTAAGTGCTCATCTAGTGACTTGCTTATAAAATAATCTCTCCTCTTAGCTCTGATTATGTAACAATAATATATTTTCAGTGCATCTGGTTGCAGTTGGAGTTCCATTTCCAAGGGAAATCCCAAAATGCTCTTAAGAAAATTAATACATACAGTTATAATAAGGAAGGGGAAAACAAAATACCTCTGAACTATACAAAGAGAAATCCTTTCTTATATGTTTATTGCTTTTCACAGTGTCCCAACACTAAGATAACCATCTCGTGTCCCCTCAGAGAAGGTGTAAAGCACTGAGAGACTTGTGTACAGAGCTACAGTGCAAAAGCTTCTCATGAAAAGGGTGGAATGGCTGTTTTCAGTGTTTCAAAGAGTTTCATTTGCCTTGTATTTAACCTTATTTCAATTGTCTCACCAGACAATAAGCACCTGTAATAAGAATATATAGAGAAGATCATGGGCACCTGGACCACAGTAGTTATTTAAGGAAATAAAAAAGGAAGTTTGGATTTCAAATGAATTACTTCCTTCTTTTTTTTAAAAATGAAAGTTATTTGAGGGCGTTAAGAGCTGGACTGGGCATATTGGTCCCTCATGGAGACATTGAATTAAATTCTTCTTTTAACTGCACACCAATGAAGCCAAAAAGGACAGCTAATGTATAGATATAATTCAGAGCACAGTTTAAACTATTCTGTGAATGTGAGACACAAGCAAAAAGCTATAGTGTCAACAGGCCCCATGAGAATAGTACAGGCCTTGACTAACTTGTGAAGCAAATAAACCAGACTCTCAGATTAATCTCAAGCATCTTTATCCCTTATTCAAGACAGTTTTTCATAATATTTAACTGAAGTGTTTATGTGCTTGCTTGTTTTTCTGGTGTTACTGAATCTTCTCCACTGTGTACCCACCACTATTGAGATAATGGGCATCATTTCACTGACTTCCTCAGAGGTAATGGCAGTCTTATAAAAATAAAGTTTCTTGTTTCTGTGGTCAAATATATCTTTATAAGGGTAGCACTACATTGTCAGTCAAGAGATTAAGTATTTCTTGTTTGTTTGTGTTTCACTTGGCAATAGTATCTGTCTGATTGCCTACAAATATTTAAATGCATGTCCGAACATGGCAGTCTTGAACATGAACCATGAAAAGAATAAACTTTATCAAAAGGCTGCTCTGCAGCCTCTGATTACTACACCTATATTTGTTTCTGCAGAAGCTTTCTTGTCTCACAAACACTGACATCTCTGTTGGAAGTAATTGCTCCCCTGAGCTTGTCAACAGCTTTTAGAAACAAGAAGCTCTGGGGATACAGTCCTCCTGGTACCTCTGAAATAAAATGTTTCCTGCTGAGTTTCCCTCTCTTAAAGAGATCAGGAGTTTTTAAAGATTTTTTTTTTCCCTTTAAATAGTGACTCTTTGTTCTATCTGTGATTTAGGTAAGGGAATGCATAGGCAATCTATAAAAGCATGTCTGCCAGCATGAGCTGTCACAGCTGCTTCATGAGCTCATCTGGCATAGCACATGTTTGGGAGGCCTAGGGACATACCACAGTTCCAGTCCCATTTAAAGTACTGTACTAATTGGCATGTAGCTCTCTTAATTAAAGTAGGTCTGGGGCCATTTTCAGGGGTCCATGTGTGCACAGAAAGCATGACTTCTGGAGCACACCTGCAAATCCACCTAATTGTACCTGTCAGGATAAAAACCTGGTCACCTGATGTCAGCTGGAGCTAAGTTTAGCTTTTCTCCCTTCTCCTTATGTTGTGTTTAAACAGGGTCTTGACTGGAGAGAGGTATAGAAAAAACAATGAAAGCAAGGAAGTCTTCTCATGCCTAAAGAAAAAGGAATGTGGTTCTGTCTGTCACATTATAAAGGGAGATTCATAGTCCCATGCAATCATTAACTTTCTTCATCAGTATCAACTGCATCATATCAGTAAGCACTCAGTGTCCACTGGTGCAGGGAATAAGAGCCTTTAGCTATTCTCCTACATGGCAAAATGCTGTGCTGATATTGCTAAGTAAGTCACATGGCAGGCACGATCATTTTACAGAAAGGTGAATGTAGTTGAGCTAACAAAGGTCAAGGGACTAGTTGTATTTTTTAAATTTTCTCTGACCCTGATGTCCAATAAATAACCTTTACTGAAGGGAGCTTAGTGCTGGGGACTTTGTGAACAGGCCTGTCAGTTGTGTTGAATTAAACCATAAAGGTTTGAGCCATACACTATTTTCTGAGCTGCAGCTGATCCTACAAAATTCATTTCACTTCATACCATAATTCAGCCACAGTTTGCATTCCCAGAGTTTAAAGACTGGTGCTCACAACAGGTAGGTTGGCAAGAACACTTTCAAATGTACTCCTATTTTTCTACTTTTGGTAACAGATGTTCCACATTGCTTAAATAGAACTTGTCCATGGTGGTGTAATTTGTAGTTACACCAACCTTTTATTTAATTAATAGCTTCTTTACTTCATCTTCTTTACCTTAGAAAAATGTTTAATTTGCTGCTGAGTTTTACTGAGGTGTTTGACTTTTTTCTGGGTAAGAACTAAGTAAAGGATCTCAAAAGACTTTTAAGTTTGCTTTTTTTAAAGCTCATGTTATTTTTGAATATTTATATGAACCATTTACCTATACCTTTATCTTCCTGATATGATATTAGTGGTATTTCACCCTCTCTATCAGAACTGATACACATCTTAAAAGTTCCTCTCACATTGTGTTAACAGTTGTGGTATGTGTCTGTTTCCTACATTTTTGAAAAGTTCTTACATGACACATAATGTTTTCTTTTTGTTGTTTCACACATGCCGTGTTGCAACAAATGCAAAGCCACATAGCAGTTGTCACATAGTACCACCTCAGAACAACCATGTGTCTACTGAAGTACATAACTCAGATCTACTTTCTCAAAAGTAAGAATGCCATAAAAAAAACTTTCCTGGAAATAAACAGCAAAATGTACAGACAATTATGAATATTTTCTGTATTTTCCATGAACAGAAGATTTTCCAAAAAGATCTACCAGCACTTCCTTATTACTAACCTTTCTGGTTTCTCAAATTTGGTATCCTAAGGTCAAACTTTCACCACACGAAAAGTTCAGGGAATCAATGGTTGCATTCTTACATCTACCACAGTCATTGGGTAGCACAGTGGGTTAATGATATCATAGTTTACTGCTGGAAAGATATTTTCCTTCTTTTCATAACATGATGTGAAATCTTTTTTCTAATTAATGAGTTGCATATCACTGTACAGCTATCTGTACGATACAGATGGGAAATACTGCCATGACATCTCAACTGCAGCTAAAGATCTTTAGTTTGAGAGAAAAAAGAATAGTGAGATGCTGTGGGGTTTATCCAGAGCAATAAGAGGCCTATTGACCCTCTTAAAATACAGTAAAAATATTAGTCTGCAGCTGCCAGAGAATCCTTTAGCTGAATTTGGCATTAGGCAGCACTCGCTCCTGCTCAAGTTCCTGGCACTTTGGCAGGAAGCACTCTCCACTCCATGGGTTCCTTAAAGATGTTTTGGGGTATTTATTCCCTCAAAGGTGTGTGCACCGCTATAATATTTATAGTTACTTTACTGAGGAGAATGTCTGCTTTAAGATGTCAGTTCCATCCTCAGTTCACCTCCTCCTGTCAAGATGGGGCAGTCTTCAAGATGAAGAATAGATTTATTAAGCATCACTTAAACTCAGGGCTCCACCCAAAAGCCTGTAAAGAGTGGGTAACCTGCAAATCATAAGTACATAAGACTATCTTGGCCTCGTTGAATAACTCGATACTTCTCTAGCTGTATGGCGTGGAAACAAGCCCCATTTTTCATGTAAACAGCAGCATAGTTCTGCAGGCAGCCCTAAGAGCTGAAACCTCAACTAGCCGAGAGTCCCCCAGCATTCTGCTGTGAGCTCTCCTTTAGCAGTTTCCCCAGATTTCTGCCTGGTTTTTGTAATTTAAAGATCTCATCCTCTGGGAATAGCCTATCTTTTCAGTGTGGTCATTTAAATTTTTTTCCTCTATTTTTCTCACGTTTGCCTTCTGTTTTCAAAACAGGTACAGCTTTGCTGATTCATCTCCCTCCGCTTCCCCTGTCTTTCAAAGCTGATTTTAAGAGATCCGTGCAGTTATCCTTGCTGGCCTTCCCTCAGGCTGAATGCCTTGGGTACTTACAGGTTATTATATTTGGGTCAGTCCTACTCAGCCCGATAGTCAGCTACCTTTGTCAAACATGGACTGTTTAATTAATTCCCTAATCCCAGGTGGAACCTCACTACCTCACACTGAATACTAAACAAGACGAGACTGACTTAGTGTCTGGTATATTACCAGCTCTTCGAAGAGACCACACATGATTTATTTTCTATAAAAATGTGAGCTGTGCTAGAAAAGCACTTCAGATACATTTAAGAGACTGCATATCCCTCCCCTGTCATCCTTCTAACTTTCTATTTATCAGTATTCCTTTATCACGGTTACATATAATTTACATTAAGCAGAAATTACCTGCTGAAAAGAATAAAGAATATCTAAAAGTTATGAAAATGCCCCAGATGAAGTGGGCACAAGCATATATAGCAGTAGGTAATAAGTCAATCAAGATGATTATCAATACAGCAGTAAAAAACACTGATCCTGCCACATGCAGAAAAGAAGGGAACAATCTTAAAAGAACGCAAAAGAAATTTGAATGCTATTGGAATGCAAATATTAGAAGGAGGCTTCAAGGGCTAGAAGCTGAAAAACAAGGAAACTCCCTATACTACTCCAGATTTGAAATGCTGAAAGTAAACTGGGCATTATCCTAGTGTTCTGTTTAAAACAGTCTACACAATGAAAAATTCTTGCCTGACATTTTTTACAATCAGAGTAAGCAGTGATGGCATAATTTTTAATGAGTTCCCTGGGAGTAAAACAGTGAAAAAACACAGCTTCTAACCAATACAGATTGTGCAATGAATGGCAACATATTTCCAGAGAACCTTAAGATTTTATGGGGAAATACAGCCAGAATATATTCAGCTCATGAAACAAAACAACCTTGCATTGTTTGATAAAGTAGCAATAGCAACACAAATTGTATCCAAGGAAAAGGAGTCTGATTTCTTTAGTGGTAACCTTATCAACCTAACCTCACCTACCTACCCTTCCCACTGAAGGTAGCTCAAATAATATCTTTGGTTGTGGTTAGCACCACTGTCAATCCTGTAGTAAGTGCAATGTGCATTTATTATTATTATAAGTGCAGTGCGCACAGAGTAATTGTAAGTGCAGCATATAGTTTTTTACTGTCTGAGATGGTATTTAGATTAAAATGCCTTATTTACAAAGGTATTTTGTCATAAAATATTGTTTCCCTTTGTGCCTTTTGGAGCCAAGAAAAGGGATCACATCCTTGTGCTCATTTGTTTTATGACTAAACACTATTCCAAACCAACCCAAAGCAAGGTGATTGGAATATGTCATGGTTAACTTTGTCTGCTGTGTAATTAAATCCTGTTGTCCCCTGTCGGACCCACACTGGGGGTCCAAATTAAAGCTTTGGAAACACTGAAAGAATTTCCATTAATGTCTGTTTTTCTGGCTCAAGCATGCAGTGTTTTGACTACATTTTCTAGCACTAAAAGCGTAGCCAGAGGTTTTCTTTATCAGAAAGGATCATTTAAATGTTTTAGAGAGAGAGAGCATCAGTTACTAATAAATGTATTCATTTCCTCCTCTTCTTTGGTCTGCCCATTCCTCTGAGCAGTAAATTAAAAGGAACAGATGTATAATTTGGGAAGTTTTCCAGATTCTGTTTTTTTCTCCTAAGTGAAACATTAAACAATGACTGCTGTGTACAGTGTTCTTTTGTCTATATCAGTTTCACTAAGAATCCTAATTCTGTGCTGCATGCAGTGAATGTACCAAATAAAAGGGAGATTTTCTGAATATATATTATTTCTGAACACTTGGGCATCTGATTTTTAATCAGAAATTTGTAACTATTTACAATGTAGACACCTATATCTGAGCTTGTCATTGAGTCTCACTTTACAGTTTATGGTGAGAAACAGATATATTAGGGTGTGATTCACCTCAAGCTAAAGTAAACATATGAAATATGTTAGATGGAATAGATCCTAAAACATCTATTTCTTTCATAACAGCTAGTACCTCCTTTCAAACACCACTTTCATAATTAAGGTTCCAATTTTGTTTGAATATAATCCTGAACATAATATTCTGAATCTAATATAATATCCTGTATATAATATAATAACCTGTATATAATATAATATAGAATAGAATCATAGAATGGTTTGGGTTGGAAGATACCTTAAAGATCATCGAGTTCCAACCCCCCTGCTGTGGGCAGGGACACCTTCCACTAGACCAGGTTGCTCAAAACTTCGTCCAACCTGGCCTTGAACACTTCCAGGGAGGAGGCATCCAGAACTTCTCTGGACAACCTGTTCCAGTTTCTCACCACCCACACAGTAAAGAATTTCTTCCTAATATCTAATCTAAATCTACCCTTTTTCAATTTAAAACTGTTACCCCTCGTCCTATCATTACACTCCCTAACAAGTCCCTCCCCATCTTTCCTGTAGGCCCCCGTTAAGTACTGGAAGGCTGCTATAAGGTCTCCACAGAGCCTTCTCCTCTTTAGGCTAAACACCCCCAACTATCTCAGCATGTCCTCATATGAGAGAGGTGCTCCAGCCCCCTGATCTTGATATAATGTAGTATCTGTGATATTTTTATAGAAACTATAGAATTATCAGGATGTTCAGTTGTCATGGTTTAGCCCCAGCCGGCAACCAAGCACCACACAGCCGCCTAGGAAAATTAAGCTATTCATTCAAACACCAGAGAACTTAGAAAACTACAATAAAGCTGAGCTAGAGTTGAAGTGACCTGGAACTTGGTTTTGATGCAAATGCTCCCAAAAGACTAGAAGTTCTCTCTACACATGACCAGAAATCCCCTAAAATCTGATCATGACAGCACCTTTCTCAAAGTGAAACACAAGTGAGGTCTGGAAACTATTTCAGAAGGAAGATGTACGTTGCTTGAGCTAGTGCTAACAGAGTGCAGCCAACAGACAAGTTTCTGAAGGGCTGGAAAAGTTAAGCTCTTCCAACAGGGAGGTTATGGAGGGTTGTAGTCATAGCCAAGCAATTCCCTCTTCCCAGCAGTACAGGGTACGTAACAAAATCAGCATCAAAAGTCATCCTCCCTCTGAATACAGTCAAAACATTTTATTTGCCTAAACAAAGAATTAAGCTAAGGTGTGTTTGGACAAATGACAGAATCACGTATTCACAGGACTGACTAGTTCATTCCCCTTGTTTAAAGCAGGGTCACCCAGAACATGTTGCACTGTCCTGTTTTTAATATCTCCAAGGATGGAGACTCCACAGTCTCTCTGGATAACCTGTTCAAGTGTTTTTCTGTATTTCAGTTTGTGCCCGTTGCCTCTTGTCGAATTCACTGGGCACCGCTTCAAAGAGTCTGGCTTCATATTCTTTACTATCTCCGTTAGGTATTTACACACACTAATGAGATCCCCCCGAGCCTTCTCGTCTCCAGGCTGAACAATCTCAGCTCTCTCAGCCTCCACCCATAGGAGAGATGCTCCAAGCCTTTCATCATTTTTGTGCTTCAGCACTGGGCACAGCATTCTAGATGTGTCTCACCAGGGCTGAGCAGATGGCAAGGATCACATCCCTCAACCCTCCAGCAACACCCTTCCTAATGGAGTCCAGGAGGCTTCTTTCCCATAAGAACACATTGCTGGTTCATGGTCAGTTTGATGTCCACCAGGACCCCCAGGTCCTTTTCTGCAGAGCTGCTTTCCCTAGGCCTTCCTGGTGCATGGAGCTTATTCCTCCCCAGGTGCAGAACTTGATATTTCCCTTTTGTTGAACTTCATGAGACTCCTCTCTGTGACATTTTCCATCCTGTTGGGGTCTTACTGAATGGTAACACAAGCAGCTGGTGACTCAGACACTCCTCCTAGTTTTGTGTCATCTGCAAATGACTGCTCACATAGGTGAAGATACCAGTCCAATTCTTTATGCTTTTTGACATTTCTATTTAAATTGTTTGATACCACGAAGTTCTGGAGTAGCTATGGAGGATGAGCACCTCCAAGTGATAAGTAACACATGCAGAAGAGATTTTTGTGTTAACTTCATGACAAGAATACATCAAGCTAGGATTTCAAACTATGATTGAAATTAACTCATTTATGAAGGTAAAATAATGAAAATAATAAATGCTTTTATTTCTAAGGCAAGATGAGAACAGAAAGAAACTCATTGAAGTGTAAAACTTTCAAACTGCTGAAGCGCATCATAGCAACTGCAGAGAAAAGCTCCTAGGAGAATGCAAGGGTCTTAAATACTACAGTGAACAGCACTTGATGGTAATTAAATTAAAGATCACTGTTGCAGTGCAGAAAATCATTATTATTGTAGTATAAGAAATGTAATATCGGAAACTCAGATGGAAATCTGGAAATATAGGTATTAAAAGTATACAATTGGATCTTCTTTTTTATATATTTTCCATGAAAAACATTTCCAATTTCAAAGCCAAGTGCATTCACAATTCAGAGTGTTAGAGTTTAAGGACTTTTTTTTTTTAAACTCCAAGGACTTAGAGCTGAAGAGAAATAGCCAAGATAACAGTGGCAACAAATACAATAAAATTAATGAAAGAGCTTAACTGGAATGGATCCTGACTGTAGCTCGTGTTACATTTCAAAGACTGCATTTAGATTTCCTCTGTAACATTAGAAATGACTGCAAGTAAAGTAATACTCCAGTAAATCCCAAAGGGAGTTGCTATTTGTGGCAGTTATCTGCGGAGAGAAGAATGAAAGCAGAAAGAAAGAGTTTGGAGAATCCTCATAATGTGATAAAATGTTGTATGCGGGAGAAAATCATAAACATTGTGATTAATAGTGTGATTCATTCTTGAGTCAATGATGATGATGGGATGGGATGATGAAGAAGAGAATACAGAGCAAAAGAAGTGAGGAGTTAGAAAGCATGCCTTGTTTCCAGGATACCACTTGATGTAGTATAAAATATCTTTCCCTGCCTGATTTTCAGGCATGCTTTTCTGCCTGTCACCCCTGCTTCCTGGCAGAGATTGCATCTCTTCTCCTGTACAGTTTCAGATATTGGTCTGGCCACTGCCTGTTCTCGATCTGAGAAGTAACTGGATCTTTGTGGATACGGCAGCCATTTCTTATATCAGATTACTTGCAGAGCATGTATCATTTAAACCACAATACATCACTAGCAGAGAAATTAATAAAAAAAAAAACCCAGTCCTCTTTGAACTGAAATATTTCAGAAACTTTTTAAAAAAAATAAATTCATGTCATGTCAGATTAAATAGTCTATTCTTTTCTCTTGCACAAATACATGCAAAACTACCACTTTTACATGTTCCTATAAGAAAGAAAAAAAAAAAAGGAAATGAGATCCTACATTTGAAAACAAGGAACAAGATAGGGAAAAATTTTTATGATTAATCTGTGGAGAGAATAATTACAGCGTCAGTGGAGATGGTGAGGTCTTGTGCCAGGTTGGGAAAACTGAAAGTGGAAATACGCTCATGAAATCAGGAAAAGAAGACTCTGGACTCTGGATACATTTTTTAAAAGCTATAGTTTCCATCCAAGATACATATATTGTTATTTTGGGCTTAGATACCAGTTGTGGGTACAATGTAACAGACAGTGATAAGCAGTTTGTTCCTTTAGCAAGGACTCAGTGACTGAATATGATTTCCATGCTTTTTAATATTACATAGTATCCAAAAGCTTTCCTGCAGTAATAGAAGAGAGAGATTGTACAAGTGTTCTGTTTTTTTTTTCCCTGGTAGTTTCAGAACAGAGTTTAGCAGGCAGCCTGGAGATAATTGCCTATTTACAACAAGATTGTCTTCACAGGTTAGTGTTAGGATAAGCCTTCTTTTGGTTGTTGGGTTAATCATGGATCAGTGTTTCTCCTTATCAAGGTTATAAGCAAAGGAAAATATTTGTTAGAAAGGTGTTTTGCATTGAGTAACTCAGATTAGAAATCGGGTAGTATACTGATGAAAGTTGGGTTTCTTCCTTTGCAGATATTTTGTTCAGTGAATGTTATTCTCAAGATTGTCAAAGGGAAGAGGATGTTGAGGAGTGGCTTTTTTTTGGCTGTTGGAAAACTATTTAGGCATACACCAGAAAATACTCCTGTAATCCCATTTTTACTAGGATGAAATTGGACTACTTTTCTGGCTGAAATGCAGGCCTTCGGGAAAGACAAACGATTCCAGCTGTCTGAGCAGTTGTTTGGATGGGTTGTTCAGTAATGTTCATGAACTCCCTGTGTGCTGTCTCCTGTAAAATCTCTCCTTGCTGTGATCTGTGAATACTTTGCAGTATATCGAGGGAGCCTACACATTTATCTCAGGGCTATAGATTTCAAGTGAGAAAGACTAAAAAGAGAACATTATGAGACACAGTGAAGTGCTTCAGTCCTTCTTTGGATTTAGCTCCATACCTCCAAGAACGGAAAGCACCGCTAGCCTCCACTTCATTTTCCGCTGTGACAGGCGAGGATTTATTGCAGTACACTTTATCAGTTATTCTACCTGATTTGAACACTGGACATCATTTGTAATGGAAGAGATACCAAAGGCTGCCATCATCCCTCTTTCTGCACATAAGGCTGGAGCAGGTTGCTCCTGCTCGTAGAAAGCTGGCTCTAATCTAGCCTTTCAAAAGCAAGATGCTCATTGTAGAGTTTTCATTCATTTAATATGACCCCCTGCTAAATGGCATGATTTTGTGCATTTCTCCTTTGATGATTGCTTTTATATTTACTGCTTACACTGAATACTGTGGTTTTAACAGCTACAGTGTTTTGAAGTTGATTATCACACCAGTGAGTGGTGCACAATAACATAATGTGCTGATGTGCTATTTAGAAGCAAAGGAAACAAATATTCAATTGCCTGTAAAGAAACAGATTCACTCAGCTCGGTGACCAGAGTCACCAAGGTAAAGATGTGGTTCTGTGCAAATGAAAGAGAGGGCACATATGCAAAATATGACTTTTCTGTTAATATACATGGTGTACACTGGAAAATATTTGCTGTTGTGTTGCTTATGAAATATATTACCAACACTAACACCACTTCCCACATATATACAATCTTCTTTCAAAACCTGACACTAAATTATAAGTTCCTACTAAGAAAGAACCCTGGTAGCCTTTAGTAGCCATTCAATATTTCCCACAGAAAAAAAAAAAAAGGCACTCTAAGTCTAAATGACATCACTAGTTGAGAGAGTTGTAGATGCACTTTATATTTGTTGGGATACTCTGTGCATGCAGTGCTCTGTAGGCTAACAAAACAAGGCAAAGTGATGCAGTAAGAAATCTCTCCTTCTGTATATCTGGGAATGAATTTCTTAAGACAGGTGTGTATTTCTGGCCCCAAGTCATCAGCTAACCAACCAGAAGCATGTTGTTTATCAGTATCCCCTGGGGTTCTTCTGGGGAGGTTGTTTTTTGGTTTTTGCTTTTTTTTCTTTCCAGCTGTATTTCCAGATTGAAATCTGTCTCCCCATCACCCTGTTGCTATCACATAATTTTCTTCCTTTTTTTACGTCTGTGTTAGAATAGTTGTTAAAATAACACTCTAATGGCAATTTTGTTTCCTCTTTACCACACCAGGAGCCATCTGCTATGCTTGCTTCCCCAAGGACTGCTCAGAATTGAAACTCTCAGACATCCTCCACTCTGCATCATATTAAGATATTTAGGATAAATAGCATAACCCACCCACCATACAAATTGAAACATTCCAGGACCTCTAGTTGTAACTGATCATTATTATTTAGAAGAAAAGCAGTCTTAAATAAACTCATAACATACCTTTGTCACAGAGGTATGCTAAAAATAACTCGAACGAGGGACAAGCTCAAACAACTTTATTTCACAAAACGGCCAAAACCACAAGACAGAAACCAATGAGAAACAAGGGTAAACCGAAATCAATCAACGCTTGGATAACATTTAACATATAACAGGTTTGGGGTGTCAGTCGGGGCACTGTTACAACACGTCAATACACACAAGAATGATGGTCCAAAGTGCGCACACACCCTCCCTCACAAAGGGGGAAACTTCCTCTCTCATGGGTACCCAGAAGAGAGGTCATACAGGTACAGTATTTATACAGTCTAGTTATGCATATGCATAAGTAATTACACAAAGCAGTTTTCTATTGGTCTACATTTCTCTTATTTCAACTTAAAGCTACAGTGCTACTTTAATATTCTGCACATGCTCAAAGGTGAGGGGTCTCTGCTTGGGCCGGGGTCTCCAGCTCAAGGGGTGTGACTTTTAGTATTATAATGAGGATAGGTCATGTGAGGGTGCTTCTTATCACACTTCTACTAGTTGTTTCAGATGGTTCCCAAAACATCTTAATTAGCTTATATATTTCTCCAGGATGTGCTTTACTCCCAAGGGCAATAATTCTTGTTTAGACATTCCATATTCCGGTCTGAATCCCCCTTATCAACTTTATGTAAGTCCTGGACTTCCACCAGCTCCTGTTAGACTACAGAGCTACACAGTGGAATAAGTGGTGAAAATACCATCTCAGGGCTCCAACACTTCTTGCAACCTTTCAGAGGGTAATAAACTGTCATTTTTACCTGAGGATTAGCAGGTAGGAATCTATCTGTGGTTCTGGATATGATCCTCATCGCCATAGCATTTCAGCAGCTATGTGACTATCCTAGACTATTTCTACCTGGAAGCTTCCCTGGATATCTGTCACAAGCTAATACTGGTTTTGCATTACATTGATAATGAGAGCATTAATAAACACAATTTGATAAAATTAGAACAGACCTGTACAAAATTCAAAGCATAAGAACAGACTTGAACTGTTTCAAACAGTGAAAGCAGTCTTACCACTCAACAGAAATTATTTGTTCATATGTAAATGTGTGTCTGCTCATATATTTATATATACATATAAATCTCATCTATACCAGTATGCAGTTTTTTTATCTATTGAGCATTTTTAAGTTCTAATAAATGTTGCAAACATCAGTTTCTAAGAAGACTTAAAGGTGTTCTTTTATCAATCTTTTGGTCTTGCTAACAAACCTAACCCCCTTCCACCCCTTTTGATTCTGATAAATGTCTGGCCTGCAATTTGGACCAGTGGAATGAAATTTGGAATGAAATTCCTTCTGGAGTGTGAACTGAGGGTCTGATTCAAAATAATCAAGAATTATTTAGGCTGGAAGGAACCTCTTGAGATCACCTAATTCTACTCTTCTGCTCAAACAGGGTTGGACAGAACAGGTTGCCCCAGACCCTGTTCAGTCAGGTTTTGATTATCTCCAAGGATGGAGATTTCATAACATCTCTGGGCAACCTGTGCCAGTGTTTTACCACCCTTACAGTAAAAAAGTGTTTTCTTGTGTTCAAATGGAATTTTGTGTGTTTCAATTTGTGCCCATTACCTCTAGTCCATTCACTGATCACCACTGAAGAGACCCTGGTTCCCTCTTCTTCATTCCATTCCATCAGATATTTATACACATTGATGAGATCCCCCTGAGTCTTCTCTTCTCTAGGCGAAACTGTCCCAGCTCTCTCAGCCTCTCCTTGTATGACAGATGTTCCAGTTCTTTAATCATCTTCATGGCCCTGCACTGGATTTACTCCACTAATCTGGTCTCTTTCTTGTGTTGGGAAGCCCAGCACTGGATACAGCACTCCAGATGTGTCTCACCAGTGCTGAGGAGAGGGGAAGGGTCACCTCCCTTGACCTGTTGACACTCTCCCTAATGCAGCCCAGGAAGCTGTTGGCCTTCTTTGTTGCAAGGCAACATTGCTGGCTCATGGTCAGTTTGATGTCCACCAGGGCCCCTAGGTCCTTCTCTGCAGAACTACTTTCCAGCGGGAAGGCCCCCAGCATATACTGGTGCATGGGGTGGTTCCTCCCCAGGGGCAGGGCTTGGCATTTCCCCTTGTTGAACCTAATGATGTTCCTCTCTGCTGAATTTTCCAATCTGTTGAGGTCCATTTGAATGGCAGCACAGCCAGCAGGTGAATCAGCCACTCCTCCCAGTTTTGTGTCAGCTACACAGGTATGAGGGTACACTCTGTCCTGTCATCCAGGTCACTAATGAATATGTTAAACAATATTGTCCCCAGTGTCGTGCCCTGGGGCACGCCACTAGTGACAGGCCTCCAGGTGGACTTTGTGCTGGTGATCACAAGGCCCGGCCATTCAGACAGTTTTCAATCCACCTCACTGTCCACTTACCTAACCCATACTTTGTTGGCTTGTCTATAAGGATATTAAGTATTGCCACAGCACACCATAAACTAATTATGAAAAGGAAAGTGCAGGTTAATGATGTAACATAAAGTCAATGTGAAAACTTCCAATGCAAATTAGAATCTGCTTTTCTATCTGGCTGTAATGAAAAATGAAAACAGATAGGAAGTTCAAATACAATCATCATAACTGAGGTTTGCTTTCAGGAAGCTGGAAGCAACCTTCAGAGTTTATAATGGAATAGACAAGCTGCTATCTAATAAAATTTATCTATACAAAAAAAAGAGAAAGGGTTTGATACTTTTTATAATGAATTTGTAGTAGAGAAAAATGTCTGGCATTAAACTATAAGACGCAATAGTACAGTTCAAAGGGAAAATGTTAACAAATATCCTGAACTAGCATACATACTGATAATGCATAACACAACATTCTTAAGTAGATTCATGGCAGTCTGCAATGCAGTTGGAAAACAAAACAAGACACATGCTGTATAAGGCTATGCCTTAATATAGGATCAGGCTGCTGATTTGTGGTTGTTTAAAACCTACATATAAATGGTTTCCAATTCCAATTGATTCATAGTAAAGAAATTTTATTCTTTCTCACTATAGACTGTGTTTGGATAATTGAATTATCATAGGACACTGATTTAATGTATTTTTCTATCAGCTTTGTTTTAAATGTCCTGGGATATCAATTGCTACTATAATAAAACTAAGCATCTGTATATTTTTGGACCATTTACTACTTCAAAGCTGTAGAGTAATAGGGTCCATTTTTAGCACATTATTAAATTGGTTTTGTTTCACCTCTCCTAAAGGATAGATTCCTAGGAAGGTTTTCTGTTGTCTTCTTTTGTCTTGCTTCATCTCTTCTCGTCTTGCTTCATCTCTATTGGTGATAAGTTCTCACAGAACTATATTTGGGTTCTTCTACATATTTAAGGCCTCATCTTTAATCTAGGGCCTCCTCCAAAAAAGGAAGATGGAAAATGTAAAAATTATTTAGAATTTTAGGTTCTGAATTTGAAACCTGTGATTGTGAAAGCTGCTATGCAAGTGCTGTCAAATCCTAGAAAACTTCACATGCCATAAGTATTTCTAACATAAAACTCTGTAGATTTCTAGAGTTGTATTCTGGAAGGACCAGAAAAAAAATAATAATGTTACAGCTTAGGCAAAGTGAGAGGTCAGATCTTAACTCACTTTTTGAACTAATGGGGTTCCAGAAATCCGACCCTTTACCCCCTGTAGGAGTTTTGATCTTCTAGGTAGTTTTCAGAGTCTTAATGCAGTTATAGGTTTGGCATCTTCACAAAATGTGTTTTCAGTAACCAATCTCTTTCAAAATGGTCAGAGGAGGACATAGACCTGTTGTGACAACTGCCTGGTGGTTAGAAAGCTCCCTTGCCCTTTGAAAGAGGTGAAATTAACCCTTTCTGCTCTCTGAGAGATTCACATTCAATTCCTCTTCATTATATCTGCCTATTTTAAACTAAACATCTCAGGTTTCCATCAATATATTAGATGCTGAATATCTGCAGGATAGAGGCTTTTGCCACAATGAGAAATTCAAGCTACAAGCTGCAGAGTATAATACTGAAATAACCAGACTTCCTGTTTCATGTTCCTCATCCACTGATTCAGATACAGGGTTTCCTGTATTGCCTGCCAAAAGAGAATTGTATCTGCTTGGATAGCAGGCCCCTGTGAAGTACGGGTATGGATTCTGGTACTAGCGCTAGTTTGTGTAGAACCAGTTCTGGTATCTTTGTTTGGAACTGTGTTATTGCACGCAGGGACTCCTCAAGTTTCTAAGTCTGACAGTAATGGCCGTTTCTCATCCTGACTGGAAAAAACAAACAAACAAAAAATCAAAACAAACCCCCAAAACCCCCCAAACCCCCCAAACCCCCAAAAACCCCATAAACACCCCCAACTCCCCCCAAACCTCAAAACCAACCAAACAATAAAACAAAAACCCAAGAAAAGTTATGAACTGGTGTAGCATTCTCATTTTTAGTTTTCAGGTTTACTTTTCCCTAGTGAGTAGCATTTCATTTTCAAGGCAGTTCTGACTCTTTGAGAGTCAGATTCAAATGGCCTGCATTTACTGAATATTTGATTTGTCTCTTGCCTAAGCTATAGATTTTATAAATGAGAGTAGAGGTTTCATTAATGGTCCCTGTAATGCTGTGCTGATTTGTGAGTCATTACCTGATTATTTTTACTTCAGAAAAGGAAATTAAATAAATAACCATGGAAACTTAAGAGACTGGGAATGGTTAAAAGGTATTCTGAGTTAGAGAATTTTTTCTCTAACTGGGGTTTAGAGGGGTTTAGAGGGGGTTTAGAGACTGGGGTTTAGAGACTCCCAGGCTCAGGCTGTGACTGTATTTATTTTGGATATCATCAGGAAATGCAGAGGACAATGTAAATTCTTTAGAGTAATGTCAAATAGAGAACACATTTGCCCAGGTAGAAATAGCTAGATAATGAAGAACTTGCAGATTGTGTCTCACTATTACTATTTATGGGTTTGGGTTCACTGTTTTCATGGTTTAAAAGGATAATTATTTTAGTTATTACTTCTACAAGGATTACATTCTGATGGTTACTTTTTTTATGTGGAACAGTTAAAAGAACTGATGCACATATTTGCCTATGAGAAAAGCTGAAACAGTGAAATGTTTGAGCATCCAACATAGATCTGCCTTACAGGAAAAGTAAACAAATTGTGCTAGATAACTTTTTCCATCAGGAAGCAGTCAGTAATTTGGAGAAGAGAAAGTGTTTTTTTTGTGTTCCTGGAATCTCTAAACCATTGTTAGACAAGATTGTCATGTCTGTTGATGTAGATTTAGTAGAAAACTAAAGATGAGTGCTACTCTGTAACTTGAGGTAGTAATTAAAAATGGAATAAAGGTCTTTGACAAGGCATAGCAATCTGTTTTCATAGTAACTCCTCTTCTAAAGCAGTTTCAGATAAATACAAATCATCCACAGCAGAAATATGACATTTCACTTGCACATGTGATCTTACACTGTTTACCATACACAGGTTGTATATAGTAGAACTAATATATTCTCATTAATAAATCATCTAATTAATCTAGACTTCAGGCTTGTAGGAAATAATTTTCAAATTTATTCCAGTTTCTGTAAATGTTGTTGTTATTAGATAGTTTCCACAACATTCATAGAAGTTTATTTATGTGAATTAACTGTGATCTGTTTGTTTCACTTATTCATGATTCATTATCTAAGATCTGTGACTGTTGCTTGGTTTTGTTATACTTACTGAAGGCTTTTGCAGGCTGAATAAATAAAAATACAATTGTGTGATATATAGCTGTCCTGGTTTCAGCTGAGATAGAGTTAATTTTCTTTATAGTGGCTGGTATGGGGCTATGTTTTGGATTTGTGCTGAAAACAGTGTTGATAATACAGAGATGTTTTAGCTGTTGCTGCACTAGTCAAGGACTTTTCAGCTTCCCATGCTCTGCCAGGTGCAGAAGAAGTTGATCCAAACTGACCAAAGGGCTATTCCATACCACATGACGTCATGCTCAGTATATAAAGCTGGGGAAGAAGAAGGAAGGGGGGGATGTTCAGAGTGCTGGCGTTTGTCTTCCCGAATAACCGTTATGCGTGATGGAGCCCTGCTTTCCTGGAGATGGCTGAACACCTGCCTGCCCATGGGAAGGAGTGAATGAATTCCTTGCTTTGCTTTGCTTGCGTGCGTGGCTTTTGCTTTACCTATTAAACTGTCTTTATCTCAACCCTCGAGTTTTCTTACTTTTGCTCTTCCGATTCTCTCCCCCATCCCACCGGGGGGGGAGTGAGCGAGCGGCTGCGTGGTGCTTAGTTGCCGGCTGGGGCTAAACCACAACAAGCACTTTGTGATGCCAAACATCTGCACCCTTAGCTGAAAAAGTCAAGTCATTTTGCATTCACCAAACGCTGTTCAATCAAACTTCTAGTACATTCAAGTCTTTCAGAAAACAGAACCGCAGTATCAGAATGATTAACCCAGGCCAGAAGGGACATCAGGATGTCTCCGGTCCAACCTCCTGCTCACAGCAGTGTCATCTATAAGGTCAGACAAGGCTGCTCAGGGTTTTATCCAGTTGTGTCTTGAACAGCTCCAAGGTACTGCAACACCTTCAACCTCCCCACAGTCACTGGGAGCTGCTGTTAGGTCCCCCTGAAGTCATCTCTGCTCCAGACTGAACAAGCCCAACTCCCCCAGCCTCTTCTTACAGGGCAAGCACTCCACCCCCCACTGTCTCAGTAGTCTCTCCTGAACTCCCTCCAACTTTATCAATGTCTTTCTTGTACTGGGGTCACAAAACTGGGCACAGTATCTAGGCATGATCTAATGAGAGCTGAGTAGAGGGGTATGATATCTTCCCTGGATCTCCTGCCTTTGTCCCTGTTCCTATAGGTCAGGGTGCTGTTGGCCTTTTTGCTGCTGGTGTCCTTGTGGACCCATGCTCAACTTTGCCTCCCAGCTGGACCCCCAGGGCTTTTCCTTCAGAGCTGCTTTCCAGGCCAGCAGTGCCCAGCCTGTGTTGTTGCAGGGGCTCATCCTTCCAAGGTGAGGAACTTTGCATTTGTCCTTATTAAGTTTCATCAAGTTCCTGCTGGCCTGCCCTGCCAGCCTGTCTAGGATGTCCTTGAGTGGTCCTCCCAAATATGGCAGCATCTCCAAATTTGATAAAAGTGTATTCCATTTCCTCCTCCAGTTCTTTGACAAAACTAAACAGAATAGTCCCAGTACCAATGCCAGTAGCGACATGCTTGCCCCCAGGTAGAGGATGACCCACTAACTATCATCCTCTGAGCACTATCATTAAAACTCTTTTTTATCCATCCAGTTGTCCACCAATCCAGACTATAATGTGGGAGACAGTGATGAAAACCTTGCTAAAACTGAGATAAGTAACAATCCTTAATCCACAAATCCTCATCACCTTTTCTCCTTCATGTGCCTAGTAATGTGCTTCAAACATATTCATTTCATGGTCTTTCCAGGACCAAAGCGTGGCTGAGCAGCCTGTAGTTCCACAGATTATCCTTTTAGCTTTCTTTAAAATTGGGAACAACATTTGTGTTTCTCCAGGTGTCAGGCACATCCCTACATCTTCATGACCTTGTATTGTAATGTGCAATGTTGTCTATACTAGCAGGAAATCGCAGAATTTCCAGTATAAACTTAATACTCTCCTGTAGTTCTTGATGCATCTATGTTTATTTCTTTTCTCAGACCTCTCTCTGACAATCGTTATTCTCACTTGTTTCACAGTTAAAATTCAAATTTGGTCTTGATACATTGGGAGCTATTAAGAACTGCATTGCCTTAGAAAGTGTTGAGGGGGGGAAACACTCTTAAAGTAGCAGACTGACAAAGTTTAATGACAGTTGAAACTGTGTAGGTGAACCTGCTCTCCTAGTTGAGCACTGAGATGAAGCTGTCTCCTGCATTGAGATTTTACTCGTCCATATGAGTTGCACCTTTCCCTTCCACTAAAGGTCAGCTTGCTGTCATGCATTGTGTATACTGTCAGTCTCACTGACCTGGTACTCAACAGCCAACAACAGCTAGTAGTGGGACCTTGGCATAGGTAAACAGCTGTGGCAATGTGCAGATCTAGATTCCTTCTAAAAAGCATGATCCTCTAGACTGAAGCCTAGTGTGCTGGTTTTGGCTGGGATAGAGTTAATTTTCTTTATAGTAGCTAGTATGGGGCTATGTTTTGGATTTGTGCTGAAAACAGGGTTGATAACACACTGACATTTTAGTTGTTGCTAGGTAATGTTTGCACTAGCCAAGGACTTTTCAGCTTCCCATGCTCTGCCAGGTGCACAAGAAGCTGGGAGGGGACACAGCTGGGACAGCTGACCCCAACTGGCCAAAGGGCTATTCCATACCATATGACATCATGCTCAGCATAGAAAGCTGGGGAAGAAGAAGGAAGGGGGGGACGTTCAGAGTTATGGCATTTGTCTTCCCGAGTAACCATTATACATGATGGAGCCCTGCTTTCCTGGAGATGGCTGAACACCTGCCTGCCCATGGGAACGAGTGAATGAATTCCTTGTTTTGCTTTGCTTGTGTGCGCGGCTTTTGCTTTATTTATTAGACTGTCTATCTCAACCCATGAGTTTTCTCTGGTTTACTCTTCTGATTCTCTCCTCCATCCCACTGCAGGGGGAGTGAGCGAGCGGCTGCGTGGGGCTTAGTTGCAGACTGGGGTTAAACCACAACACCTAGCTTGTCCTTTCCTGTGGTGTGGGGCCAAGTGTGTGAATTCCCATCCACATCGTTGCATGTACCAAAATGAGTTCCCTGTCCTGTGCCTTAGCATAGATTTTTGGACTGGGAGAGAAAAGCTGAAAGGCCTTTCACTCTCCTTGCAGAATGGCCAGGCTTCCTTACAGGATGGAAAATGCTCTGTCCTGGGATATTCCATTACCTTGTGGTTAGGACACTTTCCTAGGATTGAGATACATCCAGGTCAATATCAGTCTGCTAAGGAGTCCTGAGAGACCATATCTCCCACTTCACAAGTTCCCCAAGTTAATGAGCTTTTTGGTCAATGTAGGCTTTTTTTGGAGAGTAAACCAGTAGAATGTCTTTTTTTCATATTCCATTTGGTCTTATGTAGAAGAAAATAGTTAATCAACTCAATAAAAATAGGGACATTTCTGAATATATCCACACGATGTAGGCATCCAGGGAAGCATACGTCTGAACATCTCAAAACTAGGGTGTACAGTTGTTTAAGTGTTCAAAGGTTTCCCTGAACTGGTCCCTTGGCACTCTGAACACCCTTACGTGGTTTACTGTGTGCTTGCTTATGCCACCCAAAAACTGTATTTTTAAAGCAGTTTTCAATAGCTTCCCTGTTAAGATCAGCCCCCTAGTTACTTGTTTATATGAGTACATATATGAGCACATGCTTGGCTGTTTGCTGTCATCTTGGTTAGTGTGTTGGAGACGTACCTGGACAGTTCTAAAATATGCTTGAGATGCTAGGGCTTGAGATGAAATTCCCTAACTTGGACTGTGAGCAGTCACAGAGGTTGGCTAATAGCAAACACTCACTATTGGATAAATAGATCTTGCCTGGGTACTAGGGTACAAATACATTAGCATGGGGACAGTACGCTGCTACACAAGCTACTTATTGCATATTGGATTGATATAAATGTAATATCACTATCATAACTGCACATGTTAAAATATGTTTTAACCACAATGTATAGCAATTAAACCTTTTCACCCTGTTTTTGATGTTTTTTTTTTTTCAGGAGATGCGTTATAAAATTGTTACAAAGCATCAATTTATTTGGTGAATAGTAAAAGAAAGACAGTTTAGTGATCAGGCAACTGACCTAGGATTTGTGAGTTTATGTACTAGCTCATTTGCAGAGTTATTATCTCATTGTTTTGCCACCACCACCACTGCCGCAACCCCCACTTTTAAAATGGAATAATAGCATCTTGTGATTCAGAGGTATACCATGAGACTAAATACATTGTGCATTTTTCAGATACTAAGTAAACAGGTACCATATAAGTGGCCTGGATAGAAATGTTTCAGGATTGATGCATGTCACAACAAACTGGGATGTTATAAACACAGGGAGTTCAAACAATCCCGTTTCCTATCAAAAGTATATTTTTTAAAGAACGGGAAATCTAGCATTGTATTTTCTCTGCATATTCACCTATGGATAATGGTTATTTTAGTATTGACATAGATCTTAGACATAACATTTTCCATCTGGTGATTTATTTCCCATATTATACCACTTTTAACTGGAAATCTGACATTAAGCTTTCTGAGGTGAAAACTTTCTCTAAATGTTCTAAGTGAGCAGAACTCCATGGAGTAATAAAATATAAAAAAGTACTGACAATTTATATATGCTGTTAATTCCACTGATTGTGTTCAAATTCCAAAAGTGGCCCCAGGGTATTACATTTAAACATTATCCTCTCTACAATAGTCTGCTTTGAGAAAAGAATATGTCAGGGGTTGCTCAGAATGGTGACTACAAGGTTACAAATAGCTGTCAGTGAGGTCTAAAATTATTATCTTTCCTCAGTGAAACTGGAAACACAGGACAAGCTGGGCAGCAAAGTAAAATGTGGACATAATCAGCTACAGCAGTCAGGAAAGCAAAATGTGTGCTGCTGCATTTCTACCATGTGAGAGAACATCAGCATAAATGAAACCGTTTAGACAAGCGAACAAATATAAAGCAGAACTCCTACAATGAGAAACCCAGTACACTGGTCTAGGTCTTCAGCTGGCTTAATTTATTTACTTCGGATAAGGCTAAAATTTAGAGAGTGTGTGAGTGCGTGTATATGTATTAAATATAAATAAATTATGATTCCTTATAATAATACTCATTAGTTCTATATTATAAAATTTGTTAAACTATGGATGGAACCTGTGGCATGTGTCTTGGTACGTACTAGTTCACTTGTGGCATTCCAGTATCATGAATAACGCAGACTCACAGTACTTAGTTTGGACTACTAGAGGGCAAATAATGGCAGATTTTATTAACTTCTACATAGTCAGATTTCCATCCTGTGAATATGCTGAAGATTGTAATAGACATTATGTAGATTTCTGCAATGAGGGAAGGGAAGGGAAGGGAAGGGAAGGGAAGGGAAGGGAAGGGAAGGGAAGGGAAGGGAAGGGAAGGGAAGGGAAGGGAAGGGAAGGGAAGGGAAGGGAAGGGAAAGGAAGGGAAGGGAAGGGAAGGGAAGGGAAGGGAAGGGAAGGGAAGGGAAGGGAAGGGAAGGGAAGGGAAGGGAAGGGAAGGGAAGGGAAGGGAAGGGAAGGGAAGGGAAGGGAAGGGAAGGGAAGGGAAGGGAAGGGAAGGGAAGGGAAGGGAAGGGAAGGGAAGGGAAGGGAAGGGAAGGGAAGGGAAGGGAAGGGAAGGGAAGGGAAGGGAAGGGAAGGGAAGGGAAGGGAAGGGAAGGGAAGGGAAGGGAAGGGAAGGGAAGGGAAGGGAAGGGAAGGGAAGGGAAGGATGGTTAAAGAACGGATGGAGCAGATGGAGACTGCCAGTAGTACTGGAGTATGAAAATGAGAAGGGAGATCTGGAGAAGGGAGGAATCTACAAAAGAAGAGGGGATCACTGAGTGAATGGGGAGCAACCTACAAGGAGGATAATGGAAGAATAACTAGAGTCATTTAAAGTGTCCAGAGTTGTGTTAGTTTTTATTCTAAGAAGCAATTTATTGTACAGCCTGGCCACAAAGAAAACACAGGCATGTGAAAATAAGGTCATAAACATACTTTTTAAATGAAAACATCAGAAAAGTACATAATGATGACATCTGTTGATTAAATGGCAGATTAAATGGCAGAAATTCAGATTTCTCATCATATTTGATATGACTGAATTCAGTGTGACTGAATATGACTGAGTAAATATTCAGGGTTTTTTGCAAAACCTAAATTACTTCTGCTCTGTGGAAGTTGTATGCATAATTTTACCACTTAAACACTTTCTCTGCCCTTCTTTACTGTATGACCAAACAGAGAGAGATACAATCATCTGTGAAACTTTTAATGAACCTAAATATGAATTTTAAAATTCCTATAGGAATTTAGGGTGTTCCGATGTAGGGTGTTCCAGCACTGCTTTCATGAGAGACATACTAATCTGCTGTAAAATTAATTTTTTAATTAATTTTTTAATTTTTATTTTTTATTTTTTAATTTGTAATTTATCTGCTCCAAAATAAGAAGAAAATATGTAAACCATACCTTGTGCTGAATCTTAAAATTACCCTTGTTTATTTTTCTTGATTTACCTTTACCTGTATGTCCAGATGAGTTTTTGCCAACTACTATATTGCCAACTACTGACAGGTCATCTTCAGGTATTGCCCAAAGATTCGATGTTAAATAAGCTCTGGCCATTACTCCAGAGAATTCCTAGTTGAAGTATCACAGAAAGCAAAGATATTATTAGCCACTTTCCTTCCTTCAGTTTTTCTCTGAAGACTATCTATCTGACTCAGTTTAATGCACAAAAAATAATTACTTGGTTTGTTTTATGTCGTACACATTCTGCTTCCATGTGCATCTCTCTAGTTGGTGAAAAATCACCAGTACTGTAAATCAAGGAGCCAGAGCACAGCTTAGATGTTCAATGGGACCATGTGTGGATGAAAATGCCCATCTGCTCAGATGAGTAATAGGAACCATCTTGAATTTCAGCTGTTAAAGAAAAAGCAGTGAGCAAGATTGACCAGTGTCACTGCTTGGATAACAGTAGTAATAAATTCTTGTGGTCATGAGGGTATTCTTTTAACTATCTGGTATATCTTCAGTTTGAAAATAACAAAACTTTGCTAAAAGGAAAGAAATTTTTCACTTTTCTTTGATATATTGGGGAAGGGCTGACACCACCACCACAGGTTTTTCCTGAACTCCGGATTTCACCGTACATATTTGATATCATAGAATCTTAGAATACCAGATTGGAAGTGACCTCAAGGATCATCTGGTCCAACCGTTCTTGGCAAAAGCACAGTCTAGACAAGATGGCCAGGCACCCTGCCCAGCTGAATCTTAAAATTGTCCAATGCTGGGGAATCCATCACTTCCCTGGGGAGATTATTTCAATGGCTGATTGTTCTCATTATGAAAAATTTTCCTCTTGTGTCCAATTGGAATCTCCCCAGGAATAACTTGTACCCATTACCTGTCATCTTTTCCAGGTGACTCCTTGTAAAATATATGAAAACAAGTCTGGACGAATTGCACTTATGAATTACAGAATGTGTTTAATCTTAATTCACATTACAGTGAAACTCAGAGAATTTTCATCAAGGTTAAAAGGTCCATAAATCTATCTGTGGATAAATTTTTGGTGGCACAGTTAGCTGGCTGTCTGCATACGAAAGGAGAACCTTTAGCCAATGAAATTGTCAAAGGTTGCTGTCATTAAACATTTTGTAAAATCTACATTAGAAGCCTGTAGTCTATTTTAAAATATCATTGCATGGCATTATCCTTGCTTTGACAGGGCATGCTCAGCATTTTGGAAAAAAAAAAAAAATCCTAGGCATATGAAAAAAGTAGAAACTGCACTTAAGAAAATGTAAATACAAAATAATAAGTAACATCAATTCAAAATAGAATAGCTATTGCTACCCTTTCGTATCATCATCATGAGGTCAAACTCATTCCTTATTAGAGTGTGTTCTTCAACTTTTGCATTATTATTTTGATTCCCCAGAGGTGCTGGAGAAGTAGACAACATAAGACACTCTTGCTTTATTCCCTATAGTCAAGCTTTACCATGTGGTTTGCCAAATCATTATGTATAGACAACTAATCTCTAGATGCAAAGCTACAAGCCTGCAAGGATTTAAAGCACAAGCTGGAAACTGTGCATTACTTATCTGGGATGTGACTACACAAAGATAAATAAAATTGCATGTCCTTGGGTAGGCTCAGACTACTTCTTTCAGTTACTGGGTCCTTTTCAAAATATCTATTTAACTCAGATCAATTAAAGAATAAATGAGTAACTAGGTGATCTGTCTCCACAACTAATTGCTTGTCTGGTGTCTGAAGTTTTAGCTTTAATATCTCTTCATTGCAAGAAAGCTAGTATCCCTTTGAGAGGGATGACTAATGCCTATTAGAAATATTTTAATGAATTTCTGAATTGCTGGGAAAGGTGTCATAGTTTAATGGCAGATATTTGCTCACACAGCTGTCTGTGGAACATTTTTAGGTGCACTATTATCTATTAAGCTCACAGTGGGTAACAGCATAGTGCTAAGTATATTTGCTGGCTTTGCAGGAGACTGAAGCTCAATTTTCTGTTCTGTTGGACTCTTATTACAAACTTAAACATGGTTCTTCTTCTAGAAAAGAGCCATAGCTATCAAACTGGTTTGGAATCTGGTCTGTCTTCTGGAAGGTTTCCTTTCAGAATTTGTTAAGTCTTCAGAAACTGAAAACTCAGAAAGTATAGCAAGAGGAGAATAATATTTACCTTCATTTCCATCATACTGACTTTTAACATAAACTAAGACTACAATTAAGATTCCATTCCTAAGCCAGTTTATATTTACACTGTTTCCTGCACCCAGGTCCAAGCAGAAGTGCCCTGGACTTCAAACCTGCAACATGCACTAAGGTCACACTTAGATTAGCGTCCTAGTTTCAGCTGAGATAGAGTTAATTTTCTTCGTAGTAGCTGGTATGGGGCTATGTTTTGGATTTGTGCTGAAGACAGTGTTGATAATACAGAGATGTTTTAGTTGTTGCTGCACTAGTCAAGGACTTTTCAGCTTCCCATGCTCTGCCAGGTGCAGAAGAAGCTGGGAGGGGACACAGCCAGGTTAGTTTATCCAAATTGACCAAAGGGCTATTCCATACCATATGACGTCATGCTCAGTATATAAAGCTGGGGAAGAAGAAGGAAGGGGGGGACATTGGGAGTGATGGCGTTTGTCTTCCCAAGTAACCGTTACGCGTGATGGAGCCCTGCTGTCCTGGAGATGGCTGAACACCTGCCTGCCCATGGGAAGGAGTGAATGAATTCCTTGCTTTGCTTTGCTTGCGTGCACGGCTTTTACTTTACTTAGTAAACTGTCTTTATCTCAACCCATGAGTTTTCTCACTTTTACCTTTCTGATTCTCTCCCCCATCCCACAAGGGGAGGGTGAGCGAGCGGCTGTATGGGGCTTAGTTGCAGACTGGAGCTAAACCATGACAATTAGACCACAAGAATGAGTGTGTGCTCTGCTGTTTACTGAATCTGAATAACCCCAGACTTTAGGTTAATTGCTGTAAAGACTCCACTCTGAAATGAAGTTCTTATTCCTCTTTCTTACAGCGTGCTCTTTTTCAAAAGAATTGCTAAGGCAGTTACTGAATGGACTGATTTAACAACAAAACACATAATTAACTGGTCATTTGTCTATAACATGTCAGTAAAAGTTGTGTAGAGATCAGTCTCTTGGGCAGCCAGCAGAACTGATATCAGCATGATATGGCATCATCAAAATCTAGTGAGATTGTTATATCAAGAGGGAAGCATCATCTTGTGGCATTTGTGTCTTTTCTGTGAAGAGTCAGATGGGGATAACAGTGGAACCATTGAAAGGTAGAAAAAGGAAAAGCAGGATTATTATGTGGTAATCTGGTATCAGTAACTCAAGGTCAACAATCACGGTGATAAGTTACATCCTGTGTTTGATTCCAGAGAAAAGGTTTCCCAATGCTGATTAGAGGTAAATGCTACCCTAATGCAAAAAAGCATACCTGGACAGGTCAAAGCCTGTGTTGAAAAAAATAGCAAGAGTTAAGCCAAAATAATACGATGTGGAACTGTGATTCTCAGTAAGGATGCACTGTTATAGTGTGTAGAGGAAACTGAAATTCAAGCCACTAGTTCATCTGATTCCTCCATATCCTGAAAAGTAAACTGTAACTCAAAAAGCATATAGATCTAATATATTAAATGAAAAAGACCACAGCAGAAGAAAAATATCTTATTACTTTTAGAAACTAATCATTTCAGCAGAAATTCGTTAATTTAATTTTTGTGATATAGCCCACAAGACCAACAACTTACAAATATAGCATGGATACCAAAAATATAACATAGGTACCACAGAAAGTGAGTAAGACTATAAAGTCTTATTCATTAAGTCTTTTCTTCTCTTATTTCCAAAGATCTGGAAGGAAAGAGCTGGCTAGTATTTTTAATTTCTGACTCAGAGTTAGAACTCTTCTTTTTCTTCTGCTGTATCCAGTAGCTTATTGCAATGTAAAAAAGTTACAGCCCTGTTTCTCAGATTTCTGCCTTTTCTCAGCTCTATGAAGAGGCTTTAAAATATGAAGCAAAGACTTTCAGTCCTTAAAGGAAAGAGGAGATTTTTTTAGAATAAGGGACAGCAAGGGTGTCTGGTTCAAAGACTGAATGGCATCAACCTGAAGAAAAGTGTGCTCGAAAGAGTATGATAATTAAAGACAGAATCACTTCTTTCAGAAATCAGGAATGGACAGAAAGGAGGGGTAAGCCAAAGCTACATGCTGAAGAAATAATTGTGGGAATGGGATGCACAGGAACGAATTGAGAAGAATGGAAGTGATGTTGTTGAATAGATTTGAATTACTGCAAATGCTGTTAAGAATTTGTGCAGGACTTGATGAGAAAGAAGGAAAAGAGGTAGCCTTGGAAAAGACTATTAAAAGCATTTTATCCTTGCAAGAAGAGATGTTTGGTTACAGGTAAGCATACACCAATTACCTATAGAATTTTGCCAATCATGAACTCTTTCTCCATCCACCATTTAAAAACAGCATGTTCCTGCAGTCTTTCCTCTCTACAGTAGTTAGAAGACTAATAAAATGGTCTGAATAATCTTCAGTGCATTAGCACAAGTTGAAAGCCAGACTAGCATAAAGAATCTGCCCACTTCCATACCACTAAGAAAACCTGTTTCTAAAAGGGTTGGTTTTCCTCTCTCTTTATATATGTTTGTTTGTTAGAGTTGTATTTATTTTGATGAAGTTAATGGCCCCTAGGATCCCTCTGTTCTGCATAAAACACACAGCATCTACAATGTGGACATATGTTTTTTCTACCCACATGAGTTCAGCACTCCTAAATCTAATCACTGGTAATACCAGGGGGCTGGTTTGAAACCACTGAGTAATTTGGAACTGACCTTAAGCACAAGAGTTCTGCAGGCTTTTCATTAACAGTTCACAGTACAGGAGGTAGCAAGGCACTGCTCTTTCCACTCTGTGTTATAAGTTTAAGTTTTAGGGATGGAAGATTTGTCACAGGTGTTACTTAAAAGACAGTGCTATATTCCTTTCAGAGCAAGTCCAGATGTAAATTCTTCTAGCTCCTAGAAGAGAATAAGCTTTCTTTGTTACGGCAGTATCAGTGACAAAAAAGCAGAACATCTCTGCAGTTTACCTACACTGTGCTGGTGGAGACATTCTGGAAACCATCTGCCTGGACTGAGTAAATCAGAGTATCTGATAATACTTCATTGTAGCTTCATATGTAGCATTTCCTCCACGTTTTGGTTACCAATCTTTTTTATGTTGCTAAACTTATTCTGGGGGAGGTTTCTTTCTGAAGCTGTATTTTGAGGAAAATTTTCTTCTCTTGTCTTCCTTTTCTTTTCTCTTCCATCTTGACCCCTGTCCTCCCCTCTGGCTATGGACCCTTTGAGGGATTTAGTCTCAGTAAGGTAAATAATCCCTTAATGATCTTCATGCTCTTTTAGTCCATGGCCTCAGCTGAGGCTGATAACAAGGTTTGTTTTCATTGGACTGATTTTCTTTATATGGACATTTTTCTGTAGAAAGCTGCATCAAATAGATTGCTTCAACTGAACTGCCAAAAAGCCTTCTAAGGGTAACAAGTTTGAGGCACTGTTGAAGTAGGTTAAAAATCAGTGACCTACAGCTGAAAGCTTAAACAACTAGAGCTCATTAATCCTCAAAGCTTAAAATGCTTTCTAAGCTTCTGTGAACTGGACTTTTAGTTACTTTTTAATACTTATTTATGCTTTTAGAACTTATAACTTTAATTGAATCAGGCCATTTTATGTTTCAGTTCTGGATCTCATGAGAAGATGATCTCATGAAGAAGATACTGTCCTGGTTTCAGCTGAGATAGAGTTAATTTTCTTTATAGTGGCTGGTATGGGGCTATGTTTTGGATTTGTGCTGAAAACAGTGTTGATAATACAGAGATGTTTTAGTTGTTGCTGCACTAGTCAAGGACTTTTCAGCTTCCCATGCTCTGCCAGGTGCACAAGAAGTTGATCCAAACTGACCAAAGGGCTATTCCATACCATATGACATCACGCTCAGTATATAAAGCTATGGAAGAAGAAGGAAGGGGGGGACATTGGGAGTGATGGCGTTTGTCTTCCCAAGTAACTGTTACGTGTGATGGAGCCCTGCTTTCCTGGAGATGGCTGAACACCTGCCTGCTGATGGGAACCAGTGAATGAATTCCTTGCTTTGCTTTGCTTGCGTGCTTTACCTATTAAACTGTTTTTATCTCAACCCATGAGTTTTCTCACTTTTACCCTTCTGATTCTCTCCCCCATCCCACCAGGGGGGAGTGAGCGAGCGGCTGCGTGGTGCTTAGTGGCCAGCTGGGGCTAAACCACGACAATTGTATTCAGGCATAAATTATTGGGAATTAAGTACAAAAATTATTTTAAAAATCTGTCCTTAAGTGTATACATAAGTTCTACTGTGACTGAGCTTGTGTTACAGAATCTTTGTGAGTCACAAGGAAATCTTTATTTCAAACTCTGGAGAATTTAATTAATAAATATGGGAATATAAATCAAGTATAATTTGTTGTTGAAGAATAACAAATAGTTAAATCTTGTGTGTGCATGTATACTTCCGTTTTGTCTCTGCGCTTACAATTAGTAAGTAAAAAAAGTAATTGTACATTATGTCCTACCCATTTTGTAACATTACTTGTGTTTTCTGTATGGTAACTGCATTAAAATTCTTGCCTTCCAGACAAGTTCAGAGAAGAAAAGGAAAGAATATTCCTCAACAATAAAAATATTATAAACATTTTGCTGAAGTATGACAGTTTTAGGAAATAGACTTGAGATCCTTATGATGTCACCAAGAATATAACTTTTTTATTCTGAGTGGATTTATTATACATGAAAGATACCAGGCTGATGATACTGAAGATGAAATTACTTTATTCATTGATATATATGCTTCAAAACTGACCTGCAAAAGCTTTCTCAAGGGGAGGGAAATAGTCAGATATTCACTTTTGGCTAGACACTATCATCTTTGATGAATGATATCTTACTGTAGAAGGACTCCATTGGGACTAAATATAGTAAAAGGCAGCTGCTAATGTAGGAGTAGAAGAACCTTCCCTTTAACTGCATCAGATAGATGAAGTCGTGAAGTTACAAAATGTGGACTTTGTGCACACCATGAATTTTGAGGAAAATCTGTACCACGACAGTCGTTTATTCTGGTTGACATAGTCAAGAGCAGTCTCTTCACCCCGTGCAAGGTCAGTTTTTTGAGTTAGGTCTGGTTCAGATTTAAGAGTGAGGTCCTTTCAGCAGTCCTGACAGCTCTGGCAGTAGAGTGGAGGAGCTGCAGGGAGGTAAATTCTGTATGTCCCAGGTGCCGCTGTAATCCCAAACTGCATTTATTTAGACAGTTATTGTTGCATCGGTCCTTCTCAACTGTATCCGTAATCAGAATTACTGGCAGTGCAATGCTTGTGTATTTACATTAATTCTCCCCAAACCACTGACTGGATAGGGGAAGCCACTGGCATATAGCCATTGACATATAAAAGCCGTTCACTTTCATAAAGGCTTGCTCTTTCCATAGCTCATTTTCAGAAAAAGTTGGTATGATCCTCTTTTTATGTAGAACACCATCCACACGGCTGATGGGAAAATCATTTCTGAATGAGGTGTGACTTTCGTGAGTGTGAGGAAGAATCTAAGAAAACAGACAGATCAGGGGATTTTGTTTTGAAATAGTAGTCTTAAAAGGGATGACAAAATGGGGTCAGTTTGTATCAACCTGAAATACACTAATTTTTCTGGAAAAAATACTCCGCTATTGAAATTATTCCGACTTTTATTCAAGCTGAAAAAGGCAAATTTTGAAGCAAAAATGCAGTGATATATCTAGTACTGTAAAGAATAAAATTTTGTCTTTACATAACTATTGAAGGTTGCAGGATGACATCCATGCAAGAAGCAAGGAGATGATTTGAACTTCTTGTCAATAAACTGCAGGGGAAATGAAACCCATCTCTTGATTTTAGACCACTGTGTGAATTTGAATGTATTTCACTCTTCTCCTTCCATAAATATTTCTGCTTTAGTACCTACCTATATTCTAGGCCCCTACCATAGTGAATACCTGTGGTCATCTCAAATATTAGATGCACACAAATCTATTTACTCCCAGTTTTGGGAATTTTTTGCTAAGACCAAGAAAGAGATCCTTTTTAACTCTCAGATGGGAAACAAAGATTCTTCACAATGTTCTTTACAAATGCTCCCTCAGGTGAAGTTTTGCCAAAGCTCTCTATAAATAAAGTCAAATGTCTCAGTACATCTCTGTGTATGATAATCTATTTATCTCCTACTGAGCATGTAAAAGTATTTCTCCAAACAAGGGGAAAGACAGAGTTGATTGTCACCTCATATCTATCTACTTCTTTGAAAAATCACTATTTCCAGAATTATCTAGCTAAAAGCAAGAAAAAACTCCACACCCAAGTCTGCTAGTTTTTGGCAAAAATATTTGCTTTTCTCATAAGTGCCAGCATTGATTTTCAATAATTCTTCACAACTGAACAAAACTTTAAAACACTTTCTTTTCTGCATTTCAGCTTATTTCTATCATACCACACACACTGTCATGTGCTGTGCCTGACTATGTGTTCAACACAGGCATTTTAATCCCTTTATTGACATATGCAAATTAATAGTAGGGTTCCGGGTATGGTGATGTCTTGTTCATGGACCAGTTTTATTACTTCCTTCTTGATAAACAGCCTGTCTTATTTATACGGAGTAGCATAAGGCCAGAAATGGCTCAAACCATCATAGAAGGGCAAGCAAAATGAATTTTGCATCCGAAGAAGAGCAGCTTGCCTGAAGATCAGAGATGCGGAACCTGCATCTGACAGTAGCAAAAACTGCACAGCAACAATAAGCAACCCAGCTGGAGAGAAAGGAGAAAGAGTGTCTGTCACATAGCCGTACACGATGCTTGATCACACTTGCTTAATGCATTTTTTTGTGATAAACCACTATCAGTCAGGAGCATTCTGCCTTTAGGGCCTCAAGAAGAAAATTGTGGTCAGGGGTCCTGAAGCCACAGGGTTTACAGCTGGTTTTAGTGCCTGCTTCATTCTGTTCCCAGGTGCTTACAGGTGTTTTTGAGTAGGATGAGGCCAAACCTTATGTGGTGATGCAAGAATGAGAAGAGTAAGGACTTTATCCAAAAGTCCAGTAAGATCCAGCTAAATCACAACATAAACAAGTGGCCAAGTATGGCTCACTGACCTTCTATGATGAGTCTCTCCAGCTATCTCCCTCTTGTCACCATAGACCCACCACAATGGACCCAGCTGGCCTCTGGGATCTATGATTATACATATGTGCATCATTAATGGTCTGCAGTGTTTAATAATGACATCTTTCCTGCAGGTACTCCACACTATAACTAACTAAAATACAAGAAATCAAAACAGTCTTACTTTTCTATATTGTGGGCTGTCTTATCTTTTTTTTCTAGCATGTTTGTCTAGTACCAACACTTTGCTATTGAAATATAGCACTAACATGGTCATATTAGTTTGATTTCACCTGGCAATTGTATTTTCTTATAAACAGTCAGCAATCTTGACTTGTGTTACTTTTCCTCTCAGCTTTCCTACCATAATGATGAAGGGATGGTGCATTCTTCTAAGACTACACGTTAAATTTGTAAATGTATAAAGCTAGGAAAATGTCTGTATGTATCTCAAACTGTTGAGAATTTACTTGATTTTTTTTCTTTTACATTTAATGAAGTATTCACCAAATAACACTGAAGTTTCAAATTTATCTTGTCCTGTGTGGTTTTGCTGTGTTTTCAGGTATCTCTGTGACTGTTTCACAAGTTTCTCATTGGAATGCAATTTTTTTCTGAAGTTAATAGGACATTTTTATTCTTCTTGCAACAGCCCGACTAGATGTTAGTTTGTAATTTCCTCTCTAAAATCTCACTGGTCAGAGCAGAGTATCACGTCAAGGAAGCATGTTCATAACAAACTGGAAGTTCTTAAAGTTGATGTGGATGACTTTTGAGGCAGGTAGCAGTTTTCACTATTATCTGGAAAAGCACAAGGACTGCCTGAAACTTTGTTAACTTAAAAGTTGTTTTAATGCTATTGATTTTTTGTCTCTGCTGAATCTCATGCAGAGATATAGAGATTAGCCTATAGACATGTGGTCATTTTGCATGCTTCAGTTTGGTTTCACCACATCCTTTATCAGCGCAGAAGGAGTTTTAAGGATTCAGCCAGTTTATTCTGCAACAGTAGTCAGGTGTTGGAAATTTCAGAGAAAGGCAGAAGTTTCCCTATGATTTGAATATAAGAATTTCTTCCATAAAATAATTTCAAAATAAAAGATGTTTCTTTCTAACCTCAGGCAAACTCTGATTGTATATGCAGAAGCATAAGGATTTTGCACATCTAATACACCTTACGATTTCACATGTACATAATCTTGTGTGTAACCTACTAACTCACTAGAAACAGTAAAATGAAGTAGCAATGAATTCCACAGGCTAATTAGAGATTCCTCATTTTTGTGAGTTACCTTTGAATGTCTTTTGCCTAGTTGTCGTGTGATAAGCTAAATAGGAGCAGTTGTATCACCTTCAGTATAACCTTATCTAATATATGTACAGGTAACACATTGTCTATTATTGCAGGTTTCCAAAAAATAAGCAGTGCACATATATAAATAGTATTGTGTAAAAATCTCTCTGTCCTGCTGATGTCTATCTAATTTCTTTCCCTGGATTATTTTCCTTTTCTCTATATCTTGAAGATGGAGTGATCAGAAATATAAGTAGCATTTTATATGAGAAAAAAATCTTGTCAATTTTCTTCCTGTTGAATTAAACATTGTACAGATGTGGGTAATTTAATATGCAACTTATATATCTACAACTGTCCTACTTACCTTCTACTAAAATGAAGAAATGCCCAGTCAATGGGACCAGATACACACGTAAAAGGAACAAGGTCTGTCTGGCTGCAACAAAAGTTTTTAATTACCTTACATACGTAGACTGCCCTCAACAGGAGATAATCACTAAGAAACCTAATTTTAACATGTAACGTTGTAGATCTGAGGGAAGGTTAGGTATGAAAATTTCAGTTAATGAAACAGTCTGTTCACTTCCTTAAGTGAGTTTCTTCACTTTTTTAATATATGCACATGCTATTTAGTAAAATATCAACTGTTTTGCACATGATGGTTTTGCTTCATCATCCATTAGTAGCATTAGACTTTCCAAGACATAAGAGAGAAATTTACACATTGAAGAGACAGCCATATAACTACTTTTAGAACTCTAAACCTTTCAAATCAACACACAGAAAATGAAGGTAATTGTGGGTTTTTTTCCCCTCATACCAACACAATCTTATGGAAATAACGCTTAGAAAAGCCAAAAGGAGGTCATGGGTAGTGATTTTATTTTTCTGTTCATTCCTCTCTTCTATGCCATCCGTCAGATGATTTGCTAGAAAGAAATGTTATGATAAACTCAACTTCCCTAGTGAATTTGTTCAAGGTATTTATTACTACTTCCCTTCAGTAAAGTTTATATTTTTTCACATCTTCGTTCTCCAGTATGATGTATTTTATGACAAGCTGTCAGCCATTTCTGTTTTTCTCTTTCTATAGGGGCCAGCAAAATTATGCTTTTACTGTTGTTGTCAGATAGGAAAGAAATACAGACAGACGTACAACTTCATGGAATAATCTGTAATGCATTAGTGCTGAAGAGTCCAAAACACTGACTGGCTCCCTGCTATGCAAGATGCTGCAGAAACACACAAAAAAGACAAGTCTGTCCCAGAAATCTGACTGTCAGATCTGTGTGCTTTGAAGGAAATAGGTAGTATTATTCTAAGGGAAAGGGTAGGTAAGTGATTTGAAACATTACCCCTATGTTAAGTCCTTGTTTTCTCATGTTACAAAGCATTTGAGGTTGGCAGTCCATGAAAAAATGTGGTATTAAAAGGAAATATTTGGGGATTTCTTGATTTCCAGGAAAGAACAGTTACTTCAGTCTTGCCAAGTGCTACAAGAAAATGCACATGCTCTGCATGGGTGCACTGCGGTTCCTCCTCAGCACACCTGATATGATCGGAGCCTACAGCAATCTCACTGTCTTTCCACACTATCTTGTCATGTCTGATTTCAATACAATAACATGAACATAATTTGTGATAAAGGTTCTCCTTCTGAACACAAATCACATAAGGAAAATATTCTTTTTTTCCTGCCTGAAGTTAAGGCAGTGCAACAAATAATATCACCCTGAAGCAGAGCAATGTGTTTCTCTTCATTGAAGAGTTAGAGCAGGCATGCAGTCTTCCCTCAGCTGTAATTAAAAACCACATCTTCTGTGTCCAGAAAGCCTGAGGTCTTCTTGGGCTGTCTCCCAGAATGATCCTGTTATCAAAGTGATCAAGAGGGCTATTAAATATAAAATACATGCATTCTTCCAGAAGCAAATACTACAAGCTGGGAGACCCCACTCCTTGCTGAGTGACTAAACTAGGCTAAGTTCACACTTGATAATTTTTCCTTCTTTTCTTCCATGAAGCTTGTATTCTTTGCTTCACAGTGGGGAGAGGTACAGATGGAGTAGGTTTTCTTCCCTACCTAAAGCTATGACACAGTGATTAGTTCACCTTTTTGTAAAATAAAGTTTTGAGTCTGAACCTCCTCAGGCTAAAGAGAAACCTGAAACTGGATTTTCATCTTCATCAATGGGTTTAAGTCACCATAATTGCTTAACTGCTTATTAAAGCAAAATTACCTGTGTGTTAGGTATACTCAAACAGTATCTTCAAGCAATTTGGGAACTCTTCTGTATAGAATATGGATCATCAAAAAACACAGCCTCCAGACACGTTCTGGATATGTTCTTAAGCCAAACTGTTGATGTCTTTATTTGGAAAATTGCTATTCAAGTAAGAACACACCATGGGAAATGTAGACATGAGCTAATCAAAGTTATTTTGTTATTTGGGATTTAGGTATATCGAGACTGTTCTTTTTATAGCTGTTAGAGTGCTTCAAAAATGGATTGGAAATTATTTTTGTGGCATTATTCAGAGCAAAATCTACAGTCTGAACTCAGGGTTCAAGCCTTGCAGTCTTTTGCACAGCATCATTTCTCACTTTGGGATGGTCGATATGCTGTACAGCATTCCAAGTATTTTGTGTGATATATTTCATTGTCCTTCAAAAATACAACAGAACATTTAGTATATTTAGAAAGGCATTTTTTTCTAAAGCTTTAAATAGCTGAGAAAAAGGGCAGAAGAGCAAAAGCAATGAAGTTATTCCACTGACAGCTAAATTGGCTATTCATGTATTTCATATTAACAGAAATCTAAGGGAGAAAGTGAAATCTTAAAGATATTTTTGGAGAAAGAGCATGGAGGGATTAAGCATAAACTCTTAAGAAGCCTTGATTCTCCTTTAATGCAAATATATTAATAATGAGAACAAAGGAAAGGAAATGGAAATTGCTTTTCTAGGTTGACCACATGATATCAACTTTATAGCTCTTTGATGTTTCCACATTTCCCAGCAATGTGGGATGAAGGAGGGTTCTTATTTCCTTTGCCATTTCTGCCAAGGAGAGCTGGTTTGCCTCTGTCCTCTCTCAGCTGAGTGGTAGTGATAGTGTGCATTTCTTTTTTATGCCTCTGCTTAAATTTGAATTGTGGCCAATGAGGCAGAGAGGAGAGAGGTGGCACTTTGCTCAGTATCCTACCCTCTTGCACCTTTTCCTCTGTCAGCCTAACTACCTAAAGATATATATGCATCTCTGAAAAGAAAATGATCTAATCCCACAGTGCACCATGAACAGAGCTGGCAGGCAAATAAATGACTGACAGATTTCTAATGTTCTTTTATGTGGTAGATTCTTTGCCCTACAATCTTAAAGCTCTGGAAATGGACCATTGTCAACTACTGCTTCATTTCAGAACTCTTTTGTTTATATTTGTTTTGTTTAATCAGATGAAGTGATACTCTATGTTGAGCAAACGCTGATGAGTTATCCACCAGTAATCTGTTCTCTCCAAAGAGGGGTGTTTAAAGATCTCTACTACAGCACTGTGTTCATGCCGTTCCTTGGGTTTGAATTAACACAGCTGAAATAAGAGAGAAAAAGATAGAGGTTTCTGGTCCAACTCCAACACTGCAGCATTCTTCTGTATAATTCGTTGGGGTTTTGGGAAGGTTATATTATGTTTCTTTTTAAGTGTTGTGTGCACTGTATTTGAAATACTTTATAAGTGCAGAAGAACTGAAAAAGTCTAGTCAATTTTTTCCAAACTGCATTTTTTCCTGGGTCAGTGACATACTCTAAACTAAAAAGCAACACCTGATTCTTATTGGGTACTAGTTTTTATAGATTTAGACTTTTAAATCAGAATAGTCCATTTTTAACACATAGTTTGACAGCACAGTTCACAGAATTTCACGCAGTCATGCATAGCAGAGGGTCTTTTCACAGTTAACTAATTGTATGACTTGGTAGTAAACATAGTGATCACGAAATGATAGAGTTTTTGAGTGATCACAAAATGATAGAGTTTTTGATACGTGGAGAAGAAGCGAGGGGGGTCAGCAAAACTGCCACCTTAGACTTCCGGAGGGCGGACTTCGGCCTGTTTAGGAGACTGGTCGAGAGAGTCCCCTGGGAGGCAGCCCTAATGGGCAAAGGAGTCCAGGAAGGCTGGACATTCTTTAAGGAGGAAGCCCTAAAGGCACAAGAGCGGGCTGTCCCCAGGTGCCAAAAGACGAGCTGGCGGGGAAGAAGACCGGCCTGGCTGAATAGAGAGCTCTGGCTAGAACTCAGGAAAAAGAGGAGAGTCTACAACCTCGGGAAGAAGGGGCGGGCAGCTCAAGAGGACTACAAAGGTGTAGCGAGGCTGTGCAGGGAGAAAATTAGAAGGGCCAAAGCTGAGCTAGAGCTCAATCTGGCTGCTGCTGTAAAAGACAACAAAAAACACTTCTTCAAATACATTAGCAGCAAAAGGAGAGCTAAGGAGAATCTCCTGCCCCTAGTAGATGGGGGAGGGAACACAGTGACCAAGGATGAGGAGAAGGCTGAGGTACTTAATGCCTTCTTTGCCTCAGTCTTTAATAGCAGGGCCAACTGTTCTCTGGGTACCCAGCCCCTGGAGTTGGAAGATAGGGACGGGGACCAGAATGGAGCCCCCATAATCCAGGGGGAAATGGTCAGTGACCTGCTGCACCACTTAGACACTCACAAGTCTATGGGGCCTGATGAGATCCACCCGAGAGTACTGAAGGAACTGGCAGAAGTGCTCACCAAGTCCCTTTCCATCATTTACCAGCAGTCCTGGCTAACTGGGGAGGTCCCTGCTGACTGGAGATTAGCTAATGTGACGTCCATCTTCAAGAAGGGCCAGAAGGAGGACCCAAGGAACTACAGGCCTGTCAGCCTGACCTCGGTGCCGGGCAAGCTGATGGAGCAGATCATCCTGAGTGCTATCACACAGCATGTAGAGGATAACCAAGGGCTCAAGCCCAGCCAGCATGGGTTCAGGAAAGGCAGGTCCTGCTTGACCAACCTGATCTCCTTCTATGACAAGGTGACGTGCCTAGTGGATGAGGGAAAGGCTGTGGATGTTGTCTATCTAGACTTCAGTAAAGCCTTTGACACGGTTTCCCACAGCATTCTCCTGGAGAAACTGGCTGCTCATGGCTTGGACGGGTGTACTCTTCGCTGGGTAAAGAACTGGCTGGACGGCCGGGCCCAAAGAGTGGTGGTGAATGGAGTTTACTCCAGTTGGCAGCCGGTCACAAGCGGTGTTCCCCAGGGCTCGGTGTTGGGGCCAGTTCTGTTTAATATCTTTATCAATGATCTGGACAAAGGGATCGAGTGCACCCTCAGTAAGTTTGCAGATGACACCAAGTTGTGTGGGAGTGTTGATCTGCTTGAGGGGAGGAAGGCTCTGCAGAGGGACCTGGACAGGCTGGATCGATGGGCCGAGGTCAATTGTATGAGGTTTAACAAGGCCAAGTGCAAGGTCCTGCACTTGGGTCACAGCAATCCCATGCAACGCTACAGGCTTGGGGAAGAGTGGCTGGAAAGCTGCCAGGCAGAGAAGGACCTGGGGGTGTTGGTTGACAGCCGCCTGAATATGAGCCAGCAGTGTGCCCAGGTGGCCAAGAAGGCCAATGGCATCCTGGCTTGTATCAAAAATAGCGTGGCCAGCAGGACTAGGGAAGTGATTGTCCCCCTGTACTCGCACTGGTGAGGCTGCACCTTGAATCCTGTGTTCAGTTTTGGGCCCCTCACTACCAGAGGGATATTGAGGTGCTGGAGCGTGTCCAGAGAAGGGCAACGAAGCTGGTGAAGGGTCTGGAGCACAAGTCTGATGAGGAGTGGCTGAGGGAACTGGGGTTGTTTAGTCTGGAGAAAAGGAGGCTGAGGGGAGACCTTATTGCTCTCTACAACTACCTGAAAGGAGTTGTAGAGAGGTGGGGGTCGGTCTCTTCTCCCAGGTAACAGGTGATAGGACAAGAGGAAATGGCCTCAAGTTGCACCAGGGGAGGTTTAGACTGGATATTAGGAAAAATTTCTTCCCTGAAAGGGTTATCAAGCATTGGAACAGGCTGCCCAGAGAGGTGGTTGAGTCACCATCCCTAGAGGTATTTAAAAGACGTTTGGATGAGGTGCTTATGGACATGGTATAGTGGTGGTCTTGGCCGTGTTCGGTTTACAGTTGGACTCGATGATCTTAAAGGTCTTTTCCAACCTATACGATTCTGTGATTCTGTGATTCTATGATTTACACCAGTGTAACCTGATTGAAATCTCTAATCAATGGTGAAATACTATTGAGAACTACCTTGCAATATCTTGGTTCTTGTTCATGGAAAAAGACTAAGGGTAAAAGGAATTTACTATTAGGAAATTATTAGGAAATTTTACTTCACTGAAAGGGTTATCAAGCATTGGAACAGGCTGCCCAGGGAAGTGGTTGAGTCACCATCCCTGGAAGTATTTAAAAGACTTTTGGATGAGGTGCTTAGGGACATGGTATAGTGGTGGTCTTGGTAGTGTTCAGTTTACGGTTGGATTTGATGATCTTAAAGGTCTTTTCCAACCTATACGATTTTGTGATTCTGTGATTCCATAAAAGGCTTTAAGGATAACAGAAAGTCCTGATGTATAGCTTTATAACTGAAACACACTACCTGCTGGATTTTTCTGAGCAATCCATACTGCTTCAGATCAGTGTCCAGTTCTTTTTTTGGTTATTTCCTTTACCTTTTTGATATCAGTAAACTTTCTCAACTATATTTTTTTCTTTTGTAGATCATTGTTAAAAATACTACTAAGCATAGCTGGAAGACATTTCCTTTTTTTTCTACTCAATATTTCTGAAAAAACATTCATAGCATATCTTCCATAGTATTAGCACTATGGTTTGCATCTGCAGTCAAATAATGATTAATAACAGCCATAAACTAGCTGTTTATCTCTTACTTCTCCCCCATTTTCTTTATGTTCTATTTTTTTGAAGCCATTAATAGAAATGTTGCTGGATGAGTTGTTTGTCTCCTTTCCCATGTTTTTCTGTTTTGCAGTCTATTCTGTCTAACAAATAAATAAAGCAGTAACTATTATCTGGTGTTTTACAGATCTCCAATAGCCCACAGGCCACAAGTTGCAAGACAGTGCACTAAAGTACTGAAGAAATGTGTCAATCAATTTCTAACACATTAGCAATTATCTTTAAGAACTCCCACAGGACCAGAGAAGATGGACCAGTGTAGGGCTCCTTGCAAAGGAAACCTTTGTGAACAGAACAGTATACATATTAATTCTGAAGCCCATAAATATACTAGGGAAAGTATTGGATAATCTGTAAGCACTTAACAAGTAACAAGGTGATCACAGAATAAACATATTGCCAGACATTTGTACCAAAACGTATTGTCAGATGTAATCACCCTCTGAGGTGGTAACTGACATAGAAAATCAGGAATTTATAATCTTTTTAAAACCTTCTGATAAACATTTTTATACTGATTTGTATATGACTTTGATAGGAAATTATAGTAGAGATGACCATATTACAACAGGGTTGTTATAGAGCAATTGAAAAAACATATTTAAACAACATATTCAAAAAGTTGTAGTACTTATTTATTTACTCACTCTCCTGTGAAGACAGGCTGAGAGAGTTGGGATTATTCATCCTGGAGAAGAGAAGGCTCCAGGGATACCTTATTGCAGCCTTTCAGTATTTAAAGGGGAGTTTATAAGAAAGATGGAGACAAACTTTTTAGCAGGGCCTGTTGTGATAGGACAAGGGGTAATGGTTTTAAACCATCACCAGAGGCTAGATTTAGACTAGATTTAAGGAAGAAAATTTTTACAATAAGGGTTGTGAAACAGCGGAACAGGTTGCCCAGAGAGGTGGTAGACGCCCTATCCCTGGAAACATTCAAGGTCAGGTTGGACGGGGCTTTGAGCAACCTGATCTGGTTGAAGATGTCCCTGCTCGCTGCAGGGAGGGGTTGGACTAGATGACCTTTAAAGTTCCCTTCCAACCCAAACTATTCTATGATTCTATGATTCTAATCTATGATTATTTACAAATTTTGAAGGAGGAATCAAGTGTCCTAAGTCCTATACCATTCAATATGTTATTAATAATTAATTTTCATTGTAAGTGGAATCTTGGAATAAATCAATGAATGTGGGAATAGGAGAGGCAGTGCTGGTCTCCCGTCTTGGAGGGGATCAATAAGCAGCACTGAGAGACATCAGAGATGATTTCTTAGTTCTGTTTCCTCTGGCAGCAGACCTCAGGAAGCAGAATGTCAAGTTTTAAGCACAACATGTTGCAAAACATACAGATTAGAGACCAAGAGAGAACAGCAAATAAAACTTTGAGCTTCAGAAAAGTAAGAGAAAGAAAAAGCTGGTGTCATTGACAGACAGGTTTTGTTCAGCTGAGGAAGGACATGCTGAGAATTTACCATTTCTGGACTTAAATTTTCCATTTTATGGACTTATGAAGGTTTCATGTTCTACATGTCTTTTGAAGACAGAATGAGAAATAATGATCTCCATTTTTAGCAGAAGAAATCTTTTTTGGAGGGACTTTCAGTCTAAGCATACCTTTGAGCACTAACTGATGGAGGTTATGAAATTCTCATCATTAAAATGAACACAGGTTAGACAGACACCTGACTAGGACAATCTAGATGTACTGTGTTCTGCCACAGGATGGGAGAAGGGACCACAGGACTTCTGTAAGTCGTTTTGTCAACCTGTGATTTATGTGTTTCACCCATCAGAAAGACAAAATACTAAGGATTTTTGTTAACTCCCTCTGAGTATTCAAGGTGACTAGCTAAAATGGGTGTTGTCTGCTTGTCCCGAATGAATTTAGTTAGGAGAAAACCACTTATAATGTCTGTCAGATTGTAAGTAGGGGAGATTAGAAAACTCTACCTTTTACAAACTATATTTAATTTAACCATGTTGCTGAGATGTTGCCATAACTCTTCACTTTTCAATGGAATGCCATTTATAAGAATGACTAAATTTTATTGTGGAGTTGAACTGGTCTCTACTGCAAATACTTTTTCCCTCAGCAAGTGCGTAAGATACTATATTACCCTTTAGTACTCTGACCACCGCGTCTGAAAAAAAGTTACTATTATTAGTGCTCAACTGAGTAAACATCAGCAAGGTTTCTTAGTGTGGATAATATTTTTCTGAAACAAATTTACATCACCAATTTCTTTTGGAGATTTTTCAACCATTCAGCATACTGGAATTTGCTGGAATTTGTGTGTGTCCAGTTTTGTAAAGCACAAAATCTGCTAGGTCATCTGGCTTTACAGCTGCATGTCATGTCTGGGAATTAAATGAGTAATTAGACAAAATTAAATTGGATTAATTTAAAGATTAGACATGCAGTCTGTTTATTTTACCTGATTATGATATAACAGCCTGATATATTAGCTGCAAACATGATCAAACTTCTTATACTTATCTAATTAAGACTCCAATTTTCCACTTATATTTCACAAATTTATTGTGCTTATTCCAAAATAGTCATATTTTTTCATATTGTATTAAATATGTAAATCTATTATCTAATATATATTTTTATTTTTATCTAAGAGGAATATCCCTAGGTACTTCTACTGACTATTTAACACATTATTTGGATGTGAATTGGAGTGGAGACAATGTTTTTCACTTCTAAATCCATCATTGCTTTGTCATTCAGATCTTTTCTGAAGATCTGCCTGTACTGTGATAGCTACAATTTGTTATAGGATATGCAATCAGATCAAATACTAATAAAAAAATACTTTACATTTTCCTTTGGTTTCTTTAATGTGTCTTGCTTTTTCTTCTATGGTTGTTCTTCAGCTTTGCTGGGCAGGAACTATCTTATACTTTACCATTTATAGAATGCATCATAGACAGCAAGACTATGACACATCATATTCCAGTGATCCTGCCCCAGTAGGAACAATCTCTGAAGTGTATTTCATTGGCATTACAATGATCTCTGAATAAGTGCACTGTTTGCAAATAAAGGGTTTTAATCACAGGATCACGGGATCATGTAGTAGTTCAGACTGGAAGGGACTTCAGTAGGTCTTTAGTCCAACCTCTTGGTTAAATCCATGTGGACTGTTCATTTACCTTCTTCACCTTTATGTGTACAATAAGGGTTGTGAAGAAGACTAGCTTCTTGATTTTCCCAGGGACCACACTGGGGCTGAGCAGCCTGTAGGTCCATGGATTGTCCCTCCTGCCTTTTTTGGAGATGGGTGAAGTAATGGCCTTTCTCCAGCCACCAGGGATCTTGCAAGATGTTCACAACCTTTTAAAAATTACGAAAGTGGTCCAACAATGACATTAGCCAAAGAAATTAGATTTAGACAGCTTAAAGGGTGAGATTCAGCTCCAGATGAAGTCTCCTAAATTTAAGTATCAACAGTAGGTGTCTATATATAAGCTAGATATTTAAGCTCCTCTTCTAGAAGCACTTTAAGTCTTGCCTATTGACACGCAGATGACTTGCTCCTTGGATGCCATTGACTGCTTTGACTACTTCTTCAGTTACTACAATGGAAGTTTAGATATTTAGTTCACAAGTAAAAACTTGCATATAAAAATAAATCTTTAGGTGTCTTCATTGCAAAATTGCATTCTACTGCTGGTGTCAATGAAAGGCAACAGAGGAATTAGAGTGTCATAGTGAATCTTTCTTAGGATAATTAAAATAAAGAAACTTGTTTGAGTAAAACAATTGTTTTAAAAAAATGATTGTTTGTTATTGATTAGAAAATATCTATCTCAAATTGCTTTACTTAAAAAAACATTTTTGTGTGTTCAAGATTTTTCCATAAAGCACAAAGCATATGTAAAAGCACAATTTCAATTCTACTGGCAGGCATGAAAAATTGTGCTATCTCCACTCAAATGCAGGGTCCTTACATCTCAAAGATTATTATTAATAAAGATGTGTCATTCATTGTGCCAGATATATCTTTAGGATTTATCCTCTGTCTCCTATTCCCTTGCATAACAGTTTAGTACAGGGCTCTCCTTTCCCATCTGCAAATGAGGAGCAGTTTCATTACTATTGCCCACATTCAGTCATAATCTGTCTATGCAATACTAATTTTACATCACCTTTGCTATACCTTCTACTCTTAAAGTCATATTCAATTAGAAAAAAAAGTCTTATTATATACCTAGGTGAGCCTCAGCACCTGGACCTCCATGGGCTTAGTGATGTATAAACAGAATAGAAGCTGGTCTATCACTCTCTCAAAGCTTGTAATCTAAATCATTGAGAGGGATAGGGAATTGCGGCAACATAACATATATAATCAGAGTAAATATGTTTGCCAAGGGCATAAAAACTAGTAATAAATCCTTTTTTCCAGGGAGCTGGAAGTCCACAAGGAAGAGTGTAAGGTCAAAAATTGACCAAGTAATAAAATGAGCACTCAGGTAAGATAAGCAATAGAAAAATGATTTAGCTTTTTCATTAGCGTTCACAGTTTACAAACAGAAGCTTACAGAGACTCTTATTTGAACCTTTCTCTACAGGGGTTGTGTTTCAAATTGAACTGCAGGCAGAATTTACCAGACAGAAAATGAACAGTATCAAGTTGCCACTGATATTCACTTAGGATTTAAAAAAAAATCCTGTTTAAAACCATATTGGTATTATGGGACTGGAAGATAGCAAAAGTGATGCCAGTTTTATGAATGGTGTCCATGAGGAACCCTGAGAGCTATGAACAATTAAATCTCATATCTGTAGCTACCCTATTGGTAAAAGAAGTGTAAGAAAAGGTAGGATTACTGGATAAATGTGAAATTCCCCCTCTTTGTAAAGGGATATCATACTTGACAAACTCATTAGTTTCTTTGTGGGAGTCAGCACACAGAAAAAAGAGACATGGTTTACTCAGATTTCCAAAAGACGTTTGACAAGGTTCCTCACCAGGTGTTCTTCAAGAAAGTAAACTACTGTGGGATAGAACACAAGGCCATTGCATGGAAACATGGCTCTTCAAAAGGAGACAAACAAAAGTAGTATGTAATGGTCTATTTTCCCAGTAGAAAGTGATTACTAATGGAGAAAGGTCCCACAAGGATCTGTGCTGGTTCCTGTGCTATTCATAAACATCCCAGGTAAAGGAGAGACAGTGAGGGGATAAAGTCTGCTAATAACACTGAATGTCCACACAGAGCAATTCAATGCGTATATATCTAAAGTAATGTCCTTAGGGAAAAAATAATTCAAATTTTCCATACACATTGATGGTTTTAAGTGAGCAATTACAACTCAGGAAAGAGATCTTGATGTAATAAGTAGCTGTGTGAAAACATCAGCTCAGTGATCAATAAGTAGCAAAGCAAAACCGTACACGTTAGGAATGATGAGGAAAAGAACAGTTGTTTTTTTTTTAAAGAGATAGACATGATGTCTATAATGTCCCACTATGCAAATCCATCCACTATCATCTTGAATAATACATGGATATCTGACTCCCTTATTAAGGAAAGGATACAGTAGTTTTAGAAGGAAAAGGCACAGAGAAAAGTGACAGAAATTATTTACTTCCAGACAGTATGGAACCATTCCCCATGTGAGGAACCACTAAAGAAAAAGACATACTTCAATCTGCTAAATTGATGCAGGGAAGAAATGGACAAAGAGATGCAACAGAGATCTACAAAATAATAAATGACATGGAGAGTATGAATGGGGAAAGATTTGTCACTGCCTCTTCAAATATAAATGTTAGGGAGCATCAGACTAAATTGACAGTGGAGCTCTCCAGCACAAGTTACTCTGAAAGTCAATAGGCACCAAAGGCTTCTGAAAGCAACTTAAAACTCACAGAGAAATTCATAGGAAAACAATCAATTGAGGGCTATTACACACAAAGATACACCGCCTTGCTCATGAAGTTCATGATCTGCAGATTTCGGGGAGTGTATTGGAGACCATGTCAGCAAAAACGTTCCTATTTCACTAGTCTTTTCCTCTTACTTTCACCTACACATCTATTAGACGTTGTCACAGACCAGATACCAGCTTTGACGAGACTTTGATTTGATGATTCTTCCAATACTTCTAACAGTTTGTGTATTTTCAAACATGATTTCCAACTGTTTGTGAAAAAACAGATTCTTTCATTTGTCTCTCTGTTCTTAAGCCTTTTCTGGTTTTATCAACTCCCTAAAAGAAAACATAAAATCATTACTTCCGAATTTTTTAGGCAATACTACAGAATGTGTTGATAAAAATAGAAAGTTTTTATTTATATATACTGACTTGGATAGATTTATAAGGTGGATATAGCAGAAAAAAAATACAAGGAACTCCTAAATCATGAAGATCTGTATTTTAGAATAGGGTTTCAATAAATTCTTTGTCGTTACTAGTCCTTTTGTAGTGCAATCAGAAGTTACAGGATTGTTAAAAAAAGTACTTGATGAGATAGCTTGGTTTCTATATGCAGATGGTCAGGCAACATCATACCCTTAAAATGGTTGGATCAATGAGTAATTAGTTCAGTTCTACACCCTCTGACTTTGGGGTCATGGTCCTGAGACTCATCAGGAGGTCTAGACACAAGTAGAGTATACTGAATCATTCTAATCATTTAATCTGGTTTTTATGTCATGCCTGTTGCCATGAAACTGAACACACAGATAATGAAAAAATACTCCTGCTTTTAGCCTGGGCACTTTATACAGAATCCTTACATTTCGGCATACTCAATGATTCCCAAATCCTTTGATTTTTTACTTATTAGGTGGTTCATAAAATATCCTCTTTGGCCTAAGGATTTGGGAATCACACTGACTTTGTGTCGTGGTTTAACTCGGCAGGCAGCTAAGCACCACACAGCCATTTGCTCACTCCACCCCCAGTGGGATGGGGAAGAGAATCGGAAAAACAAAGGTAAAACTCATGGGTCCAGCTAAAGACAATTTAATAGGACAGAAAAAGAAGGGAAATTAATAATAATGATAAAAGGATATACAAAATAAGTGATGCACAATGCAATTACTCACCACCCGCTGATCAATGCCCAGCCAGTTCCCCATCAGCGACCCTGCCCCACCAGCCAACCTCCCCAGTTTTTTGTTCAGCATGATGTCATATGGTATGGAATATCCCTTTGGCCTTGTGTGGTTTAACCCCTGTTTTCAGCACAAATCCAAAACACAGCCCCATACCAGCTACTAGGAAGAAAATTAACTCTATCCCAGCCAAAACCAGCACAACCTCCACCCCTTATTTCATACCATTTATGTCATGTCAGCTCTCACACTATCCAATACATTCTCATTACCAACCACTACCCTTCCCATCCTTTGATATAATACACACATATCATTCCCTTATGGATTCCTATATGGATCACTCCTGTGAAATGTCTGTAAAATGTTCATAAATGTCCACAAGATATCCATTCAGTTCATTTAATCCATGACTTTGGGCTCCATGTGTTATAGTGGTCACTCAGGCCAGGAGAGGTGGTGTGTTGCGTTGTTATTGGGCACCAAAGCCAGCTCAGGTTGGGTCACTGCTGCATTTGCACTGCTTCTTGTAAGGCTTGTCCTCCATTGGTTCAGGTGGTTCCTGCTACAGTAATTCCTATAACATGCAACTCAAATCATGGGTTACAACAATTTGAAGGCATTTCCATTACAATCTCCACCCCTGGGCCCTGTGGACCATCGCATTTAACATTGCAATGAACTCCTCCCCTTGCACCTGCTCCAGCTTGGACTTATCCACAGACTGCAGTCCCTTAGTGGTGCACCTGCTCCAAGTAGAAGCTTATCTATGCACCACAGCCTCTGCAGGGGTATACCTGCTGCAGCATAGGCTGATCCATAGCCACAGTTGCTTTCAGGTGTACCTGTTCCAGGGTGGCCTTATCCATGGGCCATAATGCCTCCGGAGATATACCTGCTTCAGTGTGGCCTTACCCACAGCCACAGTCCCTTCAGAAGTAAACCTGCTCCAACATGGCATCACCCATAACTGCAGTCCCTCCAGGACCTGCTCTGTCATGGGCTTATCCATGGCCACACGCTTTGAGGTGCTCCAGCATGACCTCATTCACAGCCACTGATGCTTCAAGGCGTACCATGCTGCAGCATGGGCTTATCCTTGGGCCACAATCTCTTCAGAGGTATGCCTGCTGTGGCACAGACATAACCACAGCCACAGACCGTTTGAGATGTCCTTGCTCTGGCATGGGTTTATCCACAGCCATAGACGCTTTGGGCTGTCCTGCTCCCGTGTGGACTCATCCACAGGTCACAGTCCCTTCGACTCGAGTTCACACTGGAGTTCCAGCCTGTCCAGTACAGCAGCACAGAAACAGCAGCAATGCCCAGGCACATAGCCATTGCTGTTCTCAAAATGCTCCCAGGCACAGCAGTGTGAGATGATAAACACTACAGCAGTACAGCAGGCAGCAAAAGCAAAGAGCAGCCACTAACGAGCACTAGACTCTGCTATATGATAAGGCAAGCAAGCCCCATGGCAAGCACAGGACCCTGCCGATGAATATCTGAACAGCAATAACAGCTATAAATTCGATCTAGAGCATTCCAATGAAACCTATCGTTATCTCGAACCCTTCCAGCCCCACGTTGGGCACCAAAAAGGACTGTCATGCTTTAAGCCGAGCCAGCAACAAAGCACCACACAGCTGCTCATTCACTCCCACTGAGTGGGATGGAGGAGAGAATCAGAAGAGTAAAAGCAAGAAAAGTCGTGAGTTGAGATAAAGACAGTTTAATAGGTAAAGCAAAAGCCATGCACACAAGCAAAGCAAAGCAAGGAATTCATTCACTACTTCCCATGGGCAGGCAGGTGTCAGCCATCTCCAGGAAAGCAGGGCTCCATCACACATAACAGTTACTTGGGAAGACGAACGCCATCACTCCGAACATCCCCCACTTCCTTCTTCTTCCCCCAGCTTTATATGCTGGGCATGATGCCATATGGTATGGAATAGCCCTTTGGCCAGTTGGGGTCAGCTGTCCCAGCTGTGCCCCCTCCCAGCTTCTTGTGCACCTGGCAGAGCATGGGAAGCTGAAAAGTCCTTGATTTAGTATAAGCACTACTTAGCAACAACTAAAACATCTCTGTATTATCAACACTATTTTCAGCACAAATCCAAAACATAGCCCCATACTAGCTACTATAAGGAAAATTAACTCTATCCCAGCCAAAACCAGGACCCTTTGGTGTTGCAGTATGTATCTCTGACTAAATAAATCTCAGAGTGCATCTCATCATAACTGTCAATCTCCAGACCTGAAATAATATTATTCTGCTATGATTATGCTTTGGATTTTATTTTTTACTACACTTACTTATTCTTTTTAGCTGTTTTCTTAAATGATGGCTCCAACTATGCTCCTAATGTGTTTTTCTTCTTGAGTCTACTAAAAGAAGGACATGAGACATCAGATAATTTCTGCTTCTGCTTTGGTACTTTAGCTGAATCCCTTATTAATAAATTATTTGCAAGTCTTCCGCATTTGTATTAGAATGCTTTTGTTGTTGCTCTGCATTGAAAACTGCTTTGATCTTTCCAGTGTGTTTGACATGCCACCTTTCTGTTTTCTTCCATGAAATGTACCTGCTCTCTTTAGTACTCACCTGATATCACAAAAGACTCTAAAAAGGTCCAAGGACAGTTACAGTGCAAATCAGCCTGTGAAGGAGCTTTCATGCAAACAGAAGACACAGGAAGACCAAATTCATTTGTGTTATATGCTTGGCATGACACTAAACCTCTGTGAGACTGTATGCCAGATGGAGCTAAATTATTTGTTGTGACTACAATGTACTGTGGCTACAAAGTTTAAAAAGATGTTAGTACTCCAAATACTTTTGCCACGTAAATGTATCTTATCATGAAGATATAAATCAGTATAAAGTTAAGTCCTGTTTCGAAAGGAATGGTGCTGTATGTTATTGATTTTTGTCAACCTTCATTCTAATAAGTGTATTCTACTTTCGATCTCTATGAAAACTGCTTTTCAATTATATATATGTGTATAATAAGCTGAAAGTTGGAGTACACTCTGCTGCTACAGTCATCATACTAAAATTAAGAGTGCTATCAATCCTCATACACAAGAATAAAGTCACCAGCTAAATGGAATTTCTGTTCTTGGTATTATATTAGTATTATACAGTCAAGAACGCTAGTGAATTAACTCCTTTTTAGGAAACATTCAGCTTTGAGCTTTGCTGGGTACAGAAAAGCATAGAAGAGAGTAAGACAGCTCTTTTACTCACAGTTATGTCTTTTGATCGTCAACTAGAAATAGCTGCAGGACTATTTTCCTTTGAATTCATTTTAGATTCCTTTGTTCAGTGTAAAAAATAAAAATATAATAAATTGAGGCTTAATAAAATGAAATTTGACTGGCCAAAATTTTGTGGTTTGCTATTTCTTTTGTGTATAGAGGATATAAAGTGGTACTGATTCTGTTAGCTTTCCCTATGCAAGGGTGGAAATGGATACAAAAGGTACAAGACAGTGAAGGAGCAAACGTGTTATCTTCAAGTAACATAGCAAGTTGTCTTCTGAAAATTATTCTGAAAACCATAATTCATGTATGAACTCTTACTATCTGATTTACAGTGCCACCATAACTCCTAGTAAAGCGCCTGCTAGCTTTGTCAAGGAAAAAAAATAAAACTAAAATTAAAACTTTTAAAACATTACATTATTTCCCTTCCTTATTTTTATGGGAAAAGGAAAAGTCAGAGCAACAATATTTCAGCTGGAAAGGTCTTTTCAATTTGGCAACATGTATGTGTGAGTAAACATCTAGTTTATGTTGAAGGGATTCTGCTTGAATCAAATATAAACCAGAATGTATAATTGTGACTCCACTTCTGTAGAAATGGAAAATCTGTAGTACTGACAAGCTGAAGGCATCTCAATGTCCATTGAGTGAAAATCTTTCTGTTGTCTTCAGGAAGCATTTGACTCAGCTTTTAGTGTATAGTGTGCCATAGAACTATAAACAATTTTCTTCATGTCCATGTATGCATAGAAATACAGCTATGTAACATCCTTGGGTTTGATTATAAAAATGTCTATATGCATAAAAGCTTTCTGTAAAGTAAAACTAAAAAAAGAAAATTTCAGGATAAAATCTGCACAATTCTGTGATCTCAAAGGATCCCGTGCTTGTAACATCCTTGGGTTTGATTATAAAAATGTCTATATGCATAAAAGCTTTCTGTAAAGTAAAACTAAAAAAAGAAAATTTCAGGATAAAATCTGCACAATTCTGTGATCTCAAAGGATCCCGTGCTTAGCTGAAGAAATCCCATCAATCTGTTACTTGGAATGGTTTGCTGGGTGTTCGTTAGGAGAGATTTGGATAAACCCTATCTTCTGACATACACAGGTCAGAGTTTGCTTCTTATCAAGCTGCAATAATTTCTTTAATTTTAGTGGAAGACTTCTAACTTGCTACTTCCTTAATTCAAGCTCTTCCTTAAGCAAGCACTTAAGCAAATATTCTATTAAGAATCATCTTAACGGAAAAAAAAATATGACTGCATCCTGTCTCAATCAGAAAAGCTGCATGAATTACAATGAAAGTTCAAAATCTGTGGGTATATCCCTGATAAAAAAAATAGAGTGGTAAATAGGCAGCAGTGGAACATGGGCAGAGCAGTTGACGATTCCCTCATGTTTGATCCTGATCTCTTTACTCATAGGCTATTCATAGGCTATTCATAGCAGTTGAATTTTGTCATGCTCTTAATAGCTCCTTTTAATTCACCATAACAAATTGAATGAAGCACTGGGTCTCTTATTTAACACCCAGTTAAATTAGCATCAACTAGATTTTTAGATTATATTTTACTTATATTAAAACAAAATTACAGGGACAGTTTGTGGCTGAAATGCCTGCAGTTCGTTATATGTACAAACATTTGATGCTTAAGTGAGCTTCAGAAATTTCTGAACTGTTTTACGTGATTGCATAAAGCAGTTATTTTCCACTTACCTGGAATGGTTTGGAGTCACACACTAAAACATTAAACACCTGCCCTCAAGGCTGTGTCAAGGTTTTCTTCAAGAACTTCTGTCTTTGAAATAGCACAGGCCTAATGGGTAGTTTTTAGAAATATTGGAATATTTGAAGGATTGACATAAATTTGATGTGAACTCTCCTCTGTCCATAAAAATAAGTAATGACAAAAATTGGAGGGAAAACTGAGTAAAGAGATTACTAAACTATTCACTTGTGGGAAGGTCCATCTTCATGGGCTTACACTCCATCTTAACAATTTCACCACCCTAATAATGTGGGTTGCGTCCTAGTGGTATGCTGTTTCCTTTGGTTGTTTTATTTTGTAGAATATACTCTTGAAGATGTTTCCCCAGCAACTATATCCTCAAGTAGAACACACCAATACCTGTTATCTAGTACCTGTCTCAGTGATCAGTGAGACAGCTGGCTTATCATCTTGAGATTTCTCTATTGTTTTTTTTCCTTTTCCTCACAAAACAACATAATTTCTGTCCTTGAAAAAAAAAAAAACAAACCAACAAAAAAACCAAACAACACTCTCAAACTGGAAAGCAGAGTGAGTTAAGTCTGTGTGGGTTGGAGCCTATTAATGTATGTAATCATATTATTAATTAATATATTATTATAACTATATATATTTCTATATAAATAATATAGAATTATATATAATTAATATATAATTAATGCATATACTTTAATCTCATTGGAGATTGTGAAATATTGTTTTTATAAAATAATTTTTAATTAAGTAAGGCAGAGTGACATTGAGGGATGGATTCTGTTCCGCAGCCTGTGCACAAAATAGCCTCGGCACACTCAGAGAACAGGTTTCTCTTTTGCATAAACCACCTGATCGTCATCTTGCTTCCTGAAACCTGGAGCATGATGGTTCTTCCTAAAATTGCCTTTCAAAAATTTACTTAACCTCATGTATTTGATCTTAGGTGTTAGATTCATTGATACTTTGACCAAGGTCTGCTACTCAGAGAATCTTCATATAGAAGGAGCATTAACAGCTTTACTGGTGGCACCATGCTATACGGTGTACCTAGTTCACATCTACCTCTTCCAAACCAGGCAAATCAGAAGATTAAAAAAAAAAAAAAAGCAATAAACTGCTTCAAAGAGGATTTTGTGGAATAGCATGAACACAAAGGCCTTAGAAACTATTAATTGACTTTATCGAACTAAGCCGTTATATACTTGCCATGCCCATGTATTTATTATTTAATTTATCTGCAGAGATCTGTGGAAAGGAAGCAAGGGAACAGGACTGAGGAAAGAAGATAAGTTGCAGATGAGGAAATGTTTTGGACAATTCCCCAGTCATCATAATGGAAGCTAATATCAGCCACTCTAACACACAGCAACTCTGGAACCAAGGGTCCACAGGGTCATTTTACACTTTTCTTCTCTTAATTGCACTGAATAACAAACTGTCTGGTTTGAGTATCTGGTTGACTATACATAGGCAAATTCCAGTTAAACTCCTTAACACTTTTGAGCCTCATCACCAAACCACCTTCTCCTTCTGCTATTCAGTGGTGGCATTGGCTGCTCAGTGGCAATGTGAGTATAATGCCATGAGCTGTATCCAAGGTCTGTCTCATATTCTGGGAAAATTCAGTACTATGAAGTGATACCAAGACATATACATTTGTAGTCTGATGTGGTAAAATAGCTAGCGGTCTGTGGAACTAATGCACACCTGAAGAGGAGATAGTGCCAGCATGTATCACTAATTTCAATTCTGTTGTTTTCTTTATGTGTCTATGATTATCATTTTGGAGTTGAAGCTTATCTTTAAGTGTTTTGCTAGTAAACATTGTTACAAGCAACATTCATTTTTCCACATGAGAGATTAAGATCATAAGTTCTTTAAATCATTTAAAGTTTATTCCCTTTGGGCTTCAAAACTTCTATATTCTTTGCAGATACAATTACTGTCTCTGCAGGCATTGTACATTTAGAGAAACATGTTAGCTATTGAAGTAGACATCAGTTTTAGGGTTCATTTTATCGTATTTGTTATTGCATGACACTCTTCAATCCCATTCTCGACACCCCAACAATTTAAAATACAAAATTTGACATGTCTTCCATTAAAAATACAAAAATTGTGAAGAAGACACCTTTTTTCCCTAATTTGGAACATTTCATAGGGAATATCAATTCTGAAGAAGAATTCCAAGAAGTTTCTGGAGAAGTGGGATGGAAGTTCTGCTAGAAACGATACCCCTGCATCAGAGCACCCTGTAGTTCAATGGCTCTGGTACAGATGTGGTAACCAAGGCTACAAAACTCCACCCTGTTTTAATGGAACGAGGATGTGGACTCATTTCAGGTGAGTAACCCACCAAGTCAAATTGGTGACTCCTGTACATGACGTCCACTTTGCCCCAGTGAACAGCTGTTTCCTTATCGCTGCAGATGACACTAATTAAAATGCTGTAAATGACTGATAACTACTATAGTCTCAGACATAATCTGTAAAAAGATTTTAAAAAAATTAAAGTCATCAAGTCTTAAGCCTGACCTTACAAATAACTCTGTGGTTTGGTTTAGATGATGATTTACTGTAGGAAAGCATACAATTATCATAGTGCCTTTATAAAGGTCAGCAGAGGAATAATTTGTATAATAATTCCTAGAAATAATTCTTAGGAAGTAAGGAGACAGATTCAGGCTAAGTATCAAAACAAGCAGTAAAGCTAGAGAAGGCTTAAAAGTCAACAGGTTTTAAAAACTTATCATTATAATAAAAAAGGCCAGTAATTACCAATTAAAAGCTTAGGTGCCTGACTTAGACTTTCATATACCTTATCCCCCTGGCATTAATCTTTCTGGAATGCTCATTGCAAAGAGTTAATATACTTTGTGTAAGTACTACAACAGGAAATTCTAACCTTAAACAGAAAGCATAATGGCTACAGTTTCATCTGAATCAAAAGTTTAACAATTTAAAAACTTAGATGTCCCTCCCCTTTGATATATGCAGATCTAAGGCTTTGGCATAATTTTTTATGTGTCTTATTGAACCTTGATTCCCTGTTTTTGACTGGGTTCTTAAAGCCTTAAAGGGAGAGAAAACAGTTTTTACCAAAGTAGAGTTTTACGCTAAGGAGCCAATGGAATTGTACAGCAGTGTTTAATCAAAATCTACATATTAGTGTAAGAAGATAGAACTTGACAGGACCTGCTAAGGAAGGTATTGGTCTTGTTGCCTTCTATTGCAGGCACTATGTAACCCATCACTTTCATGTATTACTCAAATTTCCATCAGGTTCAGATTTTGTTTTCTTATGGCTCAGTAAATACTCTACTGCCATTGTTAGTAAAAGGCTGCAGGTATTACACTAATTTTCCTTATACTAATTTTGCAAGGCATCGGGGATAGAGTCTATTTGACTTGTTATGAACTTGGTATCAGAATTTGCTGTGGGAACCAAGGAAGAGGAACTTGGTACCTGGTATCTCTTGTTATAATGTGGAGTTTAAGGGAATGAACTTTCAGAGGACTTGAAAATAAGGACATAAGCTGAGAAGAAAAGCACCAGGGCTATAAACAACTCACTGATGGTCAGTTACCAGTCACTGAAGATGTACAACATTGAGAGCTGGGAAAAACTGCCTTAAGTATAAGAAAGATAAAGGGGGGAAAAAAGAAGAGAGAGAGGAAGGGAGGATAGGAGGAAGGGAGAAAGAAAGAGAGAAAGAGAGAAACAAACAGAGAAAGAAAGAAAGTAAGAAAGAAAGAGAAAGAGAGAGAAAGGGAGGAAGGGAGGAAGGGAGAAAGAGAAAGAAAGAAAGAAAAGAGAAATAAAGAGAGGAAGGGAAGATGGGAGAAAGGGAGGAAAAGAGGAAGAGAAAAAGAAAGTAAGTAAGAAAGAAGAAAAGCGAGCAAGAAAGGAGAGAAAAGAAGTAGTAATCAAGCCAAATAACAGCTGAGCAAATGGAATAAGGCAACTGGTGCAGCCTGGGCATGTAGCACCCTCCATCATTATGCACAGTGTAGTCCTGTAGCTAAACTGCATCTTAGCCAAAGGTAAAGAACCCAAACAATTTTATAAGAAAGTAAGAACTCAGCACTCGGGGGCAAAGGTTAATGTCACTGAATGATGGGGTGGTAGAAGCTGCAAGTTTGCTGCCAGCACAAGAATCCCAGTTCCTTCCAGCTGTATCATTAACCCTGACTCTGCAACAGCCTTTTGACATGCCAGCAGGTTGTCCAGGACTGCATATGGCAACCTGAATCTGTTATGTGTCTCAGGGTATGTTTTCTCAAAAAAATATGTGTATTTTTCCCCTCTAAAAAACCCTCAAACTCTTCAATAAATAAAGTTTTATGTATGTGACAAATAAGTCTTAGTGCATATAAATTCACTTTGACTAGTTACTACTTCAGGTAACAGCTTGAGGGCTTGCAGAATACCACTGATGGCATTTCTGTTTGAAGGAAAGAGAGAAAAAAAATGCACAAAACCCTTTAAATCTGCACAAATTACTCTTGAACATTTTAAGGCTCAGTGAAGCAGAAAAAAGGTCTTCTTCCTGTTTATGAAACAGATTGCCTGCTCAGACAGCAACAGCACTACTGCATGGTTTAGATGATCAATAATATGAATCATTATGAGTTTATGTAATCAATTATACAAAACATCCACAGAATAAGAGATGTGTAGGTAGACCGAGCAGTGAGCAACCATTATTACTGATCAAATATGTAATAATAATGATATGTTTTAGATAATTACTTAAGAGTAAAAAAAGTTATAAAATCAATACTAAACTCCTATTCCACTAGTTTTAGATGCACTCCTCAAAGGTAAATCTGGGAAGACATGGAAGTAAAAAGATATACCCAATTTTAACTGGAGATTCTGAAGCACAGGTTTAGTATTGAAAAAGAGTATATTTTAGGAAAAGACCTTCCCTTGGTGTAAGTGTTGACTTAGATGAAACAAAGACAAATTTTTGCAACTGAGTTGTTTAAAGAGTGCAAAAAGGGGAATGCCATCCAAAGTGTATGAAGATAAACAAAAGATGTTATCCAAATTTACCAAAATAAGAGGAAGCACGTCTTACAGTACATCTGGAAAGCCTGGAAATCTCACAGAAAATAAATTAGGATCTTTCTGAGGGTTTTATTTGTTTGTTTGTTTGTGGGGTGACTTTTTTTTTGGTTTTGTAGTAAACTTTCCCAAACAATAGCTGAACAGAAGCCTTGCCCACAAAATAATTTTCCTTAGGATGCTACTCTGCCAAAGTTGGGCAGAATAAATGATTCAGAGGACTCAGTAGCAAATTTAAAGGACAGTTTGAACTAAAAAAATATGCAGAATGGCTGAATGATGTTATAAAAATAATGATGAGTGATGTTACAACTGAATGATGTTCTAACAATGATGTTATTAACAATAATGAAGAGTTAATAAATGCAATTGAGTTTAGGTTTTGAGGAAATTCAAAGGAAGGAATAATGAAAGTGAATAGTGAAGGAATAATAATTTGGCACTGATCAAACAGGAAAAAATGACTGCATTTGTAGAGAAAATCCCTGTTAATTGATTTAATTTTATCCTAATTTCTATTTTACAGTGGAATGAAATATTCTAAACCAGTCCTGTATGATTTATTAAATCATGAAACTGTGTCTGTGACTTGTTTGTGGAAGACATATTGTATGAGTCACTGTAAAGTGGACTAGACAATGGGCTGTTAAAAATAATCTGGCTTTGGTAGAGAGATAATTCAGATACACACACAAATCTCATTTATCTCTATTTACTATGATTCAGTGATGGGCAAGGCAAAGTTGCAATATTTCCTGATGCATTTGGAACTAAACCCAAGACTTTTCGTATGGTCTTAGCACAATGCATTTCTTGATGCATGTTTTAATAACCTATTCTAGTCTACTTAGGAAATACTTGTTGACATTTCCCATTTTAGTTTAAATGTTGTGGTCTTTTTCCCCTAGGCGTGACATTCCTGTAGATCTAACCATAGCATACTAATTTTTCAAGCTTTGTTAGGTAATCTTTAATTGCTAATTTCCTCTTATATCCTATTACCTCTTGAAGAAAGGCTAAGTTTTTTGTGCGTCCAGGAAACTGAACACAAATTTGTTTAATATCTGCTGAGATGTTTCCCTAGCTGTTTATGTATTTTGCATAAGACATGCCTTCAGAAGAATCCAAAATTAAAATTAAATAAATAAATGTGGAATAAATTAGCCTTCAATATGAATAAAAGATCTATGCTTTTTTTCCCTCTCTGGATTCTTACATTAATTAAAGTTATCTGGTAATATCTTTATGTTGTTCTGATACTTTGATTTTCTTTTATATATTTTGATGTGCCATTCATGAAAACCATAAAGCCTAAACCCAACACACAGAACAAAGTCTCTAGTGTGAAGTATCAAAACATTCAGGAAGATAATGTCAACTACTGAGGAAGCAAAAACTGTTCCAGTTTCAGAGTGTAGTTCAGAGATGATTATGAATGGGTTTAAAAATGTCAGCCTCTGCTCCAATAATGAGGGTGCTGGGGCTGGAACTGTCAGAAATGGTAACACTCCATTCCTTGTTCTTTTATTAACTTCTATCCTAAGCCAGACATCCTGACACTTTGTTTATTTAAGCATTTCAGGCTCCAGTTTCAATGTGTCTTAGATCTTCTGAAACTGCACTTTGTATACAAGAGCTGAAATTTGTGCTACTGAAGTTGACTTAAAAGCAACCTATTTGAATGCTTCTCCTGATAGCTGATGTTTCAACAGCCACAAGCAGCAAGCAAATAAAACAAAAATAGGAATAGAAAACTCAACCAGCTTTCTACATGTAGACCAGTAAAGGTCTGAGTAGTTTATCTAGGAGTCATCAGAATGTCATTAACATGGAAATAATCCCATGACTTTACTACTGCAATAACTTGTCTATGGTAAGAGTGAATTTGTGAAAGTCCTAAATGTCTTGGCTTTCTACGTTACAAGCAGTGACTGGTTGTCCCCACTGATTGTGCTGAAAACCAGTCTGGCAGCCTCAAACATCAGATGTTTTAAGTTCTTCACTGTTCTCTTGACCTCAGATGCAATAGCAGCTGCAACAAGTAAATTACACAAATTTAATACATATCTGAACAATAGATATGAATGAAAATATTGTTGGGTGAGTATCTTCATTCTTCTTTAAGGAATAAAAAAGACTAAATCTCAATATCATCTGTCAGATTTAACATTAGTGTAAGAACAACATTCATCATAAGATACCACAAGATTTTTTTTCTCAATAGTCAGAAGTTTATTGTCATTCTTCTCATCCAAGTATTATTCTTATACTGAGAAAAACTCCCCTTTTGTGATAACATCGTGACAAAGCTCAATACTTCTCTATATCCATCCAACTGCTATTCTCTTCCACTGAGGGGTGTTAGGCAACGGTGTGCATAAAGTGCTATTCTTTTTGTCAAAATCCATTGTCATTTGTGCAGTTGAGTTTCCAGTTAAATCAAGGACCTACATAGATATTGGATAAAAATATACTAGAGGACTCTGCTCTAAAGAAATTGTTTTCTCACTAGTTCTTAAGTGAAACTTCCAGGATCAGACCAAAAAGTGTTGACGATAATTTTGTTATAGACTGGTGTTCTCTTGAAATCTGAAAATGTTTTTTCACAATGCCAGAAAATGGTCAGATGATAACAGTTTCCACTAGCTAGAGACTTGAGTAATTATTTCCACCTGAAAGGGTACCAGCCACTCATCTTAACTTGAAATTAGAACTGCAGTTTCCAGCAAGAAGTCCATTTACTCCAGACCCACAAGTCTATACAACTGGTACTCCTATCAGGATCTTGAAACAGCCAATCACCCATCAAAAAAACCCACCAAAACATTAGAAGGGTAAATATCATATTTGTTTTCTTACATCACATTGAAAAAAGCTTTTCATTTCTCACTAGACTTTTCATTTTTTAGTAGATTTAGTATATTAGTGGATTGTTCCTTGAAGGAACTGAAATCCTAAACATTAATTTTGGGTTTTTTTCATTCATTTTCAATCTGAAAAAAGTAACTTTTCTGGGGAAGATGTAAAAAATATTGTGCTGGCTTTGGCTGGGATAGAATTAATTTTCTTCATACTAGCTAGTATGGGGCTGTGTTTTGCATTTGTGATGAAAACATGGTTGATAATACAGGGATGTTTTAGTTGTTGCTAAGTATTGCTTATACTAAATTAAGGACTTTTCAGCTTCCCATGCTCTGCCAGGTGCAGAAGAAGTTGGGAGGGGACACAGCTGGGACAGCTGACCCCAGCTGAACAAAGGGACATCCCATACCATATGACATCATGCTCAGTAATATAAAGCTGGGGAAGAAGAAGGAAGGGGGGACATTTGGAGTGATGGCGTTTGTCTTCCCAAGTAACTGTTACACATGATGGAGCCCTGCTTTCCTGGAGATGGCTGAACACCTGCCTGCCCATGGGAAGTGGAGAATGAATTCCTTGCTTTGCTTTGCTTCTGTGTGCACAGCTTTTGCTTTACCTCTTAAACTGTCTTTATCTCAACCCACGAGTTTTCTCACTTTTACTCCTCTGATTCTCTCCTCCATCCCACCAGGGGGGAGTGAGCAAGTGGCTGTGTGGGTCTTAGTTGCCAGCTGGAGTTAAACCTCAACAAATGTTAATTGGTGAAGACACTAGTCAGGTATGAACATTTCAAAATAACATAAAAGACATTTTAAAAGATAGTTGCTTTTTTTTTTTTTTACTAACATGACCTACTATGCTTTAATTTAGTTTGCTTATTGTCAGGCTTGCCTGTTGACAATTCTGATTTCTTTCATTTTAATTGTTGGCATTTTCATATTATATTTTCACATGGTCTTGAAAGTATTCTTCCCTGCTAACCAGAATAGGATGATTGAATATTCACTATTATAGAATTATTCTTTCCTCCATGCTCTGCTCACATTCAGCCTACTCATAACCAATAAACTAATGGCAATCTTTTGCTCTCTGCAACTGAATCAAGGAAATTTAACAACTCAGAGAGTTGTCCTCCATGTGAAAAAAATTCCCTTAATTGACTTGTCCTTTACTTTACAGTATTTTATCCTCCCTTCTGAACCTTTATAATCCATGGTTACCAGGTTTATGCAAAATCATTAACATTGTGATTTTGATACACCTCCGTCGTGCAGTCTTACACTGAGAAAGTAGGAAGTGCGGCTGATGGAGGATTTTGGCTAGTGTACTGTTCTGAACTACCTAAACATCCCAGGGGAGCTGAAGACCAGTTAATACTAGCTAGGCACCCCGAGGTGTCAATCCTTTGACAGTCACCAACTGTCCAGGCTGTTTGTGCAAGAAGCTGCATGAAGAGACTAGAGCATACTGCTAAAGAGTTTAGGAGAATTTCTGATACAATCTTTGGGATTTGAAATCTTGGTGCATTGTAATAAGTGAAAAATAGGTGAAAAAAACCATTGGATGACAAGGCATGTTGATACAGAATCATCTTTTATTGATGTTCTCTCTTCTGACTAAAAAGGAACTGACTTAAGGACAACAGGGCTGGCATAGGGAGTGTTTTGAAACATTTTCTATATGGTTCTTCAAAGTGGCAGACAACAAGAAAAGCTCTTCTCATTTGGCTGGCTTTTTTTCTGAAATCAGTAAAGATAAAGCTTGCACCTGCTTAACACCTTAAAAAATCCAGCAACATATCTCTTAATCTGGCTATACATCCCATCATGACTGCTGTAACTAAACTACATACAGAGACAGAAACAGGTTATGTAAGGTTTAAATAATTTCCTTTTTTTTTTTAGATTCTATAAAATTTTAGTGCTACTAGAAGTCTGAGCTTTTGTTTCAGAAGCTTACCAGTGAGAAACATTCAGACCAGCCCATTTCACATTATTTTTATTAATAGCTTCTGCTTACTTCAGTAGGGCGTCATTATTTATCTTTGTCAATGACCATGACATATAGCTAGTCTCATTGGCATCAAATAGCTAAGCTAAAGGCTAAGGGTTCAGCTCTGGAGGGAGTGGAAAATCAACATGAGTGATGCAGATGGCTCATTCATGGTGCTAATTGTCTTTTGTAAAAGATATCACTGAAGGCAAAATGGAAACTAAAGCAAGAGGAATTTAAATAGAATCTTACATTTGTCTTCTTTTGAGAAGACAAGTGACTTTTTTGTGCGCCTCAACACCCATAACAACACCACCAGTAATAATAGTAATTAGCAGGCTGGTTCTAGCACATTCTGATTCTAGGTACACTTATGTTTGGATGGGTCTGTGTCTAGGTCATTTTGGACGGGGTCTTTGATAGTGGCACAGAACAGGAGTGAAACACAGGACTGTGCTGAACTGTCATGGGAGGTTAATTACAGCTTAGGGCTGTGCTACATTACTTCTGGGTTCCTTTTGGCAGGTGCTATTAAATGAATACAAATGGGTCAGGCTCTAACAGAACAAGTCACCAACATATTTTGGAATCAACTATAGCATTTGATAATGGATCTGGTCCCTGAGATAGAGTTCCATAGATGGCTCCTAACTCCTATATGTTAAAAAATATCTTAAAATAGTATTGATGGAATTATTGTTTGGTTTATGCGTGGTAAGTTTTATAGGGTTTTTGGACAAGAGACAGCTGTTTGGGCTGTATTGGGTAAACACTTCCTAGTGACAGTATTATCATATAATCATTGGATTTGTACTGTGTTGCAAAGATACTGATCATCGTGTTCTATAATTGGAACTGAGCTGAGGTTTATATCTCTGCAGGATGCAAAGTATGCTCTCATTTCTGTGAAATTTTATACTAATTGGGGCTTAAAACAGTGCTTTCTTTGATGCCCATTTGCAAAATCATTTACTTCACACGGAAAATCTCCATTTTCCGTTTTAGAGTTACTATAACCTACTGAGAAGAGGTCCCCACATATGATACATCTTACTAAAATATTATCAGCAGTGGAATCTGAACGGAATAATTTGAACAAAGTATCACTATTAAAAGTAGTATAACTAAATTACTGGATTGGTTTGCCTAAGCAGGGCTAATTAGAATGGACAAATCACTGCCCTAAAATGACTATACTCCTCAAGGTAATATCTCTGCACAGACCTGGTATCTCAGAGCTTGCTTGGGAATCTCTCATATTGGTGTATTGCACTATGTCCCCCCTCCCCCCAAAAAAACCCTCAACACCTCTAAAGACCATAATGGACCATATTCTCATTCATAGTGCTGTTACATAAGTACCAATTGAGCTGCAAAAAAAGGTCATAAAATCTACATCTATGAATAGAAGAGCTTCAAGGAGTAAAATCAGGATCTGATTGTCCATTATGCTTAATTTTCATCTTGTTGCCTCACACTATTTCGGACTGCTTCAGCTCTCTGAGACAAATCTGCTCTAAAGGAGGCTAATCCTAAACAATGAGGATGCAAGCCAATGCACGTCCCTTGGTCTAAGAACTGGGATTGAACCCTGACTGTCTTGTCAGAAGTATCCACATAGCCTCTAGCAGCTTCTGTTGACATTTGGGTCCCTAATCAGCAAACTGTGGGAAATTGTCAACAGATGCAAAGGTAGGACACTTATTTTTATTGGTACTTGTCTTTTTAGAAGCATGTGGTGAGTCCCTGGCAACTCATGTGCATTGCTATATTGCATATAACCTCATGAAGGTGAAGATCTTTCCCTTTAATTATGTTATATTCTGTTATTATTTTCTTTCGTTTAAAGCAGAAAGTAATTTAGACAGAAAACATATGGTTTCTTTTACTACATGGAGAAATACACCTTCTGGGAACCTCTCAGAATAGGTTCTTAGAAATTACCTTACATTCATAATTTTGGTAATAAACCAAATTCATTGCCTCTAGTGGATAACTAGTAGTAACATGACTTAATGTTGTCCTTTAGTTAAAATTTCAGTTAAGTCTTATTATGGATTTGCCACTTAAGCAGTTAAGTAAGTTGCACTGCTAAGTTACCATTGCTAATATAGTCTCCTGTGCACTGTGCTGCATTTTTGTTTACCTACTTGTTTGATTTTCTCAAGCTGTTTAAGTTTCATCCCCTTAAGGTTTACAGATCTTAACTTACAGATAAGTGAAATAACATGCAGTTGAAGATTAGACACTTGCATTTAGGTATTCATACATAGGTGTCTTCATGTGCACCAAATATCTAAGCTCTCATTTCAGTCAGTGCAGAACTGGTCAATACAATCAATAGAACTAGACAAAGATTTGGACATAAATTGAAATTCTAGACCTAGAAATTCTATTTAAAGAAAATAAAAAAAAAAAATTTATTATGAGGGTAGTCAGACACTGGAGCAGGTAGGTTGTGGAGTCTCCACCTCAGAGTTTTTCAAAACCCAGCTGGACATGGTCCTGAGCAACCTGTACTAGGTGACCCTCATCTGCACAGGGGTTTGGACTAGAAGATCTCCAGAGGTCCCTCCTCAACTCAACTGTTCTGTGATTTTGTGATTGTGCAAGTAACCTTGCCAGAAGGCATCAGTCTCTTCTCTCCCTGTTGTTGAATTCACAGAGGCAGAGAAGAGGCAGTACTGAGAGAATGAAACAGGAGCATTCATCTGCAAATACTGAACTTTTGTTCTTCTGCTCCTAACACATTTTATGCAATGATTCTTTAAAACAATATGTTTCCTGGAGTGGGCCTAATACGAAGCCACATAAGGACCTTACAGTCCAGTCCCAACACATTATGTCACCATCTGTACACTTGTCATGGCACCATCACACAACTCAGGGAGCAAGTGTTCACTCTGTTATGTAGTTGAACATGACCATGATTCAGAAACTGCCTCTATCCTATTAAATATGCATGCTTACATTTGAGGGACACCTGGAAAAAAGAGGGCTGGGGAGAAGGGTGTAAATCAGATTAATTATTGTATAGTGCATAAACCGTAGATAGTACAGTTCTGCTTTAAAGTAAATGCAGAAATACTCTTGGCAGTAGGTACCACAGTGGCTTCAGCCACCTCTTTGCTAACGGTAGGACCAAAGGGTAGAAAGCCAGAGAAGTATTTTTAGGAAGGAGGGAGAATTACTACAGCCAAATTTGGAATCAAGACAACAACCGTGAAACAGGAGGTTCTAGTCTCTCTCAGGGATATGTAAAGACTTCATCTCATAATCATGTAAGGAATTGCAATAGTTCTAATCTATCTATTCACAGAATCACAGAATCATATAGGTTGGAAAAGACCTTTAAGATCATCAAGTCCAACCATAAACCTAACACTGCCAAAACCACCACTATACCGTGTCCATAAGCACCTCATCCAAACGTCTTTTAAATACCTCTAGGGATGGTGACTCAACCACTTCCCTGGGCAGCCTGTTCCAATGCTTGACAACCCTTTCAGGGAAGAAGAATTTCCTAATGTCCAGTCTAAACCTCCCCTGGCGCAACTTGAGGCCATTTCCTCTTGTCCTATCACTTGTTACCTGGGAGAAGAGACCGACCCCCACCTCTCTACAACCTCCTTTCAGGTAGTTGTAGAGAGCAATAAGGTCTCCCCTCAGCCTCCTTTTCTCCAGGCTAAACAGTCCCAGCTCCCTCAGCCGCTCCTCATCAGACTTGTGCTCCAGACCCTTCACCAGCTTCGTTGCCCTTCTCTGGACACGCTCCAGCACCTCAATGTCTCTCTTGTAGTGGGGGGCCCAAAACTGAACACAGGATTCGAGGTGCGGCCTCACCAGTGCTGAGTACAGGGGCACGATCACTTCCCTAGTCCTGCTGGCCACACTAGTTCTGATACAAGCCAGGATGCCATTGGCTTTCTTGGCCACCTGGGCACACTGCTGGCTCATATTCAGGCGGCTGTCAACAAACACCCCCAAGTCCTTCTCTGCCTGGCAGCTTTCCAGCCACTCTTCCCCAAGCCTGTAGCGTTGCATGGGGTTGCTGTGGCCCAAGTGCAGGACCTTGCACTTGGCCTTGTTAAACCTCATACAATTCACCCCAGCCCATCGATCCAGCCTGTCCAGGTCCCTCTGCAGAGCCTTCCTCCCCTCAAGCAGATCAACACTCCCACACAACTTGGTGTCATCTGCAAACTTACTGAGGGTGCACTCGATCCCTTCATCCAGATCATTGATAAAGATATTAAACAGAACTGGCCCCAGCACAGAGCCCTGGGGAACACCGCTTGTGACCGGCTGCCAACTGGAGTAAACTCCATTCACCACCACTCTTTGGGCCCGGCCATCCAGCCAGTTCTTTACCCAGCGAAGAGTACACCCGTCCAAGCCATGAGCAGCCAGTTTCTCCAGGAGAATGCTATGGGAGACTGTGTCGAAGGCTTTACTGAAGTCTAGGTAGACAATATCCACAGCCTTCCCCTCATCTACTAGGCGGGTCACCTTGTCATAGAAGGTGTTGTAGAAGCTTGGTTAAGCAGGACCTGCCTTTCCTAAACCCATGCTGGTTGGGCTTGATCCCTTTGTTTCAGGTGCTTTTGGTTCATACTTCTTTTTTCTGTTTTTTTTTTTTTTAATTTATGCTTTGTTTTTTATACATGGAATTGGTTTGGAGGGGTTAAAGTGTTTAACTTGTGGAATCTATAGCTTTGACCTGCATCAAAAGACACAACTCTGCACTGAACACTCTCAGCTTTTAATACTGCTTATTAAAATACATTTTTAATATGAAACAAAAATGGACATACTTTGGTAACCTCTAACTGGCATTTCATAGGGAAATGCCTATCAGCTTCTGGAAGAACTGTGAAAGTGCAGAGAATGCAATTAATCACCCTGCCTCTTTCACTGTTTGATTCTGCAGCAGCAATTGAACGAAAGCCACTCTCTTATTCACATCTTGAACACTGCCAGTGTCAATATCTCAGAAGAGGAGAAAGGTGTGTTCTTTTCAGGTCTAATTTTGGAAGCCTAACAGGCTGAAGTTGCTGCAGAGGATTGCACTGCTTCACTGCTTGCTTGTTTCTTAAAGGAAAGAAGTCTGAAATTAAGTCTGTAAAACAGATCTCTGATCTAAACTCCCAATCTGTTGCTAAAAAGGGAAAAAAAAAAAAAAAAAGAGATGTTGCAGGGTGCATCTATGTCAGAATTTTTAGGTCAGACCAGTAGAGTGCTTTTGAAGGAAGTGTGATGGTGCCCATTTATAATGTTTGGATTTGTATTTTCAGGTGATTTTGGAGCTAATAAATGAGATTTATTTCTAATAAGACTAACCTAGAAGATTGACTTTGGGATTACATCTACCTCCAACAACTACCAGGCATTTAGTGCACAGTACTAGAGAGGATCTAGTCTGAAATAAAATGGAGTCAGTAGTGAGTCCTCAGAAAACTTTTGAACTGTTCTGACTGCACTACACTACTTGCCAGTGTAGATATTGCCCCTTCTAAAAAAGGGGACTTAATTGTGTCACAGTCTCATTACCACCTATACAATAATCTGCCACATGCAGTTATGTTAATGAGAGCTGGAGTGCCACTTGACAGTTGTGGGGTTTTTTGGGCTTTTGTATTTTTTTGTAATTGTTTTTTTTCCAGGAAAAAAGACATCTGCCAGTAAGATTCTGCAAAGGAAGAACAAAAGTATATTTAGGAGAGGAAGTTGCAAAATGTAACTAGACAAGCTTTTAAGTTACGTGTCATAAAAACTTGGGTAGGATTGATCAGAACAGATTGTCATTAGTATAAATTTCTATTACTTTCAGTATAAAAAGGACTGAGGAATTAATGATTTCATGAACATTGAAAATTTTTGACCACCTGGACCGGAATGGAGTTTGTGATGCTTTATTTTTCTCTGAATTTTAAAGTAATTTCTTCACCAGGAAATAATAAATCATTTGTCTATAAATATAAGATTTTGTTATTGAAAGATATTCTGATGTTTCATATTTATTTTTCATTTCAACTCAAAGTGGGAATTCAAGAAGCATTGTGAAATGAAACATTCTGTGATACTGTAACAGAAGTTATAACCTAGAAAATTTAGTTAATTTTCTCTGGAACATGTTGCTATTTTGAAAATAGTTGAAAAAAGAACAGTGGTTCTTTTAAATTAATATTTGGAAATGATACAGGGTTTATTTTAATTTTCATAACTGGCAAACATAATGTTATTAAAAAATATTTTTCTCAAAAAATATTTCTGTAAAACTGAAATTTCTGATAGCAAAATCGTATACATTAAAAATTTGATTTGGTTTGGTGTAGTGTAATATAGACTTTTTAGTTAAGGACACTCTGTAGTTCACAATATCATGAAAGTATTTTTTCTTCTGTTTATTCTTTGAAAATAGACCAGCACAAACTTTTCATGAATTGTGTCTGGTTTTTATTCTTTGGTTCAGGATACAGTATTAGAACATCAGTATCCAAAATCTAGCATGTGTTATTCAATTTTCAGGATAAGAAGAACTAACTTAAAATGATCCATTTCACTGTCTAGCTGCACAGTGCAACTGGTCAAACATTCTCAGCAACCAGCCTGTGATGTTTTTAGAGATTCACTGCTCCAATGTTTAATTGAGAAGAGGAGAGAAGGGAAGAGGAGAAAGAGGAAAAGGAAGGATGATTTTTGGCTTGAATTTACCTAATAACATTTCGCATCTGCTGGTTATCATTAGCCATTTTTTTTCTAAATTACATAACAGTCTGTTATGGGAGATATTCTTGGATTTATGTCTGTGGATAAACCGGAATGAAATTTTTGAACAATAATTTGTTTATTGAGTAGTCTAATTTCCTTTCAGTTACAACCATTCAGAATTTGGGGTTAACTTTGATAACCAGCACAAAATCAAAAATACTATTTTTACTATAAAATAATGTTTACATTTCAATTTTGAAACGTTTAAAAGGCTGAACACGTCCAAAGCTTCTATTGAGAGTCTTTTTCAGTTGAACAAGATAGGTACTCTTTGCTTGCTTTGCTGGCAAAAAAAAAAAAAAAAACCAACATTTTCTTGACACTGTATTTTCTGCAGTTTAGCCAAAATGAACTGAAACACCAAGAGGCCACATCATTCTGCCTGTAGACTAAGTCCCCTCTTGTTTCCCTGTAAGCTAAATAGGTTCTGCATCACTAGGTTGTTGCTACCTTATAGGTTCTGCAGACTACAGACAAATCATAAGGCATTTCTCTGGATCCTTTCCAGCTTGTTCATATATATCTTACAAAGCAGGGGCACAGGAACCAGATACAGTCTTCCAGTCTCATTACTTCCATTTATAAAAGCCATGCCATCTTCCTACTCCATCATATTTCCTATCTTAAATAAAGGTCTCATTTTCCTTCTTAGCTATGGCATAACACAGCAGCTCAGACACAACTAGTTATCCACAAAAATTTCAATCCCTTTCAGAGCCATTGCTTCTTAAAAACAGTTGAAAAAATGTGTTATTTATAGTCTCTGTTCACACTTTTGACTTTACAGTTGGCTGTGTTAAAAAAAAATCTTAATATAGCCAAAGTCCATTTCCTCTTCATTTTATTATTTACTTATCTACCTATATGTCTACCTTTTAAACATATTTTTCTCTCAATAAAGAAATTGAATTTTTTAGGCTATTTTTTTTACTTTTTCTCCTACTCAATATTAAAGACAATCTGCTTAGAAAATAAAATTAATGGAACAAACCAAGAATGGTGAAGTGGCGGGAGAAAGCAACAGAAAATGACAAGGGGTTAAAAAAAGTAAAAACAGTTTAACATTATCTTGATATTGGTATCAAAAAGAAGTGACAGGGAGGTTTGTTTTCCTGGTGAATTGTCATCTGCTCAGAGGTGAGGTATGTAAAACAGAACTGCTACAAATGAAAACATAAATGAAAAAGATATTTAGAACACAACACCAATGTCAATGAGAAAAAAAAAAGGCAAAAATAAAGCAATTACACACAGAATAATTCTACAGGAAAAATGGAAAGAAAAACAATGTAAACAACTGTTTCCTTAAAGATAAGCAGACTAAATGACAGGAAGAGAAACATCTGGAAAAACAATATGAGAGAAAAAGGTCTATAAAAATACCAAAGTCTAAAAATAAAACAGCATGTATAACTATAATAAAATTAGTATTTGTGGGAGGCAAAAAATGTACCACCCATCTTTCTGTTTTGTTAGCTAGAACTTCAGTTGAGCATGGCAGTATTGGAAAAGATGCAAAGATCCCTCAACAAGACAATCAGTGTCATTGCTTTTGTGGTTTGCAAAAAGTTTTCCTAAATACATTTTGATACGTAGACAAACAATATCAGAGGATTGGTGGTTTTCATCTGGGACTTGGGACAGTTGTGCTCTGCTGGTCAGAAATTATTCCAGTCACATACTAGAGACTTTGACATACATTTGTAGGTTCCCCATTTGTAAGACTTTTGTACTTGTCAGGGATTCAATTGCTGAGATGACAGAAGATCATATATCTTCCAGAATATCATATATAGCTTTATAAGATATGAATGCATATATGTGAGATAGGTTTCTGGGCAAGGTGGACTTTTGGCCTGATTCAGGTAGAGCTATTTTTATATTATTCTTTGTGTTCGACATATCACTTAATAATAATTGTGCTCTTGCAGACAGAAAGCTTTAAAAAGATAAATCTAGATGTGGTAATCAATCTACAGACTCAAATGTTACATTTGGAGCTAAATTTGAATTTCGTCTCTCTTTAATGGATAAGATTAAAACCCAGGATAGAAGCTTCCGTAACATATGACTTTGAAATACGAATTTTCCTATTGTGATGTTTGGATTAGACTACCCTTGAAGATATGTTAGAAGCCAAAGATATGAAGAAGCCAAAAACATATTTGCAAAAAGAAATTCCTGTGTCTGAACTCTAGCGCAGGATTCCTCTAGTTTTTCTTAAATATAATGACATCGCTGTATTGTAAGAAAGTGAAAAGGGATTAGACAAATATTTGATATAGAAAAGGCAAACATTAAATCCAGTGAAGTTTCCTAAGCTTTGTTAGACACCTGGTCTGAGTGTGATGAAAACTCTTAAAATAAACATATACATTCTCAGTCTTATCTTTATTCTGCCCATACCAGTAAACTCTATAGCCACAACAGAGAGATCAGTGTTGAATTAAGGGTAACTTTAAGAGACATAAATATAAGACTGGATCCTAAAGTCCTTTAGGACTGGATCCTAAACAAGCCATTGACGAGAGTGGAAGGATAGAAATACCAAGTTAAAGTATGAAATGGTAAATGAAAAAAGTTCAAAGACTAGCTTTTCAAGGGGAAATAATGAATTTCAAATTGAAGTTTGATTGTTCATTTTGGTTTTTTACCTACATATGTTAATAAAGGCCACAAAACAATCCATCCACAATACACTGCATGTGTTGATAACCTTTGAATAAGGCTTCTGTCACACGGAAGAAGAGGAGGAGAGATAGAGTGGGAAAGTGTTTCCCTCCAGTTTTCACTTGGACTGCTTCTATTCATTTTCTGTAAATAATCTAGCAAAAAGAGAAAACTATTCAAAGATATATTCTGAAGACAGTATGCAGAGAATTTTAAGTATGTTCTTTCAGAATAATAATACACAGAATATTTTTAATGTGCTGATGCAAATATTTGCCCCAGAAATCCAACTGTAAGAATTCTCAATTTTAGGCAGGGTGTAGGGATATATTAATATGTCTAAATGTGTCAACAAAACAGATGAAATCTGAATTTCTGAATAAGCTAAAACCCAGTAAATTATACATGGATATTCATAAATATGAAAATCTGTATACTGAAATATTATTTGTTCAAGACATTCAGTGAATTACCTTGAATAACAAAAAAATCATGGAAACTGTGATGTGACTCCTAGTAATTCACACTAGGAAAACAAGAAGTAAATTCCATTGGTGATTCACAATTAAAAGCTCATCATGCTATTTATTAGCCTGTTGAACTCTGCAGACACGTAATATGGCTGTGAATAAAAATTGATGTGTTTGTGTGTGTAACAACTTATTCTAAATTCACTCTCTATTTAACTTTTACCAAATTAATCCTTTAGTCAGTGAACTCTTGCCTCTCTATGGAGAAGCTATGCTCCTGCCTGGGTTGTAGGCTTTTGCTTTAGCTATTGTTGGATAGCACTAGATTTTTCCAACATTTTATGTCTTAGTCCTGTTTGATTTCAACAACTTTGTGATTGTTCATATTACTTGAGTATCTAGAAAAATTGGGATGCTATTTATTTTAGAAATTGTTTGTTATTTGAGGATACAATGATGCCTAGGGAGTATTAGGTCCCATTAAGGTTTACTAGGCACAGAGAAGGAATCCATTATATAGGGGTTTTTTTACAGTTGGCCAGCAAAGCTGACTCATCTTGGTTTGTTTTAACTTGAGCACAACAGAGGAGCAATCCCTGGGTAGAGATGAGAGCGGGAAATACTACTAAGCAGAAGCAAAAGAGATTTTAGATACTCTTCATATCTAATACAAAATGGTTATAAATATCAATGAAATACTTATAGCCTGCCAAAGAGAATTCTCATAAAACTGCTAATTCCTTCTTGCCATCTGGGGTCTGAATGATCTTAGCAGCCTCCTGTCGGAGCCTGGTGTTTCTAGTATGCTTGTTCTGATGGAAAAGATACATGGCAGTTCTGCAGCATTAAAGTGACAAACACCCTGTGAACTGCCAAACAGTTAAGTGGCAATAAGTTACAAACTAAAAACACCCACATTTAGCATTTTTTGGTAACAATATTACACTGATTCTATTTTTGACTCTAACATCTTCCTCGGAGTTCCCAGTTGATTATTGGAAACCCAGAGTTTCTATATCACTTGCAGAAGCACAACTGCAAAAAGCAGTTTTCCCCTTCTTCTTGAAATCATGCTTTAAAACTCAGCTTTTGGAGCAATGTCTTTACCTTTTATGATAGTGCTGCTCTCATTACCACTAATTAATCCTTTATTTCTCTTGCTCTATCTGCTATTCTATGTACTTCTTTGGTACTTGACCCATTTAGAGCGCATTTACGTTTCACATAGAAATGCCGACAGTCACGGGCTTGCTATCTGCCCTATTACCAGACAGTCAGAAATGCATACCCACATGCACTATGGCACTGAGCACAATCCCACTGAGAGATGGGGTTCATTGGCTTCGGCTTGGCAGTCACACAGACTTGAGTTTCAGACTAAATTTGGATCTTGTCCTACCAGCTTCAAGGATAAGCAGAATGCCCTCAATCTACCTTCATCTTTAACATGCCAAAAAAAGTCTTGCCATAATATTCAGTGTTGTCTGCCTAAAATTAGGACTTTTGTGAGATTTTATGTTACTTAAAAAAAAAACCATTGCACTTTTACACCAGGAGAAATAATTAATATTCTGAGCTATTTTCACCATAACCCTTGAGTGGGGTGCTTTTTACAACAGGCAATTCTATATACACCTGAGAAGAAAAAGAATGAGGTATTAGACTGGTGCCTGCTTTGAAGGATGGTGGCTTTTCATAGCTTTGTAATAATAGAATAAGTCTGAGGGAGATGAATTAGTGGAAGAGGGCATGTGACCTAAAAGTCAAAGATGAACAATGAATGGATTTATTACAAGTCATGCTTTTGCATCCATATATAGAGAGCAACATATTACTTAGAACATCTATATCTTAATCTTAGCAATCCAATAAATCAGTTAAAGAAAATATCAGCACAGAAGGCATGATTCATGGTATGCCACACCATATTCCAAGCCTGTCTACTGCTACTTCTACCCAGAACAATAACAAAGAACTCCCCATCAGAGAAGTGTCAGTTTTATTTATATTGATCCTAAAATCACCTTTTGAGCTATTTGCACTTCAAACTGAGTATGTGTGTCAGTCAAGAAAAGGAAAGCAAACTCTCACAGAACTGGCACATTTCCAATATTGCTAGAGAAAGGCAGGAGTGAGAAACAAAGAGAATAGTATGCTAAATTTCATAGCAAGCAAAATATCCAATGGGATAAATCATTCCACAAATCCTCCATGCAGTGGTTAATGACCTCAGTAGAATTCCTGCCCTGGTCTGTGACCTTTGCAGATATTATGACCCAGTCAGAAATGTTTCCTCCATAGGTATATCAGCAATGCAGGAAATAGTGTTAGCAATTTAGTGAGTAGTATTCTTGCACTATGAATCAGAAATAAATCAGTGTCCCATCCTGGTGCCATGGGACAGAGTGCTACAGGTGACTTTCTTGGGTTTATTTCCCCAGAGAAAATCTACAAAGTTGAGTCCCCCTGATATTTATAGCTATTAAATGTCCCATAGAATATTTCACTACACTAGTGAATAGGCTCCAGATTGTTTAGATAGGTACTTCCAGCCATAAATACATTTCTCTTGGGTTCCAGCTAGGCATATTTGTCTTCATTTCTGGTCCAGACTCTTGCAAGAAAGTATCTTCTGGGTAGTGATCCCATGATAGGTGCTGATAAAGCAGTGGCATGATTTCATGTGAGCCAGAAGCAAATGCAACAGATATGGTGTATCAAATCAGTGATCCAGAAAATATGCACAGGATGGGAAGGACCTGAAGAAGGACCACTCTTCGCCATTCTCTACCACTAAGTTTGCCCTTGTTTCCTCGGTGAGAAACAGTGCGGGAGAAATTCCTGTAACAGACAAATCAGGGAAACCCATTCACAAATTTTGATAATTCAGAAGTTAGCAAAACTCAAAAAGCTTGCAAATTAGTTCTGGCTATTCCCTGTAATAAGATACAAGTATTTCTGACTAAGTAAACTGATAGGAAAGACATGGTTCTGTTTAGGATTTTAAACAAGCTTGGATGGTCTTATGGTATAGCACTGGCTAAGACTTTCAGAAGTTTCAAAGGTAGTTCCTAAAGATTTATAGTTTTTTTGTGTGGTCTGGTAAACTCACTCTCTGTTTCTATTCTGTCTGTAAAATAGTACAATAATATTTTATTTCCTTCATTTTTTCTTAATCTGTAAATTTTACTTGAGTTTTTGGGTCATACTTCTACTAAAAGGGAGCTGATCTTTGCTTGGACCTCTAAAATCCTTGTATATTGTGAGTAGCATAAACAAAAACATAGGTTTGATTTCCATAAAACCATAGTTTGTATTATTCAAGTTCTTAAAAAATTAGCATCTTTTAGTTAAAGTTAAGTTTATTTCAGTTTAGTTTATGTTAACATTCTATATTAATTTATTTCATATTTTCCATTAAAATGTATTCATTTAACTATACATTAAAATTTGTGTGCACTGAACTTTGTATAGACTTTCCAGATAAAAAAAGCTAAAATTATTGTTAATAATTTTCTGATAGTGTGAGTTTAATATTTAGCTGTGGTGAAGAAGACAAAGTCAAGAACTGTTGAGTGAGGAATAGAGAACAGAACTGAAACAGGACTGAAAACTGTGTAACTATGAATATATGCAAATCACTGGCGCACTCACATTTTGAAAACCTCCTGGGGTTCTGGTCACCTCATATGAAGAGGAACATAGTGCCACTAGGAAGCTGAAAGACATGGAAGGCTTCTCTACAAAAATATTAAACTGATTGAGACTCAAGCTCAGGCAAGAGACGACTGAGATATAACAGAGATCTGTAAAAACGTGAATAATATGGAATGGGTAATAGAATTGTGTTTTTGATGACATGGAAATGAGAGAACATCAAATGGAATTACAAAGAAAATTTTCTGAAATACTCAAAGGAAATACCTTTGTCATTCAATACTTAAATGGATTGTTGAACCTATGGCTACAGGATGTTTTGGATGCCAAGAGTATAAATGGATTCAAAAGCTGATTAGGCAAGCTAATGGAGGAAAGCTCCACCAAGGACTACTAAACATGGTGGTCTGATTACAGACTCTGGCTTTAGTTCAGGAGGTCCCTGAACCAGAGATAGCCAGAAGCTGCAAGAACATAAGCAAGGAAAGTACCACTCTGTGCATACCCTGTTCTTATACTCATTCCCTGAACATCTGCTGCTGGCCACCATCAAAAGAGAGCCTCTGGTCTGATTTAGCACTGCTGCTCTTTGAGAGAGACAGAGGGAGGGAGGGAGGGACAGAGGGAGAGAGGAAGGGAAGGAGGTACTTGGGGGGCTTTTTAAGTGACATTTACTGCCTGGAATTAAAAACTAAGTTAGAAAACAACCCTAATAAAATACAGCATGCTGACCCAAATGCTTTTCAAGTCAAACCATTTAAAATAACATTTATGTGCTGGTTCTATTCCAATCTAAGCAGGAAACTTCAAAGAAAAGTGACAAAAAGGATATCAGCCTGGAGATTAGTTCTAATTCCTTCAGACAAAGGAAGGAATGGATCTGGGTCTCTTATTCCTTGGATAGTCTCTAAGCAGGGAGCTAACAGCAGAAGTGTCACGTATGGTATGTGCAAGGCTTGCTACAGTAAGTGTGGCATGAATAACACAGACAGAGACACAGCTACATCATGGACCCCAAGGGGAACAACTGAAGAAGAAGCCAGGACTGCTCAGCCACCAACTTTCACTTTCCTGGAAAATGTCACTGTTGACAGCATTCCTTTACATGCTTGAAGTACTTCCAAGGTCAGACATTGGTGTGAGCAGAACTCCACTTTTGAATTCACAGACAAAACTGTACAGCTAACATAAAGCCACCAGACACATGTAGGACAGGAGGTAGGTGACAGCAATGCCTTACCCAACCCCTTCAGTCTCCACTCCCAAGCACCACCTGAAAGCTGTCTGAACTCAGATGCCTTAATTTTAGGCTCAGTTGCTTTAAACAGAAGTTTGGTGCTGTGATTGTCTTTGCAAAACCAGCGCCAAGTCATTGCTAGAATAATGCCTCTCTTGCTAACTTGGTGAAGTACAGTTATGTATTGGTAAAAGAGGATAAACAAAAGGAATTGAAAATCATTGCACCTCATGCCTATGATCTTTTATTTGAGAATTATTATAAATTTCTTGACCTTTCAAGCTGTAATCTTGTTGTATCCAAAGTGGAAGCTATTTTTATGTCACTACAAACAAATTTATATCACTAAAAGGTAGGTCAGTGGCTCTCAGTCTCCAGTGTATCAGGATGACACTTTGAAGCTTTGATTTCTGCCTGTCAGGTCATATCCCCATGTAGCAGATAATATGACTTGACATTCTATAAACTCATCTATAAACCTTCACATCCCACGACAGAGAAGCTCCAACTGCTCCATCACTATTCATTTGGGCATTGGCAGTTGCTTCTTAAAAACAAAGGCACAGCAACAAATAATATCCACCAGAGATCTTCTTCAATTGGCCAAGATATATAAGCCCTGAGAGAAAATATCCCAGCCTAACACAGCAAACACTGCAAAATGTCATAGCATCAGCACTATGTTACATGATAATAGCTTCATTATGTACAAAAACTCCCTTTTTGGAAGCTTGCCAGCATATAAATCTAATGGGGGTTCAGGTCTAACACACATGCATCTGTGTTAAATAGGTGGAAATTCGCTGCAATAGGGTAAACCAGGTGTGAATTAAGACAGTTTACTTCAGTGAAGTTAATCCTAATCTATACAGGGTTAAAAAAAAAAGTAGATCAAAATATAATTTAACAGTTATGGATTCATATTTCTAATTAAATGGGACAGATCCTCTGATATCAAAAGTTTTGTGGATTGCAACTGATGCCATCTGCCTGGAAATAAATATTTGTTACACATTTCCAAACATCTAATACATAGATGAGAGAGGCATATAAAAATTAAATAAAGACACAATATCTCTCTATTAAAGAGGGTAATTTTCTCAGATAGCATCTTCCAGAATGGTTATGTATGGCTAGAATTCGACTATGATATCTACATTAGCTACATTTTAGGTAATTATATAAATATAAAATTGTCTTTATTAGAAGTTCTGGCAAGCTGGTGTATAGCTTTATCTCATTTTTGTTTTCTACCAATCACTGACACAAAATTTTATGTCTGTCTTACAGAAACAAGCAGTTTACCATAAAAGCTGCATTGATACTCCGAACTTCTTCACTTCACCACTCAAATATATCAAACACAATGACCTTTTCACAAGAAAATAATTTTCTGTCTTCAGACAGACACTCTTAAAATAGCAAATGTTCATCTGTGTTATAAGGCTGTGTTATAGGATAAAGTGGACAGGCTTCTATTTCCCATTTCTTTTTTTGATATCGAATCATCCTTCAGCTCCATACATCTAACCAATTGCACTTGAGGGTCCCTATATCTGAACAGACCAGCTCCTGAAATATAGTTAAACATGGGATTAAAACACGAAACAAAGTAAGTTTAGTTTTATAACTGGAGGTGGTTGACAAGTGAAACAGAATACAAAGTATGTCTCAACTTTTGATACCAGAACAGACCATTGCATTGGAAGATCTGAGATGGTCTCCCAACATTTGACTAATCTGATGGCCTTTTCTGTACCCCCACCTTCAAGTCAGGAAATGCTGTTCTTCATCTCAGTGCTCCTGTGAATATAAGAAATCAAAGAAGCTGCTTAGACATCTTTATTAGACTTCTCCTCAAAGTAGCAACACCACTTTTTTCTCTTTTAAGCATATCCCTTCTATTGGATTGTCTTAGTGTTGTGCTTCCAGATCTAATCAGATAGAAGTACCATTTATGAGCCTGTGGGAACACAGATGTTTGAAAAGATTGTCCTAAATAGTTTTAATAACTTACTTTTCATGTTAAACTTTTCATCATCACTGTGCTCTGCTACAGGATTTCTTTGCCTCTTGTGGAAGGTCCTAAACTCTGTTCTTGTCTATGCTTCAAAGTTGGTTAAATAATATGAAGACAAATAATTTTTACTCCAGACAATTTAGATATACATATACATCAGTATCCATTTTAGTCTTGAACCAATTCATTTCCAGGCCTAATCAGAATTAAGTAACAAAATTCAACTAATAAAAGTAAACAATCTTCAGTATTATACAAGCACACACAGCCCTGCATAGGCCATATATTCATGCCTATGAAGTACATAAATATGTATGTGCATTTGTATGTGTATGTATTTATATATGCATATATGTATATATACACACACACAAACCATTCTCAGTGGAAGTGTTGAGGGGAGAGAAATACCAGAATAAGCATATGTATGTGTATATATATGTGTGTGGGTATATATATATTTTCTGCATCTGTTTTTTCTCCTACACTGGCAAAACACTGAACCATAGGCCCAATCTGGAATGCCCTTTCTTATGCCTTTAGGAAATTCTGAAGATTTCATTTGCAACGATATAAAAAGCTAAACAGTGATATGTTATGGTGCTATAATGCAGAAGTTGCAACACTGATTTAGCTGGAATGTTTCCACATTAATACAAATATGAAAGCGAGAATGGAATTTGTACAACAAAGCAAATTTCTTATACCGGACACACTGCATACGGAAGGTATGTTTTTATTGAATACAAGTACTTCTCTCATGAAAGGACACTAAGTAATTTCAAATACAAATGGAAATATGACTGTGAATAGACAATTTACACATCCAGAGACAGTTTGAAGATAATACAAGAGAGTTCTTGACCACTGAAAGAGAGATTTTCAGTAGCTTACAACCTGCTCTGCAAGTATATAATGAACGATACATGGAGTCCCTGATCCCCAGCTATCCAGACTGGACCCCATTGTAGCATATTGTGTTTCCTGCATATTGTTATTATCCAGACTTCCTTTACTGAAAATCAAATCATGGAAGTAGAATATGGACATGACAATGACTACTGCCCAGTTTAGTTCTAGTACGGAGCTGGGATGTCCCTGGAGTGCATGCTTAGGGGTTTGAAATTATCGTATTCTATGATTTAATCTCTGACCTAGAGGTCAGTGGCTCTATTTCATTATATCAGTTGTCTTATTGGGCTGGATTTGGGATATCCATCTACAAGCTACACTGGAGATAGACAATAGAACAATTTTCAGAGGTAAAAAGAAAAGGAAGAAAAAAGAAGATATATTTCTTTTGGGGTTTTTATTTGCTTATTCTGCTTTTCTTAATGCGTGTTCCACAATACTATTTTTAATGCATTTGTCGAATTAATATTCTGATTTCCATAGTTTATGCAATAAAGGCTTATTTATATTAGTTAACTATGCAAAACATTTCATGCAAAACATCTTAATTAAAAGCTGCTATATTATTTCTTGATCCCAATGGGATATTTTAACTGGAAATATGTATCCTAAAGATTGCGCTGCCAAATTATCTTTTCAGTTATAGCTGAACAACTAAATTGAACCTAAAAAGACAGAGGAGAATTTTTCTCAGATATCCTAGAATTTATTGTTAATATTTCCAGTCTTGTATGGATGTGGTGGACAATATCTACACTGCACAGATGAGGTAAAAAATAACAGCCAGTGGCAACCTGCTTCAGTAGACAAGAATCTTATGAACCTGATTTATGACCTTGACAAACATTTAAATAAGAAACACCTGGTGACTGGTCTGTCATTAATTCAGAACATGTGTTTCTCATTTTCTGTTACTTTTTTAAACAAAATAAGACTTCATAAAACTAATTGAAAGAATACATGAGAAGTTAAGGTACTAGCCTATGTTTGCATTCCCAGTTATCACTACCACAAAATTCTATAATAACTGATGAAAACAGACAATAAAACAATTGAATACTACAAGTCCAAAAGAAATGTGAAAAAATTTCCTCATTGTCTGGATGTTTTTTTTAATTTAAATTTGTTTCTTTGACTTCAAATTGTGCATGTTTTTCCTTTCTCATTTCAATAACCTGACATCTTGCAACAAACCAAAGTTCAGTGCAACAAACAAAATTATATGCAGTTGGTATTCTTGCACTGAAGAAATGTTCGCTTTCTAAAATAATGTATGTTGTAAGCTATCACTTTGTGTTTCCTTGTTGAAAGTATAAATGCCCTTTTCAAATCTCTACAATGTAACTTTAATTGTGATTGTAGAAATTTACCTAAGAGTTTAGAGTGTCATCTCACTACCTAATGGTCATTAATCTCTTTACTAATAAGAATTAAAAACATATGTGATTGCATGATGATCAGTCAATAATTTTATCTCTGCCTTTGTAAAAATTTCTCTGTTATGGGCACTGTGCAAAGCTTAATACACTGCTTTTAGAACTAACATCCAATACATACTGACATTTTTTGTTTGTTTGTCTTAAAGTAAATGAAATTTAATTTTAGGGACTTAGTAAGCAAGCAATACTTTCACCGCTAATATCCAACATGAAGATGGACTCAACATAAACAATTTCCTTCTTAACTGAATGATTTAAATATTCATAGTAGGATTCATAAAAGCAATGGACAACATCTACAGGTAGACATCTATACCTCAGTTAGTTAAACCTGGCTCCATTATAGTCAATGGAAGAAATGGTGACATTTATCATGCAATTTACTTGACCAATTTTGATTGACTAATCTGTGATGAGATGAATTGTACTTTACAAATGATGAAAAGGGGAGTAGAGGGTGATCACCTCAAACTATAGACAGTTACATTTAGAAAGATGAATCTCAACCCTGAAGTCTCTAAGGATAGGATTCACCAGCTATCACTAAAGAATTCATCCATACCTTCCTTAATAGTATAAATCATTGCAACCAGTGCTGTTTAGAGTATGATTCATTTCATCCTGTTGTAGATGTCTGAAATAGGCTCACAGAAATGTTAGATGGATGGCAGCTTTGGAGTATCATCTGATCCAACCTCCATTTCAGAGCTGGGCTCTCAACAGCACTAGTTCAGATCAGTTACAGCTTTGTCCAGGTAAGTATTGAAAAGCTCCAAAGTTGGAGACTTCTCCAGCTCTCTGAGTAATCTGGTTCAGTGCTGCACTGCTGCCCTACTGATTTTGTTTTTCAGAATGTCCAACATGAACCACCAAGACAGATTTTGTGACCTTTGTCCCTTCTTTTATTGTTTGTTACTACCAAAAAGAATTTGGTCCTATCATCTTTGCAACTGCCATTCAAGTAGTTTCAGGCATCTCTTAGATCACCTCTTAATCACCTCTATACCACATTAATGAAGCTCAGCTTTCTCAGCCTCTCCTCATTTCTCACATGCTCAAGACTTCTGACAGTTCTGACTTTCTGTGGAGCCCTACCAGGTTTTCCACATCTGTCTTGAAAAAGAGGACCCAATACCGGGTGCAGCAGACCAGATGGAGCCTCAGCAGTGCCAGCTACCAGAGAATCATAACTTCCCTCAATATGATAGTAATGTTTCTTCTAATATAGCCCAATATATTAGGGCTATATTGTTATTTGCAATGAAAGTTCACTGCTGGTTCATACCCAGTGTGGTGTGGAATCTCCATAATCCCCAGATGCCTTTCAGGAAGGCTATTACTCAGCCAGTAGCTTCACATCCTATACCACAGAATTACCACACTCCAGGTACAGAACTTGGCAGTGCTGCCTGTTGAACTTCTTGAGATTTCTGTGAAGTATCAGTCCCTGGAGTTGTTAACTGAAACATTTGTCACTGGATGCAAGCCAGACTGGAAATAGATGTGCATGTCCCTTTAAATACAGCAGGCCAGACAATCTTCAACCTACTTACCAGCTCGTTGAGCTAGCCAATACTTCCTCAGCTTCCAAATAAGAAAGCTGTGGGAGATGTTCAACGCTTTACTAAATTCACAGAATCACAGAATCACAGAATCATATAGGTTGGAAAAGACCTTTAAGATCATCGAGTCCAACCATAAACCTAACACTGCCAAAAACCACCACTACACCATGTCTCTAAGTACCTCATCCAAACGTCTTTTAAATACCTCCAGGGATGGCGACTCAACCACTTCCCTGGGCAGTCTGTTCCAATGCTTGATAACCCTCTCGGTGAAGAAAAAATTTCCTAATATCCAGTCTAAACCTCCCCTGGCGCAACTTGAGGCCATTTCCTCTTGTCCTATCACTTGCTACCTGGGAGAAGAGACCGACCCCCACCTCTCTACAACCTCCTTTCAGGTAGTTGTAGAGAGCGATGAGGTCTCCCCTCAGCCTCCTTTTCTCCAGGCTAAACAGTCCCAGCTCCCTCAGCCGCTCCTCATAAGACTTCTGCTCCAGACCCTTCACCAGCTTCGTTGCCCTTCTCTGTACACGCTCCAGTACCTCAATATCCCTCTTGTAGTGGGGGGCCCAAAACTGAACACAGGATTCGAGGTGCGGCCTCACCAGTGCCGAGTACAGGGGCACGATCACTTCCCTAGTCCTGCTGGCCACGCTATTTTTGATACAAGCCAGGATGCCATTGGCTTTCTTGGCCGCCTGGGCACACTGCTGGCTCATATTCAGGCGGCTGTCAACAAACACCCCCAAGTCCTTCTCTGCCTGGCAGCTTTCCAGCCACTCTTCCCCAAGCCTGTAGCGTTGCATGGGCTTGCTGTGGCCCAAGTGCAGGACCTTGCACTTGGCCTTGTTAAACCTCATACAATTCACCCCAGCCCATCGATCCAGCCTGTCCAGGTCCCTCTGCAGAGCCTGCCTACCCTCCAGCAGATCAACACTCCCACACAACTTGGTGTCGTCTGCAAACTTACTGAAAGTACACTCGATCCCTTTGTCCAGATCATTGATAAAGATGTTAAACAGAACTGGCCCCAACACCGAGCCCTGGGGAACACCGCTTGTGACCGGCCGCCAACCGGAGTAAACTCCATTCACCACCACTCTTTGGGCCCGGCCGTCCAGCCAGTTCTTTACCCAGCGAAGAGTACACCCGTCCAAGCCATGAGCAGCCAGTTTCTCCAGGAGAATGCTATGGGAGACTGTGTCGAAGGCTTTACTGAAGTCTAGATAGACAACATCCACAGCCTTTCCCTCATCCACTAGGCGGGTCACCTTGTCATAGAAGGAGATCAGGTTGGTCAAGCAGGACCTGCCTTTCCTGAACCCATGCTGGCTGGGCTTGATCCCTTGGTTATTCTCTACATGCCGTGTGATAGCACTCTGGATATGCATATATGCACTCTGGATATACATATTCAAGCATATGTATACCTCAAATAAATGTATATTACACCATTCTTCCCTATCCACATAGCTAGTCATTTCACTGTAGCCTTTCACATGGGAAAAGCATGATTGACCCTTGGTAAATCCATCTTAGCTGTTCCTGATTGCTGCCTTCTCCTTCATGCCTTTGGAACTGAACTCAAAGAGGAATTGACTTAACATCTTTCCAGGGACTGAGATAATCCTATAATTTTGAAGATCTCATTTCTGCCTTTCTTGCAAAGTGGGGCCCTCCTCTACTTGCTATGATTTTTTCCCTCTCTTGTTCAGCTTGATTACATCTCTTCCTAATAGGCACTATTCTTCTTCAAATGAGTCACCACAGCTGAGGTGGCAACATCGTCTGCCCCGTTATGTTTTGGTATGATGGATGCATCTGCTCCTAGCCTGGAACAACAACCCCTGACCAGAAGGTGACAGGTCAGGAGTCTCCCACCTGTTGATCCCAATGGGGCTGTTGTTCACCCAGTAGAAGAAAATTTCAACTTGTTTCATAGAAGAAAACTGAGTAATGGGTATGGCATTACAGGAAGCTATCCTAATACTCAGCAAGTAACTCATATTAGAAAGTAACTTTGTCGGCTAGAAAGGAAAACAGAGGCATGTTATTTGTAACAAGTTTCAACATTTGATTTGTTTGATAGAATTGGTTTTGGGCAATAAATTTTGTGCAATTTTAAGTTATAATAATGATATAATTATGGTAATATGCTAATAATTGCTAATGTAAGTTTGATGTTAATGAAAAGAGTGATTTGTGTAGGTAATAAGAATTAGACACCCTGATATATTGATCTCAATGTGTGTAAGAATATCTTGGAGAATGAATATGTAAAATAGATAAAATGAGGCGTGTTCAAAGGAGTGATTCTTCAGAGTTTTCCCCAGGGCAGTTTTTATTAATGCCAGACCACCCGCTTCTGCTAGGCCATGTGAAAAGGAAAGAAGATAACAAGCTGAAACACTACTGGAAAACAGACACTTTAATTTTAGTGATAAAGGATGTTAACTCAGATCTCTACTTCTGCTGAATTAAATCTCTGACTTTCTTCAATAAGCTCAGAGTGACTGTTCAGACATGAGCCTAGCAAGATTAACAAACATTAATTGGGCCTCATCAAACTAATTTTGAGACAATTAAAACTCTTGCTTTGCCAGTAGCATCTCTGGAAGGTCTACTCACAGCACACTGAAAATCAAATAGGAGATTTTTTAGTACTGCTGCTTCCGTGATAGGTGATAGATAAGTCAGCACATCCACCTGTGTATCAGAAGACACAGGTCCAGGTTCCTGGTGGCTTCTAAGTAAGCAGCATAGGCACCAAGCTGTATGCATTTTGTTCAGGTAAATAATAAACTTACAGTCGTCTTTATCAAAGTTGTACACAACTATATAATTTCCTACACACTCATTGAAGCATGGACTTCCCAGCTGGGTGTAATATTCACAAAGCTATAAGGTCTTGCTAATGTTTTTTAAACTATATGGATATATAAAAAGAAGAGAGGGAGTTTTCTAAGCATAGTGGGTAAACAACTCTAGGGAGATAAAAGACTCAAATCCCCATTTCAAATCAAGAAACAGGGAGGACCTTCTAACCAGAGTAAACTAAGCAGAAATCAGTTGGTACAAGCTATTTCCTGCTCCTTTGCCTTTCCTGTCTTGGTTTTTCATGTCTTTTCAAGAAGCAGCAGAGTTGGAAACTTTCTAAAAATGAGGTAAATTCTGTCAGTACTAGCACAAAAATATAGCTATCTGATGCAGGTATAAACACTTTTCATCTTTTTTAAGAAGATGCAGACTGTTGAATTTGATTTGATAATGTTGTTCTTTTAATTGACTGTACTGTTGCTATCATGCTGTGCTTTAATATTTCATAAGATATAGCTGTTTTATATAGTACATGGGTTCTGATACTCTGAGGATAGCTTAAGGAGATTTATGCTGAAATATGACTAATACGGCCTATCTCTAGACACCATGGGTGCTTGCTGTGGCACTGTTGTGGCATAACAGAAAAATAAATATATATTTTAAAACATAGATTTGGAAAGCATAATTCATCAGTTATAAATCTGATTTAATTTTGGTAATCAAATAGATCATGTCCAATTTTTGCCTAAGGCAAAATTCATGCTTAATAAACCTGTGTGAAAAAATCTGTTTTATCTCATTAAGAGTCAAAGCTTTCTTTTAAACAAAAATGAAAATTTAATCTAAAGTATCTTAATAGTACAGTATGAGAGAAGTGGAAACATTTTATCCTGAAAATATATTTAATTTCATTTGTAATTATTTAAGCTGTTTATGTATAAATTACAGGAAATATTTTTAAAAGCTGAAATTCAAATTAATGAAACTTCACTTTAAAATGTTGCAAAGGACATATCAATAGTTTTGAAATGTAAAAAACAAAAACCAAGTTGAGTTTCTTTCAAACTAGATTCTTTCTTCCAATTTACCTTTTGGTAAATTCTCTCTTTTTGTTTGAAAATAGATTTACTGGAAAACTTCTAATCTACACTCATTTTTCATCTTTGAGCCAACCAGTTAGTCAACTTTTTAGGCTTTTGATTAATACGAAAAATCAGTTAGAGGAATACAACAAGCTTTTAGGCTAGAAGTTATTCATGTAAATATAAGCAAAATTCTTGCACATAAAAGCTACTCCCACATTCACAAGCTGTAAAAGCCAACCTGGCCATTAGTTCCACAGAAGTCAAATGCAGTTGACTGTAACTCTAGTCAAAACACCAGCATGCATCATGGTGGCAAGAGAAAGTGATATGTTGATAATCAAACTAGTCTGATATGCTTCCGGTTGCTCAGACCAATCTTTGATTTTGATTTCATGACTTTGTTTACCGTAGCCTAAATAATAATAGTACTAATGGTTTCCATCATGTAATTTAGAAAATTAACTGTTCATTTTTTAAAATTAATTTCAGAAATGAAGCGCACAGAAAGGCTACACAACTTTGAAAAATTCTTGAAACAGTGTTTGTTTCCACTGTGTTTTTTCTTCTGTTTAAGCTGAGTTTCCAGGTGACTATGTGGAACTAAAATAGCAAGAGCAATTATCAAAGGGGAACTACATGTAGCGTGCCTTGATCCTTATTCTCTGATGGTTTCGCCATTAAGTTTTATGTGACATGTTGTGGTGGGTTGACCCTGGCTGGATGCCAGGTGCCCACCAAAGCCACTCTGTCACTCCCCTCCTCAGCTGGACAGGGGACAGAAAATATAGCGAAAGGCTCGTGGGTTGAGATAAGGACAAGGGAGGTATCACTCACCAATTACCGTCATGGGCAAAACAGACTTGACTTGGGGAAAATTAATTTAATTTATTACCTATCAAATCAGAGTAAGATAATGAGAAAATAAAAACCAAATCTTCAAACACCTCCCCCCACCCCTCCCTTCTTCCAGGGCTCAATTTCACTCCCAATTTTCTCTACCTCCTCCTTGGCACAGGGGGACGGGGAATGGGGGTTGCGGTCAGTTCATCACACGTTGTCTCTGCCGCTCCTTCCTCCTCAGGGGAGGACTCCTCACACTCTTCCCCTGCTCCAGTGTGGGGTCCCTTCCATGAGAGACAGTTCTCCATGAACTTCTCCAACGTGAGTCCTTCCCACAGGCTGCAGTTCTTCATGAACTCCTCCAGTGTAGGTTCTTTCCACGGGGTGCAGTCCTTCAGGAACAGACTGCTCCAGCATGGGTCTCCCTCGGGGTCACAAGTCCTGCCAGCAAACCTCCTCTCTCCACAGGGCTCCTTTCTTCACAGATCCACAGGTCCTGCCAGGAGCCTGCTCCAGCGCAGGCTTCCCACAGGGTCACAGACTCCTTTGGACACTTCCACCTGCCCCAGCATGGGGTTCTCCGTGGGCTGCAGGTGGAGATCTGCTCCACCATTAACCTCCATGGGCTGCAGGGGACAGCCTGCCTCACCATGGGCTTCACCATCGGCTGCAGGGGAACCTCTGCTCCGGTGCCTGGAGCACCTCCTCCCCTTCCTTCTTCACTGACCTTGGTGTCTGCAGAGTTGTTTCTCTCACATATTCTCACTTCTTTCTCCAGCTGCAGTTGTGCGGGTTTTTTTCCCTCCTTCTTAAATATGTTATGCCAGAGGTGCTACCACTGTCGCTGATGGGCTCAGCTTTGGTTAGCGGCAGGTCTGTCTTGGAGCCAGCTGGCTTTGGCTGTATCGGACATGGGGGAAGCTTCTAGCAGCTTCTCACAGAAGCCACCCCTGTAGCCCCCCTGCTACCAAAACCTTGCCACGCAAACCCAATACACATGTGTATAAATGCTTCTTCATTTTCTCTCTGCCTCGAGGCTTTGCAAGTGTACTGGAAATATAGCATATTTTTGAGCACTAACCTTTAAAGCTAGACTGGACAAAACACTAAACAAAATATGGTCAAAAAACCTTTTTTTGTAAAGCATCCTGAGATCCATTAATAAAAAGCAATGTAAAAGAGCCAGGTATTATTTATTGTCAGGGACAGGGACTATGATACGACTACTGATACTGTTTATTCTAACCTCAGATTTTACATCTTCTGCAGATGCTGTTCATTTTGTCAGTTGCAGGAAATTCACTGTACTTCGTACCAGAAGAGAGCTGAACCGAAAGACCAAGCAGATTGCTGCTGCCTGTTCCCTTGCTTAGGCACTCGGAGTGAGAGCTATAGAAGAAACCTTCACCCTGGTGATACTCATATAGACTTTCTCCTGACAGTTCTGGACATCTAAGGTCCAGCCATTTGCCAGTGGCTGATGTTATAGGAGACCATGAGAAACAACATCCTTGTCATGCAACTATCACAAGTTGCATAACTTCTTAGTTTACTTTGCTGAGGTGAAAGCATTGGTATTTGATTATGAAGAGGAATGGGCCTGTAAGGTATTGCCCTAGCTTCTTCTCTGTCATACAACAAGAGCAACTATGCATAAATCATGTCAGGCATGATTTATCATGCTTGTGTTTTCTAGAACTTTGTTCCTTTCATGGCTAGTTAGTTAATTTTAACTAACAGATAATTTAGAGAGTTTACATTAACTTTATTATTATTATGCATTTGCATAATAATAAATTTGCACTTTTACAGAAAGTGCACAATAATAAATTAAGACATTTGCACAATAAATAAATACAGAAATTTGCACAATAATAAAAATAAATTTGCACTTTTACAGAAAGGAAGAAGGATAAGGAAATAAAAGAGTTAGCCACAGCTGTTCACAGCTCTGACTCAAATCTGTTCTGAATGTTAAAGGCATGGTCATAATTCAAAATGATTCAATTCCAGACTCTTTTTTCATGATGACAAAAATCAAAATTGGCACTAAGGTGTGAATAGCCCAGTTGCCTTTAACGTCTGAGAAACATACAAACAAAGCACTCAAAAATGAGAGGCATTAAATTAAAATATTGCCAGATGAGTACTCAAAAGTTAGGAAATACCAGAATTAAGGTTTCAAATGTAACCCCAGTTTGACACCCTACACTTGCACATTATAACAGCCTCTGCATGATCACATTGTATTTTATTAATCACCAGTCCCAGATTAGAGCAACCGGGCACAGAAAAGATGAAAAGCCCACACTGCTGTGAGTGTGACTTACCCAGCACCACAAAGGAACTCTGATAGAATCCAGTTTCTTTGGGAAGCATCCAGCAAGCACAATTATTAAATCTTCTTTCTTTCAGCACCTGCTTCATTAGCTGTGTACCTTTATTTTCTGAAAAAAATTACACTGGTATCCTACAGTCAACAATCTCTTTCATTATATAACCTGATTTGTAGTCTGTGAACTGAATGAGGAAAGAATGCTATGAAAAAATTGCATGCAGTAATGTAATTATAGATGGTAATACTTACAACTAAGACAGACTAATTAAGGCTGCATAGGCAACCTTAATTCTGACATTTTTCTAACTTCTGAGTAATTGACCTTGCAATCTCAACACTCCTCATGTATCAATTATAATTAGCTTTTAAAAACATGAAAAAACCACTGTTGTTGAGGCAGAAAAAAGAGAAGAAATCTTTTCCGCTGGAACCAAGCTGTGCTTTTCTGAGAGTCAAATCCTTCAGAACCACTACTCAGAAGGCTGCAAGACGACCTACTGCAGGCAGGCCTGGTACCATTAGTAACCCCTACATGGGGCAGTGACTAGGAAGGGGACTACACAACAGGACTGGGAGGTTTCCCAGATATTTGTTGTCAGGAGACAATGGTGGAGATTGAGGATGCCTGGGGGCAATCCAGGCTTGGTACTATTGTTGCTGTTGCCAGGTTCTGCTATTCTTGCTTTGTTTCTGTAGTCCTCTGTTTCAATCTTTCTTATCCTGGTTCCTTCCCCTGTTATTGCCTTATTTTGTTTTCTCATTTTCCTGGGCCTTGGTCCTTGTACCTCTTCGTCTTCTGAGCTGTGGAGTGGCTGCTTCTTTCTGCTCCAAGCTGCCCAAGCTCAGCCTGCCTGTTCTCAGGCCTCATCTCCGATGACCTGTTGGCACCGAGGAGAAACAATTGCACTCAAACTCATACTCGGCTGCAGCAGCACAGGCTCATAACATGCACCTGACATGCAGAACCTTTGAAATATGAACCATGAAACTCTCTGAAGCTTCCACTAAAGTGCAATTCTGGGGGAAGTTTTGGGTATGATTTAGCACTGGTCAACTTTCATACAGAGTCTGGACGGTAGAGCCACAATGTCAGCTATCAAAACATGAAGACCTTGCCTCCTTGTCAAGCAGTCACAATATTGCTTTTCTTACTAGCTTTTTTCACATGACCCTGCAATATTATCTTTCCAATCTCATTGTGAGAACCTCTTTACTCATGTTTTGTTTATTTTTAAATAATTCAGAAACTCAAGATAGAAAACTTCAGTATAAATATTGGAGCATGGTAAACTTACAGGTTCTGTTAAAAAAAGTGTCACTGAGAAGTGTTTTGGAATCCATATATCTCTCCCTCTATTCCACAGACAAGAATAAGCAGAAGTCTTTGAGGTCCAATTAGTAGGCAAAAAAATTAATTCACATCATATGAGAGGCACAGAAATAGAACTATTTCTTTTAGAATATTTTTAAGGAAATAAAACATCTTATTGCTTAGATGAGTTCCTAGTGACAGTGGCAAATCCTGTTTCAGTTCAGTCTCTGCTTGAATTCCCTTGCTTGTCTGGGGGAGGAAAAATCAATATTTCTTTTCACATTTGCTTTTACATGCTAACACAGTGAACTAAACCTTGACCTGTAGTTAGCAACCAAAGTTACATAGCTTTTTCAAATGACTAAAGAGAGTCCAGGCCTAAGGAATTACCTCGGTAAAACAGAATCTGCTTTGGTCAAACTTACTTTGGAACAGAAAAATAAAATAAAAGTGCCATTCTGGAACCCTGGTATAGATTTAATTTGACTTTGATGTTATAATATTAGAGGGAAAAAATGCCACCAGGAACCGTGACATTCTCAAGACATACAGCCAAGAGTCTTAACACAATATCAGAATTCTTCACCAGACGCTGCCCAGGGAGAACACCGTCCTAAGAATTAATGAATATAAACAAATGATTAATACATTTAGAGTTAACATTTTCTCACCATTAAAACAATTAGATTCTGGCGCATTTGCAAAGGTAATATATGTATACAAGAGCATATGCAGCTGGCTTCATCTCCCCAGCGAGCCTATTTATATTTGAGCTTCTCGTCCTGGGGTCCCCTTACCAGTGAGGAGAAGGAGGGAATTCTAGGGCACAGTTAGTCTCTTACTAAACTAAACCTCTAAAAAAAGACCCATATCTAAATAACAGTCAGGTGTAGTCATCTATTTGTAATCTGCATTGCACTCCATCTCTGATGTCACAAAGGCATTTTTTGTCCAGATGCCTTTTATTTTTTTCCAGATAAGTCCCAAACAGGCTGTTCTAGTTTTCACTGACTCTTCTTATAACTTTTTTTGGTTTATTTTTAACATTCACCAGAAAAAGTGATTGGAATGTTCCTCGAGATCAAATTCTGTTTATTCAGGGGAAATAAGAGAAATAATCTGATAACCTTGATATTCAGTTACTTTTTTTGGAACCTGTTTATTTATTGTTTGAAGACTTAGCTTAAATACAGATAAAGACTAAGACTCATTTCAAATTTGAAGAAGTTTAGAAAAATTTAAGTAAAAAAGAGTGGTGGATATTCTTCACTCTATTGTATTGACTATTAAAAAGAGAGGAAAATAGAAGAAAGGGGGTGGGTAAAAAGCATATACTTTTAAATGTAATTATTAAAAATTATTTAAAATTTCCCATGGCATGTTGTTTTCCATTACATTTTTCAATAAATTCTAGCTATTCAAGGGTTTTCAAAGTGTGCTTTCCCAAGATAGAGACCATTTACGTATGGACATGGAAAGGTGTGGATCAAAGGCTTTGCTTCTGTTGTTCATACTGTATACAGCATCAGCTAAAGTAGATGATTTAGAAGACAAAGAATTTGACAGATTTTGACAGAAGACAAAGATTTACAGAATTAGTGGGATTAAAATAGGGCTATGAAGTCGTAAATAAGAAGAATGTTGATGAGAATGAGAAAAATAAATCAGTTTATTTTTAGCTGATCACTATTTGTGGATTAGATAAACAGGAGAACAGTTATCAGTTAACTGATGGAAATAAAACTGAGTCATGTTGTATTGAGTTAGCCTTGCTAACAGCCAAGCTCTCACCCAGCCGCTTGTTCCCTCTCCTCTCCCACAGGATGGGGAGAAAGTAGAAAGAAGGCAAGAAGACTCATTGGTTGGAGATGAAGACAGATTAAGAGAGAAAGCAAAAGCTATGTGTGCAAGCAGTGCAAAATAAGGCATTAATTCGTCACTTCCCATCAGCAGGCAGATCTCCAGCCACTTCCTGGGAAATCGGGCCTCAGCACACGTAATGGTTGCTTGAGAAGACAAACACCATAACCAAGATGCACACGCACCCCTTCCCCTGATCTTTTACTACTGAGCATAGCATCATACGGTGTGGGATATCACTTTGATCAGTTTGGGTCAGCTCTCCTGGTTGTAACCCCTCCCAATTCTTTGCCCACCTCCAGCCTACTCATTGTGGGGGTGGGGACAGGGCAGAGGGGGAAAAAGAGAAAGCCTTGGTACTGTGCAAGCACTGTTCAGCCATAGCCAAAACGTTGGTATGTTATCAACAGTGTTTTCGCCACAAATGGAAAGCAAAGCACTATATGGGCTGCTATGAGGAAAGTTAAATCCATCCCAGCCAGACCCAGCACACATGTCTATAGAAAATATTCAAAACACATGTTCAACACAACAGTATTTTTTATTTGAAAGATTTCCCAAGATAAAACATTGAAGTCTTTTATCCTACTTTGCTTGGAGTCTTGTATTTTCTGATTCTTGCTTTGAATCTGAAACACTAGGAATCTCCACATCAATTAATTATAGCCTGTGACTTTGCAAATGACCATTCACATCCAAATAAAAATTATATTCAACTACTTAAAACTTAAATATTAAGGCTGAAATGCTATATTAACTAAGGTAAAATAAATATTAACCTTATCTTAACGTCCTGAATTTTCGGCAGGGGGCTTAAGCAGATAACAAAAAATTTTGGATGATGGAATTTCTACAGGAAAAAAAAAAGAGTAATTATTGCAAAAAATAGACTAAGCTAGTTAATTTTACAAATTAACTTATGAAATGTCAACTCCTGCCCTCAAAATTCATTGTAATATTGCAGCAGAAACTGGAGATGAAATTTTGCCTGGAGCAAAACTTAAACACATGCACAAAAAATAATGGAGCATGTAGACTCAGAAAGAAAGACACAAATAACTTGCTGCAGTGTAGAGCATGAGAGTACCCTTGCAGCCTGTCTTATTCATGGAAAAAGGTCTCAACAGCGAGAGGACATGGTGTCAGAAGGTATGCCCACATGTAAAGTAGACAATCTAGTGCCTTCAGTGTATAAATCTTCTTCACAACTTCTATCTTGATTAGAGAATCTTTCAGAACTCAAGTCTGAGCCTACCAGTCACGTTGGTACTTTATAAATTGTGTCTGTGGTAACTATAATGACAGAAGGCTTAAGGTCCTCAGTGTGGGTGATGGCAAAAGAATAGTCAGGTTTTCTTTTAAGAATGGCTTTCCTCATGGCTATGCTGTTCCTTTGGACTCTTTTCTAAGTAAATGATAACAAATGTTTCACTAACTTGGTAATAATTTAGAGCCCCCACATCTTATCTGTATGAGTTAAGGGTCCACTCAGCAGCTGTGGGAATGAAATACACCTGTGTGAATAAATCTGCACGTCTAGATCAAATATGTGAACAGGAGACTTGCTAGGTTTTGGGGGGCTGCATAATATACAAGAAAATAGGAAGAGCATACTGGACCAAACCGAAGGTCTGTTTGCTGAATGGTCTGTCTTTGACAATAGGAAGTGGCAGCTGATTAGACAAAGCCTGTGAGAACCAGGCAAGCCTTTAAGATATAGGCTTATTCTGTATTTTTCCTGCTATATCCTCCCAGCTTTCAGCAGACTGTCTAGGGATTTCTGGAGCCAGAGATATTTTTGTTTGCTAAAGTCCTGATACATTTCTCTTCCATGAGTGTGTCTCACTGCTTTTTGAACCAATTTACACTTTTGACATCTGGAATACTGCTTGGCAGAGTTTCAACGGTGTTTGTATTCAGGTAAAAATACGTTTCTTGTTTTCTTGTTTCAACCTGTTCAGTGATGATGTCATTTGATGCTCCCTAGTTCTTATGCTGTTACAAACAAGGAGTGTTTTCTACTCTTATCTCTCATGGGACTTGGAGTCCCAGCTAAACTCAATCCTACAGGACTCATATATTTCTGAACTACAGTTTAAGTTACTATATCATTCTGTTATAATGAATACATTTCTTTCACAGAAGACCAGATTCATGTTCAGGAAAATTATTTTTCACTGTTTGGACAACCTACCCTCAAAAGAAAGAAATTTATATGAAGATTGGTGTAATGACAGGTTCAGATTTGTTGTTGGAATTACCTGTCAGATACGTAGAGAAAATCAGGTTAAGGATGTTCATTCTTTTATTAATCAGAAGTAAAAAGAGCCTTCCAATTTTAGCGTTTGACAAAAACTGATGTTTTTATGCATTTGCAAGAAATAATAGCACCATTCAGATACACTCAATACAATGTTTCATAAGTGCAATGTAAGGTATTACAAATTCCAGTTTCAGGCAAAAATACACTGCTTTTTATCCCATAAATAAATAGTTGTTTTATGGCAAGCTATCCCAATAAATTTTATCCATAACCCCTAGAAAATTGCAGAGAAAAGACAGTACTGTCTGATTGCATTCTCTGTGAACAGAGAAGTTAAAATGATCATGACGTAAAGCAATCGTGCTTAATATTCTTTTTAGCTTTCCTGCTTAACTCTACCTTGTCCAGAAATTCATATCATTCTAGTAATTTACAGTGATGTACAAAAGTATTTTCTGTACTCCTAAAATGATTTTAAAACAAATCCAGAAGCCTGGGATATTTATAGGTGTCCTCAACGGATCTCCATTTTAGGGTTTATTTATGAAGAAGTGGCAAAGAGCCACTTCAACTTTCCTGTTCTCATTTTTTTGTCTTATGCAGCTAAACCAGAACTAGGTTTCACATTATGTATAAGTATATTGAACGATTGAATAATATACAACTTCAGGTTGTAAAGTTCTAAAGATGAAAGTCAGGAAAGAGTTGGTAAATTAATTGTCTGCATCTATTGACAGATGCTCCAACCTGAAAAATGGGTTTGTTACTGAAAGACATTAAAAAAATTAGTGTTTCGCCTCTTTCAATTCTATCATGATTGATTTAACATTACAAAGTATCAAAATTAATATAAAGGAAAACCAGTCAAAATCCTGGCTTGGCTAAAGCTATCCTCTAGCCCAGACTTACGTCTGCCAGACTCCTAGTATCAGCCCTCTTTCTAATTTATTTTGCAATGATCACTGTAAAGTTTCTCATTGTTCTTCCTTCTGAAGTACAATTTGAATCTGAGATATCAGCTATAAGAAGTGTCAAGTACTTCCAAGAGATTTTGTCTTGTTCTTCCTGACTTCAGAAAGTGGTATTAAAAGTCCTATATGAAAAACAAAGAGAAGAGGGACACGATTGTGAAGTGGCACTTGAGAACTGACTGCCTCCTGCAGGAAGTATCGGGGCTCTCTTCTATCACTTTGAGTTACTTCCTGTCTTGTTCCTCTGATTGCCCACCGTGCACCTTGCTGGTTGACCCTGGGGTCCCACCTGGCACACCGCACTCACAGCTCTGCTACGACCACATCCACTCACAGACTATTCTCTCCCCCAATGCTCAAATTTCTCACATCCTAAAGGGCAACAAATGGGACTCACGGAGTTTAGTATGTGTCAAGCTATCCAAAACACTGGTATAGGGCGAAGGGACAGGGTTGAGGGAGGAGAGGGCTGATTGTGAGACTATACCTACAGGGACCAGGCAAGGTGGCTTCATGCTGCAGGTGGAGATGTTAAGCAGTGCTACCCAAAAACCTTAAAAAAATGCTAAAAGTAATCCATAATAAGAATTAACATGATCACACAGCAAGAATGAAGCAGACAGATGTTGCATGAGGTACATGTAGCACACAAGTGAGGCACAAATGAACTAGGACTTATGTGTCTTACTGAGCAAAAGACATTTCCATGGACAGGCCTGCAGCCTGACTATAGTACAACAGTCTGCATGAGAGCCTTCCTGGCCAGCTGGCTGGGAATAGACATACTTACTAGAGTAGATAAGAAAGAAAGTATAGAAGGAACTATGGTCTTTGCAAGGTTCTCAAATTTCTGCCTAAAGAGCATCTATATCACACAGGATGCAAGTCATCCTAAACAAAGCAAGCAAAATCATACATGTTCTGTAGAGTTTCCAGCACTGGGAGACATACTGGGAAAGAAGGTGGATTTAACATCACATGTTGCTAAGAATCACGAGATACCTTTGAAAATCAATATTTAAAAAATAATATCCAAGAAAAACAGACTTTATGAATTTGGAACGCTTAAGGTTCAGCTTTTAAAAAGAAAGTTGAAATTCGTATATAATGATGTATTTCCAAGATCTGAAACTTTCAAAGAATAGCACTAAATATCCACAAAAGCTATGATAAAATCATTAGAGATGACAATCATGGAAGAATGATAGTCCTATTACAGGAATTCTTGTGGAAATAGTCTAAGTGCTATGTAAGATGGTCCATTTTAATTATTGCCATGATCCCTTCTGGCACAAACCTCTATCAAACTTGGGTGAAAATGGTAATGAAATACAAGCTAGTGGATTATTGAAATACGAAACTTTCCACACAAGGCATTAAATAAAAGAAATGCTGACAAAGTAACCTCTGTGTTCACAGTGGTTTGATGTACTCTTTATTGCCTATATATGATGGAATGGATAAAAATTCTTTCTCCTGGATGGAGACTCCCATTTAAATCCAAGGTACCACAAATAAGATATACTTGGTAGAGAAGTGGAAACAGGCATACAGCACGAAAAAGTGATTTTTGTCACTTACGTTTAGATGCAAATGTTGGAATTCGGAAACAATTAGAAGACAACCATTCTAGATGAAAAGGTTGTTCTGTAACTCATATTCTGCACATGGAATTGCTGACATAATTTGCTTTTGCAATTTCTGTCTTTGTTGAACGCCAACAAGATCTGTGTATATGTTGTGAACTAAACAGACTGGCGTGAATATTGCAAAGGAACTGACGGATATAATCCCTGAAAATCTTACTTGGGCTTGGTAAAAGAGATGATATTTTTATCACAAAATCTGCCACAAATTGTTAGCATTGTAGTATAACTGTTATTCCCACTTTTTTCTATGAGCCTCGTGAGGAAATAATATCAAGTTGAACTATCTAATAAATTCATATGATGTCACTAACAAATCAAAATTAATTTTTTACCAGTCTGAATTAAAAGTAATGTGAGTGAATGAAACTCTGTGGATATTCAACTCAAACCTATCTTTGCACTTCCAAAATTTACCCAGCTCCAGGTTTCAGACATCCAATTTGCAAGTGCATAGTTCTATTTTTTTTAATATTTTAAATTGCTACTGGATAAAAAAAATGTTTCTCTTTATTCATCTGAAGCCTGGAAATTGTGTTCTTATATAACACTTTCTGTTGTCAGGTACTATAATAAAATAAGTCATTGTCATGAAGGCACAACATTTTCTTAGTGAAGGTCAGTCATGACATTTAAACCAAAAGGTCCTCCTATTTACAGGCCAGATACAGCAAATAATGGTTGTAATTTTTTTTTAATGTGTTTGTTTAATTTTTCTCAAAGGACAGTTGGATGTTTTCTGAGAATAAGAAAGGCAATGGCACTTTGCTGCAAGATCATGTTCTCTAAGAAATAATTCAGAAAGATGTTTGAAGGAAGAAGGGAATTAGCATAATTGCCATGTGCCTCCTTCTTTACGTAATGTTCTACAATGCTTTAGAAAGAGCCAATAAGACTTGTTTGGATTCTGAGATGAATAAAAAGTACTGTCAGACATCCTTACCTTGCAAATCCCAACTTTGCAAATCCCACCGCTGTCAGTAGGAGTCAAGTGACAAATTCTCACGGAACCATAGCACAGAGACTCTGAAGCACTCACTGATCCTTTTGCTCCAAGTTATGACTAAATGAGCAGATTGGCTATTATTAGGAGCCCAGGTTGTGCTACTGCTTCATACTGGACTTCTACAACAGCCTCAGATAAAAAATACACTTTATTACTCAAATTAGATCCCATTTTACTCACACAGAATCACAGAATCACAGAATCGTGTAGGTTGGAAAAGACCTTTAAGATCATCAAGTCCAACCATAAACCTAACACTACCAAGACCACCACTATACCATGTCCATAAGCACCTCATCCAAATGTCCTTTAAATACCTCCAGGGATGGCGACTCAACCACTTCCCTGGGCAGCCTGTTCCAATGCTTGACAACCCTTTCAGTGAAGTAAAATTTCCTAATATCCAGTCTAAACCTCTCCTGATGCAACTTGAGGCCATTTCCTCTCGTCCTATCACTTGTTACCTGGGAGAAGAGACGGACCCCCACCTCTCTACAACCTCCTTTCAGGTAGTTGTAGAGAGCGATAAGGTCTCCCCTCAGCCTCCCCTCAGACCTGCCTTTCCTGAACCCATGCTGGCTGGGCTTGATCCCTTGGTTAAAGGGACGTGCATACATGTATGCACATATTTTCAAAGCAACTTTAAGTTTTGTCGTATATTGCTAGAAATAACACAATCTGTACTCTGATGTCAATGGAACTGTGTATCGTGTATGCATTAAAAAAATCAATTATTTATTTCTTTTTTCTGGAGACTTTTTGGTTTAGCCTGTTAAACCATTATTTTGATCCAAGGTGAAACCAGTTCTGATCACCATGAGATTTTACTCTCTAGCTGGCAAAATAAAAGCAGAAGACATGGAACTATGAACTAAAATGTGGCCTGTAAAATCTCAAATTCCTCCTAAATGACAACACAGTAATTATTAATTAGAAAAAATCCAATAAATATTATATTTTCACGGTAATGTAAATCCCAGAAAACATCAATAATTGTGTAGATGATCGTGTATAAAAAGCATGAATTAATACTAAGATGGTTTTAGTATTGTGTACTGAGTACTAAATTAATAATTCATATAACTAATTAACCGTGATTATGTGTATTGTGAACAACTGAAAACCAGTTTTAACAGGTGGTGCATGTGGTTTACTGTGAAAACCACTATTAAAAATCTTTGGGTTTACCTCATGTCTTCTTTTGCAGCCTAATGTTGTAAAACAACCTGTTCTAAATTATTGACCTGGAAAAGCAGATTGCAGCAAGATCCTGGGCATTTTCAGTGCTCTTGGTATTAGTCCACTCTCACGTACTGAAGGGTAGGACAATTCAGAGCTGCTCAGTCTGTCAGAAGAAAGAATGTGCGTAAATTTGTAATTGCAGTTCAGTGGACAAGAGGTGACAAACCTAATTTCTTAACAAAAACCCACAGTCCCTCTGGAGTGAGGAAATCGGAAGGAGGTGTTGAGGTGTGACCTCTTCCTGAAAGCTTCCTTTCCAGGCACCAGTGACTGGTCCAGTGCCCAGCTGGAGGTTACCCAGCTGAAGTCCTCCATGAAGATGAAGCAGTTGTATCTGGGGCTTTCAGCAGCTAGTCTGTGGTGCAGCAAACTGGCTGGACAAGCTGAGGTCCCTCCCTTAGTCAGGAGCCAGGGTAAGAAAAGAGGTTTCACAGGTTCTCTGAAGCTTGTCAGGTTGCTTAGTTGTTGCAGTGATGGCACAGAAGGGCTGAGAGCCTTCACAGGAATACACTGGAAAATACAAGGAGCCTGAGACTTGCAATGTAAATGCTTTCACTTAACATCTGCCGTCAATAGACTAAAAGCAACAGAGCTTATCATATAAATGTGGGTGAAGGCCAAACTTTATGACTGCTTGACCTCCAAAGACACCTCCAGTTTAAGTCAGTGGTGGAAACCCAGAGATGAATTAAAGGTAATGTTTCCTCCATGTTAGCAGCATTCCTCCATGTTAGCACATTATCACTCACCTCTACATTGCGCCTATCATAAATGCAATAGAAATCCGCCCATTGTCTAGCCAAAGAAAGAAAATAGCAAAGTTTTAACTAAAGGATAATTATGAACTCTCCAACATATACAATAGTTCTGTCACAACATAGAGCTGATTGTAACGTGTAATGAGTTACTCTTGACATACTGTGCTATGTATAAGAATGAAATTTCCTGTTTTCCTGAGCTACCTGAGTACCCAAAGATTAATTTTCAAAAAGAATTGCTTCTTAATCGGGGGGGTGGGGGGAGTGGGGTGGGGGGGGTGTGGGGGGGGGCAGGGGGAGTGTCTGTGTATTTTGGACACTTCCAGGGCTATGTATAAAATAAACAGTTTTCAGTCTCCCAGTTTCGGCCATGGGCTCCCAATTCCTTTGCAGATCTACCCATGAGTGTCTGCAGATTTTAAGGAAACATTTTTTATATACTGAAAAGCACTTCATTAGTTGTGCAGATTTAAAATTTGGCTAATATTCTCTGACTTTGTAAACTGATTTATAAGTCTTAAAATACATAGTAATGATCTATCTTCTAAAACGTAAATAAAATAAATGGTCAAATACAAACCATATAACCAATAAAAATAATAATAAAAGCCATGTAAACTACCTAAAGGAAAATCCATCTTCATTTTTACTATAAACTATTCAGACAAAGAGGACTCATCAAGGCATAGACAGTAGACACTATTGGTCTTCTGGCATTTAATAGCTAAGTGACATCTCTGCTTATTTATCTTCTTTCTGTTGCAAATGGCTATTTTTATTGATGCTCTCTGAATTACTGAATGGACATCCAATTGTGCTTTTATCCACAAGCATTAAGTACAGGTTTTCCATAATTAAAAAATTTTATTAACTACCTGCAAGTTTTCCAGTAGGCGCAAGCCAGAAAAACGGGTGATATCATTTTCACCCACGGTTAAAATAAGAGCAGGCAAGAAATAAAGATATGCATTAAGTCCTTGACGAATATGGCACATGGAACAGGTATTACTCACTTGAAAGTTTTCTATTGTTACTAAAATCTAGGGCATGGGAGGTTGACCCTTGGCTGGCTGCCTGATCCCCACCCAGTGACTCTCTCACTCTCCCTTCTCAACAGAACAGGGGAAGAAAATGTGATGAAAAACTCAGGAGCTGAGATAAAGGCAGTTTATTATTAGTTTATTATTTATTATTATGGGCTGCTATGAGGAAAATTAACTCCATCCCAGCCAGACCCAGTATATAAATACATCTAAAATAATCAATTACATGCTATAATTCAGTCTAAACGTAGAATAAGGAAGGTAATCACTGAGTCTAACCCGGGATAAGAAATGATTTACAACGAATTTTTTAGAAACATTTTCAATGCTAATATAAGAAGAGACAGCTCAGGGCTTTTTAGTAGTGTAGGCAAAGTTAAATTTTGCCACTGCAAGGATGAAGATCATATTAGTAAACCCTGGAGAGACAGACAGTCCTTTGGCTGTCACTGATGGATGGGGGAGACCTAGTCAGATGTGGCAGTCTGAGAGCCAAGATCGCTAACGACGGGAGTCCCTTCAGGTCCCCAAGGCCCTGTATGCCCAGGCCCTTCGCTCAGCGGTGAGAGGAGCAGCACACCCACCTCTCTTTGAGTCTGGCATAGGTAGAGCAGGCAGCAGCCATTACCTCCCCTTCTGAAGTGATTTAGAATCATAAAATCATAGAATTATTTAGGTTGGAAAAGACCTTTAAGATCATTGAGTCCAACCTTCTCATCTAGAACTAGACCAAATCTACACTTTCCAACGTTTATGACACAAGAACTGAGGTAAGCACCAGATCCAGGACAGTGACAGAGTTACCTCATATCATTCCCTATATACATTTATGAAGCTCCATTATAAAACTGTTCAGAAGGAATATTGCAGCAGGCTGTTCTGCAGCCTTCACCAGTGATAAGTAATTTGCTTTTAATTTTCACCTCCAATTTGTTTCTGGCCATTTCATACCGATTTGCTCCCCTGTAGACTTGATTGCACTGTCTCTCCTTTAGGCAATGATGTATCTATTGGACTGAGGCACAAATATGCTGGTGGACTTGGGAGAAAAGGATTCTGGCAATTTTAGGCCTGCCTTGTTACTGACCCATGATAATATGTGTTGCCAGGTCTTCTGACGTTAACATGAACACAAAACTGACCATCTTCTTCACAAAGTCAGGGCTGCATCAGTGCCTGAAAAATACCATATTTCTAGGAGCCTTCAACAGTTCTTAGCTTTCCTTGATTTTCCAGGGATTTTATTGACAGCAAATATGGTTTTCTGAATATCACCCAGATGTTAGGGCAAAATGTTGGCAGTTCACTGAGAAAGTTAGGCATTTTTAAGTAAGCCTAGATCCAGCGCTGGAAGCCAAGATGAAGCCACAGCACCCTTCTGCTGTGATAAAGAAGCAACAGCTTGAAAATTACATTTCTGAAAGAGTTGTTAATCTTTGGCACTTCACATTTTGGTCTAGTTAAAATTAAAACAGTAAAACAAAAGTATTAGTGGATTTGGTTTGTATCCTTTGTGCAGGATAGCACACAATACTCTCAATATAGTGCTTTGCTTCTGAAGTATAATGCATAACTATATAGGAAGGAGGAAAAGACACTAAGTTAAATAATTCAGAAACTCAGGAAGGTGAAATACCAAATAAAAAAATACAAAAATAATGTAGCCTCATTGGACTGAGAAAAGACAGATGATAACTTCCTTCTACTCTCCTTTATTTTTTTATTTTATTTTTTTAAATAGCTTTTATTATGTCAAAAATTATATGTAAGTGACTGAGGTCCAGTTAAATAAAGCCAATATTTTTCAGATCACAAGTAACAGGAAAATTATTACATCCAGCTTTAACGACAAAAAAGTTAGTCTTCTAATTTAACTAGACATCTAGATTATTTCCACAGTAAATAAAAGAAACAGGCATCATCCATGAGCAGTTTACACAAATTATGTTAATGTCTAAGGCAAAGGAAAGATGGATCCATGACTAGCCTAGCTCTTGAGTGAAGTAAATAAGTGCGATGAATCTCATAACGTCTCTGAAACATAGGCTTTTTTTTTCTTTCTTTTTTTAAATAGCCATATCTTTTCATAGACTCTTCATCCCAATACTGATTCCTGAAATCAGACCAATAAACATGTTGTCACCTCTAAATTCCCTATTCAGTGTATAACAGTCTCTATTTCATCATTACAAGATGGCCATATGTGTGTACATCAGCATCAGTCACAGTGCAATGGGTCTTCAAATGCTTTTAATATTTGACAGAAGCAGAAAAGAAAGCTGCACAAGTGGTGCAGCTCAGTGACGACTGAACACAAAACATAATGGAATCCATTTAAATTACTTTCTTAAAAAATTAAATTCAAATGCTGACTTCCATGTTTCTGCCATTAAATTAACAGCTCATAATCATTTGTTCATAAGCAACTCCATTTTAGTCTTCCTCATGTATAGATACTACAAAATCAGCTAAGGTCGGGATATAGGTTTATATGATTTTCCTTCTTTATATTTGAGTTGCTTAATCATATTAATACATTTTTCCATTACTCTTAATTTGATTAAAACAGTACATAGAAAAATAAGTTTAGCCTGAGACAACAAGGATAATGAAGTTTTGAAGTTTGATTCTGAAGCTAGGTCATCAGGTGCAAAACTTTGATTTTCCCCCATTGTGGCCTTTTGGGTGATATTAAAAAAACCCACACAAATTAAAATACTATTCATTGGAATTCACCACATTTCATGGCTTACTTAATATTAATTGAATATAAAATTGGAAACTTGCAAATTATTTATCAGGTATGCAAAGGTATGTTTGTAATATTGAATGTTTAGTTAAAAAGTACCTAGTGTAGGCAGAGTACAAGGTTTTAATAATTTGAAGGCTTCTAGTCATGCCATAACTATCATTTGTCATAGCTGTCTCATAGCTCTTTCATAACCTCTGCATAAGAAATCAAAGATCTCAGTGCTGCTCCTGTAGAACAAGTGTTCCTCATGACAGGAACTGATGGTACATGTGCATGCAATCTCAGTAAGAAAGTAAGTGATTAGAGTGATGTTAAAGAAGCTATTTGCACTCTCCAATGTTAGGCATCTGTCTTAGGTAGCTAAAGGCTTTGTTGGCAAGCAAGGATAGCATCACTTGAGACAACGGATGAAGTTGCTACCCTTTCCTGTCCATTCAGACTAACTGCTGCAAAGATTTCTGAACTCTTTGTCAATCACAGCCTGATTGCAGGCTAAATTCAGTTAGGGTTTTTCCCTCAGAAAACTGCACTGTAAACTCTTGTTATTCAGGATTTGATTAATGTCCATTTCAGCTGTCCCTGCAGCAAGGGTAGAGCACAGATGGAGGCTGGCCACCCATCTGAGTTAATCCATTCCCACCCATCTATCAGTGTCTGTAGTTTATAACAGGATGTCTTAAGGAAAAGTGGTATCAGTGATATCTTACTGTAAAAAGCTGAGAGGTTCAGAAATTGATTAATGAGCAGGTCAGGAGTCCATCAAGTGAGAGCAAGATAGAAAGGTGGGTGTAACATTCTAAGGCAAGCTCTCGCCACTCATCCATCAGAGCCCTGCGTTAGCATATGAGTCACTTCAGTTTCCCTCTTCAATCAACAGAGAAAAAGGCTTCTCTAAGGGTGAGCCAAAGCTGGAATCTGACTAACTCAGCTCCACTCAGGTGGAACCCATTTCTTTCCTTTGACTAAATAGGAGGACTGGAAAGTTACCTAACTTAAACCCAGAACTTAGACTTTGTGACTACTCCTTAAGAACAAATAAATAGTCCTTCGAAATCTTGGCAAAATCTGTTAAAGAGCCAATATTTTCGCAAATTCCTTAGCCAGTGGCTACATGTTGTATCCATTCTACAAATACAGTGAACAGCACATTTCAATTACTACATACCCCAGCTTTTCCTGAAGAGTACATAAAAGAGTAACGAAGAAAAGATGTAGACAAGGCAGTTAAATTCACCTTTCTTCTGCTGCTCTACTTCTAAGCCTAGCGAGGACCAGACGAAAAAATGATAGATATTATAGTAAATGCCAGAAAGTACATTTGAATTTCTAGTCCTTTTTTATGTTGTCAGTCTACATTTATCTGCACTCCATTCAGGTTATTCAGGAACAACACAATAAAAAGTTATCTGGCCCTGAGAAGGTGAGCCATTTTTTGATGTTGAATATCCCAGAATGTAGAGTGGGCAGCATTCAAAGGATTTTTATCTCTAAGTATAGACGGTATGAGATACACAAGTATTACTACTGAAGTGTAGGACTGAAGACAGATAGTTTCTTCTTTTCCTAAGCTTAATTGGGAAAATTATTCTTGAATCAGTGAGGTCACATCAGTGATGGGTCTCACGCACAATGTATGTTGCTGTAATAATGATAAATGGCTCCCTTGTTATGAATATTAGTTTTCCACTTAAATTGGCAAACATTCAGTCAGGGAGGCAAAATTATTATTTCTATTTTTTACTGTCTTTACAAGAGCTCAGTGGAAACTTTGACCAGAAACTTTATGATAATGATAAGACTAGGGATCCAAATGGTTTCAGCCTTAGATTTCTTTTGCTGTTTCAGTTTTGATTGATGGCAAAGCTCTATGCATGTTGAATAAGGAAAAATACACTTTTTTAAAGAGCAAGGGTATACAGCGAGCAAAGCAAGTGTAGTGAGTTAGACAGCACTAGAAACATCTCCTCTCAGCAGAGTGTATTAACCTGCAGTGATCTTTCTGCTGCCATGGTAGACCGCTTGCAGTCTTCAGGATAGTTTGGTATCTCTATGTCAAATAACTGTGTCAACTTGCTCTTAGACCTACATTTCTAACTCAGAATAACCATAATTTATGTAACATTACTGGAAATAATGTAATAGAGCTGATTATACTGACCACTTGTGGTATAAATATAGCACTTTTTTTTTTTTTACAGAAATTGGTCAAGGACGAAATTTTGGTTCTATAAAACTGATATGGCATGGGATCCTGGTGGGAAAACAGGGAACTGGAACAGTGTAAGCAATAGGCATACTTGAGGATATTGATTTAAGACACTCTGATGATTAGTGTTTCAGAGAATTTTTCTCCAAGGGAATTTCTATCTAAACTTCTATTGCACTGGTTCTAGTGAATCTGGAACCCAACTGTGCAATGGCTTTAGATAAATCTGTTGTGGCGGCCCATGTGATTTGTGTTTCATTAGTCAAAGACATGATCATATTTTCAGGATATATATTAGAAGGCTGTGTAAAAGATTCTGTTATTTGGGAAGTGTTTGTGTGTTCCTGGGGTTTTCATACAATTGCTCCCGCCAAATGAACATGGAACGCTATGTTCATTGAACAACGCAAATGAACATTGGGCGCTAATAAGCACAGCAAGATAACACTATGGACAAGAAGCAAAAAGCTATGAACAAAACTTTTTGAAATAGCCATTGGTAAGAAAGTATTTTGGTCTAGCTTGGAAACAAAATGTCCTTAGGCAGATGAGGGAGCTAAACTTGGATGTGCATATTAACAAGAATATCCTACCTGATGAGTTACTAGAGAGAAGTCTTATCCAATGAATGGCATCATGTTCTGGCTTTATTTTGTGTAGAGACCCAATAGCTGAATGAATATCTACCGCATCAGGCTGGATCCTTCATATTTTTTGATAAAAGCCAGATACATCACTGCTCAGCATAGGCAAGATTCTAATGCTTAAAACTTGGATCTCTTTTGGCTGCTTCTGTGTAATAGTTTAATGGACCTACTGTCTGATTTCAGACCCTACAGAAGCATTTTTAACAAGTTACATCTGCCTACACCATTATATGCATATGTGTGGGAGAGGAATATGGTTCTGCTGGGCTAAAATTGAAAAAAAGAAAAAAAACCCTACCTAGTTAGTCCTTAAAAGATGTCTGAACATATTAAGCGTTTAATTTTTGGTACAGTTTTTAAAAAAATGTACATTACCAAATAGCTCTGAAAATCTTTTTAAAAAAATGGCACATGTAATCTGTAAACCTCTATATAATTTTATTCTAAGAGTTTCACAAAATAAATGACTGTATAAGCCTGATTAATTACGATTTACTATATACCACCAAGATAGGAAAATATCATTGCTTCTAAATAAGTACTTGAAGGTTTAAAAAGTGAACATCAGTAATTTCAGAAGCATTTATTGATTTTGCAGAGGATTGGTTTTGATGGTGTAATGCTCATTTGCCTAATTTTAATGTAGAAACTTTGCCAATGGGGTCCAGCCTGCCTACAAAATTTCTAGTCAGTTAGTGATTTTGGAGATGGGACATTGAGCAAAATAACTGTGGGATCTCAAACATTCTTTATGAGGGTATGTCTATGTACAGGTTTTGGCTGGGATAGAGTTAATATTTTTCATAGTAGCTGTTATGGGGCTATGTTTTGGATTTGTGACCAAAACAGTTTTGATAACACAGGGATGTTTTCGTTACTGCTGAGCAGCGCTTACACAGAGTTGAGGCCTTTTCTGCTTCTCACCCCACCCCACCAGCGAGTAGGCTGGGGGTGCACAAGGAGTTGGGAGGGGACACAGCTGGGACAGCTGACCCCAACTGACCAAAGGGCTATTCCACACCATATGATGTCATGCTCAGCAATAAAAGCTGAGGGAAGAAGAAGGAAGGGAGGACATTTGGAGTGATGGTATTTGTCTTCCCAAGTAACCGTTACGCATGATGGAGCCCTGCTTTCCTGGAGATGGCTGAACACCTGCCTGCCCATGGGAAGCAGTGAATGAATTCCTTGTTTTGCTTTGCCTGCACACGCAGCTTTTGCTTTGCCTGTTAAACTGTCTTTATCTCAACCCACGAGTTTCTCACTTTTACTCTTCTTATTCTCTTCCCCTTGTCACCGAGTGGGGGAGTGAGCGAGTGGCTGGGGGGGATTAGGACTGTTGTTAACGCACAACAGCCTATTTAAAGAGGCTGCCTGTGTTAGGCATGTGATGTTATGTCATATTCACTTGCTTATAATTAATTACATAGTTATCATGTATGTAAGTCACCACTGAACCGTTAACTTATTAATATTTTGGTAACTGTCATAGCAACCTGAATATTAATTAAAGGTTATGCAGATGCCAAGTGAAAAATAGCATAAAGTAAATGCCAGCACATAAAATTTCAAAATAGACTTTTTATTCCCTATTTTTTAAAGAAAGTTAGTTAGGAAAATATCCCATTTTGCTGGCAAAAAAAACCCAACAAACCAACTGTCTGTCCAGAATTCTTCTGCTAGATGCCTCTTGCATTTCCTTTCAATAGCACAAAACCAAATATCAGCAGTTAAAATGTTCTTGACTAGAAAATAATAATTAGAGAATTAAAATTACTTTCTGTCCTTATTAGATTAACAACTGGATTAATGCACAAGGGGCTCAAGAAACACTATGAAGGGACCAAAAAAAAATCACTGATGTGCTTAACAAAAATTTACTGCAAATAGTGTACTGATTCTACTGCATTCCTTTACTTTTTCCATTCTTTAACTCAGAGTCTGTTCACACAGCTGTAATGTAACTAGGTTGTATCCAGTACAGGAAATATCTGAAGCAAAGTGAGAGCTGCCATACAGGGTAATACAGAAATTACATTTTTCCCTACTAAATGGTCAGAGGGAAAGAAAAAGACTGTATAGGAAGGGAAAGAAAAAGAGTGTATAGGATAAGGCTTAGATAAAGCAGTTCTGGTCCTCATACAGCTGCCAAATTTCCATAATTTGTAGTTCAGGGACTTTTCCATGCCAGAGGTTACATCCTCAGGATCATGTTTAGCAGCCACTGAAGACCTATTCCTTGTGCATAGGTCCAATTCCTTTTTGAACTCATTTGTACTTTTGGCCTTCATAACATCTTGCGGCAATAGGTTACATGCTCTAATTGTGCTCTACATGGAAAAGAATTTCCTTCCTTCCCAGCACCTTTCCAACATCTCCTAGGTTTTGGGAGTATAAGACATGGACTGGATGCAAGACAAGCCAGGAGAAAGAAAGGATGAAATGCCTATTCTTAATGGAAAAGTAATAAATACTAATCATCCTATACTGTTCTTACTGTAATGATTATATATGTTGTCATTGGCTTCAGTGGGGAGAGACATTGAATATGTTTCTGTAGCTGTGCAACAAAAATGCTTTTGCTGTGTTTCTACAGACTCTGTTTCAGAGAGTTCTGTAGAGCTATTACAAATTTCTTAGCAAAAATTTGTTTTCATTGAAAAAGAGAAGAGCTTTAGGATTTGGAATTATCCTGAAAATCTTCTTTCTCTGTTAAAGCAAGGACCTCACCTTCTTCAGAAAAACAGCTCTCCCTCCATTGTCTAAAGCACATTTTGCAACTTTAAACAGATGTTGTAACACTGTAACTCAGTATTTGGTTCCAAATACTTCTCCTGATGGCAAGAAGGACTTCCTACAATCTATCGCACTCACCCCTCACAGATTTTCTAAGAACTGTTGGATTAAACAGATCAGTAAACTGATGCAGGCTAACAACTTGCTTTTTCCAATCTGGTTTCACAATTACTGACGTAACTGCAAGGTAAGTGCAAGAATAAGAAAAGGTAGCTAGGCACAGAAATTCCTGAAGCTAGCATGCTTGTCAACCAAAAGTAAGTGAAAGCAGACCCCCTACCATCCCATCCTACATCTGCTCACTTGCTATGGAAATAAGATAGCAGTAACTGATTTATACATCTCAAGACCAGAACAGTGTCAGTGGTTGACGTGATTTCTGCTAAACTGCCAGCAGCCATTGCTCTCCACTAGCAGAGAATATTAATGAACCTTAACCATAATCTGCTCCCACAAGGTGTTACACAGAGAAGTACACTGCCTACGTCTTATAGGCACCCTCCATATGGAAATTCCCTTCAGTTATGTTTCATGATATAAAAGATGTGGAGGGTTTAACCCATAATAATGTGGTGGGTTCAGCTCTCAGTTGAAATGCCAATATTTGTCACAGAATAATTATCCACATTGCATATGGCATCCAAAAAGAGGCTTTTGTAATGCAAGGCAAACGTAGCTTTACATGACACATTTCAACTGTTGATTTTTAGATTTATATCTTTGTTTCTCAAAAGAACAAAATTAAGAACACCAATCAAAACTTAATGCGCTTCACTAGCAGGTAGTATGGATTTAACTTCCTTTTTATTATTTGAACTGAAATACCATTGTTGAGAACTACACATTAGTTCTGAGCTTGCCTAAGATCTTTTGGAAAAAAACAATTAAAAGCGCTTTGAAATCTTTCCTGTTTAGTGCTTAGTCAAAAGAAGAACTCAGTTATGCCTATAATAAACTCTTGATTTATCAAGCTTATCAATAACCCATAAATGAGAGACTTCCCCGATCTTAAAGGTTCTTTCTAATATGAAAGTTGATTGCTTATGTAGTCATTTATTTCTCCCTAGTAGTTGTCCCTCATAGACAAACATAGCATTTCACAGAAGTAATTTGTGCTTTTCCTTTGGCCACTTTTGCTAAATTTTCAGTTGTCAGACACATTATTTAAGCAGTATCTGGTTTTACCTTCAACTTCTCATTCACAGAAATAGGAAGTCCACATTACTGCTAGTCTACTGGATACTGATCCTGCCCTACTTAGGTTGAAATATAATTTGATGCACTTGGGAAGAGGGCCTAATAATACCAATTACAAACATAAAAATAACATTTGGATGCAAATTGTTGATTACTGCTTGAATTTCAATACTCTTAATGAAATAATAGACTGATGATGTTGTGTGAAACATGGCCAGTGTTTTGGAAAGTTATCTCTTGCCTATGCTCATTGCAAACAGTGCTGTAAAACATCTGAAAATTTTATTAAACACTCAGAAAAAAGAGGTCATGAACAAAACAAAAACAAAAGAGAAAATTAATTTTCACAGTTTCCCTAATTTCCTTTTCTTTTTCTCATGCAGATCTGCCATATCAATCCTGTATTCTATCCAAAACCCAGTTAAGTACTAGATTTTTTCTTTGAAGTTTCATGGGATTTCGGATGGTCTATTTAATGGAAAATCCTTGGCATGTTTCCCTTTGAGATTATATGTAATAACCACAGCTATAGGTGTATTAGGCACTTGCCTAGAGCAACAAACTCTTGTGTGATCCGTAACGGCTTCAGGAAAGCTTTTCTGTGTTTTTTGGCTGTAGCAGCTCCTGGAAAAGCTGGAAGGTTGCTGTTTCCACCTTACTAGGTAATATTATGTTGATACCTCTGAGAGAGTGTACCTGCTGCAGTATATTGCTGCAGAGTTTGGGGAAAGGTGGAGACAACAGGTTGCAAAGGATTGAAGCTTGCTGTTAAGGAGCAAAAGACAAATTATGAGGACATGAAGATGTGTGTGAAATTTCTGGACCAAGGGAGGTGTTCTGTGAACCCTGAGGAACTGCCACTAAACTACTCACCTGATCCCGGCCTTCATGGAGGGATAAAGCTGTAAATCTGAGCCTTCTTGTGTAGGGAAAATTTTAAAATCCCATCCTCCTTTCTGAATTATTATTCTAATGATCAAACGAGTAGGTACTAATAGGTAGCGCTATCTTGACTGTTCAGAGTAGTGTGTGAGTTGTCTGTAAACAAAAGATCAAGGCAGGTTCATCAAGGGGTTTCAGCCTGGAAATCGCCATCTCATAGATACCTAATTCTGATGTATACACACATAATATGGGACACAACCCAGGTTTCAGACCTTCCTTTTAGCATGTGTTGTTGAAAGCCATGTAGGTCTCTTTGATCAGCAGGATGGCTATTATTAAAGCTGTAATTCTTACCCTTTGTTGTATGGGAACAAAAAGACCCACCTTAGATTTGTGACTTCTGGGAGCTAGGATTGCAGACAGAAGCATTATGCTTAGACACATCATTTTCACAGTCAAAACAATTAATTCACGATAAACTTCTGCATTTCTCTTCTGCTGATGCAGAACATTTTAACAGAAACAAGCAATAGTACAAATTTGTACAGAGAAATAGATTTGACCTGTAACAGATGCATTTCAGTTTCACTCAATATTTGTGAATTCAAACTTGCAAGCTATTTGTGTTGCTTCATGTTCTTAATTGTTGTTTGGGTTTTGCTGGGGGTTTTTGTGTTGTTAGTTTTGGGTTTTTTTTCTGCAGTATGAATTATACACAAAGGTTTTAGCTCCTGAAATTGATGCTTGAACCTACCACATGTACACACATGCAAACAGCATTCAAACAACCATGCCAGATTAACAGAAAGACGACAAAGAAAACCAATTATCAATGTAAACAAAATCTTTTCTGTTTTATTTTCAGTGTTAGGTCATACCAGAGTCAATAAACTTCAACTCTCCAGTCTGGATCTTTACCTAAAACATTTAAATTGTCTTGAAGGCAAAGTTCAATAACATCCTACTTCAACACTTTACAGACAATAAAAAATGGGTTCTTTCCAATACACCTATTATTTCTCAAGTGTATGATTTAATACTTAGTAATCACAGGGAGATTCTTAGTTTTCTTTTCAGTGCAATAACCATTTTTTTGTATTTCCACTTGCATGAGCTTGTCTTGAAGTACACAGAGAAAACTAACTTCCAGTGGTATGGAAGGCCTAGAGTTCTCTAGGCCTTCTCTTTGGGAGTTACAAGTCATTGTTACCTTTTCTAATTAGATTACTAAAACTAGTAGCTGTCTGAAATAGAGGAAACCTGAAATCAATGAGTGTTTCTAAAGTATCCGGCATAAGTATCCAGCACAACGGCCATAGAGGATATCCGAGGTAAATTCAAGACATCATGATTCACTTTACATTACTTATTCTAGAACCACATTCAATATGCTGCAAAGGGATATGTACAGTGAATAAAAAACACCTCTTCTACTTCCGACTGCTGCCCTTGTAAGTTCCCCATTAATTAGAAAGCATATTTCATTTGTAGTAGGAGCCATATTCCTTTTTAATGTGTAGCTGCAGGCCAAGAGAAGATGTGCATATATTTGGAATATACTCTCATTATTGATTACTGGTGCTTCAAGAATACTTCACCGAAAAGAGCACATTAAATGCATTCCATAGGTAAATAATGTAACACAATCACATGACTTAATTATGTTAATTAATTAATTAATCTAATTCCATTTATTTCCACCACTATCATTCTTTTGTTTTTAAGCAGTCAGTTTTAATAGGAGAAATATTTCTGTTTCATTTGCATTAAAAATGTCTTCAGAATAGTAGTCAGAAAAAGGAATGAGAAAACATTAACCACCCATTCAGGAGTGATGTGGGGATCAAATGGGATGCTGTGCTTCATAACTTATTTCCTTCTGTCTTCAAAGCAGGGCAGCGATAGAGCCAGCGCCATTCACACTGGCACTAGTTGCTGTCTGTGGCTTTACCTGCAATTCCTCTTATCCACAAAACCTGACCAGCTGTGGGCTCACGACCCCCTGATTTCCACAAGAGGAAATCCTTCCCAGTGCTCCCATGTGCTCCCACTCTGGGTAGGTGTTAGTCACCAGTCGAACTGATCACCGTGGGGGAAAGGAAAGCCCATTTCACATCAGACCATCTTCAGCAGATCATACCTGGTGTTTTGGTGGGTTTATGAGTGGTGCACTGAGAGCAATTAGTGACTGAATTGAGCTACATGAGGATAACAACAGGCGATTACCCTATTTAACAGCTGTTAAGTGGTGTTAATTGCCGGCTATAGACCACAAGCTGAGCAATTTTGTGCAAACTGTACAAACAGAACAAAACAAACGGATGATGTAGGGGAAAAATGGTTCTGAAAAATCTCTCCATTAATCCAAAATATATGCATACAGCTGGAGAGATTTTATGCATTGCTGGTGTGAACTATTTGTAGCAAACAGTTTTTGTCAAATCCAACTCGATACTGAATTGTCTGTGAATAGACAGCAATTTCTATTAATTTCTTCATTATTCACAGTCGTTTAATGAATAGTTTGTGTGAACACTTTTTTTGCCGAAGGTTTTCTCCAGCAGGGCTGGTTCCTGATAACCTCATTCTTATTGAACAGTGCCTTGATTTCTGTGAAACAGAGTAAAGAATAAGATATTTTCAGAATCTAGCCTTAAATTATAAGGTAATAATCAGCAAATTATCTCTACAAATGGGAAGAAAATATCTCTAAATGAAATTATGTAGAGTTTCTTTTGTTCTCACTGAAATGTTGAAAATAACTGGAAAAGTCCAGACAAAAAGGCCAGACAAAAAAGTCTTAGAGATGTTTTTAATTTTTTTAGATGATCTGTTGTTCTTCAGGTCTCTGTTGCTATGAGCATTCAGTAATCACAGTGCAGTATATGACCAGTAGAGCTGGTCACTGTGTACATGTTTTAGATTTTACATGGCAGACAAAGTATTGTCTTAAAATTGACTTATTTGGAAAGTATAGGTACCAATGTTGGCAAAGATCTGGATGTTGTTAAGATATTTATAAGTCATAGAAGTAATCATGGAAGGAAGTAATTTTAAAGAAAGGCAGAGTTTTGTAGGTCCCAAAAAAATCACTAGAGTAAGAAATCCACAGCAGAAAAAGCATATTTTGCAAACAAACTCTGAATGCCTATCTAAAATTATTCTTTGTAATAAAGTACACACAAACAAGCAAAGTAGCTGCCAACAAATGTGCCAGATAACAGCAAATCAGTGGCATTGCTAATCTGCTTAAGTTAATGCTTCATGCTGGTTGCTTTTCCAAGTGTGAATCAAGAAAGAGGACCCACTACCAAGTACACAGCAGACTCAAGGACCAGTATGGTTTTACAGTTTCTGTTGTTCTAGCTCCTCCTCAGCTTGATCATCTGGCAGATTTCTCTTGCTCTTTTTTGTTTTATTTTGGAAAGGGCGTTATTTTCCCTAAAGTTTATGTTGGTCTTTCTACACGTAAATGTTTCGTCCTACATGCATACTGCCATTACAAGCCATGACAAAATCCTTTAATACCAGTAAGACCCTTTTCAGGGGACCTCCATGGAACAAAGGAAGGATCTTAATTTTCAGAAAGCTTCATAGCCCATGAAAGTAACTGAACTCTTCTTTAGCTGAGAGATGAAATGCCAAACATGTCATCAAAGTTTTTAAAACTGTGAATTTAAAGTGTCTCCTTTCCCTTCCCTCACTAGAGAGTTTCTGAATGGGAGGGAAAGTGCTGGTATGCAATAAACATTGCTTATCTCTAAGACATGGCACTCAGGCTATGACATTGGATTCTTGGGTGTTTTCAGCATGAATTTTCTTCAGCTGTGAAAAGTGCAATTTTAGACTATATTTGATCTTTATAGAATTTGAATATTTACATGGAATTTGACTTTACAAAGTAAATTAAAAGTCTTCTGAATTCAATGATTTTCATATTATCAATGGAAAGGTCGTTTCTATAGCAACTTGTTAAAGGGTATTCAAACATTGAGAAGCATTCATTCTTTTTCCTGGGTCTTTTTTTTTTTTGGTTCCCTTTACCATTTATTTTCACTCAGCATCCCTCAAGAAGAAAGTTATAAAAAAGAGAGAAGAAAAAGAATAGAAGATCTGGTGTTGGCAAAATGGCCATTGATCATAGGAGAATAACCAAGGATTGCGACTCTAGGATTTTAGCTGTACATTATAATAGATTTAGGAACTGAGCTGCTACACTTCTTAGCCACCATCTCTCTGGAGAATCTAGTTATAGCTTAGTCCTTTCTTTAAATAATGGGGGTTGTAGTTTAAGTCTACAGTCTGTGTAAATACATACAAACAGAGAGAGAAGACACACATGAACCTAATCTTCATTTTAATATGGCAATATTTTATATACGTCATTAAAAGTTTTTATGCTCTAAGAGTGTTTCAGGGAATACAGAACCAAGTAAGGCTCCTTCCCTTGATGTGCAGCACTTGGTTTGGGTAAATTAATGAAATCCTTGATTTATAGATGCTAAGGAGTTGCTGAATCCAGAAGACTGCTAGGTGTGAGGCTGTGACAGCTCCATGCCTGCAGGCCCAACCAGCACCAAGGCTGAGCTTGTATTCCCAATAAACACACGCCCATGGAGCACATGTATGCACCTCCAATATCCTCACAGCCGGCCACACAGATCAACACAGACAAACAGAGCACTCGCACAAACACCAACAGAACCAAAGGTCTCATCCCGCTCCCCTTTTCTAGCTGAGCAAGACAAAGATCTTTTAGCGGGGATATATATATATACATACCTATGTACAATGTGGACAGCTCCTGTAGCTGGGCTCAGACAGTCAGTCTGCCCAGTAGCTACCCCTGGATCCCAGTCTCCCCAGTTGTTCTCACATGGACATACAAACCCTCAAGGCCACAGACCCACTTTGGGTGCAGGTACAGACACTCTTGTATATACACACAGACACAAGTGGGTCTCCCAGCCTATTCCCAGACCCCACGGTCTCTCCGGCAGTTGACCTGGACCCCTGGTCCCCCCAGCTGCCAGCTCCTCCCATGGTCTCGCCCTCAGAGACACACATCCTCCCCCTGTCCCCCAGCCCACATCTCCTACTCTCTGGCTCGTCCAGAAGGATCTTCACTAACAATCACACTCATGATCACTCCAGTTCTGGTACCATGGATACATGGACCCCTCTGACTCCTGGTCCCAGCCCCAGGGGCTGTCACTGAGAGCTGCACACACACCTCTGCACACAGGACAGAGAGACCCTCACTCAGGAAAGTAGCTAGGAGTGGGGTTTGTTGAGAAGCCAGGACACGCTGCGCTGGTCAGGCACAGAGCATGGCCAAGCAGGTGCACAGACCAGCCCCTGCTTGCACACACCCGTCTCCCTTACCCACTCATCCCTCTATTTCCCCACTTGTTCCTCCCCAAACTACCTTGATCCCTCCCTTTGCCTGTCCTTGGTTTGTCCCTAGAACACGTAGTAAATCCTGTGAAATCCCGGAACGGCCTTCCCCTGCACCCCATACTGAGCCCCATCCCCTTGATGGCCGTGACCCCTCAGTCTGTGGGGTGATGGGGATCCTCTCGTGTTGGCTCGTGGTGACGGGTGTTCTCTGGCCCATGGGCTGTGGTTTCCCTGGGAGAGCCTTGTGGGGACTGGTCGAGGCTCACATCTGTGGCAGGGTCACTAGGTCACCCATGTTCCCTGAGATCTTTTGGGGTGTGAATGAGCCTTTGGGGGCTCATCACTCTCCTACAATGCCCTGGGAGCAGCTGAGTCAGGGTGTTATTGGGGATCCCTATCTGCCATTGCTCCTCGGGGCTCCTTTTTGTGTGGAGACCAGCTTTTTATCACATAACCGAACTAACCATGGGCCTGATCTAAAGTCCTGCAAAATCAGTGGAAGAGAGTGGGCATTCCTGTGAACTTTGGATCAGAATCTAAAATACTCCTGGCAACACTTCTGGCTGCCTAGGAGATATAATCTAGCTACTGAGAAAATCTTAGAGATGTCCCCTTGGAATGCCCGCTTTGTCAAAATGGAGGTATGTAAAGTAGGATATCACTGCAGAAGGTGAGTTATACTTCAAATAAATAAAGCAGGCAGAGGCTAGCATGCATCCAGGGAGTCGACAGCAGTACACTGTATACAAAACTACGTATAAATGAGGTGAGCAAAGAGGAGAAACAGTCATTGCTCTTTTAAGATAATATGGGCATAGTAGAGAGATTGTTTTCTTCTAACCTTACTAGATTGATGTATCCAGATATACCTCTTATCAGTCAGTACCTGGGAATGCCTGATGAAATACAATTACAAGTTTATGCATGTAATATATACTATCTCCCCTCTGCATAGATAATTATGGATTGGTGCTACTAAGTCTCTGAAACCCTCCCCTGCATGTCAAGATGACTTTTTCTTCTGTGCTTGCTTTATTCATCCCCTGGCACAGTTGCAGTAGACAGTCAGTGTGGATAGGCAGTATGAGTAAAAAATATGTACTTCAGAGGAATGCTGCAAGCCTTTCTTGCACTCTTTGCTGTCTTGTCTATTTATACTGTAATTTTTTCAACTTCTGAATGTTACCATAGGACAGATAGCACTACTAATATAAAGTAAGAAGATCTCAAAACTGAAGAGGGATATTTTGACATTTTCTGTAACATCATGAAGCATCAGGTAAGATGAATCGGGGGGAAGGAAACCAACCAACCAAGAAAAAATCAAGTCCTCCCTCATACTGCTTCAGTGCTATAAATCAGAATATTTTACCTTGATATAGTTGACACAAGACTGTAGAAAGTGTGCCAGTATTTCTTTTTCACTATTAGATTTCTGTATTAGTTTTCAGTGGATAAAGTCTGAAATAACATAATAAGTAGTGACATTGGCACCTGAGACCTATGAGATAGCACTCTGTGTAATAAATAGACTTCATATTTTGTACTTCTTGCATTTCATTGGAGAAGTCCTTCTTTGATTTCACCTTATGACTGAAGTGAAATGGAATGCAATGGAGCATGCGGAAATCTAAGCTCCTCCAAGTCCACGGTCGGATTTGGGATGTGGCCTGTATCTTCCCAGTAGCAGTGGTACAAACAAAGCTGCAAACACATTCGATTTGTTAGCACACCAAATTCGTCTCCACTTACTAGCAAATTAACACCTTCCTTCCTCTTATGGTTAATGTACTTAGAGAGGGTTTTTTTTTTTCGGAAATCTCTCCATAGTTGCATCTTTTTCTCATCAAGGCCTACAGTCCCATGTGAATGCTTCCCTTAATGCTACTTCTCAGTATTTGGTCATATTAGCATTTTGTGAACGTTCTTGTTGAATTTAAGGACAGCAAAGATAACTTGATTTAGCTGAGTTAATATATTGCTGCTTCCCCCAGCCACCATCTGAAATGGAATAATTTGCACTTATTTCTTTTAAAAGCTATCAGCTCTCCTGCACTCTTTTTTTTATATATATACTTTCCTTCCTTACCAGTTCTGAGTTTTTTTTCCTTAGAACCCTTGCTCTTACTTTGCTGTTCTCTATCCAATGTTTTGTTAAGAATCATATCAAAATGTTGTCACTCTCACCTTCATTTCAGCAGCTTCTTCCCATTTTAATAGAGTCAGTACAGAAGAGCTTGCCTGTCTCATGGATGTCTCCACCTTCTGTTTAAATAACTTCTTAACTAATTCCGAAATCTTCCTGAACAATCCATTTTCATTTTCCCTGCTCCCAACAGGCCTCTTTATAGCTAAATGTTCCCCTTATTACCAGTTATGACACTTTACTCATTCTTCTATTAGTCACAAAAAGACTTTTCTCCTGGGTTTTACTTATTGTACGCATTTGGTGGCCTAGAGTAATCCCTAGTCATAGCAGTTCCCTTTTCTTTTTCCTTTTTAACATTGGTCACAGATTTTCAATCAGTCTATTCTCACGTAGCATCTAAACTAGTATTTACACCTTTGAGATAAAACACATTTCCTGCCTCTTTTCCTTGCTTGTCTCCCTGAACAAATTGTATTCTTCTACATCTGTCAGATGTGCAGCATATGCCACAAAGTCTCTATGATGACAGTTAAGTCACCATTTTGATCATGAATTAAGACTTGAAGTACCTCCTTGTACTTCTGCATTAATAGTATACAGATATAATTACTTAATAGTATACAGATATAATAGTATACTTCCTATAATTCTGTTATGAATAAGTCCCTGTCCTCTCATTCCCCATAAATCTTGAGCTTTAATTCTGTGGTTTATAGATATTCCTTCAGATTTTACTTCATTACGTTGGAAAAGAGATAGGTTTAGCTCTTCTAAGTGGTACAATCTATAATAAATTCACAGAAATTGGAGTTGTACCAATACTAAATCTTTGGAATTGAGAAGAGAATTAGGCCAGCAATCTTTTCTGACTGGAACAGATGTCTGTCAATGATTTTTAAGAATTATTATTACATTATTATTTGTGTTATTATGCTTACCACTATAAAGACAACTACAATAAGACTGGGCCCATACTGTAGTGAAGACATTAAGCTTTCCCTTTGGAAACAATAATAAATTGTGTCAGTTTTCTGGGCCTAAGCAATTTCCTTGAACAGTGTAATTAATTTGTAAGAAGACCCCAGCCAACTGTAAAGATTGTAGTATAAAATTGCAAATCAGAAACTTGTGAAAAATAATACTTGCCATAAAAATGATAACAATAGCATGCAAAGTAATTGAAAAGCAACATGTAAATAAATTACTGTGGTGCTGTTCTTGCTGCTATAGTTAATGTTATGTCAGCATTTCCATTATAAGATCCATTTTTCAGGGTTTATGAGTCAGCTATAAAAATGAAAAAAAAAATCTAAGCCTAATGCTGGAAGGTCTTGCCCTAGAAAGAATTTTGATTACAATATTGTAGAGGAAAAATGCCAACCACTCTTCACGAAATGACCGGCTCTCTCTTAAATTGAAAAACAAAGTATCAATTTACAAATATAATTTACACTTTTTGAATTGAATTTGAAGTTCAGGATGCAGCTATAAAATTAACTTGTTTTTCCCGTCATTCATCTATTTACAACATAATCTTAAATGCAATGGGATTGAAGCTAAAAGATTTCTGTGGAGAGTCTGCGGAGAGTCTTTGAGTGGGAGAAGTTACACTGACATCTTAAATCTCACTGCCTGCCCCACATACTCCTCTGTGAAGAAAAACTTGTTAGAACTAAGTTCCACATGACAAAAGAGTGAAAATATATATGTAGTTGAGTCACTGCTGCAAGATTTTATTTGTACAGGAACAACACAGTGAAGGCACTTAAGCAAAGATTTAGCAAAACAAAACTAAAACTATACCAAAACCTCTTTCTGCAGGTGGATTTTGTTGGATCATTTTCCTTCACAGGTATTAAGAGAAGATATTTATTTACTGCTTTTTGTCTATACAGTACTTTCTAGATTTAGAACATGTTATGTCTAAATAATGGAGTAATCAGTAATAATTTGGGGCATGAATGATATAATGGGAGACTATTAAGGGAAGGTACCATATACACTTTACTTATACTTACTCTGCAGCTTTCTATTACTATTGAACAAAGACTACTGAATTGTATGGATCTTTGATCTGACTAAATATAGCATTCTTATGTTTTTATGAGGACTTGTGGTAGTGTTTGGGAGCATTAGCGTTGAGATAATGTTGAAGGACTATAGGCATGATAAAGAGGTAAATCCAGTGCAGTCTCATTTCTACTGACTTTTGGGAAGAACCCTGGTGTCAACCATTCCCTAATACCATTTTGAGGGTAAGTAGTTGAAATGTTTCAAAATAAAATCAAGGACTGAAATAATAGTTCTATGTGAATGATCTGGATACCAAGAACCAGGAGTCATATGAGTCGTCAAGTTATTTACCAGCAAGCAAATCCTTCAAAAACCTATTCTGGATAACTGCTATATATTATGCTTATGAGCAGAGATCTAGGAATCTGTATAAAACCTTTAGTTAGACCCCATGTTCTGACCTACATACATTTATGAGGCATTAAAGTAACAGTTCTAACAAAATGGTACCTTGGGAGAGAGAAAAGGCTCTACACAATGACACCTTGCTTTGCTTTTCAGCTTGCAAGATGAGCTACTGTATTACATTCTTCTGTGTCCATAATGTAGGTATTTTTGGACACTGGATGCATGTGAGTACGAATCAAGGAACTCCAGTTTAGCCATTGTTGTATTTACAGATACTAGAAAACCCACTTTTCTGGCAGAGGCATTCCTAAGTAGCTCGTCCTTCCTTGCACATATCAGTAGAACAGAATCATAAAACAGCTGAGGGGGGAAGGCAGCTCCAGAGATCAAGTCCAACCCCCTGCTCAGAGCAGGGTCACCTACAGCAGGCTGCCCAGAGCCATCTGAGTTGGACTTTGTATATCTCCAAGGAAGGAGATTCCTCAGCCTCTCTGGGCAACCTGTTCCAGTGTTTGGCCATCCTCACCATAAAAAAAGTTTTTCCGTACATTTAAAAGAATATTCTTTATTTCAGTTTGTGCCCATTGCCTCATGTCTATTCACTGGGCACCACTGAGAAGACTCTGGCTCCATCTTCTTTATTTCCGCCATCAGCTATATTTATATGTATTTATACACATTGGCATGATCCCTCTCAGCCATCTCTTCTCCAGGCTGAACAGCCCCAGCTCTCTCAGCCTCTCCTCATATGACAGATGCTCCAAGCCCTTCATCACCCTTGTGGCCCTTCGCTGGACTTGCTCCAGCAAGTCCATGTCTCTCTTGTACTGGGCAGCCCAGCACTGGATACAGCACTCCAGGCTGAGCAGGGGGGAAGGATCACATCCCTAGGTCTGCTGACAACATTTGGTCTGATGCAGACCATCAGGCTGTTGGTCTTATAGTCATATCCCTTGATTTTAGGCATTGATGTTAAGATCCCATTTGAGATTAAGACACCAACATTTAGGTCCAGGAGTGCACCAGATAGAATTCATCTAGTTCTATTCAATATCATTAGTGGGGAGTGGAAAGCTATTCAATTCACCTGAACATAGATACCCTGGTGGGATTCAGTTGTCTAAATGTAGGTGATTTGTGCCTTTTTAGAGGGTCTGGGGTATTCCCCATGCCCTCTAGCTGCCACTCACTAGGACATGATATTTGGTGTCCTGTGTGAATATCTCGGAAACCCTGTGGTACCCTAGAAGCCACTGGCAACCTGCTTTGGACATTAATGTGACAACTAACCTTAGGCAGCTAATCACCTTCCAGTTTCCATTGACTGTATTATAACTTTATGTATAGCTGTGTTATATAACTTTATCCACATAGGCTAAGGTTCCTCCTGGAGTCACCAGAGCTTCTGTCAGAGGCAGTTCAGAGGAGGAGATCATCTCCTTCAACTTAACCAGCTGAATTAAAGTGAAATGGTATGAACATGTCACCCCCTCTGTTCACTCACTCCTTCTCCTGGACTTACATATCCAAGGCCTCTGCAAGGTGGAGAAGAGCTCTGAGTAGGCTAGTGCTTCTACTAGGAGCACTAACGAATTAAGGAACAATTAAAAAAAAAAAACAATCCTAAAATACCTGAGAATTAAAAAAGGCAAATGAAGAGCTGATTATAGGTCATTTTTTCTCTCCTCCAAATTTTGCAATAAATAACATGCTTCAGTAGTGCTACATCTAGTATCTCCCAGTGATTTTGTTTACAAAACCTCTCCTTATTACCCACTCTCCCAATGTGCACTTTAAAGAATGTGAATCACATTAGCGTGATTACATTTGCATTAAATACACGGTTAGTTTTTTAGAAGTACAAATGCTTGTAATTTTATGACACACCCGCATGAATTATAAAATGATGATTTCATAATTACCTGTTGTTATCCCTGGCTAATTAAATATTCAGCACAGACATGTTAATCCGGAAAGTCTCCCTGGCACCCTCTTTTCTCCTGCCCTGACTTCTTTTTCTGCATTCCATTGAGTTACAAGTTGTTTCACAGAATTTGTAGAAAGAAAAATGTTCAACAGCTATGCATACATGCAAATCTTCAAACAACCATACCCAAAGTTAAAAGTGGAAATTTTAATATGTACCTATTATTTCTGGCAGGCATATATTAAATTGCTTTGATCATATTTCTTTACTAAGCTTCCTCATCTGGTTGAAATATAGCCTCTTAGAGCTATTTTTCCCCTCTTCATTTTCTCAGAAAGTTAGCTTGTATTTTATATAACATAATCTTCTAAAATAGGCTGTTTCCTATTTGTCAGTGGTCTACTATATGAGCATCTAAAGATACTTGGAAGTATGCAAAATTGGAGGCTTGAAATATCTTGTTCAAAAATAGAAACTGTGGGAGAATAACTACTGTATTGTTGTACCTTAATTCATGTTAGTAAAATGTCCACCCTTGTTATCATTCAAGTTAGCAGCAAGGTCTTCAGTGGCTTCAGAAAGAATATATTATTAAAGCATGCAGAGGTGCTGTTACCTTTATAGCAGGTAGAACTCATTTTTTTAAGAATTAGGTATGTGACCTAGGCAAATCATCAAGTAACTTATTTTGCCGTCACAGAGAGAACAGCATGTCCCAGTGATGTTTCATTTCATCCTAACATAGGCATCTTCAAGAGGTGTCCCTTAGAGGTCAGCTCATTTCACCTCCATTGCTCTGCTGGCTATAAAGGAAATTAGTATTGACTTGGGAGGCAAATCAATTGCCAAAACATAGACATCTAGTGTAGATATGTGTGCTGGTTTTGGCTAGGATAGAGTTAATTTTCTTTATAGTAGCTAGTATGGGGCTGTGTTTTGGATTTGTGTTGAAAACAAGGTTGATAATACAGGGATGTTTTCATTATTGCTGAGCAGTGCTTACACAGAGTCAAGGCCTTTTCTGCTTCTCACCCACCCCACCAGCGAGTAGGTGCACCACTAAGGGATTGCAGTCTCTGGATAAGTCCAAGCTGGAGCAGGGGCAAGGGGAGGAGTTCATTGCAATGTTAAATGAGGTGGTCTGGTCCAAAGGGACCAGGGGTAGAGATTGTAAAGGAGATACCTTTAAATTGTCGTAACCCAGGATTTGAGTTGCATGTTATGGGAATTACTATAGAAGGAACCACCTGAACCAATGGAGGACAAGCCTTACAAGAAGCAGTGCAAATGCAGCAGTGACCCAACCTGAGCTGGCTTTGGTGCCCAATAACAACGCAACACACCACCTCTCCTGTCCTGAGTGACCACCATAACAGATGGAGCCCGAAGTCATGGACTAAATGAACGCAGTGGACATTTTGTGGACATTTGTGGACATTTTACAGAGATTTTACAGCGGTGATCCATGACTAAGGGAATGATATCTGTGTATTATATCAAAGGATGGGAAGGGGGGTGGTTGGTAATGAGAATGTATTGGATTGTGAGGGACCTGAGCGTGACATAAATGGTATAGCATAAGGGGTGGAGACTGTGCTGGTTTTGGCTGGGATAGAGTTAATTTTCTTTCTAGTAGCTCATATGAAGCTATGTTTTGGATTTGTGTTTAGAAACAGGGTTGATAACACAGGGATGTTTTCATTACTGCTGAGCAGTGCTTACACAGGGTCAAGGTCTTTTCTGCTTCTCACCCCACCCCACCAGCGAGTAGGCTGGGGGTGCACAAGACCTTGAGAGGGGACACAGCTGGGACAACTGCCCCCAACTGACCAAAGGGCTATTCCATACCGTATGACGTCATGCTCAGCAATATAAAGCTGGGGAAGAAGAAGGAAGGGGGGACATCTGGAGTGATGGCGTTTGTCTTCCCAAGTAACTGTTACGCGTGATGGAGCCCTGCTTTCCTGGAGATGGCTGAACACCTGCCTGCCCATGGGAAGTAGTGAATGAATTCCTTGTTTTGATTTGCTTGAGTGCACAGCTCTTGTTTTGCCTATTAAACTGTCTTTATCTAAATCCATCAGTTTTCTCACTTTTACCCTTCTGATTCTCTCCCCCATCCCACTGTGGGGGGAGTGAGCAAGCAGCTGGGTGGTGTTTAGTTGCCAGCTGGGGTTAAACCACGACAATAGACCATGTGGTACCCAAGAAGGCAAGGGGTTTACCCTTGGTCTTCTGTCACATGCAAGCTCTATTTTGATGTCTCAGATATTGTAGGCAAACTGAAGAGGAGCCAATACCTACATTTAAGCTATTGAATCAACTTGAAATGTCTACATGTGAAACTAGCTAGAGATAGGTAAGAAATGTTATGAAACTATCCACTGTGCTTCTTTTAGTGATAAGTACAGGTAGGTCTTTTTCCATGCAAATAGTGTATTTGCCAGAACAAGCACTTACAACATATGGAATCATAAAATTCAAGTTTTAGTTGCAGTGCTTGGTTTCATAATTTGTTTAAGCTTAAAAATGAATGCCAAATTGAAAAAAATGAAACAAATGTTTCATCACTGAAAAAAAATGTGGTTTGACAAGCTAAAATAGTGGCTTGGTTGTTTTTATTCAGCCAGAACTGCTCCAACACCATTGCCACAAAAAAAAAAAAAAACCAAAATGCAACTAAACCAAAACAAAAACCCCAAAAAACCTCCAAGCCAAACCTAAAGCAAAAACAACTACACCCCAATACCCACCACAAAACAAACCAAACCAAACCCCAGTCATTTTCTGTACAAAGTTCAGGTCTTATACATGCCAGATTACGCATTTCAATATGCAAGCGTTGTTCTCAAAGCACTGCAATGTATATTAAAAAAAAAATTACTTTGAGAAATTGCATGTTTCATACCTTTTTTGTGCATGAAACATAATTTCTTTACCTCTTTACTTATTCTGATCTCCTCTGCATCACACTGTTCCCTGTATGTACACCTAGCCTAAATTTAATTTCTTAGTTTTAAACTACTATAATACTACTGCTTTCAGCACATTTAGTGGTGGCTTGTACTGTGCAAATGAAAGGGGAGTCAATCATTATGCTTTTAGAGCCTTTTATTTCTCAGTTAATAATTATGATCTTTGAGCTTGGTCCTGCAAATGATCATTCATGTGAGTAAAATTAGGCATATAGATTTGCATTTGTAGGATTACTGATAATGGAAGCTTTGGCATTGTTAGGTTGCTATGCAAATGCATAGCAATTCTCCTTTTGATTTCTGCGTTCCCTTCCACATCCCCACACCTTCTTAGACAGGTGAACTGTTAGTCACGTTCTGTGAAGGTTTAATGTTTTGCAAATCTGAACCCTTAGGTATGCTGCTCTTAAACCACACTTGAACCTTGAAGGCATCATTGCAGCAAATCTATCATACAAACTATTTTGGGACTGAAAGGGTTAGTTGCAGTTATATAAGCCTCTGATTTGAATTGTTTTCCAATATACCAGCATTGGAAAAGGCAATAATACCATCATCAAGACCCATGTGTACAAGCCCGTTTGCATCTTTCATGTATTATGCAAATAAGATATTTTATTAAACATTTAAAGTAATTCATTCCCTCTCACATGTTTATGCTTTTATTAGCAGAACATAGCTGAGCCATTTTCAGTGCAGTCATTATTGTTTGTTCCTGCTCTCCACTCCACACGTGCTTTCGCCTAGCTTAACAACCTTGTAGAAAATGCACTAGTCCATAGAATTACACAGAAGTCAGAAGAATAATAACAGAGATGACGCTAAAAATAATAACTTACATTTTACAGTGGCCATGCCTTAAAGACCCACAATCAGTACCACACAAAGCACTCCTGCATGGTTGGATTCTGTATCCTTTGCTGCCAGATTACAGACACACACGTTGTGCTAATAGAAGTGTTATTTCCTCTGACAACCACAGTAATTCATCAGAATATTTCTCCTTCTTCTTGAACAATTTTTTTCCCCAGTCTTCCTGCATTAAAATAAATTAAACAAATTTAGATCAGTTTTGGCTCAACTCTCTTATTACTTTGTCAAAGTCTTTTAGAGCAAACCTCAGACTCGGTTCTCCTTGTCCTCTGTGGCAACAGTCATTGCAAACATCATTAAGAATGTGAGGTCTCTCCCTTAATTAAGAACTAAAAGGTTTCATTTCCTAAAACAAAAGCATGTGGCAGGTTTTATTGATCTGGTCTATGTCGCCAGCTGAACACATTAGCAGGGGTTATTGATTACTCTAGCGGTAATGAGCTTTGTTCCTCATCAGGTAAAACACACATTCCTAAGATCTTTCCTAAAGAGGCCTGTATGTATATATGCATTCACAAAGATATAAAATGAAGGAGGTTTTTTAAGCCTTTATTGCCTATGTATCATTTTTTAAAATTTAACAGCAATCATTAGAAAGGTTATTTTCCAGTCATTATCTTGTTATAATTCCTTCTGAATGCTAATGATGCACTTAGGAATGAATTCAAAACCAAAAGAAGCACAGCATTATTTTTTTTTAACTGTAAGCACATATGGCTAATACTGCTTTTAATAACCCCCAGCAAAAGAACGGCCATTATACGTTAATAAGCAGCTGTGGTGAAGTACAACTTGGGTAAATAATTGTCTAACGGAACGCATAGGATCTCCCCAATTTTGAAAGAATAATTTCAGACTGATGACTGTCTTAGTTCATACCTTAACAACAGTTAGTTCAAATTTGGTTAAAGTTTTGCTATTTAAAAAGAAGCTTCTTATATTCAATAGTACTTCTGTGGAGAAAAGACCTGATAGACAAAAGGGGGCCTAATAGTGTCTGGAAGCTGGAATTAGACAAGTTAAGATCAAGATGTGGACAAGAGAGACCATGCAATCAACAAAACTGGGCTGAAGGGAGGCCACCTCAAGTGTATGCACACAAATAAGAAGTAGTGAGAGGACATCATGATGGGGGAAGCTCTCATACCCTTTCTGGGAAATCATCACAAGCGGGTGTATCTTTGAACTGCTTTGTCATGGTTTAACCCCAGTCAGCAACTAAGCACCACACAGCCGCTTGCTCACCCTCCCCTGCCCCCGGTGGGATGGGGGAGAGAATCAAAATTTAAAAAGTAAAACCCATGGCATGAGATAAAGACAGTTTAATAGGACAGCAGAGGAAAATAAAATAATAATAATAATAATAATAATAATAATAATAATAATAATAGAATGTACAAAACAAGTGATGCACAATGCAATTGCTCACCACCCGCTGACTGATGCCCAGCCAGTCCTGAAGCAGCGATCACTGACCCCGGTCAACTGCCCCCAGTTTATACACTGAGCATGATGACATATGGTAAGGAATAGCCCTTTGGCCAGTTTGGGTCAGCTGTCCCAGCTGTGCTCCCTCGCAGCTTCTTATGCATCCAGCAGAGCGTGGGAAGCTGAAAAGTCCTTGACTTAGTCTAAGCACTACTTAGCAACAACTAAAACATCAGTGTGCTATCAACATTATTCTCATACTAAATCCAAAACACAGCACTATACCAGCTAGCAGGAAGAAAATTAACTCTACCCCAGCTGAAATGAGGACAGTATCCACCCCTTATTCTATACCATCTACATCATGCCCAGGTCCTACACTTTCCAGTACATTCCAATTAATCACGATCACTTTTCCTGTCTTTTGATATATACACACAGATATGATTCCCTTTGTCTATGGGCCATCCCTCTAAAATGTCCATTGAGTTCATTTAGTCCATGACTTTGGGCTCCATCTTTCATAACAATCTTTCAGGGCAGGAGAGATGATGTGTGGTGTTGGATTGTTGCATGCTGAAGCCAGTTCTGGTTCCATCATCGCTGCATTTTGCTCGGTTTCATCTAAGTTCATTCTTCATTAATCTGTGTGATTCTTACTGTAATACCATTGATATGGCATATAGCAACTATAGAAGTGATGACATACAGTATTTTATAGCAATTAACATCATGCAGTTCAGTTCATTGACTATTCTCACCCCAAATCAAATTCCCTTGAAGTACACATTGGACTTCCCCATCCTCGTGCATCAGCCACCAAGTGCACCCAGGTACCTGAGCAAAAGCAATCCCACGAATGGGTTTTCCTTTGCCTGAGGCAGGAGTAACCCAGACTGTCTTCCCCAGCATATTTTTAATGTGCACTACAGGGACTTTATCCCCCTCCACAGTGCGTAAGACTTTTGATTGCGCAGGGCCACCTCGATTGGCAGATCCCCTAGTGTTGATTAACCAGGTGGCCTTTGCTAAATGTGTATCCCAATGTTTGAATGTCCCACCACCCGTTGCTCACAGTGTAGTCTTTAACAGCTAATGTATCCTTCAGTTTTCCCGGAGGCTGGTGCATGAGAGGGGGTATGATATACCCACTCAATGCCATGCTCTTTGGACCAGGTGTCTATGAGTTTTTTCGGAAATGAGTCCCATTGTTTGACTCAATTCTTTCTGGGGTGCCATGTCACCATAGGACTTGTTTTTCAAGGCCCAGGATAGTGTTCCGGGCAGTGGCATGGGGCATGGGATATGTTTCCAGCCATCCGGTGGTTGCTTCTACCATTGTAAGCACATGGCAGGTTTATGGGAGTGTGATATAATTGATCTGCCAGGCCTCCTCATACTTATATTTCAGCCATCGTTCTCCATACTAAAGAGACTTTAACCGTTTGGCTTGTTTGATTGCAGTGCATGTTTCACATTAATGGATAACCTGTGCAACAGTGTCCATGGTCAAGTCCACCCCTTGATCATGAGCCCATCTATATGTTGCATCTCTTCCTTGATGGCCTGAGGCGTCATGGGCCCACTGAACTATAAATAATTCACCCTTACATTGCCAGATGACATCCACCTGAACCGCTTCAATCTTAGCAGCCTGATTCACCTGCTGGTTGTTTTGATGTTCTTCAGTGGCCCGACTCTTGGGTATGTGAGCATCTACGTGATGTACTTTTACAGCCAGGTTCTCTACCTGGGCAGTAATATCTTGCCATAATGCGGCAGCCCAGATGGGTTTACCTCTGCGCTGTCAATTGCTCTGCTTCCATTACCTGTTTTATAACATTACCATTATGATGTACAGTTATTAGGATCTTTTTAGCTTCTGCCTTAGCATTTTCTAACAGCTGCTTTAAAGTTACATGCTCTAACATTTCTTTTACAAGCGACAAGTCCATACCGATGGAGATCAGGGTTATACTACGATACAAGGTATAGTTTCTGATTAGCAAATGGCTAGTAAACACAGGCGGTTTATACACAAAATCACAGCCTTTAGTAATAGCTACATTGCAAGCACACATTCAAATCATTAAATACAGTCTGATTATAAATTTCATTAATTTGCACATACTTACACATCGTTCTAAAACACACTCACCCTTTCCTTATGTATGCTAATACAGTTTTATTACTGCTCTGGGGATTGATCTCAAAATGACACACCCCTTCTTTGGTGTCAAAGCAAACATCGCTCGCCTTAAGGGCATCATCTTCACATATGAATCCCAGCCTCCTCTCCAAAGTGCAGGCTTCAAAATCTACCGATTGCCATTTCCCATCAGACACCCTCACCCACATGCGATGGTCCAGGGGGTGGGCCATGGACCTGTTTGTGTTAACCCCCAGGCCCATGATGGGGTAAACCTTTTCAATATGTGCCTCTGCCATGGTCAGGACGTGAGCGATGACTGCATTGAGGACTTGATCATGGGTGAAGTTGATGAGCCTCCACCAGGCTTGGAGCTGCCGCTCCTTCTCTGTGGCCGCATCCCACACAATCTTTTGGATCTCGGTGGGGAGGATGCTATTGTCACCGTCTCTCAGGCTACCTGCAACAACACTCTGCACCCACATCTGTGCCTGGATGCAACGAAGAGCAAGAGAGACGTTATTTTGTTTGAATCCCAGTGCTCACAACAGCACCTGGTGGTCTTTCTCGCTTATTTGTTCCCAGGTGGGCAACACCCCTGACATGAGCCACTGCCCATCCCAAGGATGGCCAGGGATGAATTCAGGGGATTGAGGAGGCCCTGCATGCCCAAGGTGACAACCTCCAACTTGTTGGCCAAGACCTCAACGTTCATGCTGTTGAGGACTCCCAGCCTGGCACCTCCTCCTCCCAGTGCAGTGGCCAGCAGGTCTCTCCTGGCTTGGGTCCCCTGGATGGAGCGGCTGTGGAGCCACGCCAGCTAGCCGGTGTTAAGGGTGGATAGGAAGGGGATACAGTGCAGTCTGACGGATGCAATGTTAATGGTGCACAGGGACAACACCACCTTTCTTCAGTGACTAAACAGGCCTGGTCAACAGCTCTTGGATGTCATTTTGCTTGACCACATAAGGGCCTATTTTGGAAACAAAGGGCCGCAAGACAGCAATGATGGTAAACTCTTTTTTAAATCCTTCAGGGCCTCCTATACACCACTTTCTTCCAAGCCAAGGGGATATTTCTACGCTCGGGTTTCCTTGACACCACACCTGGAGGTTTATGAAAAGGTGTGGGCAGAGTCCATAATCCTGATTATACCATGAAGCCTACATGCCTAATTCTGATCTCTTATGCATTTTGCTCTCTCAGAGGCAGTTTACTGACACAACCCACTTCCAGCCATTAGGGGCAGCAATAGTTATGGTGGTGCCATCGATTTGCACTGGGTTGGTTATAATTTCTTGGGAGTATTTAATTTCCAGTTTTACTTGGTTGCAGACTTGAGCATATTGGGCTGCATGTCAGGCCAAAAAATGTCACTTTGAGATCTTAATGGCAGCAAAGGAGCGCGTCGTGGTGCTAATCTTGAATTTAAAGGACAGCCCCACGCTGCTGTGTGTCCAGAGGCAGACCACAAAGTCTGGCTGGACCAAAGTAAAATTGCACCAACAGACTTGGACATGTGTGCTGGTTTTAGCTGGGATAGAGTTAATTTTCTTCATAGTAGCTAGTATGGGGCTGTGTTTTGGATTTGTGCTGAAAACAAGGTTGATAACACACTGATGTTTTAGCTCTTGCTATGTAGTGCTTAGACTAAATCAATGACTTTTCAGCTTCCCATGCTCCGCCAGGTGCACAAGAAGTTGGGAGGGGACATGGCTGGGACAGCTGACCCCAACTGACCAAAGGACTATTCCATACTGTATGACATCATGCTCAGTATATAAAGCTGGGGAAGAAGAAGGAAGGGGGGACATTCGGAATTATGGTGTTTGTCTTCCCAAGTAACCGTTACGCGTGATGGAGCCCTGCTTTCCTGGAGATGGCTGAACACCTGCCTGCCCATGGGAACCAGTGAATGAATTCCTTGTTTTGCTTTGCTTGCGTGCACGGCTTTTGCTTTGCCTATTAAACTGTCTTTAAATCCATGAGTTTTCTCACTTTTATCCTTCTGATTCTCACCTCCATCCCACTGAGAGGGAGTCAGCGAGTGGCTGTGTGGTGTTCAGTTGCCAGCTGGGGTTAAACTACGACAGTATGTTAATAATGATTGTTAGTGACTGCTAATTTAGAAGCATTGTTAACATATGGAAAGATCAGAATGTATTTTACAGAGGAAAACAAGAATGACAGAAAAAAGTTGTGAAATATAATCATTTAGGGCATATGTCAATGCACCTATCTCTTGATTTATCTCAATTTAGATGGGTCTGGGCGCTAGTCAATGTAGGTTAATTCTACAGTCATTTGAGAGAAACAGGCACCTCCAGACTGAGATACAGAATCCCAAGTGAATGAGTTGTTTTCTGGGGGAGCCTTTCATTGACTGTAAATTGCGTTTGAACAGTGTCTCGTTATGACTAGGCCTATCTTACAGGATTAATGAAATATATTTTGGCCATAAACTGGAAGCTCATCAGTTGAACTTTGCAAAACTTTACTGGTACAGAATTACATTTAATCTACTTCAACAGTTCAAAGCAGTTAGCCCTGTGTATCACCCTTAAACAGCTGCAGCAGTTCTGATGTCTGCTGAAATTGTAAATTCTTTTCTCTTTTTTGGCTTAGCATCCTAATATTCCTATTAAATATGCCCTGCTCAGTGATGCGATTACACAATAATTTGTTTTTTCCCAGTGAAAACCTGTCAGCATTTGCTTGACAACTTTTAATTGGTACTTTGCAAATCTGACCATAATGGGAAGGTTTCCAGCATTAGCTTTATCTCAGCAAACATCCACACATATGGTTTAGTGAAGCAATGAAAGGCCCAAAAATCTTTTTAATTCCCTATATTCCAAGTCCATTTGAGGGACAGAAAACACAATACAGGCCCTAGAAGTAACTGTGTGAGTGTCAGTAGTTTTAGAGTCTAACTATGACTAAAACACTTCTGCATATTAGGGATAATTCTAATTTATCTGGATTATGAGAGAGAAAGAGAAAGGAATCCTAAATTTTTAGAAAACTGGAGGATGGTGATGAGCCACCATCATGACAAAGTCATCATAATGACAAATCCTTGACTGTACCAATAACATCATATTTTTCCCACACTATATGAGATATGAATCAGCAATCACAGATTTCATCTGGAATATTGCATACCCTAGTCATTCAGTATACATCTACATTGCCAACTATAACACAGTCAGGAACAAGTTTAAGTGCCAGACTTGGTTCTCCACACTGCTTAACTGTCAGCTCACTGTCTGGATCTGTCCTGGACCACTCCAGCAATATTTCCACAAGATAGGTCCATTCCTGTTCAGGGGACAATGTCATCCAGGTTCTGTCTCCATAAGGCAATATAAATACAACCACACAAGGCCTGTCTGACACCATTCTCTGTAGTCTTACAATATTATCCAAACCAGTTTTGTACCTTTGAGTACTCTTACATAGGCCATACACCAGGGCATAGAAGCCATATTCTCATTTTCATGCTATAAAAACTTTTCCCTGGAAACTGCAATATAATCCTTGCATTATTTCAGACACTTTGAAATTATCCCCACTACCACCACTGCCACACATGCTAATAATTTTATATCTTAGAGGCACTAGCTGGGCATGAAGATGCCAAGGGCTGGTGTACGCCTGCGGATGTAGCCAGCCTGCCGGGGAGGGGCTGTCCTTGGCACAGCATGGACATGAGCAGATCAGTTCTACCTGGCATCAGGGCCAGGGGCTGCTCCTTGTCTTTCTTTTATTCATTTGAATAGACACATCCTTAGGCTCCAGAAAGATTAATTCAGACAGATAGTCCAAGACAGACAAATAGATTGGGGATTTGGACTTCCTGTTTTACGAGAAAAGACAAAAAATTTGTTAAAACACATTAATTCCCAAAGGGCACATAACTATTGCCTATAAACATATCTGTGGAGCAAGTACTAGAGAATGAGAATTATTTTGGAGCTGATCCAATGTTTTCCAACCTTTTCCAGTTTGTAGACATCTAACATTTTTTTAGGAGCTTTTGATGGCTTGAGAAAAATCACGTAGGTGTTACTCTTTACATGGAATATAAACCGGCTTTTCTCTGATTCCCTTTACAGTCTCTTTCAAAGTAGTCCACAGACACACAGGGGTCTGCAGACACAGGGAAAAAACCTCTAAACCTCTCATCAATAGAAGAACTGAGTGATCCAAAAATAAAGTTAGGGTGGGAAATAGGAAAATGTTTCTATTTTTTAGAGCACTGAGGTTCTGGAATGTATTTTAAACATGAGAAGTAGGCTCAAATTTAATATTATAAAGACTATTATGAAATAAATTATTTCACAAAACCATTGTGATACCTAGGGACTGGATTGAGGAAGGCATTAATGTTCCTTATGCAGAGAAACTGTTGAGTAAACTGTGTTCCTCTGACATAGTCAAATAATCTAATAGTTCAGAAAGACAAAATTATTTCCCTGTATAAAAAAACAAGTGTGAAGTACAGTTTAAAATTAATTCTCATATCATAATTATAATTAAAAAACTTTATTTTCAAATATAATTATAAATCACTTGCCATGCTGCTTCTTATCTAACTTGTGGGCTAAAAAAGAATGTCTTCTATGAACAGAATAAAAAAAGTCTCTGTCACAAAATAAAATACAAAACCTATGACATTCTAATTAAAACAGAAACTCATGAACTCATATTCCTCGAATAAATGTGAGAAATCCACATTGCATACTACTACATTGTATTTTAGGATTGTTTATTTCTTTCGTAAGGGCAAATGTAAGATATTACTGATTCAGTGCAACTCTAAAGTTTTACAGTTCAGTTCATTTAAGCACTACAGACTTTACATTTTCATTTTTGGATAGTGGATAGTCCTCACTGACCCCTTGCACAGAGTCCAGAGTTGTAACATCCCCTGGCTCAGCCAAGTATGCCAGATCTGCACCACAGTCTGAGTGGGGAATCCCAGGAAACACCACAGTCTAGATGCAGCCTCAACAAATCAGCAGTAGAGGGATGTTGTACAAGAATGAATCCATAATAAACAGTACTAAGTGAAATTCAACTTTTAGAAGACAAAAAATTCAAACTTTTTTTAGTCTCAAAATAGGAAGGAGGAGATAAATTCAAAACAATTTTTTGGAATGGAAATTCTTTTAAATAACCTAATTCTGGTATTTTAATTGAAATGAAAAATCTGTGCATTCCCAAATCCAAATTCCCTGTAAAAATGAAGATGGGATTCATCAAGCCTAATTTTAGTCTTCATCTGAGTCATTTTAGGTTCCTTCTGTAGATGATAGAAGTAAGCAATGCTAGGGAGCAGTTCCTTTGGTTTATTCTAATACCTACAAGATGAGAGCCTAAAGTATTTTTTGTTTGTTTGTTTTTTTCCCCTCTGTATTTGACTATAAAATGAACGCAAAGGGACCAGTTCACTGTAGTCACACCCAGCACACATATCTAAAGGTGGCAGATATGGATCCAGCTATTTCTCGCAAGTCTGTTCAATACTAAACTGCATTTTTCTATACAGGATCAGGGCACAACAGTGACTGCAATATGGAAGCAACAGGTTCTTGCTGTAGACAGGGAGCCTTATCCAAAGCACATCTGTCATGTGGCAGTGATTGTGGACTCAATCCCCATGAATGACAGGAAACATGGTTTACTGTTTTGCTAAAATGATAATAAAATGAAGTCAGTTTAGTAAAATTAAATACTCCTGTTTAGGTAATGTATTTAATTTTCCAACACAAATGCTGAAATAAAAAATATGCTTTTAAAGACCTACAGTTTTTAGAAAACTGCAATTGTTTGTGTATATAAAATTATCTTTATGGAAAACTCCCAACTAGATCTGGAAATTTATGTTGGGTTCCCTCCCCAGCTAGGAGCTGAACACCCACATAGCTCCTTACTCACTGCCTCCCTCAATGGTATGGGGGAGAATATAAAGAACAAAAGTGAAAAAAACTCTTGGATCAGGATAAAGATAGTTTAATCAGTGAGGGAAAGAGGGAAAAAAAAAATAAGCAGTGATGCAAAGGCAGTCACTCACCACCTCCCACAAGCAGACTGATGACTAGCCAGTGTCTGAGCAATGGCTACCTTGGAAGACAAACATCCCTTCACCCCATTTTTGTCACTGAGCATGACATCGTATGGTATGGGACATCCCTTCATCCATTTTGGGTCACCCATCCCTCCTGTGTCCCATCACAGTTTCTTGCTCACCTCCAGCTTACTCACTCAGGAGAAGGGTGGCAGAGTAAGAAAAAGGGAAAGCCTTGTTGCTGTACTACCACTGTTCAGCCACAGACAAAACACTGGCGTGTTATCAACACTGGTTTAGTCACAGAACCAGAACAAAGCATCACACAGGCTGCTACGAAGAAGGTTGACTCCATCCCAGACAGACCCAGTACAAAGTTACACCATCGTCCAAAGAGGTAATACTAAGATAAAAGATGAAGATTTAATTTCTCTCTACACTACTTACTGTTCAAAATATTTCCAATGCAACCATTTTCTGTCAGAAAATACTAATCAAGCTGTTTTGCATGAACACATATTTTGCTTTTTCCTAAGTGAAATTATTATGTTTCAATAACAAAAAAACCTGTCCCTTTTCCCCAGATCATTGAAATCTTTTTTGGACTTCATTACTTCAACTTCTACAGTCAACAGTTTAGCATAGGCATAATATAAAAATATTTGCCCTGAAGCAGCCAGGACAAATAATTTGGAACTGAGCTCAAGCCCCCCATCTCATGGCAAGTATGTTTTGCATAATACATCATGCCTATGGAAATATCAGGCTTCCATTACCTATTTACCAGTTACTACTACTATTGTGCAATGCAATCCTGTCTGCAGTTTACTATTAGACTGACTATTGGGCACAAACTGAAACACATAAATCTCTGTCTGAACATAAGGGAACAATTTTTTTTTGAAGGTGACCAAGCACTGGCACAAGTTGCCTAGGAAGGTGATGAAGTCTCCATCCTTGGGGATATTCAAAGCTGTCCGGATGCCATCCTGAGCAACTGGCTCTAGATATCCCTGCTGTAGCAGACAGTTTGGACCAGATGACCTCCCGAGGTCCCTTCCAACCTCAACCATTCTGTGATTCTGTGACCTTAGAGAAAAATTATTTTGAATTGGATAGATCACCAACATTAATATTACAATGTGCAAAGTGCACAAGGTTACAAAAGAACAATCTAAACAAATATATCTGCTTCCAATTAAGGAGTGTGCAGTTGTAGGAGTTATTGAAAATATTTGAAGTGTGACGCTTTCTGTACTCATTTGCTCAAAGTGTTTTGACTGCTTTTTTGGAAAATCACTGAAGATAAAAGCTAACTGACAAAATGTCAGAACAGTAAATTCCTACAATGTATTCTTTATTAGTGGATGAATTGGGAGGCCTGATAGACATGAGGTTGTAGCAGCTCCATACCCCCAGGTCCAACCAGCAGCAAGGCTGAGCTTGTGTTCCTGGTAGACACACACACACGGAGCACAGGTACACACCACCCATACACATATACTCACAGACAGCTACACAGATCAACACAGGCAAACAGAGCACTCACATAAACAGCACCAACAGTCTCATCCTGCTCCCCTTTTCTAGCTGAGCAAGATGAAGATCTTTAGTGGGGATATATATACACTTATGTAGAATGTGGACAGCTCCTGTAGCTGGGCTCAGACAGTCAGTCTGCCCAGTAGCTGCTCCTGGATCCCAGTCTCCCCAGTTGCTGTCACATGGACATACAAACCCCCAAGACCACAGCCCCACTCCAGCTGCAGGTACAGGCTGCCTCACTGGTGTGTACACACAGATGCATACACACGCACACAGACACTGTGGATCCCTCCAGTAACTGAGTTTAGACAACCAATCCATCCAGCCTCTGATCCTGGATCCTCTTGACTCCAGTTGCCTCCTGCAGAGATACACACCTCCCAGCGCACCCCCAGACCCCACAGCCTCTCCAGCAATTGGCCTGGAGCCCTGGTCCCTCCAGCTGCCAGGTCCTCCTGTGGTTGCACCCTCAGAACCCCATTCCAGGCCCCAGCCCACATTACCTGTTCATCATCTCATCCAGTGGGACCTTTCCTAGCACTCACACTCACTCACATACCTGCGCTGGCACCATGGACACATGGACCACTCTGACTCACTCAGGAAAGTAGCTAGAAATGGGGTTTGTTGAGAAGCCAGGACACGCTGCGCTGGTCAGGCACAGAGCATGGCCAAGCAGGTGCACAGACCCGCCCCTGCTTGCACACACCCGGCTACTCTATCCACTCATCCCTCTATTTCCCCACTTGTTCCTCCCCAAACTACCTTGATCCCTCCCTTTGCCTGTCCTTGGTTTGTCCCTAAAACATGTAGTAAATCCTGTGAAATCCCGGAACGGCCTTCCCCTGCACCCCATACTGAGCCCCATCCCCTTGATGGCCGTGACCCCTCAGTCTGTGGGATGATGGGGATCCTCTCGTGTTGGCTCGTGGTGACAGGTGTTCTCTGGCCCATGGGCTGTGGTTTCCCTGGGAGAGCCCTGTGGGGACTGGTTGGGATCACCGGGACTCCTCCCTGCTCTTGTGCCACAGCATCCTTTGGAGGTGGGTGGATGAGCCTTTGGGGGGCTCGTCACTCCCCTGTGATGGCCCAGAAACAGCCGAGTTGGGGTGTCACTGGGGCTCCCTACCTACCGTTGTTCCTCAGGATGTGTAATTTTTCTCTAAATAATGCAGTGCAATTCAAAATATCTTAAAATCATCTCTCAAAATATTTCTATGTCAACACCAAAAATAAACCCCAAACCCAGCAAGAAATAAATGAATACCTGGATCCAACATATTTTCTAGAAAACAATAAAAATTCTATTTATCTGAAACATTATCTACTGCCCTGAAGTAAAATTCAAATGTTTGTCAGATGGCAAATAATCATTTACAGTTTTATTACTGGTATCCTTTTCTCTGTAGATAAACAACAGGCATCATTCTGTTTTTTTACATGGATGTCAAATCTAGGCTCATTTGTCAGCTACATGTCTCAGCATATGAAATGTAACCACTAATCCATACAATACTGTGTGTTTCTGAAAATCATGGACTGAATACTTAGTCATGGTTGACTGCTCTTTTTTCTTAAGTGTCTAAAGGTTTCTGTAATTAGGAAAATATACCTCCTTACAAAGTTGAAAGCATTGAAAGCCCTACTTGAACTAGACTAATTGTTTAAATTGCATAGCAGCATAGCTGCTTCAAAACATAGCACAAAGAAGAAAAGAAATACATCATTTTTTACCAAGAATGGCAGGCTGATATTTAATTTCTTTTAAGCTGAAGTGCAGAATTTGGGAGAGACTTAAGGCACAGTCCAACCCTGCAGGTGCTCATGTGGTTTGCTCCTCTAGAACACAGCGCCTGCCCCAGTCCTGCACCCATGCTCCCCGTGGCATCGGGAGGAGTCCACTGGGGACGAGTCCACTGGGGACTTGGGAAAGGTGAATTTGCCTCTTAGGTGTTCATATACGTAGCAGATCAACAACCAGGATGGGCTCCTCTCAGGTACGTAGCCCATATGTCAGGGCTGAACTTACATCACTTGAATTCTCTGCTAACACTGCTGGGTTTGGACTTTAGCATTCTGAGAGGTAAGACAGACTGTAAAAACTTTGATGAAAATTGTGTTCTGCTGATCATATACATCTTAAATAGTTAAACCTAAAATTTGTATTGCTGTCTATAGTAGAAACATGCTACCTGTTGAATTTTGTTTTCTGAGGAGATTTTGATGCTATTCAATAGAAAGCAAAGGGATGAGTTGGTTTAATAACAAGTAGTTCTATCTGCAACAAACTAATGAAAATAAATTTATATCTGGAAAAAGATGATTTTCTTAACGTCTTCTGCTGGAGTTATATTAAGCTTTTGCTTCTCTATCTGGCCATATATTTTCATGAAACTTTTTGAAACTTTATGGGTTTTAGTGTCCTTACCGTTCCACTACTGTTAAGTTTGTCTGAAAAGCTGCACCAAGTTCAAAACTTCTGAAGAGAGCAGATACACAAAAAAAGAGCATGATTATACAGGCTACTTCCTTCCAGAAAATAAAGCTAAAAATTAAATATAGAACATGTAAACAACTTTGCATGGTCTGGAGGAAGGATAAACATACACCCGCTTTCTCCTCCAAATAGTACACAAACAGGAGGTGTTCAGAGGCACAGTACACCTGACCCTGAGCATCTATAATTTCTAACAAACCCATTCCTGAAAAATATTCTGGTACACATGGCCATCTGTTTCCAAATATCTGTGACATTAAAAAATCTGCTCTGCATTCTCAAAAAATCTATAAAACTTTTACTGTATTTTATGAAATTTAATTGATTTTTTAAAATTTATTTTTCTATTCACAACAAATATTGGGCAAAATAGCTTAGAAATATTTGGGAGTGTAATTTTTTTCTCTCTCTTATTTATAAGTCAAGCATAATGACTTACCAGCTCATGGAGTTCTGAAAAAAATAATAAAAAAAAGAATTAAACGCTGCAACACACAACTTTGAAGACCCTTACTCTACGTGCCTCAACTTCCTATCTATACGATGAACATGACATGAACTTTTTACTTTTCTGAGCCATGTTTAAAACACATATAATGAAGGCTGCCTCCACCTCTTGTATTCAACCCACGTCAATACAGATGACTGACTGAAACTAGAGAAACAGCTTAGTATTTTCTCTCTTGTGGTTTAATTTTTGTTTGGGATGAGTAAAAAGTAAGAAAATAAGAGAACAGGTGCCCCATTATTGGTAACAATAAAATAGATCACCATTCTTTGCTCTAGAATTTTAGAAGAATAACATACATAACGAGATAAAATCATAGGTATGATTTATTCTTTTTTTAATTCATTTACTTTATATCAACTTACTTTTCATCAGTAATACCAGAACTTTTAAGTGTATTCCTTTTTTTATAAACAGGGTCTGTTTATAGAAAGAATCAAAGGACCTGTTATAACATGATATAATATGCAATATTAGATGTAATAGCATTCATTTGTCAATTTAGCTTTACAGACTAATTTTGCATATAATTATACTGCTGTATGGTTACAGTTTTCCATTATAGATATAGTTTGCTTTTAAGACCAAGCGTAATTATTTCTTGGGGTTTTTTTTGTAGAAGATTGAGGGCTGAGTGCTTTCACTTAATGTTGTGGTGAATACAAAGAGCAGAGTTTCCCACAGGACACGTAGTTATGAGGCTGCGGCTGCACCACAGAGCTCTGCTGGGGTGCCCGTGCTAGTTAACAGCTTGCAAAACCCCTCCTTAGCACCTTGCTGGGATCGCACTGCAGAACCTCGGGTAGAGATTCAGCCCCGCTAGCACAAACTGCGTCGCTGGCGTAGGGCCCGCCATCCCTGCACCCCTGCGGGTTACTTACCCACCAGAACCAACCTCATCAGAACACACCATGTTCCCTCTCTGATTGCAGCATGATGACAGCAAAGGCAGTCCTTGGAAACGACTTTGTTTCTTACTCTTCACAAAAGTCCCAGAGATGCTGAACTGGGTTTTTTTTGTTTAGTCGGTTGGTTGGATTTTAATATAAAAGGAAATTCTAAAATACTGCTAAGATGATGATTTTGTTATGGCTTTTGTTCCTCTGCTTTCATAGACATAAGATTTTCTACGAAGATGTATTTGGTAACTCTGATGACCCCTGAAAATGTAAGATCTGTGCTCCTGTTTAAAATTAAACCCCTTTCTTTTCACTGCTAACCATTACCGTTTGAGAGACTAATAATAACCCCAAAGTTTTAGTCAGTTTGATATTTGTTTATGTTGCAATTCAGATATTTTTTTGATTTCTTAATTTGCAACATGCTGATATGTGTAGCAGAAACTTTTGGCATTTAGAAATGAAAGAAAATATCTAGGTGTGGTGTACTGACCCCAGCTAGCAGCTAAGCACCACACAGCCCCAGCTGTGTTCGCTCCACTCCCCAGCAGGACAGGGGAGAGAACAGGAAAAACGGAAGCAATACAACTCGTGGCTCAAGATAAAGACAGTTCAATAAGTGATAGAAAGACAAACCAAAAACCCCACAAAACAAGTATTCAAAGGCAGTCACTCACCTCCTCCCACAAGAAGATGATCAATGCCCAGGCAGTCTTGAGCAATGGACGTAATACACTGAATTTTGACAATAAGCCATTATGCAGTGCTTAGTGACTTTTTAAATTAAAGTTTACATATCCCTTCTCTAGACCCAACTCTATTACTTTTTGGAATAATAGAATACATCAAAATGCAATGCCTTAAAAATTAATTTAAGCTCATCAGAAACTAAGATGATAAAATTTCTGAAGAATTGTCCTTCCACAGTGTTGCCAAAGAGTGACACTGGGCTGCTTCAGGCTGTTTTGCATCATCAGAAGAGTTTGATTTCTCATGTTTTAACTAGCTTTAAGAATCTCTACATGTAGTAAAGTTGATACAGCTCTCTAGATATCAGAAATTCACTGTTGTGATGCAAAGTTACTTTCTCCATTCTACAAATGATATAGGAGATATAAGTGAGGGTGAAGAAGACATTGCCAGGACAGCCCTGTGCATGGAAAATGATAGGTGCAGTAGCAATGCCATTTCATCAGCATCAATATTTCTGAAATGGTATGTCAATTTTGACAAAATTGGGTCTGAAAACATAGCTAAAGCAATAGAACACTTGGGCAATTTCGGAAGACCATGTTTAGATTTTTCAGCTATAATTCTGAAATCTGTTTCTGTTTCAAAACATATTTCACTATCGGATGAACCAAATTATCCCCAAACTGGCACAGACTACTTTGATTTATGAAATGACATTCTGACACTGACATTGACTCAACTGTCTCTCTAACTTCCATCCAGCCAATAACTCCAAGAGTTTTGGTTTTTATCGTTATTATTGTTGTAAATACATTAAGACTTACTGTGGAAAAGAAATTCTGAGTTTTAACAAGCTTAAAAACATACCAACTTATCTCTATCTTCTGGACAAGGCTTTCCCAGATGTTTGGATATATTACAGTATAGATCCCCTACCTTGTTTCTATATCATTCAGCAAAGCATCCTTTTGCTATTATTGCCATCATCCTTTTCTGTCACCAGAACAGTCTAAAAGAAATTTAGAGTAACTGATTCCAAGATTTCTAAAGAGATGAATAAAGCTTTATCTTTACATTTTCGTCTTGTGTCTAGGAAGTATGCTTCTACGTACAGATATAGCACAGTGGATGGGATGTTTACTTGGGAGAAAAATACTTAAACAAGTAAAATAGTCATGTGACTAGACTTAAATATAAACTTTCTGATCTCATCTTTAACCTCCCCCAGAGCAAAGCAGATTTCTGAAACTGGGCAGCGTGGAACATCTTTATTGAAATCATTGTCCTAACATTAACAAATGTGAACAGATAAAAGATAGTTAGATAGATAGAAAGACAGACACACACATATACATATATATACACATTACCATAGATATAGCCTCACTTCAAATCCACTCGCTGTTCCTTCTGCATACTGGAACACAGACCCGCTCTGGGAGGAGGATGGTTCTGCAGCAGTGAAGTATTCAGATTCTTACAGTTTTGCCCTTTGCACCTCAATCAGAATCGTGGTGTCTTACAGAAGACTTCACCTGTCAGATGTTTACAAAAATGAAGAAACAGAAAAGTGAAGCCATTTACTCATTTTCACTCAAAAAGCTAAAGCCAGAATATGAACTAGAAAAAAAAGAGACAGAGATTAGACTTTTTTCCCCTCTGAGTTTTCAGTTTATTTGTTTTTCAAGGAAGAAGAGCAAAATCCCAGGGTAGAAGTCTGATCACTAAGTTATAGAACAAGGAATACTATTATTGTTTTCATTTAAAGGAGATAAATACTGCTTTTGCTGAGACATTAGAGAAACTCTCCCACACTTCCCACTTAAACAACATTTTAGAAGAAGGGATTGCTTTTGTTTTTTTCCCAGAGGTTTGGGGGTAATAAAAGTTTAGGTTTTTTTTTTCTCAGAATTGCTGTATTTTTGTAAGCTGCAGGTTTCTGGTTTCACACTGAGATGGAAACACCTTATTTTCCTGTGAGAGAATAAAATCTACTGATAGTATTTATCTCTCAAGCAGAATCAGAGCACAGAAATCTCATGAGGAAACTCTCCTGGAATTTCCTAGCTAACTTCATAGACAGCTTTGCATATAGCTTCACATGAAATATTGGGAAAAAAAAAAAATGTGCTTTTCAAATGCAAAATACCTCTTTTTTTCCTTTTTTTTTTTTTTTTTTTTTTTTTTTTTTAATTGAAAGCCTTTACAGTTCTGCAGCTGTAAGGCTCCCCTCTGCCTGCAACCAGCAGCACGGAACAGCACTATGAGAAAGCACCACCCAGGAACACGGCCCTCACAAATAGTGTTAATTTGCCACCGCAGATGTGGAGGTGAGCCATACAGCTGCATTAGCAGAGTTAGGATGAAGTCTTTTGTAAAAGCCATTAAAAACTACTTAAATACAGTAAAGGAAATGAAGAGAGGCTGGTTAACAAACCTCGCGTGCGACTCTGAGCCCCTGTCAGGAGTAAAATCAGTGAATCAGCAGGATTTACACTAATTTATAACCACCAAAAGTAAATGCAAAACCAGTGTTCTGAGGATCAGTTCATGGATTCCCTGCAAAATACAGCAGGGGTAGCCAGTGTTTAGGAACAATTAACGTGAAATACAGGCAAGGGAAAAAAACTACATTATTTACCATTTTCTGTTGCGCTGTTTGCCCATGTGAATATACCGAGTCTGGCTCTTCTCTCACACCCTGTACAAAATGTTCCTGCCTTCCCCAGTGGCACTGGCCCCTTGCACGCACGCACACGCCTGCAAGTGCGGCAGTGTTCGTGCCACAGATGACTGTGCAAAGGCACTGCTCTCTCCCACCGGTGAAACCAGAACCCCAGGAATGGCAGCACTGTGAATGCTCTTCTCACTGGCCTTCTTAATGGCCAGTGAGACTTCCTCTGCTCTACAAACAAAATGAAAACCAGCCCTTTAACAGAAACCTTACAGTCTAAACAAAAAAAGCAGAGTCAGCTTCTCTGGAGAAGGGACCAGTTCTATTACGTGTTAGTGTATAGGAAATGTTGTGTATTTTAATTCATTAGTATTTTAATATGCATTGGTCTACCCAAATGGGGCAGTGACCTGGATTTGAGCCTGAGGCTACTAATGCAATAATGTTAATAAAGAACGAATCACTACAATAATTATGATTAATACATTCTTTCAATGCAGCAGTCTGCTTCATCATCTTTAGCAAAGTGTTATTTTTAATTTAAACAAAGCACATTGCCAACAAGCTAAATGTGTCAAATTGAACAGTTTAGTCTTCCTAGTATATATACCCTCAAGTGTACTTTTGCATCTGTTATATATTCGGAGGGTGAGGGAATATAGTGCTTTTTACAAACAGCTTTCCATAAATTTAAGCAGGCAAGCAGCTAAACTGACACACAACTGCAATATCACAGTGCTGGAAGGAGTTTCTGGTAGCGTTATCACTAGGTGGTGAAAAAGTCTTCGATAGGGTTGTCTGGGATTATCTCTTTAAATCCTTGAGAGAAAGGAATTTGATGACAGTTTATCAATGGGATTAAGCCTCTCTCTTCTTAGTCCCCCCTCTTGGGTGATTTCCCATAATAAGTACATTTCAAAGGTATTCTTATTACAGACAGGCCACCTCACATGGTGTTCTTCAGCACAGCTCTAGTACCATTGACATTCACAACCTGGAGCTTGTTATACCACTATACACTACACAGCTGATGTTCTGCATCTGCTCCTCAGGCTCAAAAGGCAACACCCTGGTCCACTGAACTAAGGAAAAGATCCGGATGCTCATTTAGATGTAAAATGAGTTGTGACTAATGAAAGACATGAAGATTAATTAGCTAAATCTAACTAGTACTACTATTCCTGGATTTCAAATAACTGCCAAAGGCAAAATAATCCCCAAACATTCATAGTAGTTTATTTAAATAAATGAGACCTATCACTTTTTTCTGCACAACCTCACAGCTGCTGCTATTAATAAACACAGGGTCAGAAGGGTATTATTCAAAGAGAAAACAGTGAAAATATTACTTAATGAAACATTAAAAGTTTTAATTGGAAATAGACAAAAATATTTTTCTGGTAATACTCTTTGATGAAAAAAATGAATTTTTCAATAAAATGTAAAACTGTATCCAAATCCAAGCTCACTGTCATGGACACTGTATATATAGACCTGTACATACATATATGCATATGCACACTTCAAAAAAAAAACCTAACACCACAGCAAAACAAAAAAGCATATGCTTATTAAGGAGTCTTCTTTTGTTGCTTGGGACAACAGCATGGTAAAAAAAAAATCAGTTCAATCATTAAACTTTTATTTGTTTATTCAATGAAATAACTGTAGAAAAACATGCATCTAAAACATTAAAAAAAATTAATTCCTGTTTATGGTAATAACCACAAAAAGTTCTTACTGATTCATTCAAGCTTTCCCATAGTCAGAGAGAGGAAGATGAGAACTGGTTTTCATAGGAAAGTTTGTGAGGACCCCCTCTGCCATCTGGTCAATGCTCTTGCAAACAAGTAATACCACTATAGTGTCTGTCAAGGGCGACGTTCAACTCTAAATTCTTAGACACTTACATTTTTATGTGTCTGAGTCCTGTTGTCCGCTTGTGACCTGGAGATCTGTTTTCCCACCATAACCAAAGGAGGTCTGCTCAAAAAGTTCAGTAGACTTCAGAGAGTGATACACTATTTAAAAGTTTTGGTTCAGCTGCATATTCACAGACATGTAGCGTCATTTGAAATACTCTCCAGTACCTCTCTGGCCCATCAGATGCCATTCCAGCAAGGCATAGGGCTCCTTTGGGTCCTGAGTCACATTTGCAGATGTCCTAGATGTTCTAAGAGTGTCCCAGATGAAAGAAGATGCCTACAGTGAGGGAACTGCCTGGGGACCAGTGACGGGAGCCGAGATACCAAGCTCACATGCCAATGCAAAGTGTAGGTCTCTACAATTAGGATTTTAATCCTGTCCACATGCTGCTTCCTTATGTTAACTCAATGCAGCTGTATTTAAAGAAGAGTTTTCTCTCATGAGCCATTCTGTATGCCTCCCATTTCAATAGTTATGTTTATTTCTTGATCTCAGGATACTAATTTACGTCACTGCAAAGAAAAATATATTTCCCTAAGTCCCTTATAGTTAATTTTCATAACACTTTTTTGATTTGGTTCCCAAACTGTAATTGTTTATTGTGAAAGATCATAGAGTTTGCAACTAGATTAAGATGAGCATTTTCAGTAATCTTCACAATTTGCCACTTTTCTCCTATTGAAAAATTAAGTTTCCTTCAGGCCAACTGGCTTTAGGTGCTTGTAGAAAAGACTTTTTTTCCATAAACCGATTTCAAAGTAAAGGCTAAGACTCCTTTGACGGTGGAGCTACTGGATTTATATGAAAATTCTACTTTACCTCTTTAAAACAAGAGATGTTTATAGAAAGAGAGGTTAATATCAGGAACAAATTCAAAGCATAGAGTGCCTGCAGACAGGGAATGCCTAAAGACTCTAAAGCTAGAAATGATACCACTTTTTTTTTTCTTTAAAAGATAGCTTTCTGAGTTCTTAAGACAGATATTTCCTGCAGATTTTCAAATAGCTATAGGAATATGTCTAAAGGCTTTAGTTTTACCAGCATGTGAAAAAATCTACAGTCATGCTCATGAGATGTTGGACATTCAAAAAAAAGAACAATTAAACACTGGTGGAAAGGGGAGTTACCTGATAGTCTGATAGTTGTCATGTGCAGATTCTCATACGATCCAGGTGATTTTTTGAACATTAGAATTACATATCTCCTGCCAAAAATTAACAAACAGAAAATTTACAAGAATTTATAGTATTACAGTAATTTATATTACACTACTAGTATTCCTGTATCATAGTGGTATTACATTATTTAGTATTTTTATAGTATTGCATCAATGTATAGACCAAATGTACCCCTATTGAATGAAGGACCAAAAATGTCTGCATCCAGTAAGGAGATTCTTTATGTTATGAAATCTAAATATTTGTAATACATGAAATCACCTGAAAATTAAATATAGTCCTGTTTTTTTTATTTTGTCTATACCATAAGGATGAACAATTTTAATAAAGAGCATGTGTACTGGTCTACATGGAAGACCAGAGGGATATAAGAAATCGGATCTGCAAGAGAAAAATCACTGCTTAATTTATCTGTCCATAGAGGTAATGCAAGCATGTCAGGAAGCACAGTGCACACTGTGTACTTTATGTTGTGCTCTATCTGCAGCATTGTTCAGTATGCCTCCCTGCAATTCAATCTCAATTTAATCAATCTCAATTTGTAGAAAGAAAAAATCTATAGAGAAATGACCTAATTGGTTTCTCAATATCTCATTTCAAAAAATTTTTTTTTTCATTTACTGGTTTCTTGGAATTGAACTTTGTTAATCTCAAGTGCTTGCTATGTAAGAAAATAGAGCCTCCAAAATCATGACATTATTTTTCTAAAAAAGTGAAGCTTAAGAATATTAAATGTTGGGTTTTCCTCCTTTTTTTCTTCCTCTCACTGACCATATAGATATTCTGCAGATGTTCACACTGTCTGGAGGGGTTTTTTTTGAAACAGAAGGTTAGCAGATTACTTATTCATTTTCTTTAGGAAAGATGAGGTTCTCTAGTAGTCACCTGATTCCAACAGCTGTAGAAATAATAATTACTTTATATCCTAAATGACTACTCACAACAAAATCATGAAAAGAGACAGCAGTGGATGCACTTTTCAGAGTTTTTGACGGAAGTACTCACCCATAGCTAGAGGGTACCTGACTGAGTAGATATTAAAAATTTAATCTGGCTACACAAATAACAGGACCAGCTGATTTGATCACTGCTTAACTTGATCTTCTGTTTAATTTGATTAGAGCATTAGGGGACAACATGTTTTCAGCTTAAAATAATTCAAGAAGTGTTTGTTTTTAGCAGTACATCAGGACAAGGTTATAAGAATTAAGGAAACCACATTTGCAAGAAGTAAGAAATTTAGTAAGTAGGCTATTTTGGGAAGAAATATTAAACTCCATCATGGTGAAAGGACATTGTGAAATCTGAGACATCCCTAATGTGTACAAGGCTACACAGTTCCCATCAAAGAAATCTGAGTGATTTTACCATACAGATGGTAAAAATATCAGGTGCGTCAACTATGTTGTGCGGCTGCAGCAAGGAAAAGTGGAACAGAAAGCCAGTATTCCCCTGAGAAAGACAGAGAGCAAGATCCAAACTGTAAGCACTCTGCATTCATGTCAGGAGGCAGTACTGTGTAGGCAGTATTACAGACTGCAGTAAGAATACAGAGTGCCTCACGTTTCAGTTGTTCTGCCCACTTTCAACTGGCCTGTGAACATTCATCTTCACCTTTGTGTATTGGGAAGTCCTCTGCAAGCTCCTCTCTTGGACAAGAGAGCATTCCCATCCTCACAGTCACAGAACAGCTAATGTATGAAGGAACTTCTGGAAGTCATCTACTCCAAATTCCTGCTCAAAGCAGAGTCATCTTGGGCCTTCTTTACTGCAAGGGCTCATTGCTGCATTATGCTCAATTTAGTGTCAAACAGGACATCCTGGTCCTCTTCTCCAAGCTGCCTCCCAGCCAGTCAACCACCAGTATATACTTAACCTGGGGTTATTCTTCCCCAGGGGCAGGAGTTGGCATTTCCCTATTGTCGTGGTTTAGCCCCAGCCGGCAACTAAGCACCACACAGCCGCTCGCTCACTCCCCCTCGGTGGGATGGGGGAGAGAATCGGAAGAGCAAAAGTAAGAAAACTCGTGGGTTGAGATAAAAACAGTTTAATAGGGAAAGCAAAAGCCGCGCACGCAAGCAAAGCAAAGCAAGGAATTAATTCGCTACTTCCCATGGTCAGGCAGGTGTGCAGCCATCTCCAGGAAAGCAGGGCTCCATCACGCGTAACGGTTACTTGGGAAGACAAATGCCATCACTCCAAATGTCCCCCCTTCCTTCTTCTTCCCCAGCTTTATATGCTGAGCATGACGTCATGTGGTATGGAATAGCCCTTTGGTCAGTTTGGATCAACTATCCTGGCTGTGTCCCCTCCCAGCTTCTTCTGCACCTGGCAGAGCACGGGAAGCTGAAAAGTCCTTGACTAGTACAGCAGCAACTAAAACATCTCTGTATTATCAACACTGTCTTCATCACAAATCCAAAACATAGCCCCATACCAGCCACTACGAAGAAAATTAACTCTGTCTCAGCTGAAACCAGGACACCTATGTTGAACTTCCTGAGGTTCCTGTTGGTCAATTTCTCCAGTCTCTTGAGGGTGCTCTGAATGGCAGCACATCCATCTGGTGTAGCAACTATTTTTCCCAGTTTTGTATCATCTGTGAACTTATTGAGGGTACACTCTGTCCCATCATTCAGGTTGTTCATGAAGATGTTAAAGTATTGGTCCCAGTATTATCCCCTGGCATACACCATTAACGACTGGTATCCAGCTGGATTTTGTGCCACTGATCACAACCCTTCAAGCCCAGTTGTTCAGCCAGTTTTCTAATCCATCTCACTGTCCTTATATAGCCCATACTTTATCAGCTTGTCTATGAGAATGTTAGGGAAGACAGTGTTGAAAGCCTTGCTTAAGCCAAGATAAACAGCATCTACTGGTCTTACGTGATCCATCTCACCAGTCACTTCATCACAGAAGGTTATTGGGTTGGTCAGACATAATCTCTCCCTTGAAAAATCCATTCTGACTATTCTTGTTCATCTTGTTATCTTAGTATGCTTGGAAAAGGCTTCCAGGAGGATTTTCTCCATCACCTTTCCAGAGATCGAGATGAAGCTGACCAGCCTGTAGTTTCCCTGATCCTACTCCTTGCCCTTCTTGAAGATAGGAGTGACATTTACTTTCTGCCACTGCTCAGGAATACCCTTGTCCCCCAAATCCCTGTGACCTTCCAAAGATAATGGGGAGTATCCTCACAATTACATCAGCCAGATTCCTCAGCAGTCTGGTGTGCAATACATACATAAATTTAAGACAAGAAACTTAGTCTTTTTGGTCCAAGTCTGGCAAAATTATAAGGAACAGAATATGAGCTTTAAAATGAAAGCATGGAAAACCTTATGCCACTGGCCAGTAAGTATAATATTACCAAAAGTTATAATGTATTATTAGATACAGAGTTATAAAGACAATGTCTTTCCATAGAATCTAACGTCTACCAAAATAACAATAAAATAACACCACCATCACGTGCCAAATTGATTCAAGGAGAAAACATGATTCTAATCACTTTAGATCACTTGTCTGAGTATTGCTGGGGAGTCCAAACTTTGAGGAGTTTTGAGGGGTGCAATGTAGACTGCACCAGACCAGTTTTCCATCCTTAGCTCTCTTCTGCAAATGTTTCTGCTTGGGAGTTTATTACTGCCCAGAACTGAGATGTCCATAAACCACTAAGGAAGTTGTTCTACTGTCAGTGTCACCAAAGCAAGCTGGCCAAAGCAGATCTTAGCAGGAGTACAGAGGAGCGGAAACAATTCTGGAGGGAAGTGGGAGGGGTGAATGATAGAAATGATAATGTAAATGTGTTCAGATACTATGCTGCAGGACTAGGCAACTCCCTCTATCTGCATCATGAGAGTTACAACTTTCAGAGCTGATATGTAATTTAAATGCTTGAAGATGCCCTGTATTTTAGTAGAAAACAGACATAGAAATTCTTGCTGTGTCTGTCATTATGAATATCATTGAAATCTTATTATATTCTTAAAATTCTACTTTACCTTTTTAAAATTGAGAAAATATCCATTTATTTGATAATAATAAACCTTTCAAAGGGACTTTCCTACATGTATACTTTGAATGCAACTCCATGTGCACTATGAAACAATGTTCTGGATAAATATATCATGTAAGACTTCCAGGAAAATCCTTTCAAAGATTGTCTTATTTTAAAAAAATAAGAGATTTCTGGGCAAAGTGGACGGAGTTGGAGCAAAGAAGCAAGAAAAAAGAGAAGCAGCAGTGTGTGGTTGAGTGAGGAAAAGATATGTGATATGCAAATGTTTTCCCTTGTGTTTTGCACAAGGCACATATATTTGATTAATTTGCCAGTCTGTCAGTAGCATAATGCATGAAACTGTGGTTAGGGATCCAGAAAAAATCAATCTCTGACATCTTCAAGAAACCTATCAAACCATGTGTATAGAAAAGCACTTGGAAGTGTACAGGTGATAAAGGATATTTAAATGTTATACTAAATGTTATACTAAAATGAGAATAGTGTACTTACATCCTTATATTTCATCTGTTACCTGCCTGTCCTTTTGCAGCATCTCTGTTGCAAATGATAGTGAAAATGAAACAAGTGTTCTGTATCTGGTCTGTTAACAAAAAAAGCCTAGAATTTCCCTATGTAATATTACTTAACACACTTATTTTTTTCAGTACTGTCTCAAAATATTTGACTTCTTTGTCGCTATTTACACAGGGAATTCTATCACTCTTTCTCAATGTTTGTCCAGAGGATTGAGTAGTGCTATAATCTCTGTTCAAACCCTGCCTTTGTGACGTCTTTGACAAATGACTTAAAAGAAGTTTTCAACTATAATTTTCACTTGAACATATGTGGGACCTAAGTTATTGCCTATCGTCTTTTGAAATCTGGGGACAAAAAAGCAGAGTGAGAGACATTGGGTTGCAGAAATCAGAATATAATCACCCTAGTTCTCTAGACCAGGATGCTTCTGGGCAGGGGAGACTCTTACCTTGGGGATAGCATCATCCATCCTCACCAGAACTTTATAACTTCCCTAAAAATCTTTCTGGATAATATTTCCCTCCTGCACTAAGTGCATTGGCAGACTCACTAGCACCAAACCTGTCCTCAGAACACACCAGGGTAGGAATTATGAACTGGAATAGGAAGTACACAGGAGAACCAGAAGTACATTGTGTCTGCATAGTGGTCCTCAGCTGGAGAGTTTTGATTTCTGTTGAAGTTCCAGGATGACTGTGGAGGTCCTCAGGCCCTTTAGACAGCAGTTAGGCAAGCTGACCCTTCCCTTAAGTGCCATTTCCTCTTAGTGAATGGGCCAAAGCCACTGACATGCCTCAGGCATTTATTTTCTGTGGTACAGAAGATGCAGAGATGGCTGTGCTGGCTGTGACTCTTCGGAGAGAGGGAGTTTATTACCTTCAGTGTGGTGCCATGCAAACACAGCAATATTACATTCAGGCCTGAAGGAGTCTGCGTGTAGCTTCTCTGCGTGTAATGTGAGTTGGCCGGACCCAACTTTTCCTACGTTTGCTATATCCAAGTGGGAGGCTCGGCTCCAGGAAAAGATATTTAATTCTCTGCAGATCAGGATCTGCTGCCACAATAAGAACATTTGAACATACACCAGCAGCCTGGTATAATACACTAAACACACATGCCATTAAGTATGAACACTGGTTCATACACTATGGATGCAACAAAGCTCCTGCAGTCTACAGGCTAAAAGTATGCATGCTTTATGAACCAATTTCATCCACTGTTCATTAAGAAAGCCATCACCACAGTAACTTTTATATTACAAGTCACTACTACTATCTCTAAGACCTTTAAGCACATAGCAACAAAAAATACTGCTGGAACACCTTCATTTTAGTAGTGTTTGAAAGTTATAAATAAGGTTTACTAAGCACATTATAAGTATTAGAGAGAAGGCATGGGTGTTTAATACCCAGCTGACATAAATCAAAATCACATTATTAATTTCTAGACTTAATGATCTTACATCAAATTATGCCAGCCAAAGATAGCCTATTGTCATGTTTATCTTCTTGCCTTTATATTTCTTCTTCACCTTGTCATGTTAGCTATTCTTTTAAAAATGGTTGGTAATATGAATATTCTTGAAGAGAAAACACTTTATGCAACTTGCACTAAATAATAAGGTACATGTAGAAAAGCTGTGGAGAATCAAGTGGTCTTCCAAGGGACATGGAGCCACTTGCTCTGACCCTGTTGCTCAGTTCTCCACAGGAGTCTCAATTTCCAAATGCAATTTCCTCAATGACGTGATTCACATCACAGTAACTTTATCTAGTTTTATCACAGGGAGACTCAGCAAAAGACAGCTCCTGCTAGGGCTGTGCTAAATGAGAAGGAGGAGTGCAGCCACATAAAGGAGATTCAAAGTCATAGACAGGGAATTTTTCTCAGCAGATTGGTGATGGCAGAAAGTTAAAGTAAAAAGAGGAGGGTATAAGTTCTGCATCAGCTTTTCTCTGTGTGGCTGTAAGAACCAAGACATGGCAAACTCTGTGGGCTTTCATACTCATGGAAGTGATCTGCTTTTTGTAAATTAAGGGGAATGATCATCTCTCACTTTCCCTGTGGTTTTGCCTGACAAAATGGAAGATCTGGCTAACATTTTTTATATGCACATCCATACATGCACAAACTTCCCCCTCCTCATTGACTGAACAAAATATTCTTGACTAGACCTGATACAAATCTTTCCATTTATTGATTTTTTTAATGATTCGATTGTGGAGTTTTTAGGTCAGAACACTGTATTGCCCAAAATTATTTTTAATGAAAAAACACTTCACTTTAAAGACCTTTGATCTTCTTCCCCAAATGTGGGAGAAAGCAACTTTAAACCAATATATATAACCAACACACTTGGGGTTTTTTGTTTGGTTTTTTTTTTTTTTTTTTATTGTGGTGGTAGTAGTGAGAAATGGCTCAATTAAACTTGTTTATTTGTTTTCTGTAGTTAGTATAGTGATCTATCTTGCTAGTCATTTATACAACTATAGTATGCTCATCTGAGGCCAAAAACCAGACTATTTTTTATTTATAAAATAGATTGATGTAATCTCAAAGAATAGACTTAAATTAAATAAATGTTAAAAATAATAGGTTATGGTGTTTAAGAAAGTAATTCATATCCAAAGTGTGTGAATGCCATTGATGTGCTGTGATTTTCAGCTCAGTTCTTTGGACATTAACAAGATACTATTATTAACATTCAAAAATACTGTAACACAAGTACAGCAAATTCCAATTCAGCAGTAAGTAGTGTCGTGAAAGGTAAGATCCCCACATAAAATGGGTTTTCACTTTTTGCAACAATAGCATTAGTCCCTTCCCTCTCAGAGCATCTTCGTAATGGTGGGGCTTAACAGCTTCAGTTCTCTTTGCAGTCGTAGACTACAAAGACTATGACTGCCACTACTGCTGCATCAGTGGCTCTCAACTACACGTCATGTTTGAAGGCTGCTGTCTGCATATCACCATGTTTCCTGGGAAGTTTTGTGTCCTCTGCTGTTGCCGTATGACAAATATGATCCTTGGCATGAGAACTGTCTTCACGCACTCTGTTACCACTCGTCCCCACAAACCCTCATGCTTTAATGTCAATGTATTTTACCATATAACTAATGACAGCAGAATTATGCTTTATAGTTATTGAATAACACCTTGACTTTGACAATTCCTTGTAAGGTTACCAGATTTACTGACTTGTATTTTCTAATTCGCTTGAGATTCAGTCCTCCAGTATGTGGCTCCACACCTCTGGCTGTCTGGATTTAAGGAAGTAGAAGTTTGCCAGAATTTCACAGAATGAGCTCAGCATCTTACAGATAATGCTTTATTTTAGATTTCATCTTAGTACATCAACCCACTAAAGTTGAAAAGTTATTTTCATGTCATAATCACACATTTTCTTTTTTTTCCCCTTCAAATTATCCCTTGCTTTATTTCAGAACTGCAAACTTGAAGATCATTTCTAACTTCAGAAACAGGAGGGAACAATACAACTAGGAAAATGTTTGAATAGCTAGTCACAGGGATATTTAAAGGCAGTGGAAAATGTCAAGACTGTAAATTTAACTTTGACTTTAGTAGGAGGCTCAGAAAATGTTAAAGCATAACTTGAACAAGAGGGCAAGTCCCTGACAACCACAGCTATCATGCCTAATCAAAGTTAAGCTTCCATTGTGTGAACATACTCAGCTTGACAGAACATTACGTTGTTTTTCTTTAAAATGATACTCCACCAATAATTTCCACTGTCAATTAAATGAGAAAATATATATATTTAAAGAACACACTGTAGGCTGTAATTATATTTTTTAATGTTTTCATTTGACTTGTGGCTTAAATATAGATTTTTTAATGAGATACAAAGCTGCTGGCAGAACTCTCTTTAGCAATGGGTGAACCTCAAAAGCTTCAGAGGTTTGGCTCATTTCTGATAAACAATGAAAATGTTAGGTATTTAGTCAAATCTTAACTTGAACTCTGTAAGCCACCTGCAGATCTTCTTCAGTAGCTCCAAACTTTACGTGAGTTTCTGATGTTCTTGTAATATTTCAGCTGACCTGAAAACTGCAACAGAAACTTTTTATATTTTAGGTTAGATTTCTGTGTTTATAAATGAACTACTGTTATCATCCGATCTAAACATCCTTCAGTTTGGGGTACCCAGTTGTGGTTTTGATTTTGTTTTTTTTTTTTTTTTAAAGAAGTAAAGACATCTGGATCATCCCCATTTTGGGATGGTTGAAGAGGTTGCCTCCTTTTGCCCAGCTATTCTAATGGCTTTGCTGCCCACACACCAGGGGTAGCTAAAAATGTGGTCAGTTTTCAATTCATGGACTAACTAAAATTGTTCAGTCATTTCAGGTTATTCTACTAAAAAAGGATTTTATGAGTGCCCCTCACAAGCTTCTGATTCTCCCTGTATATCACTCAGTGCCTTAAACACCTCACACAGACCTCTGGATCCTGCTGCTGCAGAACCTGTTTGTAGGTTTAATGGTATGTGCAACCATGCAAAAAGTCTTCATAGCAGTGGGTGATGTTAGCTGAGTCCATAATAACAATACCAGAATGTACCATCGTATCCCCAGGTGGCACAACACCATTAAGTGCTATGGACAAGAATCACTGAAATATCAGGAGAGTACAAGTGGGAAGACAAGTCAGAGCAGGGAGCTGATCTAATTTTCCTTGGGGACTGGTACCTACTCCTAGAGGAATTCCTGAAACCTCAGATCCCTGCTGGCAATACATGTGAGGAAATGCTTCTCCGCTTCAGCAATTTGCTGGGAGCAAAGAGATGGAGATGTGACTTGCTTTCAGTTCCTTTCCCTCAGTGCTGCTGGGAGGGGAGGAGATGCCAGGCAGGGGGGCTTTGCCCTGTTTTTGGACAGGAGGTAGCAGGATGTAGGACAGGGACACACTGAGCCTGGGCGGTAAGAGCTATAGCTGCTTACCATGAAGGTTTAGGTGTATGGTGACATACACAAAACTAATACCACAGATAGTGAAATATAACACTGAATCTTAATAACGTTGGTATCAGGTATACACTGTTGCTGATCCAGCTGTATACTGCTAGGTCAGTATAGTGCTCATCATTAAATCTGAGACATGAGAAAGAAGAGGAGTTCAAGTCTCTTCCCCTTTTAGGATGTGCCTTGACATTAGAAAGTACCTATTTAAAGTTTTAAGGAAAAAAAATGCTTATTTAATCCAAAATATTTTGTTGCGATGTAATCATTATACACTGTCTGTAAGCTACCATCCCTTTTTGAAATACTTTGAAGGAAAGCTATGTCCCAGACTTCACCAGAGGTGGATTTAACAGTCTACACCTGTCATTATGCTTCTGTCTGTACAACACATGTTAGATAAAGCATCCTCAGGCAAGTTTTGTCCATTGGTAACCAAAAACCATAGAAAGAAGCCAGATAGATGGTATTTTTGCATGTCTATAGTCTGTTTCTAAGATCACCAGGAGAGTTTCCAAGCTCTGGTGACAAGCTGAACTCATTGGTTCTGCTATCCTATTTAATTGGCATTGGTATTACACAGGAGGCATTCAGCTTCTCTCTATGTGTGGCCGAAACCTGCCACCTTTTGTCCTGTGGAACAGAACTCTTCTCTATAATGAAATCTATTGACTTAATCTAGAGCTGAAGTTAAGATGCGGTAGATAAACATTGTATTAGTTACTGAAAGCATTAGAGTTACTTGATAGCTGGCTTTTAAGACTGGTGTAGTATATACATTGGGGTAGTTATGTACTCTGGCCCAAGTAATTAATAATACATCAGCATAACTGCAAAGTTCTGTACATAAATGACTGCAATTGCAGTGTAAATAACTGCATCATGTAACTACATTTAAAATGGATTTGTAGGAATATGAAAGAAAAAGATATTAAAAAGCAGTTCAAGAAATGGGACTAACCTCCCTGCTATAAGAAATATTGGTAATTGGTTAGATATAGTATAATTACATAAACTGCAACAACTCTGTAATTACAGAATAGGTATAGTGTTATAAAGTGTGATTGTTTCTTGTCTTATCCTAACTCATGGCCTGACATACAACTTGAAATGACTTCAGAAGAAGCAAGATTAATTTTTAGTTTTATGGACTTAGAATCTATTGAAGTAGATGGAAAACTCTGTTATTTCAATAAGCTTTAGACTGGGATATATAGGTAAAGTTATAATATAAGGAGTAATAATTAAGCCCTCTGAAGAAAATGTGAGTTGCTTCTTGCATTCATACTTAATATTCCACTGTTAAAGTGATTTTGACAAATAGAAGGAGTTAAGGAGAGGAAGAGAGAGAAAGGTTTGGGAAGATTATCCCCTTTTGGAACAATTGGGAATTGGGATCTAGTCCAGACAGAGATTTGGGCACCTTGTCCTCCCGTCTTGTTTTCTGCACTAGACTCAGCCTGGGGTTCTGTTATTAATGAGGTTTCCCAATGCCTTGCTGTGATGCCAATTAGGAATGCTATTGCTATAAAAACAATACTCTTATTTTTGTTATTTTTTTTCCTGTGTATTTTAGTAGTCCTGTGTTATGTTTGATGAGGAACTAGAAAGTATGGAGCCAACTAAACTGTTGTTTTTGTAGATCTTGGATATCAAATGGTATCAATGCTTACAATGCTTTCATTGTCTGCAGAAGGCAGGGGCTCTATAGTCCCTTCTGGAAACACTTCTAAGATAAATTACAAGATAAATGCAATTCAGAAGAAGTAAAGGGAAGAACTGTGAACTTCACTATTTTTAAAGATGATTAAGACAAAGGTATATGCTGATGTGACAAGGGAAACAGCTGCCAGATACAAAAATTTGCTGGATTTAAAGAGGGAAAAAAAACCCAAATAAAAATAATGAAATATTAGATGTGGGATTCCACATCCAGCAACTTTAGTCATCACAGTAGGAAATCAAACAAGAGAATTTAATGAACCAGAGTTGGCAGAGAAATTTCTTAATAATTTGGAGAAAAGAAACATCAGTGATTTTGTAACTTGTGGCACTGGCCTGTCAGTTACAAAATGCATTTGACTGAATGTAATGGATTTGGAACAAAGCATGTGTTACAAAGCTTCATGTAAATTGCAACCCTGTAAATATGCTGGAAATTTTAAGCTTCAATTTTCTTCTTCTTTTTAAGTCGTTCCACCCCCCCCACCCCCCCCCGAGGGTTCTTGCTTGGGTTTTTTGTTGCTTTTCTGTTTGTTTGTTTATTTGTTTGTTTTTAATGCCAGATATCTTCATTCAGGTTAAAATTTCTTTTCCAATCATATTTTATTCCTGTTTGGTTTACTAGGTCTCTATTAAAAACATCATAAATAACCACTCAGCTGAGCAACATAAAAGAATTACACTGGGCTTATGGAAGCAGAAAGCTATTCATTACAACTACCTGCTACCTTTGGTGTAAAGAAATACTACTAGGACGATCTGAGAATTTGAGAATCTAGTTTATAGCATGAGATGGCATACCTTTTGTGTACCACAAAAAGCAGTAAAGAAAGTCACAATCTGCCTGTCCTTGACCCAAAAGTAGTGTGAGATACTCAGACAGTTCTTTGGCAACACACTGTCCAACACTCTGCTGATACGGCACTTCACATTTACTCTGCTTCCAGGGTTTTCTGTGATTCCTTGGGTGCAGAAGTTGCTTAGTTTAGGAAGTGGACAAAGAGTTCTGACCACCAGAGGAAGGAGATACTGAAAGATCTTTCCCATAGGAGTAACAGACTTCAGAGCAGTAGTTAAGGAGTTTTCATCATCATCATCTTCTTTAGCTCTAATTTTTGCTGATGAATCCAATTTGAACAAGCAGTTGGAGAATTTCATCTTGTAATGCTTCAGAAATTAAATATTTCAGCATTTCCAAAATGAAACATTCTCCTTTTGGCATACCTGCTATTCATCAAACCTTTTCATCTCCTGAGGAACTTTGATGCAGAGGCAGAAGTCCTAACTCTTTGATGTCTTTAACTAAAGGGGAGCCAAGACATCAGCTGGATTTTACTACTTTTAAGAAATATCTGCTACTCTACAACTTGCTGGATGTAATAAACATGAGAGAAAGTCCTGTTGTTATGGCATACACCTTCCTGAGAGAAGATAAATCTTCTTATGTGTCTGCTGGACATTGACAGATGACCTTTTGTGTCTTTCATGTCTGAGCGCTCACACAGCGCTCAGCTGCCTTTCTTGCTCCCCTGCCAAAGACTCCTTGCAGCAGCAAAGGCAGAACAGGGTGCACGTCTGTCCCTTACCCAACCAAGCGCAGTCCACTGTATTTAAAATGTCAGTGACCTCAGTTTGGCATTGTCCAAGGAACAAGGGAAGCTGAGTCATAGACATTTTTCCCACTCTGCCTCACTTGTAAGGAAGCACTGACCCCCGGCAAGGACACTGGAGAACTGGTCTCAAAACCAGCCCCCAAAATGACCAAGGAATCTCTCAAAGATATAAGACTAATCCTCCCTACTTTATCCATTTAAGTTGCCCAAATGAATTAAATTGTACCAGCTTGTAATTACTTAGGAATAATTGTTTCCTACCTATTAGGAATATATACAGTAATCTTGGTATGTTTATGATCACTTTGGATTTGAAATGGCAAGGGGATCATGGTCTTCAAGTGATAACCTGCAAGCCAGCAGTTTGGAGGTGATTATAAACTAAGCTCAAAGTTGTCATTAGACTATAGTGTTAATCACTAGATGGCAACAGGAAGAAAAGATGGTGCTAGTTACAATGAGCTAAATTATTAGCTTTAAAATTACTAGGGAATCTAATAACAATACAATAATAACAACATCCATGGAAGAAACTACATCCAGAAGCATTTCAAATTTCTGACTTTAACCCCCTTGCAAAGATCAATGTAAACTTCTGCTAACATTTAGCAATTAATTATTGATAACTCAATTTAACTCACTCTCTGTGCTGTTTACTGAAATTAAAGTCATTTAGTAATCAATAATCATCTTTATAAAACAAGTAGAAAAGTTAGCTAACAATAGTGCAGATCAATAAATTAGCTCATCTAATAGAACATAATATTTTAGTTCAGCACTCTATCTAAGCAATAGTATGCACTATTTTCACTGAAGCAGCCATGAGGAATATGGATCCTTTGCACAATTTCCATCATGAAAATAAAAAAACATCCCAGTGATGATGGACTTAGATTTTTTTCTTGGTTGCAAGTTTACAAGTATGCAAGAAAGCATAAATGGTCCTGTTCCCTTAAATGCAGTTGGACTGAATAAGTAAAATCACCTGGACATTAGGAAGCCTTTCTTTACTGAGAGGGTGGTCAAACACTGCAACAGGTTTCCTAGAGAGGTGGTCAATGCCCCAGGCCTGTCACTGTTTAAGAGGCATTGGGACAATGCCCTTAATAACATGCTTTAACTTTTGGTTAGCCCAGAATTGGTCAGGCAGTGGGACTAGATGATCATTGTAGGTCGTTCCAACTGAAATAGTCTATTCTATTTTATTCTATTCTATTCTATTCTATTCTATTCTATTCTCCCTTTTCCCGCTTCTTGGTTCTCCTTTTATTCTGCCTTCATCTGTACCTTTCTCTGTGTGAGTTCCCTCCCAAAAAATCAACGAGGACCTAAGTACTTTCTAGTCCCAGTTTTGCTTCAGCCATATTCAAATCTGGTATTACTGAAGTCTGTTGCTGGCCTTGCAAATTCTACTGTCCTAAAGTACACCTCCCCCGGCACACCTTTGAACCATTCCCACACATCCTATCACTGGATACCAGGGAGAAGAGATCAGCACCTCCCTCTCCACCTCCCCTCCTCAGGAAGCTGTAGAGAGCAATGGGGTTGCCCCTCAGCCTCCTTTTCTCCAAACTAGACAAGCCAGAGTCCTTAGCCATTCCTCATAGGACATTCTTTCCAGCCCTTTCACCGGCTTTGTTGCCCTCCTCTGGACACATTCAAGGATCTTCACATCCTCCTTAAATTGTGGGGCCCAGAACTGCACACAGTATGCAAAGTGAGGCCGCACCAATGCTGAATACAGCAGGGTAACCTCTTTTGACCGGCTGGTTACACTGTGTTTGATGCACCCCAGGATTTGGTTTGCCCTCTTGGCTGCCAGGGCACACTGCTGACTCATATTGAGCCTGCTGTCGACCAGCACCCCCAGATCCCTTTCTGCAAGGCTGCTCTCCAGCCACTCCTCTCCCAGTTTATACTTGTGCCTGGCATTACTCCGTCCTAGGTGTGGAATCCGGCATTTGGTCTTGTTAAATTTCATCCCACTAATCTTAGTCCAATACTCCAATCTATCTAGATCCCTCTGCAAGGTCTCTTGTCCCTCAAGAGTGTCAACAGCACCTCCCAGTTTGGTATCATCAGCACACTTGCTCATGGTGCATCCTGCATCCAGATCGTTGATAAATATACTGAACAGAACAGAACTGAACCCTGAGGAACACTGCTGGTGACCAGTCACCAGCCAGATGTAGCTGCATCCACTACAACCCTTTGAGCCCTGCCCTTCAGCCAGTTCTTCACCCAGTGCACCATGAACCTGCTCATCCCACAGTTGGACAACTTGTCCAGAAGGATGCTGTGAGGAACGGTATCAAAAGCCTTACTAAAATCCAGAAAAACTATATCCACTGCCTTCCCTTCATCCACTAGGCGGGTGACCCTGTCATAGAAGGATATCAAATTAGTTAAACAGGACTTTCCCTTTGTGAACCCATGTTGACTGTGCCTGGTGATTACATTATTCTTTAAACACCTTTCAATAGTACTCAGTATAATCTTCTCCATAATCTTTCTAGAAACTGAGGTTAGACTAACAGCTCTGTAGTTCCCTGGGTCTTCCCTCATGCCCTCCTTGTAAATTAGAATAAGATTGGCTAGCTTCCAGTCAGCGTGGACCTCCCCAGACCCCCAAGACCTTTGGTCGATGATTGAGAGGGGTCCTGCCATAACATCTGCTAGCTCCTTCAGTACTCTGGGATAAATCCCATCAGTCCCCATGGACTTGTGAACACTCAGCTGATACAGCTGGTCCCTTACAACTTCAGTGTCCACAAATGGAAAGCCACTGTTCCCACACTCATGGTCCGCCCCCTCAGGGGGACAGGCAGCCCAAGGTCTATCAGTATTATTAAAGACTGAGGCAAAAATCACATTGAATGCCTCTGCTTTTTCTTCATATATATTAGTCAGATAACCACCTTCAAGAAGTATTGGTCCAATGTTTTCTTTAGACCTCCTCTTGCTATTAACATACTTTAAAAAGCCCTTGTTATCTGAAACAACACTGGCCTGTTTCAGCTCTAGTTGAGCTTTGGCCTTTCATGTCTTCTCCCCGCATATATGAACCACGGCTCTGTAATCTTCCTGCAAAGCCTGACCTTGCTTCCAGAGATCATACAACTTCTTTTCCTCTTGAACTCCAAAAGGAGTTCCCTGTTCAGCCAAGCTGGTCTTCTGTCCTGCTTCCTTGACATATGACACAGGGGAATTGCCTGCTCCTGTGCTTCTAAAAGGTGGTTCCTAAAGACTGACCAGCACTTGTGCACTCTTAAGCCCTCAAAAGCAGATTCCCAGGGTACTCTGCTCCTTGAATAGGTTAATGTTTGCTCTCCTGAAGTCCAGGGTAACAACTCTGCTTCCCTTTCTCCTCATTACACTGAAAATTTTAAACTCAACCATTTCATGATCACTGTAGCCAAGACAGCCACCTACCATCACATCCCCCATGAGTCCTCCTCTCTTCCTGTTCACAGATATCTAGTCTGGGAGGGCATCTTTCCTAGTTGGCTTACTGAGTGCCTGTGACAAGGAGTTATCATCTCCTATAAACTTCAAGAATTTCCAAGACCTGCTCATCACAGCAGTATGATATTCCCAGTTCATGTCTGGGAAGTTGAAATGTCCCATAAGGACAAGGGCTACGGATCCTGAAATTTCTCCTAATTGCCTATAGAATAACTCATCCGTGCTTACATCCTGGCTGGGCGATCAATAGTAGACACCCACTACACCACCTCCTTTGTTTTCCATCCCCCTAATCCTCACCCAGGGGCTCTCATCATTAACCGTAAGGGCTGTATAATCGAACCTCTCCCTTACATATAGTGCGACACCTCCACCTCGCCTGCCCTCCCTATCCCTCCTGAACAGCCTGTAGCCCTCCATCCCGGCACTCCAGTTGTGGGACCAAGTCTCACTAATATCAATGATATCGCAGCTCTGGGAGCTGACCAACGCTTCCAGCTCATCCTGTTTGTTTCTAATACTGTGTGCGTTGGTGTACAAGCATTTCAGATACATACCTGAGCTCTCTGTGCTCCCAGGAGCAGTGTAAATGTTCCCACTAGCATTGCCACCCTCAGGCGATACCGTACCAACCCTTGGCTTGCCTACTGCAATCCTGTTGCTATTCCCTTCCCCCATCCTACCATAATAAGGTAGGAATGTCTTACAACTGGTTCTCTCTGGGTGTGCCTGCCAGCAGCCCTGTGCTTGATCACTACAGCGTAAAGCAGGACAAAAAACTCACTTGTTGTTCTGCCCATACCAACTGTGCCCAACCTGTTTATGTTGTCAGGAGGACAGGGAGAGGAATAGGAGCACCTTTCCCCGATAGCAGGAGAGCTCTTAGGACAGATGGATTGAGCATGCTAGTATCACCACGCCAGTGCCTTTTCCAGGCCTGGTGGCATCAGCATCTTTCTAAAAACATCCTAACAAAGACATTACATTCCTTATACAGACTGACAAAAGCTTCTTGTGCAGATAGCAGACCACTGATAAACTGCTGTAAGGCTTAGGACTGCCAGCTCTTCAGCTCTAACCACGAGTTTCTGAGCTGGGTGTCACCATAGAAATGTCACCTTCTAGATCTGTTTAGAGAAAACTTCGTGCTGAATGAAAGATGGGTGTCATAAAACCCTTCCAGAGACTGTAAGTGACTCTAACTGAAAATGAATCCTTCTTCAAAGAAAACTTAATAATTCCCATTCATCACATCCTTGGTTATAATGACATATAAAGTTATTGTAGATAAATCTTTCCCATTGAAGACTCTTGACTGGTTATTATATTAATGTTTTCCACAGCACATTTTGTAGTTTTTAAGGAGTTTATTTCAATTTATGTGAAATCATCATGTAAGAGAATGAAAGTAGAAGGACATGGACGATGAGTCACAGTCTTCCTAGTTATTTAAGACCGTGGGTGAACACAAATCTGAGTTGCAGTAAGGTACCTACCGAACAAAGGGTGGTACCGTGGAAGCCTGACTCAAGCTTTTAATGGAAATTTAAAAGCAAGTTAATCTGCTAGAGTAGAAACTACCATAACAAAATGTCACAAATGCTAGCATTCAAAATGTTCTCTTTTTCCAGATAAAAACCATACACTAATAACATTACAACAATCTAAATAATTCATCATCACAACAATTGCATTTGCTTTATCTTCAAATTTGCAATAAATACAGTTATGAACTCATTCTAGAAATGTTTTCTGCAGAAACTACATACAACCAACAAGAATCACAGTATTTTAATTATTCATGCATTATAGCAATGGTCACTAACTATGCATCTAATTCTATGGGTTTTTTACTGAACCTTTGTGTGTTGAAATATTCCGGCCAAATCTGAGGAAAGTGGTAAGCAAAACAAGGTCTTCAGATAAGATGGCTCTTTATGGTTCAGTAGAGTAAACTGTAAGGAACAAGCCCAGCTCTCCTCATGAGAGAGCTTGAGTGCTGTTGAAAGGAGGAATTGAGAACAAGCATAGCAACACTAAGGGCTACGTTCACAAAAGGATTTACATCGCAAAAGTTTAATATTTAGGTGTCCTGAGTTCATACCCTGGCTGATAAACATCAAAGGCCAGATTATTCCCACAGCTGAGCAAAAACAATAGCTTTCCTGAGTTTTCTTTTGAACTGTACTTAGAAAAAAAAAGAAGAACAAAGAAAGTTTACTGGGTCTATTTGCCAACTGGAATGTTTCTGATAAATGCCTCACCATGAACAAGTCTCCCTACAAGGTGTTAAAAACCTTTTGATGTGTGCTTGGAACACCTTTCTTGCTGGATTGCAGTCCCTTCCTCTTTTCACATGAATGTGAATTCATTTCACATGAATTCATTCACATGAATGGACAGTGTGTAAAAAAACATTGTGCTTCATAGCCCAAACAGAGTCTCTGTGCTGTTTTCCCACAGTCCATTTCTAATTACCCTGTAGAATTGAATCCAAAACACTTTCTCACAAGAATGTAACTTTAAAGTCCTGATCCCATAACAAACTTTGGACTTCTTGGCCACAACCTAAATAGCTAAAATTGGTGTTGTTTCACTGAATCAATGGGATTTATTCCACCTATGGATTTTCTCCATCCATGAGGTGCTAAACACTATACATTTCTAGATCTATTCTCCCAACCTCAAAGAAGCTACTCAAAACCTTCAGGCCAAGTCTTAAACACTTCAGCTAACAACTTAAGGGAGAGAACAGAAACCTTAGAAAAGAAAGATTTAACATACAGCTTATTTTAAGGGTGTGTAATATCAGTCAATATTCTTCAGGAGAAAACTGAAGCTTACATGCTGGAGGTGGGATTTATCTACAGTGAATTTCTTTGATCTTTAAAACAAAGAAGAAAAGAGAAACATGCTGCTTAACTTTCAATAGCAGGGTGTTCAGTCAGGAAATAAAAATAAAAAAAATATTGTCAAAGCAACTTAATAAAGGAAATTTATTGTTCAAAGTCAATTCAGAGTATCTGTCCACCTAATGATGATACTTTGAATTATTTTGTGAGACAAAAATTCATTTAAGTAAAAATAATTTGGAGAAAATTAAGATCAATTGAAAAATTAATACATAGAAACTAACAATTGGAACTCAGATAGGCCAAGGGAAACATTGACAAGGTGGATAACCCAAGTAGCAAGGAGGAACATATATTTTGCACTGTGCAATGGGACATGTGGTATCCATTTCTTTCTATTGGCACCTAAAGCTAGAAGGAGGGGAAAAGAACGATGAGAATCAGATATCTGGAAAATAAAATAACTAGATTTGTTTAGCTGGCAATACAGAACACTGAGGCAGACATGGTACAGCCTTCACCTACTAGAAAAGCTACTGCAGAGGGGCAGGAACAATCTGTTCTCCATGTCCAGGGAGGCTAGGACAAGAATTAATGGGTTTAAACTGCAGTGAGGAAGATTGGAATAGCCATATGAAGAAACTTTACAGCAGTGAGGACAGCAAAGTACAGAAACAGACTGCCATGGGCAGCTATGCAGTTCACATCACTGGAGCTCTCTAAGGGCTGTTTAGATGCACATCTGCAAGGAACGATACCTATATTGTTGATCCTGCTTTGGGACGCAGGGATAGAGTAGATGACCTTCACCTACTTCGGATCTGTGTGGGTCTGTGAGATAGATAGTACAACACCTAATTACCACTTGTAACATTTAGGAATGTCCATGGGATGTTACATTGAAAAATGACACTTTTGAGGTTTCACAGCAAGTTGTTTTCCCTGACTTACATGTTAACAATCACCAGGAATACATCTGAAAAACACAAACAGAAAAAGGTCTGGTGTCCCCAATTCCCACTGCAGTTGGTAACAACGGTCCTGTTGATCTCAGGGTGAAAAAGATTAGGGACAAACAAAAAGTAATAGACCAAAGGCTCAATGCTGTAAATTATTCATAAAAAATTTTTCTAGTACCTTTTGCAACACATGCTGAAAATACACCAAATCTTACTATTTTCATACTGACAACCTACAAGAATGAATTCTCAGACTAGTGTTAGACTCTCCTTAGTGAATAAATTATACAAAACTCCACTTGAGGGAAGATCCTTATGTTACTATTTAGATCCTCTGGAAATGCCATTGAAAATCTAAAATGATAGCTAGCTAGCTAACTAGATAGATAAAACACCTGGTTGAAGTAGTAATATTTTCTTGTCACCTGACCTCTGTGTTCCCAGTTCCCCATTTATCTTTTTCATTTGCCATGCATTTAAAGTTTTTAATCTCTCTTTGAATCCTAATCCTACCTAGCACACTGGGCCCCAGCTCTTTCATGTAAATGTTGCTGTTAAAGTGGTCATGCATACAGAAACCCAGGGTCTTACTGAAGAATCTCACTTTTGAAATGAAGACTAAGAAATATTCAGTAAGATAACTATAAACAGACAAAACAAAGTAGTGAGAGATATTAATGAATGATGGCCAGGTGGATTTATGTCTGAAGGCATACAACAGGCTATACAAGCAATCTTCACATTGCTGAAGAAATTAATCTCTGAAGCCATTTGCAGTCCTAGACTGAGATGAAGAATAGAAGGGACTGTTCCCCCTTTGCAAAAACAATCTGGGAAAAAAGCACACAGAAGGAATCTGTGTGCTGCAGTCTGGAGGAGGGATAACCAACAAGCAGACCAGAGCAGGCTAGGTCTGGACTACAGAACAGTTTTATCTCTTCCCTTGGTGTGCTGTTTGAATGATAAGCCAACCAAATTGGGTAATGTGGGTTCTGGAAAATGGGAAAGGGCAGACTCCAATCAGGACTGAAAGGATTTATTAAGTCAGCTACAGAAGTGCAAATGTAGTTATTTTGCTCTGAGCCCCAGGTTTCTGCAAGGAAATGAAAGCACATAGAAGTTGGCCAGCCCTTGCCTAGATATTGATCAGTCATAAGTTAAAACCAGAAGGAAACCTTAGTTTACCTGCTTTAATCTCCTAAATTTCACACAGACCATAACTTTTCACTAAGTTACATTGTTTTGAGTCCAGTTGTGTGAGTTTATCTAAAGCATGTTCACGAGACAGGTATCCAGTTTGATCTGAACACAAAAGGAACAAAGTAACCCATCATTGCTTGCAGTTTTTCATCCTCTCCATCCTTGCCAATGCTCGATTATCCCATAGTTAAAAATACGTGTTGTAGTTCTCATTTGAACTGTTCTAGCTTTAACTTCCAATGGTTTTCATTCTTATAATATCTTTTTTCAAAAGATTGAAGAGGCCATTAGCAACCGCTATTTTTCTCCCCTGAAGATCTTTATACACCTTAATCAAGTCACTGCTCAATCTTCTTTTGATAAGTTATGCATACTGAACTCTCACTGGAAAGCATTTTCTCTACCCATCAGAACATTTTGCAGCTCTCTGTTTCATCAGATTTTCCCAGTGAAAGAATGTGGCATATACAGTGGAAACCAGCAAGAAGCAATTCCAGCTCTGAAACTTTACGTCAAAGTTTCCTCAGGGTTCCTCATTCATTGTCCTGAAATCTTTTAGGATCAGCCATTTACCATTTTCCATCTATTTGCAGCTAGGTTGGGTCAAACAATACTCTGAAATGTCATTTCAAATACTGATGCTTCATATTAATCACCTGCTAGAGTGGTATTTGACATCATATCACTAATTGCTCTAACTTCACAAGTAGCTGATCTACTATTAGACAGCTAATGTTTAATATCATCATTGACAACTCTGCATGAGTTGAGCCACTGAATTGTATCGTCGTGCACGATGAGACACAAATTCTTATTCTCCTCCTCCTCTATCAGACCTCTGAGTTCATAAATAATAAAGGAAATTTACTCCAAAACTTGCATGACAAATGTCAGAGGAATGTCAATTTTAATTCTTGGGAGGATTAAAAGGGATATTTATGCTGCTTCACTATAGGCACCCGGTATGTGTATGTAATTTAGCCTTTTTACATTCCTAATGAGTGTGATTCAGTGCAGGAATTTAACTGGTGTCAGAAACTATGGCTTTTTTTGGGAAGAATCTGTACTCTAGGAAATGCCCTAAGTGTTATTTAAGATGCCCACTTTTTCTTCCTGTTCGCATTCTCAAATTTTGTTTGCGTGGGAACCAGAAAATAGGAAGAAAGAGACAGAAACAATAGCCTGTGCTCGGGTAGCTTCTCAAAAAAAAAAAATTGACATGGCACAAACTTTCTATCATTAGAAAGTTTGAATAACCCCTTTTGTTGCTGCACCCATCAATGTAAATCTTTAAGGGACATTTGACCTGCAATTCTGTGAATTCCAGCTTACCCTCTGTTACTCAGTCTGGTGAAAAAGCTGGTAGATAGAACGGAGTTATTTAACATTAACTGAAAAAAAGCTACATTACGAGAGTAGAGTATGCTGCTGGGAAAATAAAAGGAAAACCTACCTCTCAACATTATGAGATTAGAGGCCTCTGAGCATTAGACTTACATTAGAAGAGCAAACTTTCACTGGTAAATTGAAGGTGTATGTTCAAAAACCATCCTGACATAATAAGCAGCCAGTAGCATACTCTCTCCTAAGGGACAAGGACCAGGGACAAGGAGTAAGGACAACCCAGACCTCTGCCTTGGCCTTGTTGAGTGTGCCAGGCAAGGTCCAGTAGATGTCACAGTGCTAGAACTAGTCAGCTGATGCTGGCACCAGAAACAGGCAATAATGAATGCATTGGCACTCCTTGCACTTAGTTTTTAAACAAGAAGACACAGTACTTGGACAACAAGGAGGACATAGAGGTAAACAGACTGATCGATGCTAGAAGGCTACAAAGCACTGTAGGCTGGCAATTAGAGTTGTACCAGACCACTGATCATATATGTGTGCATTAAATTTGTTCTTTGAGAACTTTATATTCTTTCAAAGAATATGCATTACCTGACCACTTCATAAATGCTGAGAATCATGTAGCATAAGGTAAACACTATTTCAGTCAGTAGAAACAGAAAATAAAATGTTTGTGGAGTCTTAATATAATGGTGTCAGAAAAGGCACAATTTCAACTCTGGCACAGATGACACGGGTGATGACTAAACATCTGCCTCTCTCATGTCTGATGTTACAGTAACTCAAGGAATCCCTCAAACATAATCAGAACAGATCTCTGTCATTCAGAGAAATCTGCTAAAAAGATATTCTAGACGCACTGAAAGGACAGGCCAAATTTACCTATAAAATAATGCTGACAGACTTAGTAAGTACAAGTTTGTACTCAGGTTTTCTGGAGTATTAAAATTAAACAAATTTTATTGTGACATGTTCTCATGTCTACATTTCATAAGGAAATCTATGGTAGGACTACGAAAGCTAATAATCTTAACTGAAATGCACAGTGTAGCCCTCAGCACTGAGCTGCTGGCTCATATAGGCACGTGCTTGAAATAAAACATGTTTAAATGCTATCCTGAATCAATGTGCTCTTTTTAATGGAGACTTCCAAAGACAAACAAAAGACATTTCATGGTCAATACATATGGGGCACTTTAATATTCATTTTCATGTATTTTTGTATGTATTCCTCAATGAGTTATTTCTTTGTTCATTTTGTTAATTTTTTTTTAGCTATCATGTAGGACTGGAAAGTACTCTCCTAGGACATCAGTGCAGATCTATGCTCTTACAGCCAGGCACAGCATATATTGATTAAGATCTATCTTAAAAAAAAATTAGCTTTCTTACTGGAAGGCTACTCCAGAATATCTAGATTCCTCCAGCCCAAATCTCCAGTGCACATATACAAAGAATGCTCAAATTGTATGTTATTGATTATCTTTCTTTGCAGGGATTCAGTTTAGTCTCCTGTATCCTGTGAAATTTCTCATCAGGTTGGTAAATGAATACTGGGGGTGTCTCCTCATGCATCGTTAGGAACTCTTTTCAGTAGCTCAAGCCAATAATTAGAAAGAAACACAAAAAGAGATTCATTTATTCTCAAGGGTGATGACTTACCTATAGGGGTATACACGACATAGATTTTCTTCTAAGACACGTGATGGGTGTGAAGAAATATGTAAGAGTCAATCATTTACAGTTTAAATCAGGATCATGTAATGTGTAATTCTCACCCCAGAGGTTCAGCCACCCATGATCAAGCACTAGTTTGGTCCAGCTGCGTTGATCTTGACTCAGTTACTAAGAAAATTGTGACAAGGTGTGACAAAGCATGTGAGCTAAATCCATGCAAGATAACAAAAGCAAAAACACAGCTAGAAATGTAATTGTTGAGACACTAACAGTTAACACTTTGAGGATTTTGGAGGAAAAAAGCTGATAAGGAAAAATATAATTCCCCATATGGGGGGGGAGAGGGGAGGAGAGAGACAGACAGACAGACAGACAGACAGACACTAAAAAGACTCCAGGATGGCAGCTCCACAACATCAAGGATCAGCTCCTTCCAAGGAACAGCAAAGACCAACCCTTCCTGCCTGATGCACAGCTCAGTGTCCTGGTGTCTCTGCAGGGGCGGGGGCGTAAAACTTAGCCTTCTGTCTGTCTGTCTGACCTGGCTGTCTATTATCTGTATTAACCAGTAAGTTAAAAATCTGCATGTGTTTTGTATACATCCTGCTGCAGAGTATCTGTGTATTCAGCAAATGTGACCCAGAGAGGAAGGATTACCAAGAGGCTTCACTGCTGCAACTGGTCCAAGCTTTGCTGGATCAACACCCCTAGCCATAGCCTGTCTTTACCTTACCTACTTTCTAGTGAGCAGAAAACCTCTCTTCCGTTCTTGAGCTTTGATTGCTATAATCTCTGTGTCCATAGTAGTGATGATATAGGGTAATAAAAGTCAGGTGTCCTGGTTTTGGCTGGGATAGAGTTAATTTTCTTCCTAGTAGCTCGTATAGTGCTGTGTTTTGGATTTTAGTATGAGAATAATAGTGATAACATGCTGATGTTTTGGTTGTTGCTAAATAATGTTTGCACTAGTCAAGGACTTTTCAGCTCCCATGCTCTGCCAGGTGCACAAGAAGCTGGGAGGGGGCACAGCCAGGACAGCTGACCCCAACTGGCCCAAGGGCTATTCCATACCATATGGCCTCATGCTCAGCATATAAAGCTGGGGAAGAAGAAGGGGGTGGGGGGAATGACATTTGGAGTGATGGTGTTTGCCTTCATGAGTAACCATTATGCGTGATGGAGCCCTGCTGTCCTGGAGATGGCTGAACACCTGCCTGCCCATGGGAAGGAGTGAATGAATTTCTTGCTTTGCTTTGCTTGTGTGTGCAGCTTTCGCTTTACCTGTTAAACTGTCTTTATCTCGACCCACGAGTTTTCTCACTTTTACCCTTCTGATTCTCTCCCCCATCCCACTGCGGGGGGAGTGAGCGAGTGGCTGTGTGGTGCTCAGTTGCCGGCTGGGGTTAAACCACAACATCAGGAAAGACTGAAGTCTGTTTTCTCTGCCTTTTGGAGTAAATAGGCAAATATTTAGGTAGGAAGTGAGACTTCAAGCAGGAATCCAAATTTCTCCTTTACTTCACTCCTCTTTTGCCTATGGACCTTCCTCACTCTACAGTCTCCATAATCCCACTTGTCCTTAGGTACTTCAGGAGAAGAGAACAAACTGTGATACCTGGAGTTCTGAGTTTACCCATTTTTATTCCTAAGGGCTAGAACAGTTTCTAACCCTGGGTATGTCAACATTCTGCTAAAAGAGATAGAAGGGGGACTGTTTTTTAATTCAAAACCTGATCCTATTGAACACATCACAGTAGATGACCACAGAATTTATTGGTAAGAAACTTGTTTGTTGGAGCTTAATCTCTGATTAACAGCTCTCTTTGGCTCTATTTGGCATTCATACGGGGTCATTCTGCTGAGATGAAAAGTGCATTTAAAGCTCTTTCTCATTCTTTTCTGAGCAAAGCATGACCTAGATGCCAAGCCTATTACAGTCTAATAGAAATAGCTTGACAATCACCAAACTCATTTAACTGTGCACATTTTCTGTGTATCTTTTCAGCTTTCTGAGACCTGTTTATAAGACTCAAGGTGGAATGCTGCATGTAAGGGCTGGGTATTTACAATAAGGTGATAATATAAATTTATTGAATTTACACTTTTCGCTCTTAGAGAAATATGTTGTACAATCCCTATGCTGCCTTTTACTCAAGGGTCATAAACAGTTGCCATGAATCAAATTTTGCAGCATATTTTTGATATAAGGATACATTACACGCCCCATTTTGTGGATGTGCAAATAGCCACAGGAAAGTAATATGATTTCCCAAGTGCCTCAGAGCCAGGCAAAATTTCTTTCATCTAATATTGTCTGTCTATGGGTCAAGTCTAGCCAGAGTGTCTTCATGACCTTTATTGCTAAAAAGAGATGTTTGTCCAGAGAATGATGTATCTCGCCTATCTTCCACCTTACATTATTCCATGGTTCTACCTTAAATATTTATCTTAGGCTGAGATGGATCACCCTATGGATAAAGTCACTTGTTTCCATTTGCTACAGAGGGAGCTTTGATAACTAGTTTAGACTTGGCAGCTTTTAGACAGCTAAAGTTAGACAGCTATATTATTAATATTAGGTGATATGGAGGCCACCTTTAATGATAAATAGAAGCTGGACTTATCAGTTCTTTCTCTGTCTTGATTTACAAGATCTGGATTGGATATATTACAGGTCTGTTGTACTTACTGCCATTTACGATGTGTCTTCCTTGATTTGGCAAAGAACACTATCAACAGCAACAGCAAAACCCGACCAAACACCCATCCTTGCAAATTGGTACAGGATTTCATCGACAAAACTGGAAGTTATAATAATTAACACTACTTGAGCACCTTGTCCTTTTAGAATAACTCTCACCTAACAAGAGAACTAAATGTAAACAATTTAAGTAACTCTTACTGCAGCCATTTAGACTTTAAGCTACCTGGGCCTGAAGCAGTTACTCATGTAGAAACAAGAGTGAAAATATACAACGAAACCTTTCAGGATTTTTCTATCTGATTTTAGGTTTTGGGTTGGGTTTGGGTTTGTTGGTCTTTTTTGATTACATAATACTGTTAGTAGATGCCTGCAGTGAACTTATTGTCTTTTAACATCTCTCAACTCCACAAAAGAAAGGAGCGGAAATAAAATCATAAAAATTTGGGGAAAAAACAACATTGGCTTTTTAAATGGTAGCACACTTTCATTTAGGCATCAGAGCCCGACATAGTGTAAGTAATGACAGAGCCACATCTATGTTTGATCTCTTTGGCACCTCATTCTTCTTTGGGGGATTGATCACTAAGAAAATTATTCAGAATTATTAGCAGAGGAACACAGACGTAAATCAGAGATTGGATTCACAACATGAGATGAATTCCTATAGGGATCAAAAAACTCAAAGCACAGTCTTCACACCATTGCTGAATTTGAAGAGAAAGTTATTTCTGTGGCTTAGGAGTGGATCCTTGTATTGTGAATAACACTGTGGTAGTCAAGAAAATGAGATATAAATGATGGTAGTGCTCCTGCAGCTCACAGGAGCAAGTCAAGAATGATTTTGCCGTCTATTAGAAATAAGCTGGGACTTAAAAATTACTTGAGTGGTTTGGCCTCTCTGACACTGTGACCTAAAGAAGTTGAGAATCATTTTGGAAAAGCGCTTGCTATTCTTTAGCTTTGGGAAGCTTCAGGAATTATTTAGATAGTATGAAATAAACACAAACCAAGCTTTATTCAATGCCCCAAACCACCACCCATTTCTTACTTGCAACAGCCCCGCCAATTACCTCTGCCTTGGGACAAGTTGGAAAACAAGAACAAATGGCAAATGGTTAATACAGGCCTCTGCTTCAGTTGGTTTAGCCATACTGGCTTTACTCTAGTGATATTTCTAAATGGCAATCAAGCTGTAACTCTGCAGTGATTATTACTTTCAGGGAACAATAATTGTAATAGCTTCAGTCAGGGGACTGTAGTCTCCCTGATTCTCTGCAAAGGAAGCTGAGAGAAAAATATCAGCTTGCCTTTTTATTTTTTTTCTTAACTGTATCTTAAACAAAAAGGAGAAATGTCAATAGAGACCTTTCTAGCAAAGTGTTATTGGCAGCAAAGGTAGTTTTTTTTTCTAATGTATAATTATATATGTAAAAGAAAAAAGAATTCTTTTCAAAAGCATTTCAAAATATATATATATTGTTCATGCCTGTATGTACTTTTCCTTTAGTGTCAGGGCCTGTATCATACTCTCAAGGTCTGTTTTTCCCATTTATGAATCCTTTACCATTTCCCCCTCAGAGCCAGACAATCCATGTGTTTTACCAAAGGGACAGAGGAGGGGAGAGGACTGCTCTCGTCTTCAGCTGTAGACTCTGCCCTTCCTCCCACCTCTGCTGTGAGGTGACAAACGTCATGAGAACACAGACTGTGCATCCTGTGAGTAACTTATACCACTGTCAAAATGTTTTGTGGTAACATTTGGTGAAGTTCCAGGAAAAGAACTTGCAGTCAAATTTCACACTAGCAATTCAGTCTGAAATTAAAAAAGGAACTTATCTTTTGTTTCCACATCCTCTTAGATAATACTGTTCAGGTGGTCAACCAGATATATATATGGGGAATATTTAAGCATTAACATGCCACATGCTTCAGTGAATGAAAATTATGATAAATGAGACAAGTCAAGAAAGTGTGATAGAAATGGTTCTGTCTCAAATTTATCTGCTCTGTCTCATATCAGATCTATGATTCTATGATTTTACACCAAATAGTGTCTTCCAACACCCAAAAATGCCTTTGCCCAGTTTCAACAGCCACTACTGTCAATACCTCCATGTACCCTCTGTCATTACTTTCCAAAGTACCTGTAGATGTGCTTATGTATGCATTTGACTCGAAGACTCGAAGGGGGGAGGGGGATAGACTCGAAGGGGGAGGGGGATAATATCAGGCTTGCCCGAGAGAAGCTGAGGGGCGACGTGCCATGGTTGGAGGGAGCGGCTGACAGCGAGGACAGTCGGCCTGAGTCCTCGAGATGCGCGGGGTACGCTGGGGCACAGCCGAAGTCGAGCGGAGTTGAGCCAGGGGATACTGAGGCAATGGGAGCCAAGAGGGAAACACCAGTGAAATGCCTCAAAGCACGCAAGGGGTGTTCTTCTATGAAGGAGGCACGGACGACAGCCCAGCTGAAGTGCCTCTACACCAATGCACGCAGCATGGGCAACAAGCAGGAGGAGTTGGAAGCCATTGTACGTCAGGAAAACTATGATATGGTGGCCATCACAGAAACGTGGTGGGGTGACTCGCACAACTGGAGTGCGGCGATGGATGGCTATAAACTCTTCAGGAGGGATAGGCGAGGCAGGAGAGGTGGTGGGGTAGCCCTATACGTCAGGGAGAGTCTGGATAGTTTAGAGCTCAATGATGGTGATGATAGGGTGGAGTGTCTATGGGTCAGAATCAGGGGGAAGGCCAACAAGGCAGATATTGTGGTGGGAGTCTGTTACAGACCCCCCAACCAGGATGAGGAGACAGATGAACTATTCTATAAGCAGCTGGGAGAAGCCTCACGATCGCTAGCCCTTGTTCTTGTGGGGGACTTCAACCTGCCAGATGTCTGCTGGAAATACAATACAGCAGAGAGGAACCAGTCCAGGAGGTTCCTGGAGCGTGTGGCAGATAACTTCCTGACGCAGCTGGTGAGTGAGCCAACGAGGGAAGGTGCCCCGCTGGACCTCTTGTTCACGAACAGAGAAGGACTGGTGAGTGATGTGATGGTTGGAGGCTGTCTTGGGCAGAGCGATCATGAAATGATAGAGTTTTTGATACGTGGAGAAGCGGCGAGGGGGGTCGGCAAAACTGCCACCTTAGACTTCCGGAGGGCGGACTTCAGCCTGTTTAGGAGACTGGTCGACAGAGTCCCCTGGGAGGCAGCCCTAATGGGCAAAGGGGTCCAGGAAGGCTGGACATTCTTTAAAGAGGAAGTCCTAAAGGCACAAGAGCGGGCTGTCCCCAGGTGCCGAAAGACGAGCCGGCGGGGAAGAAGACCGGCCTGGCTGACTAGAGAGCTCTGGCTCGATCTGAGGAGAAAGAGGAGAGTCTATGACCTCTGGAAGAAGGGGCGGGCAACCCAGGAGGACTACAAAGGTGTAGCGAGGCTGTGCAGGGAGAAAACTAGAAGGGCCAAAGCTGAGCTAGAGCTCAGTCTGGCTGCTGCTATAAAAGACAACAAAAAACACTTCTTCAAATACATTAGCAGCAAAAGGAGAGCTAAGGAGAATCTCCAGCCCCTAGTAGATGGGGGAGGAAACACAGTGACCAAGGATGAGGAAAAGGCTGAGGTACTTAATGCCTTCTTTGCCTCAGTCTTTATTAGCAGGGCCGAATGTTCTATGGGTACCCAGCCCCTGGAGTTGGAAGATAGGGATGGGGACCAGACTGGAGCCCCCATTATCCAGGGGGAAATGGTGAGTGACCTGCTGCACCACTTAGACACTCACAAGTCTATGGGGCCTGATGAGATCCACCCGAGAGTGTTGAAGGAGCTGGCAGATGTGCTCACCAAGCCCCTTTCCATCATTTACCAGCAGTCCTGGCTAACTGGGGAGGTCCCTGCTGACTGGAGATTAGCGAATGTGACGCCCATCTTCAAGAAGGGCCAGAAGGAGGACCCGGGGAACTACAGGCCTGTCAGCCTGACCTCGGTGCCGGGGAAGCTGATGGAGCAGATCATCCTGAGTGCTATCACACGGCATGTAGAGGACAACCAGGGGATCAGGCCCAGCCAGCATGGGTTCAGGAAAGGCAGGTCCTGCTTGACCAACCTGATCTCCTTCTATGACAAGGTGACCCACCTAGTGGATGAGGGAAAGGCTGTGGATGTTGTCTATCTAGACTTCAGTAAAGCCTTCGACACGGTTTCCCACGGCATTCTCCTGGAGAAACTGGCTGCTCATGGCTTGGACAGGTGTACTCTTCGCTGGGTAAAGAACTGGCTGGACGGCCGGGCCCAGAGAGTGGTGGTGAATGGAGTTTACTCTGGTTGGCGGCCGGTCACAAGCGGTGTTCCCCAGGGCTCTGTGTTGGGGCCAGTTCTGTTTAACATCTTTATCAATGATCTGGACGAAGGGATCGAGTGCACTCTCAGTAAGTTTGCAGACGACACCAAGTTGTGTGGGAGTGTTGATCTGCTGGAGGGTAGGCAGGCTCTGCAGAGGGACCTGGACAGGCTGGATCGATGGGCCAAGGTCAATTGTATGAGGTTTAACAAGGCCAAGTGCAAGGTCCTGCACTTGGGCCACAGCAACCCCATGCAACGCTACAGGCTTGGGGAAGAGTGGCTGGAAAGCTGCCTGGCAGAGAAGGACCTGGGGGTGTTTGTTGACAGCCACCTGAATATGAGCCAGCAGTGTGCCCAGGTGGCCAAGAAAGCCAATGGCATCCTGGCCTGTATCAAAAATAGCGTGGCCAGCAGGACTAGGGAAGTGATCATGCCCCTGTACTCGGCACTGGTGAGGCCGCACCTCGAATACTGTGTTCAGTTTTGGGCCCCCCACTACAAGAGGGACATTGAGGTACTGGAGCGTGTCCAGAGAAGGGCAACGAAGCTGGTGAAGGGTCTGGAGCAGAAGTCTTATGAGGAGCGGCTGAGGGAGCTGGGACTGTTTAGCCTGGAGAAAAGGAGGCTGAGGGGAGACCTCATCGCTCTCTACAACTACCTGAAAGGAGGTTGTAGAGAGGTGGGGGTCGGTCTCTTCTCCCAGGTAACAAGTGATAGGACAAGAGGAAATGGCCTCAAGTTGCACCAGGGGAGGTTTAGACTTGATATTAGGAAATTTTTCTTCACCGAGAGGGTTATCAAGCATTGGAACAGACTGCCCAGGGAAGTGGTTGAGTCGCCATCCCTGGAGGTATTTAAAGGAGGTTTGGATGAGGTACTTAGAGACATGGTGTAGTGGTGGTTTTTGGCAGTGTTAGGTTTATGGTTGGACTCGATGATCTTAAAGGTCTTTTCCAACCTATATGATTCTGTGATTCTGTGATTCTGTGATTTGAGTGTACCATCTTCAGAGCAGAAATTCTAATTTTGGTTATGTATTTTTTTTGTCGTGCTTTAACCCCAGCCGGAACTAAACACCACACAACTGCTTTCTCACTCCCCTTAGTGGGGTGGGAGAGAGAATCAGAAGGATAACAGTGAGAAAACTCATGGGTTGAGATAAAGGCAGTTTAACAGGCAAAGCAAGAGCTGTGCACACAAGCAAAGCAAAGCAAGGAATTCATTCACTCCTTCCCATGGGCAGGCAGGTGTTCAGCCATCTCCAGGAAAGCAGGGCTCCATCAGGTGTAACAGTTATTTGGGAAGACAAACACCATCACTCTGAACATCCCCGCTTCCTTCTTCTTTCCCCAGCTTTATATTCTGAGCATGACATTGTATGGTATGGGATGTCCCTTTGGTCAGTTGGGGTCAGCTGTCCCAGCTGTGTCCCCTCCCAACTCCTTGTGCACCCCCAGCCTACTCGCTGGTGGGGTGGGGTGAGGAGCAGAAAAGGCCTTGGCTCTGCGTAAGCACTGCTCAGCAATAACGAAAACATCTCTGTATTATCCACACTGTTTTCAGCACAAATCCAAAACATAGCCCTGTACTAGCTACTATAAAGAAAATTAACTCTACCCCAGCTGAAACCAGCACAGTTTTCCCACAGTGGTTTTCAGTGTTTGTTTATGTACAAGACACTGAGTATTTTCTAGGATATAATAGATACATCTGCAGAGCTTTTAAGCTAACAAACAGGCCTACTCTTCAGAATGAGAAAGGTAAAATCTGCAAGGTGTCTTCCAGGAACCTTGAAGTAACCTGTGGACTACCAAAATCCAAGGAATACAATTTAAAAACCAGTTCTCACACACAATGGTATTGCAGATTTCAAATACCACTCCACTGCAAATATGATATATTATAGCACATATCACATACCCATTGTGCTCAGCACTAATCCATAGTAAATCACAGAATCACAGAATCGTATAGGTTGGAAAAGACCTTTAAGATCATCGAGTCCAACCGTAAACCTAACACTACCAAGACCACCACTAGACCATGTCCCTAAGCACCTCATCCAAATGTCCTTTACATACCTCCAGGGATGGCAACTCAACCACTTCCCTGGGCAGCCTGTTCCAATGCTTGATAACCCTTTCAGTGAAGAAGAATTTCCTAATATCCAGTCTAAACCTCCCCTGGCGCAACTTGAGGCCATTTCCTCTTGTCCTATCACTTGTTACCTGGGAGAAGAGACCGACCCCCACCTCTCTACAACCTCCTTTCAGGTAGTTGTAGACAGTGATAAGGTCTCCCCTCAGCCTCCTTTTCTCCACGCTAAACAACCCCAGCTCCCTCAGCCGCTCCTCATCAGACTTCTGCTCCAGACCCTTCACCAGCTTCGTTGCCCTTCTCTGGACACGCTCCAGCACCTCAATGTCTCTCTTGTAGTGCCGAGTACAGGGGCACGATCACTTCCCTAGTCCTGCTGGCCACGCTATTTTTGATACAAGAAAGGCATCTTTAGAGAAAGAAATGTTATAAAATATATATGGTACTTTTGATTCTTGAAATAGCTTCATTTCAACATATTTTTGCTTTCTGTATATCTTTACTGTAAAAATATTTTACCAGAACTCTCTTTTTATGAATTGGTACATTAACTATACTAAAATGGGCCTTGAATTACATTCATACTTAGCTGATGTCTGTTGCTAGTGACAGCTAGTCTGCACTTCAATTTATGCAAGTAGAGGCTTGACCATGCATAAACAGCACGTTCTATAACTTTAACTGGTATTTCAGATCATGGCAGTCAACAAGGCTTACGGAAGTACTGTCTTGAGCATCCTACCTTGGCATATTCATCGTTGCACTGCATTTGTTTCACATTACTATTTAGATGTTAGTTTGTCCCTAATTTAGTTCACATTCAAATCAATCAGGTTCTCTGTTTTCTTCATAAAGTTAGATCTAAGATAAATGAAATTTCTACCAACTTTCTTTGCTATGCCACTGCCAGCCCAAATATTCACATTTTGATTTTGTTGTGTGCTTCACACATTGGATTTGTCTTCTACCCATACTCTTGCTTACGTGGTCATGTCCCTTTGTCACAAGGATCCCTCCTGCTTAGTACACTGTTTTCAAAACTGACCCATTTAAAGTGACTGTAAATATTATTATTGTGGATTATTGGTGTTTACAAGTGCATACCAGGGCAATGAGGACCCTACCCATACTTTGTTTTGTTTGTACTCTTCCCTAAGCTTTTGCTACTCTTCCCTGATAGAACAAAATTTCAGATTAGATTTACATGGGGTTAGAATTTGAAAGGCAGTTCTTTGTATATTAACTTTTCACATGCAAAATATATGAGGTTGTCTTTGACCCAAAGGAAGTATCACAGTGGGTGGAGGGCATTCAAATGGTAGAAATACCCAGGATGGGACTATATTCACAGGAAAAATTTCTCGACTCTCCACTTCTCATCCCACCTCAACTTTTCAGCTTGAAATTGCCAGTAATTGATTCTGTGAAATTTAAAAACAAAAGTGAAATGATGCTTAAATTTTCAAAAATCCAGTTGTAATGAAATAAATGGAGGGCTTATTTTCAAATTTGCATACTGAGAATAAAGGACTTACACACTCTTTTTTAGATATGTGAACTCTCCGTAGCACTCGGGTCCTATGGTTAGGCATTTGAATTGCCTGTAATACAAAAAAAACCCAGCATAATATCTTTGTTTATATTAGTAACTATTCAGTGAATGTAGAATACAGGCAATGATGTATACAAAACTACCTGCTCTTATAAGGAAAATATATTTTGTAGATGAGTAACAGACTTGATTAACTGCTTCATTAGAGCACAAGAAAACACATTTACAGTTGAATGAGGAATCGCCATTATACTACAAAAATATTTTAGGTTCAGGTATATACAAATCTATCTCAGAAAACCAAACATGCTGAATATAACTTTTTGGTTGTGTTGTTTTGGGTTTTTGCCTCACTACCACATAATAGGCAAGAACTTAGTTGACGTGAAAAGAGCCTGTTGGCCTAAATATTCCTAAAATAATTTGAAGATTTTCAACTGTGTGAATAGCAGCACTTTTTAAAGGTCTTGTTTGATTCATACATTACAAACAGAATGAGGAATACATGTATTCTTCACTTTTCATTCAAAACCTGGGAGTACACATCCAATCTTTACCTAGGTTAAACTGTCTTTAACTCCTCACAATAACTTTTACTGAAGTGATGCAAAAAAATAAGGTTTTCTGCAAGCATTGCATTTATCCTGAAATTTCTTGACAGTCAGTTGTGAAAATCAAACTGAAACACTTTCTTTGTGTGCTATTTTATTATTTCATTTTATTGCAATAAAGAGAAGATTTACTAATTTCACCAGTGAGATTCACTGCAAATGTTCCTAGTAATTATTTAATAAATTCTTGCAAGTCATTGATAACAATAAGAAGCACATGCCAAGAATTGAACCCTAAAAGAGACCACTAGATAGACAGTAACTCCTACAGTGAAAGACCAGAATTAGCTAGTTTCTGTTTTGCTGAACTTGTGCAGGCTGTTCTTATATCATTCTAATTTCTTCATAAACATGTACTTCAGTATCAAGTCAAATGCCTTAGAGAAATCTGTACAGAAGAAATCAATTGTACTTGCTTTATCTACCAAGCATAGTACTCCAAAGATTTTTCTGTAAGTTTTTCCAGATTGGCATTAATTATATTGGTTTCTTTAACTTTTTAGTAGTTCATTTGCATATCGGCTGTATCACTGTTTTTCCCAGGACTGACGTTACGATGTCGAGCCTGTAACTGTGAGAAGTTGACCAATTTACCCTCTTTAAAATAAATTGTGAAACATTAGCTTCTTCCAGAATGTTGGAGCTTTTCCAGCATTTCAAGGCATATTGAAAAATCAACATTAACAGCCCAGAGAGCTCTTTAGCCATATCCTTTAAACCTCTTAGTCATAAATTATGTGACAATGCTTTTAAGTGTGTGGCTTTGGAAAAGCTAATCACCCTATTCATTGCTTTCATCAAATCTGCATGTGACATGATTCAGATACATGTTTATTCCCCAAATAGAACCAATATATTTATTGAACATCCAGTCATTTACTGATAATACTAACATTTTTCTCCAAAAACCACACAATACCAAGATAAAGATCCTTTTTTCTTTAACTATACTTTTTTCTACTGATATCTATGTGAAAGTATCTCCTTATATTATTACTGTTTTTAATAGACATGGGTTAGTCCTGTATCACTTGGCATTCCATACCAATTTTTTATAACTCCTAGCTTATGAGAAATATTTATTACCTTTTTTTTTGTTTTATTTGTCGCATGTAACTACTCTCTTTTAAATTCTAAATCACAGTCATCTGTAACCAGTGTGGCCCTCTTTCTCAAGAGTGACCATAGCTTTTCTGGTACCCACCAGAGGATTCTTAAACAGCTCCTCGTTATCTCTCATATTTTTCACACTTTTATTTCTTTCTCCCAACTTTTGCCTTCAGCCCACAATTGCATTTAGCCTGCAATTTTTTCAGCTCTTTGAAAAGAGCATTGCCCATAACTATTTCTGAAAAGAGACAGTGAACTAGTATAATACGTTAGTAAATGCTTAGAGTATATGTGAAGAGATAGAAGAGATATAAATATTTTATAGTAGAAGGTTTCAATATCGTAAAGTCAAAGATTTTTTTTTCTGTCTTTCTTTTCAAACATCACAATTCCTGTATTCTTAGATTTGAAAAGAATAATGATGGAGATAAGAAGGGTAAAGGCATTTGATAGCTTTCCTGAGTGCATCTGTGAATACCATGTCCAGGTTTTTAGCCATACTCAACAGCACTGGTTTTGTACAACTGGTAGTGTTAAGAATTTCTGCCTTGCTGCAACTCTTCATAAATAATCCTACGCCTCTACCACATCCTGCAACACCAGAGAAGTAGGAAAAGTGCACATGTATAATCACTTAGCAGTATAGTTGAATACAATAGGAACTAAACAGATTTTTCAAAATTTCAGTCAGTCTTGAGCCTTACAACAAATAAAACTTATCCAAATATTTTCTCAGACGTCTTATATCTCTGGTTTTTTGTAACTGAAAACACAAAATATAAAACAACCTTACCTGGAGAAGGCCTGTATCCCTGTTTTGTCTTCCCTGGGTAAGGTTTATACAGGTTGAGGTCCTGGCTCAACATCTTATCAGTTTAAAAAGTTTTTTTTACTTCACACAACTTCACTTTCCTGTATGTGCCAAATTTGTTTCAGACACACATATTTAAAAGTGCTGGAATCAACAACATAACTACCTACCTGTTTTAATCCTTGTTCATGCAGTCAACACTACTATTTTCCTTTTGCACTTGGCCTCTTAATCCATTCCACTAATTAGGTTTTTACCCTCTAAACCCCTATAGTATGTGCCTGCTGTGTGCATGCTCTGACCTTTAGTCACCAAACCCTCCATTTTCCACACAGATGTTTACTACTATTATCTCCCCCTTTTATCTTGGCTTATATATTGACTTCTCATCACTGGATTTGTCCTATTAACCTTGTTCTATTTTTTTAAAGCAAGCCCCGCATGGTAATTCCTTTTTTTTTAGAAATACCTTAAATGACACAATGTTGTAAGAAAGGTGTTGAATTCTGAGCCAGGTCATCTAAAGCCCTTTGTTTATCTATTGAGGTTCAAGACAAGGCTTTATCTAATGCCTCAAATGGGGGGCAATAGAGGGTAGATAGCTACTGACTCAAGCCAAGGATAAAATGCTTCATTAGGTTCTCAGAAATGACACTTCCTCAGAAAGAATTATTGTTTTATAGACTAGCAAAGAGCACAAAGTCCAGGAATATTGCACTTCTCTTCAGGACAACTCAGCATTTTGTAGAAATTCTATGTCTTGCAGCCAGCCATGCCCACAAGCTACAGAAGTATTAGTTTATTTATGCCAGTGCGTCTGCTCTCTTCTATCCTCAGAGCACAGCTGTGATGGGGCCTACACAGCTACATGGTGTGAGAGACGTGTTCTCTCTTTCTTATGGGTTTTCTTCCTATCATTTTTCTTATCATGAGAAACACCAGATTGTAAATTCTTTGAACCATGCTAATATCTTTTTTGTTTGTACTGTGAAGCTCATTTGATATACCAGTGCTAGAAAAGTGGTCAAGGTTCGGTTAACGTTATCTCAGGGTACATTAGCTAGACATGACCCTCTGTCAGGACAGACTTTGCACAGCTGAATCACATCTACCCCACAGACTATATCACAGACAGTTTGTTTGCCCTGTCTTGCCTTGGGGGTAGCAAAAACATTACAATGATTAAAAACTGCTATAAAGGCAGAAAAAGGAGGATATAAACTGATGAGTTTTCTTACACTTTGTAACCTCCTTTTGGTTCAGAAAAGCTTTGTAGTGTTTTTATCCATCAATGCCTAGTGCCTAGACATTGGTTTTAAACAAAAAATGGGGAGGCGGGGGGAAAGTCTGTGGCCTGCACTACTTGACAGAGGATTATAACAATAATAATAATAATAATAAAAGAAAATAAAAAAGTCCCACAATCTAAATTCTGGATACTATTTATTTCCCATTCGGTACCTTCTGAAACATTACCCTCCATCACTTCCAGCAACATTTATTCCAAATATGTTATCACTCCCAAATAAACTTAATAGTATCTGGACTTCCTTAATGATTAATAATGACCTGATGACCTCATCTTTATTTTATAGCGAACAAGTTAATTAATCTGTTAAATTCTCTCACTCTATTAAAATAGGGTTTCAGAGTCACAGACCACATGAATCCCAGTGTGTACCATTGCCTGGGATTATTCCTCTGTAGGTGCAGGACTTTGCATCTTCCCCCATTTGAACTTCATGAGATTTTGGTTAGCCCATTTCTCTATCCTTTCAGGATGCCTCTGTATGGTGGTGTACCTGAGGAGTGGATGGTGCATCATCCACTCCTCCCAATTTTGTATCATCTGCAAATATGTTGAGGGTGCAGTCCATCCCCTTGTCCAGGCCATTACTGAAGATTTTGACCAATATTAGCTCCAGGATCATCCCCTGAAACGCACCACTAATGACTGACTGGCCTCCAACTGGACTTAGTGCCACTGAACACAATCCTCTGGGCCTGATCATGCAGCCAGATTGCTTTGGTTTGGTAAGGTTCTGCTATAGACTAGGTCTATAGGAGAGTTAACACTAAGTTAATTCATGCCAACAAGACAGAAAATATGAATAGAGGAATGCTTACCAGACAGCAAAGCCAAGGCAAAATGGTGTGACAATATTATGATCCATCAAAAGAAAGCAAAACAACAGAAATGTGCATCACCTGTTACAACACCTTGTTGGAGCTCACAAGACCAGCTGATCATGGACAAGGACCATGTTCATAACTTCTTTCCAACATACCATCTCGTATACCAGCTGATCTATAGTTTCAAGCTCTTAACTCTTACAAATTATCACAGTCAATGTTTCCTCTTTCCAGATACTATATACACATAATGTATAACATTTTCATTCAAAGCTTTACTCTTTTAACCAATTATAAAATGAGTATTGTATTAAAATGTATATCTATGATATGATTTGTAAATAGGCGGAATGCGGCCAATTGGATAACAATTTTGGGAGAGGAGTTATTTATTATACTTTTAGGTAAAATATTTCTTAATCATGGTTTTGTCTATATTTGCCAAATATTGCTCCTTAGGCTTAGGGCCTGGACACCGAGAATGGGATTCACCTCACCTGTGTTTACCTGTTGAAGAATCAGGGGGTTTACAGAAGCAGATACCTAGGACCAACTTTACTTAGTAAATGGCCCTGCCAGGTGGAGAGCCATTCTGTCCAGCTTAATATCTGCTAAAGGATTTCATGAAATTCCCTTTGGAAATAGCTCACTCTTCTCCCTGAGTAAATATAGTTAATGAACTTGGGATACACAACTGACTTTTAAATGGCCAAGGGCATCTGGACTGAAATCTAGAGTGACTCTGCTTTTTTGGTTTCATTGCACTTTCCTCATATGTATTATACATTGTCTTCACTATATGTTTGTACAAAATATGTTTGTCATTGTACACTCTACTAAATGCTATGGACTTAAGTCAGCAATTAACAAAGTTCAAATCATTCAGTAGGATGAATTTCTTTTATGGTAGTAGGTGATCTTTTTATACACAGGCCAAATAGCCTTTTCTGTTCTCATTGGAGGTCAGATCTGCTCAGGCAACTAGACATTGAGTGCAGTTGAGTCCATCCAGCAGTCAGATCCAAGGGAGACGGCCAAGGAAATCTTTTTCTAATGAAGGCAAACCAAGTGTCAGGCAGGATTCTGCTAGCACAGAAGAGATGCCCTGATTGACTCAATTATAAGGATGGAGGGTTTATAGGAAGTGAATATAGGTGAATTTACTTTTAGTTGAAAAAGATGGGCAGCTTTACTACAAGTTATGATCCTATTTGAGGAAAGCAAAGCCTAAGGATTGGCCTTTCTAAATGACAGAGTCACAGATCTGTGATCTGTGGAAATCACCTGAAGAATTATCGGGGCTTCAGAGCCTTCAGTCTGACTGGATTGTGAAAACTGTCTTTGAGCTAAACCAGAAGGAGTTACATTAAAGTGTGTTATTATTTCATTTCTTATTATGTTTCCAAGTAAAAGAATAGACCTCATGAAGTTTGCATTTCAGTAAGTAAATTAACTTTCACCTTTAATGTTTGTCTACTGTTAAGAATGATTTGAGGAGGGCTGCCAAACAGTAAGTATCCCAAGAGTGTGACAAGACTTTTTAAGGTTCATCCATTGCCAAGCAGTGACACCTCACAAATAAGACCAAGTCCTCAAAGGTTTGCAGGGTGCTCCTCTACTGAGATGCAAGAGCACTCTCAAAGCCTCTTATTGCCAGAACGCATTTGACTTCCAACAGACAATGAAGCAAGAGTCTCAGATCCACTGGCACTCTCAGGATTCAACCTAGTAAAAAGTGGCAAATCTCCATGTGCTAGATTCACAAGGTGATTTTAGGCTCAGCATTGCACTGTGCAACTTGCAGGTAATTTGTGAAGGAGACATTGTAAACCCAAGGCAGTAAGTGGTATCTCTACTGAGACAGAAGAGGAATGAGAAACATCTAAGCCTGGGACCAAGGAATGTTTGTATGGTAAGTTAGCAAAAGCAAATCAGAGGAAACTGAGCTCCGACTCACGAAGACTGGGAACACACATCTGATCAGGATTCATTAGAAATACCATCCAGGCAGGCATCCACAGTCAGTTGTTTCTTCCCTTTCAGACTATCCACCTGGTACCTGACATGCATGGAAGTATGAAAGCCCTCTGCTTCATCTGAAAGGTCAAGTTTGATTGAGGCTTAGTAAGTATAACATTTCCCAGACAGAAAATAATAATAATTAAAAAAGCAACCTCTCCTTTTTCCTCCAACAATTTTAAATTCTGTCCAAAAAATTATTTTCTGTAGTAGTAAGCTTCTGTCTGAAAATATCTCTGTTGTGATATTTTACAGCATAGGATCAGTTATGGTTTAAAGTGCTTTGCTAACTAAGCAGACCAGAAATTTACTGACAATGTGGGACTGCAGAATAGTGGACATGATGTGAATTGTAAAAACTTGCTGGTAAATCCTTCTTGTTAAACTATCTAGAAATCTTTTAAAGATCTATTGCTGTAATTAGACAGGAACTAAAATTTGTATTGGCTTTATAAACTGTACTATTTTGAGTGTTCCTTTTAAAATTCTGTATTCAACAGAGTTCGGAAGTTAAATGTCAAAGGATAAAGATGTTCTATTTTGGAGATTATCCACAAAGAAGCAGGTCTGAAATTTGGCAAATATCCATTACTCACTGAGTTCTCAGCCAGACAGATTAAAAATAATAGTGTAAGGGACTGACAGCTAACCTTCTTGTAATCACTGAACAGTTCATTTCAGTTGTCTCATCTGTATTACTCCCACAGCTCTTGATACTTTTCTATGGCAGTCATTTCTCTCTAATACGAGAAAGACTTTTATGGAGATATCAGTATGAAAAGAGGTGTTAAGAAGAAAATGGGTCTATTAATGAATGAAGTAAGGGGAGACATTTATATAGAGTGTTTAAAATATTGAATTCTCTGATCTATTCCTCTTCAGGAAAAACAAAAAAAAAGAAAAAAAAACCACAAACCCAACCAAATAAAAGAGAACTCTGAGCAGTTATGAAAAAAAAAGATATGGATAGTAATGGGTTAGTGATGATAAAATGGGGAAAAATCACTATTTCTAAAATCCTTGTAGACCAAGTGATCTGCATTTTTCTCAGGTAAAAATTCATCCTAAAGTCCTTTAAAAGCAACAGAAAATTTTGTATTGACTGCAAGATCCTACAGATACTAGTTAACAGCAACTGAAAATAATTTTTGATATACTGAGGAACAACCAGGGAAATATGAGACTACAGGTGGAAAAAAATATTTATTTTCTAAAATGGTGAGGAGAATATTCATGCTAAGAACTATTAATAAAGCTTATATATACTATTAATACAAATATAGCAAACTATAGGGGTAAAAAAATCTCTATATATCTTGAGAATCAATTCATAAAGAATATAACGAAGTGAAAAAAGATACATCAAATTAAAATCAAAGAACAAACAATACAGTATTTTTGTATTTAAGTTTTCTTTTTTAAAAAATCATACAGAGCATAATATGGAAATAACCACTGATGCAGTAGACAGAATGAAAACAAAGGTTTGAGTTGAAAATGATGCTTCCAAGATTAATATTCCTAAACTCAAGCTGGAAATTATCTCCTCATCACATGATTATGTTTAAGCTTCCAAACTAGAACCAAATACCAGCACCTGAATAATTTTCCTAGAATTCACTGTGGTAAAGTTAAACAAATTAGCAGGTACTATCTACATCTCTTTGCCTTTTTTTCAAAGGGTGTTGCTATAATTTCATAATTATAATTAAAAAAAATAATTTCATATATTATAATTATAATTTCATAATTAAAATTAAAGATTATTTCAAAATTATGTTAGAACTTACTTTGAAAAAGATCAAAATTACATTGTTAAATAAGTTCAAAATAGGTTTTTTTCCAGAAGTTTCTTTCAATGAAGATTTTTTTCTCCTAAAAACCAAAATTAAAAAAAAAATTGAATTTGTTTTTGAAAATTTGACATTGCTAAAAAGAAAATTACCAACTCTGGGCATTTTATACAGCTGTTTATAACCTGCTTGTACCTCCACAGTGCATTAAGAAGAACTAAAGACTTTTTAAACTTAGAACGTGTTTTGTAAACTAGTGAATTGATATGAAACTTCACAGATTCCATGGCTGCTAAGATGCAGCACACAGTGACAGACTATGATGACTACATCTTCCGACTCACTAGCCAGATTAGCTGAGTACAGCAGTGCAGTGTCCTGATATACTTTATCAGTACATCATTAATGTTATTTATTTGCACTACTTTAACACTTGGCATTGAACATGGATCAAAAAAAGACAGCCTCTGTCTCAGAGAGCTCACAATCTAAATATAAGACCTGAAACAAAAGATGAATGTAGACAAACAAGGAACAGAACAGAAAGCAACAAGACACGGCTGATCTTGGTGTCCTGGTTTCAGCTGTGATAGAGTTAATTTTCTTCCCAGTAGCTGCTATAGTGCTGTGTTTTGGATTTAGGATGAGAATAATGTTGACAACACACTGACGTTTGAGTTGTTGCTAAGCAGTGCTTACACTGGTCAAGGACTTTTCAGCTCCCCATGCTCTGCCAGGTGCACAAGCTGGGAGGGGGCACAGCCAGGACAGCTGACCCCAACTGGCCCAAGGGCTATTCCACACCATATGGCCTCATGCTCAGTATAGAAACTGGGGGAGTTGGTCGGGGGCAGCGATCGCTGCTCAGGGACTGGCTGGGCATTGGTTGACGGGTGGGGAGTGGTTGCATCACTTGCTTTTCCTGGGTTTTGTTCCTCTCTGTCTCTCTCTCTCTCTCGTTGTTTTCATTTTCATTACAATTTATTATTATTATTATTGTTATTATTATCGTAGTCATCATCATAATTATTTTTATCATTATTATTATTATTTTATTTTATGTCAATTACTAAACTGTTCTTATCTTAACTCACAAGTTTTCTTACTTTTGCTCTTCAGATTCTCTCCCCCATCCCACTGGGGGAGGAGGGTGAGCAAGTGGCTGTGTGGTGCTTGGTTGCCAACTGGGGCTAAACCATGACATCTTGGCATACCAGGAGACTTAAATTTTTACTTTGTTTTGTTTTCAAAGAACTCCGTGGAGTAAGAAAGTGAAGGAGGAAAACATTTTTCAGTTGTTTACAGAGATATCCTCCCAATAGGCAGCAGGAGGAAAAACATAAAGGTACTTGTATAAAAGTCAAAAGAGATGCCATCACAGATTTAGTAGGTGCAGAAATGACCTTTTGAAATACCAAGGTGTCAGCTGAATTATTTCGTTTGAATCAACCAATTTAAAGAATGAAAAACAGGACAGCATAAAGACTCCCCGAATATTTCCTTAGAGTTACGGGTAGCTGTGGAATTGTTTGAAGGCTTATTGCTTCCAAGGCTTTTAGGATCATATTGGCTGTGCAAATACTAAACCTATTTTAGGGTTCCATTCTGCTTTCTTATCCATCTTTAACTTCAGCTAATTGCCTAATTGTGCTAAAGCTAAGAGCATTATCTGAGTCTAATTGATAGCCGTTGCTGGTAGATGAAGAGCAGTGTTCATAAAGTGGAGGGCGGTACTTCAGAGCCAGTTATGTTCCCATTCTCACTACAAGCTGCTGTGCTGTTCTCAGTAGAACTGTATGGGGGTTTTTGCATCACTTCAGGGCCCTTCAAATACAGGAGAAGTATATGTATTCAAGAAAAAAAAAAACAAACCAAGGTTAAGCGGAATGAATATGAACTATAAGGACTTAAGCAATTGACAAAGATGATACCTCAGTTTAATGCATTAAAATACTTCTGCTGAACCATAGTAACTATGTGTGTCATGATCTTGGCTTGTAAGCAAACTCGCTTAGCACTCTTTCATTTGAGAACACTGCTGATAGCTGGAGGACAGATCTCTTCCCCTTCCTCCACACAATGATTGGCTCCATTCAGGCACTCCAGCATGTCTTTAAATCAATAGTCAAACGGTTCAGTGCAAGACTACAGAGAGGCCGTAACCTGGAATCACACTATCAAAGTCAGAGGATTTACTATGATATAAAACTGTTGTTGGACAATAGAGGAGCTACAAAAATGTAATTTAAGGAAAACATAAAGTTTATCTGAGGCCTCCTAATTACTGAGCTACATTTCTTTTCTATTTTAAATGTGTGACACTCTCTCACTTCCATAGCATTCTTCTTTGCTCCTTAAGATTTTATTAGCCCTAGGGATCGAGAATCAGATGGTTTACTTCACTTTGCTCTTGATATCAGCTTTCTTTGGATTTGTGATAAATACACATTAGGCTATATTTTGTTTCAATTTGCAATAAACCTTCTGGGCTAAATTTGTAAAATGTTACATATTTTTGAATTAAAGATTTCATTAAAACAATCTGAATCAAACTTTTTATCAATTTTGCTTATTGATTTTCTGAGTGGCTGTATATGTCTAGCAGGACTTCTTTGATTTCACAGAAACTTTACGAGTACCATACTGATGATATTACTCAAGTCCAATATTACGTCTCCCATAGTAGCCCAAAACCACAACGCCAGAGTTAAGTGCAAGAAAACCCAAATGGAAAGCTACGGGATAAGAAAGGCAGTTAAAGTTCATGTCTCCTTACATTTCGATTCAACCTTACGTGCTTATAGGTGTTTCTGTTTTTCTAATGCATCAAACAGTTCAATGACATTAAACGATCTCATTATGGACACATCCATTATCTCAAGAGAAAGCACGTGAGTGGCTGGGAGAGAGTTGGCACAAAGCCAAAAACTTTTGCATTGCTCCTTGCTGAACATATTATTGAAATGAAGGTGAGTGAAAGGGTATTCTCACAAAGACTGATAAAAAAAAAGGTACCTACAGTAACCAGATACTGAATTTAAAGAAGTCAACTGGAGACAAGAAATAAAAACAAACCCAAACCACCAAAACTAAACAAATATAATTATCTCAGTAAAAAGTGGAGCAAACAGATTTTTAAGCACTGTGTTTATATACCTGAGGTCTAGTAGTTTCTAAATTTCTTCCAGAGTCAGAGGTAGTCTCTAAATGATGTCTTCTCTATCTAAAGAAAAGTCATAGCTCGACTAAAAATTATTGGCAGAAAATGGCTGTACTTTAGCAGCTTTTGTAATGCAGAAGATTAAATTTATCTTTGGACAAAATTAATTCCCCAGGTTCTTTAATAACTTTACTATAAATATTTCCATAAAAACAAAATAGGAGTTATTCTTAATAGCTGAGGAGTAGTTGCATGTACTTATGTACATGTAACTTAGTGGTTTACATACACTTGTAGTATTGGTTTCAACTTCACTTTTTTCTGTCTTGTAGACACTATGAAGGATTAATTTCATCTGTTCCTACAAGTCTGTGTCAAACTGAAACTCTATTAAAAAGCCATCACCATCAAATTGGAAAAGGTTCTGTATGCCAGTTACAAGCTGTTTCCTTTAAAACAGTCATATACTCTTTACTCCGTGAATCCAGACGATATAGACTGATACTATTAAGCAATTTATAAAACCATAATCATATTTATTGGGAAGTGGTGGATGTGCTTTTCTGTGAACGTAGCTGAATGTTTCACCTCCAACACAAACTCCAAAGGCCACCAGCAGCCAAGACAGCGTACACCGTCCAGGAAAAACTCTGTTTATGTGTAAACTGTAACAGTCTGCTCCATAAAAGAGTTGAATACTGTAGTAAGCATGTAGTGAACACTACTGAGAAGCAAGGGAAACCTGTTTCCACTGACTACCTTCATGATTTACTGTTTTGCTGCTTTCTGTAGTTTCTTGTTCATTCGTATCTAGCCTACCAGGCATGCACGTGAGCACAAAAGGCAGTCTGTCAGAAATAAAAGGATGTTATTTGTATTAGCTGTTCTGGCTTGAACAAGTGTGACTGCAGATTTTCACACTCATTTCACTAGGACAAAACTACACTAAAAGAACACTAGCATCATTTCACTTTAACCACAAAAATTCTGGGTGAAGATAAAATCAGTAAAGAATATAGGCAATACAAAATGTGCGTAAATTGGGTTTTAAAACCAGAGGGTATTTATTGAAACGGACCTTTGAGAATATGAACGTTACACTTGAATCAAGGTTGTACTTATGAAAGGAAAAAAGCTTTGATTTTTTTTTAAGCTTGGCCTAAATAATAGACAACATGAATATTCCACCCATGGATAATGAGGCGTTAACTGTTCCTATACCTGTATTTTCTGCTGTTTGTGCCAGGCAGGACGACAGAGTCACCTCACAGAGAGACGCACACAGGTGCAGACACAGAACTTCATACGCTGTTTTCAGCACACGGCTAGGTATTTATACTTACACAGTTTGTGACACACAACCACTTCATCTCTCAAAGTGCAGCTGATTTTGCATAGCTAGCATTAGAGATTGAAGACAGGAAGTTTTTTTACATGTGCTCAGTTCCATTTGGATACAGCTACCTGTAAGAGAGAGAGAAATAAGCCATAACTTATTGCCCCTCAGCCTAACACACACATACCACAGAAGAAGGTGGCACACTACCCTTTGCAAATGATGGACAAAGTGTTAGCTCTATCCCCAGATGAACTTGATGTCAATGTCATCACTATCATTAATGGCAGAAGCTGCCATTCAAAAGCAGCATGGGTTTATGTTGAGGCAAATTAAAATGATTGGAAAAGACATTCACCTGAAATAAATTAGTCTAGCTCCAACTGAGGACATGGTCCTCTACGGTCTCATAATCTAAGTGCAGTACGACTATCATTTTCTTTCCTTGTGGATTTACATTTAGCTGTTGTCATAAACATTTGATGAAGAGCTCACACATGCCTGGGGTTACAGAACATGTTACTGTAGCAACCAGAAGAATAATCTTTTTTTTCTTACTTTAGTAATAATCCAAAGTAAGATCAAAATAGGGACAGTGAAAGTCAAATAAATCTGTGTAACAGTACACCAGAGAAGTATATCACAGTCATGTCAAGGGTTTTGAAGGAAATAGCATGTACTAGTTTTCCATTACAGCAGCAGAATCTGCACAATGTCTAATGATCAAAAACATTGATTTATTCCTGTCACAAGCCTTCAGTCCCCCCCGGCTTCTAATTAAATCCATCTTACATTCAGCTCTAGTATATAACCCTTCTGTCATACAGAAGATAAAACCACTTGCTGTACCTAATGCCTGCAGCCCATATCATTACTCTGACAAAATGTTACCCTCAGACAAAGGACCCAAGAGTGGTCCACGTGGATAGGAACAGTATCTGAATCTTAAGACTCCAAAGTGATAGGTCAGAGGGAGGGTGATTCCATCTCACCACTATGGTTTTATTATTTTTTCAGTTTGCAGAAATTATTTTAGGATTGAAAAATAGCACTCTGAGTGCAACGCTTAGCAACTTTGGAGCACAGTTGCAAGACTGATTCTTGAATGAGAAAAAAACGAAGTATGCAGCTAATGTCTTGTACATACAATGTACTATGCTACTAACACAAATTATGACACATAGATTTAAGATCAAAATCTGGATTCTGTTAAACCTCAAATGCTTCAATGTCTATATCTAAGATTTTACTTCTACTTTCCTGAGGACCTACCTGGAACTGTGGTTTCAAGGGGGTAAACAAAGAGACAATACAAACTGCATGTTGCCTTGTGATTAAATAATCTATCCCCTGCAGCTAAAGAATAATAATAATAGTATAGCAAGCTTTTTTTCTGACATTTCACAGCTGAGATCCTTAAATTAAAAACCTTAATAATTATATTTTTCCAGTATAAGATATTCAAGTATCTATCTAGTTTTCTTTCATGATGTTCACATGTATGTCTGTGTGTGCAAGCACCAAAGTGGCAATTTATGATCCTAACACTTTTGTATCTTAAACGATAACATTACGATCTTTCATATTTTTCCAGATGTTGGTTTTCTACCTCAGCTTGACTGTAACACAAAATCCACTGCATGTTCAGATAGAGACCTGAGGAAAAGGTTGTGATGCCAATAAAATATTACATTGCAAATTAAAGAATTTTTTTGCTATTATTTAAAAGTACAGGGAAAAAAAATCATAAATATATGCCTCTGCAAAGTAACTTCAGCTTTGGGCTTTCACTGATCTGTGAAGTGGTTATAGCTTCTTATTCATCTTCAGGTAACATTAAAGCATTCAGCTATTTGGTTTATAGCATGGGTGAAGGAGTGTTTCAAGTAGAAAGCATTCAATAAAAGTACAAATCCCATTCTGCAAATAATTAGCTATGTTTAAATACAATCACATACGTGCATATATAAACATTCAAAACATAGTTTCAGATTTCTAGCCTACCCATTATCAAACAAATAAAAACCTGTCATTGCTGAAACTGAAGTACTTGGTGCCAATTGATAAAGCAATAAGAACTCATGGATTTATTTTATCTTTTGTTTCAGTCAATTAGTGTAAGAGCAGAGTTAAGTTAGTTTTTATTACATTCCCTTAGGCTAAGAGGCTTGGGGAAAGAAAGGAACCTCTTTTTTTATGAATCTATATTTTATGCACCTGTGTTTATAAATCACTTAACACAGTGGCATTTCAATCTAACACTTTTTTTAAAAATAATAACTAAGAACCATGTAGCAGTCTGGAAAGCAACCACGAGTCAGTGTACCTGGGATCCGTCATTTTGCACCTTGTTACTGTCTTATCTTCACTCTAAATACACAGTGTGTGTGTGTGTGAAACAGATTTTTAAAATCTCTCCTAGTAAACCAAAGAATACTTAAAACTCAACTCTACATTTTTTCAGCTAAATTAAAAGCTTTGAAGATCAGAACAACCTAAAGTATTCATATAAATACATATTTTAAATTAAGCACTGAATATGGTGCATGCTACTAATGTCAAGGGGGGGATTTTTTTTTGCAGTTTTCTAGCTTATTTAGTAAATATGAAAGTCACTGTTTTATAATTCAACAAATACCATCACTTCTCTGCTAGAACAATCAAAAAGATATGCATTCATCCATGCTGGATTTTACTAACAGGCTTTCTTTTTTTTTTTTCCTCCATTTGATTTATTTATACTATGCATGTTTGACTATTAATTGAGCAGTGTCACTTGGTTTTGAATTATATGCTCAAATAGCAGCAATGACTGGCATTGCCAGGATTTTTAAAAATATTGCATAAATTACCAAATTTTGTTTTTGATAGATTATCAAAAGCATGTAATGCCTCAGGGATTCTTCATTTAGTTACTATTATCCTTCTCCAAACAATATGCTTTAGGAAGACCAATGCTTGACCTTGTGTTTCTCTGAAATAGTCTTTTTTATAAGGAATGGTACTGCATGGTGGTATGTGCTAGGCAGATCAGTCCTGCCTTGGGGACTGAAAGAAAATCATTGCACAGAGAGACCAGTACTCATTACAAGAATCTAGCAAAATAAGTACTTTAATTGTTAGAATATTTACTATTATTAAATGAAGAGGCCAATTCAAAGGTAAGTGATTTAATCAAGTGGAAAACCAGGTGATTGGACACCATCTATAAGCAGAGGGGAAAATATTTTCCGGTGGTTGCACAAGAAATCATACACAATCAAATTGATGCATGTAACCCATTATTACCTTAAACTGAATAACCAATTCATCATAAGCCATATTGTCCCAATCCATTCTTAAATAGAACATGTCAATATGAATTATAAACTTGCATGAACAATTTAAAAGAAGAGCAGACATTAATTCTCTTATGCATTTCATCTGCTATCCAAAAGGTTTGTGCAGGGACCTTTTTCCTCACATACTTTGGCTGTTTTATTTATTCGGTGCTATACCTTTGGGGCAGGATGGTCTCTTTATGAAGCTGTATATTACCTGCATAATGGCCACTATGTTTTAGTTAGGGATTAACATACTTCTGTAAAACAATTACTAAAATGTAAATCCCACTCAGCTTCTTTGTTAAATTATGTAGATAGCTTTTTAATTTTTTTGCTGGTGCAAACCAAGGTAAACCCCACTTGGTCTGAAATCAACAGAGTGGCACTGCTTTGTATCATCCAAGAATTTGGCTTATATTCCTGCTTGCTGTAATTCATAGCTTAGCAATTTCAAATCAGGCTGCCCTTGTGCAGTAAACTGAGAACACTAAATAGTTCTGCACTAGCACTGGGTGTGCAGGGAGACAACTTTCACCATTCATTAAACATCTCCCTTAGAGCAATTTCTGGGCCTGCTCATGTTTGTCCCATTCCTTTTCCTTCACAGTCCCTCTACAAGAAATCTTTTCCTCTCTACTGCACGAGCACTTTTGTTATGAAGGTGTATGCCTGAGTGAGGATCTTTGTCCCTGTGCCATAAACATGCCAATGCCATGCTCAGAAGATTCCCTTGTGAAGTGTTATACAGGGCTTCTCATGCAAGAAATCAGGGAGAAGACATGAAACCTGGAGTTGCCTAAGACTTCTCACTACTATAATGCATTTTGGGGATTACAATGACCTTGTGAATCCATAATTGTGTGTCTTCATACGTTCCCAGTTACATTGCAGGTATCCTCTAGTTCCTATGACTGCTGCAAACAAAACCCAATTCACATTGGTGAGATCTGGTAAAATGTCTGTTCTTTATTTAGTGCCACAGAAATACGGAAAGTCAGACAGAAAATGATTTAGTAGTTGAGTTACCTGAGTTTGGCTTGACATTAATTTGACGAAGGTAGTTGTTCTCAGATATTCAAAGCCGTTTAGTCACCTGTCTCCCATAAAACTCAGTGGGAATTCAACATCTAAACAACTTGTGAATCTGAGCTTTAGTCTTTTTAGTCTCCTGGCTGCATTTCCTGGTGCGCCAGGATCTTCTTGCCCCAATCTTCCTTTTCTGTTAGGGATCAGAAAGGGAGAGAAACATGGGACATTCCTGCAAATCCCCATGCCTAGTCAGAGCTGCATCAGGCTCCACTATTCATTTGTCTGCTTTGTGCCTCGTTTGTCTCTAGTTATAAAAATAAATAAATAAATAAATAAAAAGTAAGTTAGAATGTAGAAGTAAAACAGTTCCCCTCTTTAGAAGAGTGTGCAGACTTACACTAATGACAGTCACTTGCTCAGTGTCGTGTTAACGGTGGAGGTGAGAATCAGAATCTGCACAAGAAATGAAGTACCTGTCCAGGCAATTTTGTCACTTGTATAACAACGCGCTCAGCAGCATGGCTGAGAACTGCACAGCTTTACAGCCCCAAGGCACACTGCTCTTCCATTAGGGTGTCACAAAACCAGTGTTATGCATATTCCAGTACTACTTTATATGTTTGCAAGATTCCCCCCAAACCACTTAAAACCAGTAAAATTCATTGACTGGCCAGAGACAATACAAGCAAAAGTTGAAAGGAGAAGAACTTGTTGTGAGGAAATTTAGAGGGACATGGATAACCAGACATGAAATGGACAGACTACTGCCTCCTCACTGTGTAAACAGCAGATTGTGGTACTGCTGTTCTTTGAGGATAAAAATGTTATTTTCCAGTCCCACACAAAACATGTTTAGTTTCTTCTCGAACCACATAACAAGCACTAAAGAAGATTAAGGACCTGTCTTCCTCTCTCTGCCTCTGTATTCTACACTCCTTGCCCTTGCATGGCAAATATGCTCTTATTATTTATTATCTGTAGCCAAATAGTACATAGAGGTCCCACCAAAGATTGGGACCCCATTGTGCTGGACACTGGACAACAACATAGTAAGAGGCAAGATACCCTGAAAATTTTATAGACTAAACAGACATGAGCAAACATATGAGATAAATAAAGTCAGACTGAGTAGCTTACTCAAGACCGTAGAGTACACCTGTGGTAGGCTGGAGATGAGGTCCCATCCCAATTCATTACAGCAGGAGAGCCCAGGTTTAAGATCTATGTCCAGTTAGCCAAGGGAAGGTGCATAACCCCAATGCTACTCCCTGTTCATATCTGAAGGGCCCTTCGGAAGGAGAGCAGGCTGTATCAGGCAGCCCACTGCCAGACCTCTTTTTCCTGGAGCTCCTCAACTATATACAAAGAGAGAGAACAGATTGATGCCTTAAGGGCAGATGTCAGGTGGACCAATACATCCTCTGCAAGGCATCTTTGCATACTGAGAGGAGCATGGGATGGCTGAGGTCCCAGGGCAGGTGAAAGTATGTGTCAGGTACAGTAAAGTTGAGCTGAGCACAGTTAATAAATCCAGTGGGTTTGGGAAGCATGTTTTACATGCTGGCCCACTCTGAAGGGAAGCAGACATGGCAGAGGGATTGAGTGACACATGACCAAATCACAGGGCTACCCTAGCATCACTGAAGGAATTTAATTGACCAAGACCAGATATAAAAGTCTACTTCTGGATTGTGTGATATTTGCTGATAAATCCCCATACTTCAGTTGTGTTTTCATTAACCCTCTTCCCTTTTTTATTTATCTGTTAATCAGGTTTTGAAACTAGTTCTCCTTCAAGCATTGATTTACAGAGATACAACCACTCCTTCATTTAGCTGTGCTCAGACCCTAACATCCATCCTCACATATCTAAAGCCAGATCTGGAGAATAATAGAGTAAATCCAGGCTCTGTTGGGCACCAGCGTCTCAAGTAATAATTAGCTATGGAAGTTGTCCCTTTGAGATTGCTGGAGTTTCCTTTTCATGACGACCGTGAGGTAAAGCCTTTAGTCAGATCCTCCAAAGTCTTATGAATATTAATTCCAGAAAATAATTTGAGCAAATAATTAAATTGTTAAGTCTCATATATGCTTTATGAAGCCACTGTGTTTAGTCATGTCCAAATTTTGTTGTAGGGACCACTGACAAATGCAGAATGAGAAATTTCATTCAATCACCATTTATTTTGTCATCTGTTTTCCTTTGCTGGCAAAAAGGTTTTCCTCTCACTTCTGCATTTATTTATGTAATTTCATGGAGTGATATAGTGGAGAAACAAACATTCACTTGAATATTTCTTCCCTAATATGTAAAACATGAGGGACCCTAGGGGACTAGGTTTTAAAAAACAATAGTGTATTTATTTCCAACAGCAACATCAATAAACAGAAATCTTTCCAGATGCAAGTTATCTGAATCCCCAAATATAGTATTTCTCTTTGATTCGCTGCTCTATCTTGCCTACAGTTAGCATAAGAATTATTTCAGCTCAACAAAAGTACTTACAGAGAATAAACGTGCAGTTACATTGAATCTGGCTTAAAGGACAGGCTGGTTTCTGATGGGACACTGGAGGAGAAAAGCCTTCATTTTAATTTTGATATAGGACATATAGTACCAAACCTGAAGCTGCTATATATTGTTCTTGATCTATTGACTACAAAGGAGAGTCATTGCACCCCACAGTGAGGTTTATAAAAAAGAACCCTACAGTATGCTACCCTGCATGCATGCAGAAGTTCACATGGACATAAAAAAGATCTCTATAGGTCTAGTCAAGGAAATTTTGGCCTTATTTTCTTCAGTTCACAGACCCTTGCTTTTATTATTTCAGAGCTGAATGCATGAAAGAGAATTCTTACATTTGTCATATAGTGCACATAACAGACTTGTTTCAACACTGCATAGCTTCAGCTTTATGCAGCCTCTGTTGATTTCATAATATGGATTAAAACTCAGAGTGATAACTTGTTTTACCCGTTTAAAAAAAACAGAATTAGAATTTAGAAATTTTATGTCAAATTTTATTTGTGGGTTTAATGTATTAGTAACAGATCTTGTGCTAAACTTCATCACCTTTTTATGAGGCACGATTTTTAAAATATCGTTTGACTATCGTGAATGTTCATTTTGTTACAAACACCATATGAAAATATGACACATGACATGCTTTCTCTAAAGAACATGCTATTTCTGGTAGTGCATTTCAGAAGTTCTGCTATAAACCATCTGATCTACTAAGTATGATAGCTACACAACACCATTTTCAGGACAGTACAACTTATTTAGAAAGTCTGCCTTTTCAGCGTCACCCTCAGTAAGCCTCTGAATGTGTTAGATGTCCTAGGTGAACCATAAAACCATCACATTATTAATATATATGTGAATTATCACTATTAGATATAAAAGGTGGTAGATAATTTAAAAAATGTTTCTGTAAAATATGAAAAGAAATTTTGGCTCAGGATAAATATATATGCAAAGAAAAAGAAAAGGAGGTGAACATAAGGACCAAGCACCTTTACAAAAAAATCACCTGTGAAATTAGTTTCCAATTTCAGATATTGACTTTGGTATAATTATCAGAATAAGCATCACTACATGTCAATACAGTTTTCTTTTTTTTTTTTCCTCTTTCTGAGTACCTGAAATATTGCAGTGAAATAAGTGAAAATATGAGACAATTTTGTAAATTCACATTTTGGACAATTTTCACAGAAGAAGTTAGATATTCTACTTAATGGAAGCCTTAATACCACTTTGATTGTACTGGATCATTTGGATTTATGATGTTTCATCCTTAAGGGAGTTTAGTCACCTTCTGCAAGTACCTATACCTTTCACTCACTATAAAGCGATCCTGAACAAGTACTTTAATCTATATGTAGTCATTAGTTTTAGCCTATATGTAGTCACTAGTCAGCTATATTTTTTTTTTCCACAGAAATGTCTAGGACAAAGTGGTTTTGTCACAAAATGCTAACAAATGAGCAAAAGACATATCCAAAAAGAAACAGATGCGTTTTCTGTTCCAACTGCCTGTACTGAAAGAAACCCCACCCCACAAAAAAGAACGCCTAAAAGAGTAAATCTAATATTGATATTTGTGAGCTCAGTAAGATAATACAGTAACTGGCATTCCGGTGCATCTCCAAAGCCTTGAAGAGATGACTGATGTATAACTTGATGTGGTGAAATGTTGCAATCTGTAAGAGTGAGGTGACCACTCATCCATTATTGGAAGTGCTTTCTCTTCACTTTAGTCTCCATGGTTTTTTTAATGTACTCAGCAGTAAGCTGTATGATCCTGAAAAAGATATTATGCATTTATTTTTAAGAATTATCTAAAAAAATAACAAATAAAGGAGACAAAACTAGAACAGAATCTATTGATCCAAATTTTTTTTTTAATATTTATAGAACAAGATTTCTAGTTAACTGGAATAAACTATTTGTTATAAAACTTGTTCACAGGAGAAATGGGTATTTTTCATTGTTTTCAGTTCAACGTGAAAACATACTTTGACATGTTAGTGTCTTCAATACAATCTAAAACCTGGGTTTTAGAAATAAAGTAAATGTTCCCATGGGTCAGAATTTCAATTTTTGAGCAATGCTAGAAATACATATGTTTGTTGTAATTTATATTAAGGATCATTTTCATTACCTTCTGATTAAAAATGAAGTTTAATCAGGATTCATATTAACTATTAATTTTGTCATGCAAATATAATTTTTAAAGTAAAAGAAGTATTGGCATTGCAACTGAAAAAAAATAGCGCAAATAGAGATTTTAAGATATTTAAACCTCTCAGGTGCATTTCATCTCAAGCTCAGTTTTTATTTGTCTAACGCAAAATTGCTAAGGAAAAGTATAATCACTTAAAATTATCTGAAGTGAGATGATTTCTACTAGATACACATGCATATTTATCTAATGCAAGCTTTGGGAAATGAATGATCTTTATGCTAATAAACAATATTGATTCCTTCCAATCAGCATTATCTTAATGTAGTTCTCTCCATTATTGGTGATGGGATTCATATCAGCTGACCTGTAATAAAAGGCAGTTGCATTAGCCACCTAATCAAAGCTCTTATAGAAGAGCACAGCACATTTTGAAATGAAAAACCTTTCGGGGGGGATCACTATTACTTAGGCAATACCATAAAATCTGTTACCAAACGTGAAGAATAATGCAGCATGACAGTCATAAAACGTGGAATGAAAAGGTCCATTTAATAAGAAAAGTGAATTTGCTTTGTTGGAGCTTTCCAATGACATTTTTTTTGGTTCTTTTTTGAGCTTTTGGTTAGCTGGGGCTATTCTTTTCTGTCAGCAGTGCTCCCCTTTGGCACATAAACTACCGAATCAACATGATTAGCAAAGTTTGTAACATGGCAGATATGTGACAGTTATACAACCTTTCCCTCCAGCCCGTACTTTAAGGTTAATTTGAGGCCAAGTTCACATCATTCTACACTAAGCTACCCAAGCAGGAGGCTATTCCATGCCTAGCCCTCATGGTCCTTGTGGGTGTTTCTTGCTTTCTGAACACTGTGCTGAAAAGGGAAGGCAACAGGGGGACAGGCACTGAGATTTTAGTGGGAACTGACTGTCCCCTACCCTTTATTTCATGAGTTTAGGAGGTAAAGGAAGGAAATAATCAATCAGTCTTTGGAGGTTTGTTCTAGGGCAGCGTGGAGAGAAGATGAAGGGAGACTTTCTCTAGAAGCTCTTTGATATACACAGTTAAGATCACTTGTAACACTTGAGCACAGCCAACTCTAAAAGCCCGTAACCTGCTTGTTGCATATAAAGGCTATTGACCTCACAAGGTTTCTACCTGTTTTACATTGTCAGTGAAGTACCTGTGACATAGTGGGGGAGAGGAAAGGACACAAAATTTAATCTTTCAATGTCGATGTAAAAACAGAGTCTTGACACTAGTACTCTCTGGAAGGCTTCCAGGGCTTGGTACACGAGCTGACAAGGAACCATGTAAAAACATGGTTGCAGAAGTAGTGTGAGGAAGTGACAGGATGATTTTTAGAAACCTTTGAAATATATCAATCCTATAAATAAAGGGTAATTTCTGTCTAGGCCAATGTGTGACACACACTTAATGACTCAAAAGTTATAAAAGAGTTGAGGTTGTTGTTTTTGGTTTTGTGTTTGTTTTAATAAAGATTAGGGGGAATCTAACAAGGGAATAAGATAAAACAGTCTAAGATGATTCATACTCTAAGACTAAAATCTTCATCTTCAAAAAAAGATAGAATTCAATAAACCTCAGATAGGAAACATCAAAGAATAATCTCACCACATAAATATGGACCTAAAAATAGATAACTAGATCAAAGGAAAACATGTGTTTCTATCATACTAGAAGTCTATAAATACTGAAAATCTATAAAGTAAGATGAATGCACTGAAGGGACTGATTTGAAGTGAGGATATGGACATAATAAGCATGGAAAAACTTGAACTGAGACACAGATCACTTGCATGCCTTGAGAAACAAGTAGATTATAAGACTGACAAGGTAGATCAGGCTGCTGGCAAAAAGTTTCATAAGTTAAAGAAAGCTTAGAGTTAAATATAGTGAATACATTAACCATAACAATTATCATAATTTATGTAAACCAAAATGTCATGCTTAGGTTAAAGGAATATATTATTTAGGTTACATATCAACATGTGTCCATGATAGTGACTCAGACATGCTAACATTAAGGTGACTACAAGGAAGGAAACCACAATAATAACTGGACACTTTAATTAACCTTTAGATTATCTGGGAAAACGTAACAATTAGTTATGATAAAGAGTTAAATAGTGAGATACCAAAATGACTGGTTTATGAAATAAACAATATGCATGGTTCAAAATGCAGTAGCTGCAGCTGCAGCAGCACACTCTTTAAATAGTGTGCTCTTTCAGACTTCCCTCATTCAAAATCCTGGTGTGATTGAAAAGTTCTCCCTGCTCCCCAAACCACATCAGCTTCATATAAGAGAAAGTTCTGAAAAAAACCCCAACAAACAAACAAAACAAACAAAAAACCGCAAAAAAAAACAAAAAAGCTTGGTAAAAGCAAATTAGAGGGAGTAATTAAAATGAAAAAAACATATGAAAATACATGGACAACACTGCTTAAAAGCATAATGCCAGAAGAAACTTACCTCTGGCAAAAAAAAGTGTTTAAAAACATCAAAGAACAAAAACCAGATCGCACAGTTATGTGACAGAGTGAAGAAGGCTTTTAGAGCATGATAGCAGCCATGCTGAGCCAGGCCAAAGATCAGCCAAGCCCCACGTCCCACTTCCATCAATGACGACAAGCAGATTTCGAAGGAAGATCAAAATGATGAGCCATACAGTGAATACTCTCTGAAGTCCCTAGTGTTTACCACTCAGGAGCTTCTTGAAACAGAAACGGCCTTTTAGTAGAATCAGGTCTCTAGTATTTCTGTCTAACATCTCAAAGGGATATTTTTGTCCATGAACTAGTCCAGTTGCTTTTTCAACGCAACCTTTAGCATCCACAATATCCTGAGCAAAATTCTTCCAAAGTGTAACCCATGGAGATGCAGCTGCCTCCAACTTAACACCCAGGTTTGGCTCAGTTTTACTGAGTAACCTGTTTTTCAACTGTAAAGGGGTATGTAAGTTAACGCCTTACAAGATAAGGAAAGTAAAATACACAAGCTGAAGTGAGAAGGTGACAATTAGCAACTCAGGGATTCAAGAGAAGAATACTGACATGAAACTACTCAGACCTATGGAAAAAGCATAGAATCTGCTTTTTGGCAACACCAAAGACCAACCCATGCCAGGGCACAAGAGGGCTGACACTTCCCTACCACCATCCGACTGCTGACCCAGAGACTCCTCACATGTCTCACAGGCCCACGGGCATAGGAATGGCAATCGTTGCTCCCTGTTGGGTGCACCAGCCATTAAATAATTGCAGTATGCTTGTAAGTGGTTCATATACTGCTTGCAGTCTCTTTTTGTGTACAGTAAAGAATGCCAGAAGAAAAGCAACCTGGTGAGGGAGGGTTATCTACACATTATGTAGAGAACTACCTCTTTTTTTTTTTTTTGCTTTGAACCTACCACCTGCTAACAGCATGTGATACTCTCATTCTTGCTTTGGAAGAGAAAATGAACCATCTGCCTCTTTTTAGCTGTTCCTTTTCCCTTATGATTGTACAGATTTCTGTCAAAGCCTTCCCTCAATTGTCACTTTTCAGACTGAATAGTCCCGGTCTATTTATGAATTCCTTTGACTGCCATTCTATATTTTTGATTATTCTTGGTGATTATTTCTGTGAACCTCTTCCAGTTCTGCTACATCCTTTTTTAGATTTTGGGATAACAGCTTTTTGCACTGATATGATTATGTTTTCTGTTTTCTTTTCTACTCTTTTCTAAATGATTCCTAAGATTCAATTTACTTTTTTGACCACTGCTGAGCATTGAGCTGACATTTTCACAGAGCTATTCATCATAACTCTAAGATCCCATTCCTGAATGATAACAGTCAATACAGAGCACCTCACTAAAGAAGAAAGTATCCTTTAAAAGTAGAATTTGTATCCAGACAAGGAAAATAAAAAAAAAAAAAAAGCTCTGTCATTTTAAATGTAAAAGCAAAACAGGATGCTGAAAAAGGAATAGGCTTCTAAATGAGTAAAACTAGTATTAAAATATATACATTGTATTTGGTTTACACGGCAAGGTTTTGGTAGCAGAAGGCCTGCAAGGGTGGCCTCTGTGAGAAGAGACCAGGGGCTTCCCCCATGTTGGACACAGCTGGTTCCAGCCACCTCCAAAACGGACCCATCACTGGCCAAAGCTGAGCCCATCAATGATGCTGGTAGTGCCTCTGGGATAATATATTTAAGAAAGGGTAAAGAACACTGCACTGCAGGTGTGAAAGAGGAGTGAGAAAATGTAAGAGAAACAGCCCTGCAGACACCAAGGTCAGTGAAGAAGGAGGGATGGAGGTGCTCCAGGTGCTGGAGGAGAGACTCCCCTGCAGCCCATCGTGAAGACCTTTGTGATGCTGGTTGTCACCCTGCAGCTCATGGAGGTCCATGGCAGAGAAGATATCCACCTGCAGATTGTGGAGGACCCCCACCAGAGCAGGTGGATGTGCCCTGAAGGAAGCAGAAGTCTGTGGAGAACCTGCACTGGAGAAGTCTCCTGGCAGAAGCTGCAGGCTGTGGAGAGGAGCCCATGCTGGAGCAGGTTTTCTGGCAGGAGCAGTGGCCCAATGGGAGACCCACACTGGAGCATGGGTCCTTCAAGAATGGATTCTTGAAGGACTGCACCCTGTGGAAAGGACCCATGCTGCAGCAGTTCGTGAAGAACTGCAGGCCATGGGAAGGACCCACATTGGAGCACAAGAAGACCATGAGGAGGAAGGAGTGGCAGAGAAGAACTGTTATGAACTGACCACAACCCCCATTCCCTGTCCCCCTGCGTTGCTCAGAGGGAGAAGGTAGAAGAGTCAGCAGTGAAGCTGAGCCTAGGAAGAAAAGGGGGTGTGGGTGGAAGGAGTTTTTAGTTTGTTCTTATTTCTCATTATACTACTCTGTTGGATAAATAAATTAAATTTATTTCCCCAAAGTCAAGTGTGTTTTGCCTGTGATGATAATCAGTGGGTGATCTCCCTGCCCTTATCTTGACCCATGAGCTTTTCAAATGTATTTTCTCCCCCTGTCCTGCTGAGGAAGAGATTATCGAGATGTAAAAGGAACAGAAAACGTGTGGCCACAGCAGAAAAGCTGACTGAATATTTTTGCATCAGTGTTCACTGTGGAAGTTGGAGGGAGCTTTTGCTATGACAAATGAGTTGCTGAAACAGTCTCAGACTGAAATGTCAGTGGAAGAGTTTTTAAAATAAATTAATAAAATGAAGAGTAAAATATCTCCAGTACCATATGTTATTCATTCAAGAGCTCTGGAGGAACTCAAGTAGTAAACTGTGTAATTGTTAACTGTGGTATATAATTTATTACTAAAATCACCATTAGTAAAGGAATAGAATTCGACGAAAGTTACAGATTTAAAAATTGATCATTGAGGAAGACATGAGAAATTATAGGTCTGTACATTTGACTTCTGTAGTCTGCAAATTGCTAGAAACTGTGGGTAGATTTAGCAGAAACATAAACATACATGGAGCAATAAGACACAGAAAACAGGGCTCTTGTAGAGGGAAATTGTACTTCACAAAACTTTTAGAGTTCTTTAAAGAATCAGTAAGTATGTAGATAACCATGATCTAATTGGCATAGTGGTTCTGGATTTGAAAAAGCTGTTGACAAATTCCTGGATAAAGAGAGAGATCTATGAAAAGATGGCAAGAAATACTGTTTTCACGGTGGAAGAATATTGCCATTGATGTGGCTGAATGATTTGAGCTAGGACTTGTGATGTTCATCAAAAGAGATATTGTGTGGAAAGGTGACGTAGAAAAGTTTGCTGATGACAAAAATATTACCCATGGTACTCAAAAGTGAAAGTAATTGCAAAGGTTTCCAGAAAGATTTCACAAAACTGTCTGAGTGAATGAAGGAAGTTCAATGTCACTAAGTGCAAAGCAACGCAAATGGAGGAAAAAAGATAACACATACACAATTTGGGTCTTTAAATTACCTGTTATCTCATGGTAAAAGCTCTTGGATGGCTCAATGAAAAGATCCATCATAGTCAAAAAGACATTATTAGGAAATTATTAGGAATTATAAAAGAAAAATAGAGAACAAAACTGTCACTGTGCTGCTGCATAAACCCATGTTGGATTAAAAACTTGAATACTCCCTGCAATTCTGGTCACCCAGTTAAAAATGACATAGCAGATTATTTTTGAAAAGTTACCCTTCCCACTTCCAGGTGACACGTTCAGATAAAATTAGAGGTGCTTCTCTTCACCTGTCCTCCTTAAATAAAAGGTCATTTCTGCAATAATGAAGAGAGCTGGACTAGACCTGAGGTGTGCCTGACACCTGTCTATTTGATTTTATAATTATATCAATTGATCTAATAAAGGATATTACATTTCCCTGCAAATCATGTCTCTCACTCTTCCAAGGTCTTTGGAAAAGTAATATAAAGAGCTTCATAGCAGCCTCTACTTCTTTTTGGATAGCCAAGAAGAGAACCTGAGCTTCTTCTCTGAGCAACTTGTTGCCCCCTTATCCACACTTCAGCCCTGAAGGGCATATTTCTATGTCTTCCAGAATCTGTTCCAAATTGCGTCTATTTTAGGAGGCCTTTTCTAGATGAAATAGAATCTGAAACTTGATTTTTCCTACTTCAAAATGAGTGAGATATGCATCTTGCTTTTCACCATCTATTATTAGCAGCAAACTCTTCCCTCGACAGCTTTTCAGGAATATCTAGCTATAAAAGTTAATATGTTACAAATGCCCATCTGATCTAATATTGCAGGAAACGTGCACTGCTTTTAAGTATCTTTCATAGTGAGTAATCTACAAGAAGGCTCTATTTACAACTGAAATCAATGTCCTTGTACCTTTTCCATTTAGGCTAAAGACCAGTAAAAAGGTTACATTCATCATAATCTTCACGCCACTAGGAACAGAGGAACAAGAATTGTTTCTGGACTCTTTTGGAGATATAGATGGAAGAAAAATCTTTGTCCTAAAGCATGTTGAAGTACCAAAGCATTGTAAATTCAGATACAGATCAGGTGAATTATGGGACTCTGGGTACAAAATGAATGCACCAGCATTCATTTGTAATTCATGTCTTTACAGATAAAAGTGAATGAATAATCCCTTAACAGAGAAAAAAAGAAGGACTAAAGCAGGGGTCTCATGTTTATTTCCTCGCTTTAATGACAAAACCAGAAAAGGGGTAGAAATGTCACTGACAGTTCCATGTGATGGATTGGTCTATACGCCTGAACATTAGGAACAAGACACCCTCAATATCTGAAAGAAGACTGCCTAGCGTGTAAACATTAGATAGAATTGAAAGTGGCAGTTTCCATGGGCCCCCTACCAAGAGAATGCACAGGGGGTGTACGTGCTTTATTGCTTGACACTCATGTATAAAGACAGCACAGCTTCTGCAATCTAAGTGAATCTCCTTAGGTTTAATGTTCCATTGAAATTTTGCTGAAATGTAAAACGTATTTCAAAGGAACAAAACATTTTCTCAAGCAGAGACCATTTGACTGTCATGGTAGATTTTTCTCTTTTATGGAAGCTAATTCCTTGAATAGACATGTATTGGAAAAGCCAAACTGCCAGGGTCACCGCTGGTACCACAAAAATGTTCAAAGTAGCATTCTAAGATCAAAGTACATATGTAACTGAACTGATCGTTCAAAGCATGCCAGCAATGCTGCAATAGCTGCACCCATGCAGCATCCTCAACACCTCACAGACTGTGATGGAATCAGATTTCAGTGATCCTTGTTTTGATTTTTATTTCTAACTTGGATAATTACATTTACAACATACATCCTGAATCAATTGTATTGGCACAACTAAGCAGTGTCAAAGGGCTGCACAGGGGTAAGAATAATTGGCTGAAGGTGGTGGCAATCTGAGATTCTTAAACCAGCTTTGCCAACAAAGGCAATTTTTCATGAAACTACAGATGAGGTACATAAGAATGGAGAGTCAGGCTCATATTTGTTTGAAGAACTGTAGGAAGGTTTTTTTCCTCAGTTCTATTTTTTTTTTTTTAAGAAAGAGTATTGACTAAAATTTCTCTCTTCATTAAACGGATTTTTTGTCCATGCAGTAGTTAGCCTTAGTGCATAATTAGTATCAGAAAAAGCAGTGCAGTTCTGAACAGAGAGTCTCTTTCAAAAACAGAAGGCATTTGCAGTCTGACAAGACTCTCACAGCATCCACCTTGCATAGAACTCACAGGGAAAAATACACATTTAAAAAACAACTTGGTTTAAAAGTTGAAATAAGAGACTTCAGACAATTTTTCTGGAGGAACAGCAAGGGATAAAATACAGGTCTGTTCAAGGAAAGTGCTCGGCAAAATTAAGGGAAACACATAAAAATGAATCCCCATTAACAACTATCTATGAGATACCTCTAGTCATATCTCACGTTTTAAGAGGATAGTATAACTATTTCAGTATCAAGCTTGAATCATCATCTAAACAATCATGCTGTGATAATACTTTCAGTGCTTCTCACTCAGCATGTAGGACAAGCGCTTCCTAAGAGGTTCATAAAAAGAGGACAAATGTGAATTTTGTAAGCATTGTATGGCTTTTTTCACAACCTTTCAGCTCTATAGCTAAGTACTTTGTTCATATTTCAGGACAACTGCAATGAGTGTTTGTTGTTTTGAAGGGTTTTTTCCCCTTTTTTGGTTCTTTTTAAATCTTCCTTCATCACTCTTTAAAAAGTTCAGAGATCTCTTGTAGCTGTTAAGTACCATCTGCCATCATTGCTCTGCTTCAACCACTCCCACTTCTTTAGGAGGAAACTTTGCTTCTTTCTGGGAGTCTCACTCCAGAATAAGGCTGGGTTATAAAGCCCTGTGGGTAACAGAGAGACGTAGAAGCTGCAAGCTTGCTCTGTTGGTTGTTCTCAGTACAAAGACTGAATTTCAGCCTGTTCACATTTAGGTGCTAAGCTAAACAGACAGGTTCTCCCTCTGGAGGCTTTCAAAGACATCTACTGTTCTTCATTCACTATACAGGAATCTTTGTCGTTTACCTTAGGAGAATTAGGTATAAAACTTAGTCCAGGTTTTGTGTTTATGTCACTCGAACTGGATTCCAGACAAAACATTTTTTTTTTCTTTTGTAAGGAGAGGGAAATCTTCCTTTAAAACAAAAATTCTCCATGGAAACTGACTGAGAAGCTTTGCATTCTTTTCTGTTTGGGGTTTCTTTTTTTTTTTTAATTTATTTCATGCAAATTTACACTGCAGATACCATAAAATATATCGCATATCAATCTGAGTTTTCAGTACTAAGCAATACTTTAGTGTATTCTGCTAAACATTTTGGAAGCAACTGTTTTAAATAATTTAACAACTTATCTGTGCATTTGTTCTTGTATTTATTCGTTTACCAGTTTATGTGATCTAATTTTTACAAATAATTTTTAAATAAATTAATATTTTAAATTAAGAACATAAGCCCACCTTTGAGTGTCATTACAATCAGGGTACAGGTACAGGGTACAGTTACCTTTGGGTTATGTGAACCAATTAATTTTGGACCAACTCTTTCTGTTGATGGAAAAATGAAGTGGCTAGAATAGCAACCCTGATACAAATTAAGGCCTCTTTCCAGAGATGTCCTGGAAGAAATTCTGTGACCAGCTAACTCTTAGGAAGACCACCGAGAGTGGTAACAAATAACACATAACCCTGTTTTTTAGATCATTTTGCTGAATAGTATAGTGGTACAGATACTGACAGGAGATTAATCCTTCTTCTGACACATGGGAAAATTGGGCTGCTGAAGTAGATTCTGGCTTCAGGCCTCCACACTAACAAAGACGATATTCCTCCTGGTGATATGTGAATATTATGAGAATTAGTTAGAGATCGCTTTCCTGCTATGTTTACAACTGACTGTGCTACTGCAAGGAACATTGCCAGAGTAATACAAATAGGTCTGCCCACTGCTGGGATTAGTTTCAGCAAACTGTTTCGCTTGTGCATCCAACTACGAATCATTTGTGATATGCAAGTATAAAGGAACCCTCAAACTGCTCTAGCTAAAATGGGGCAGTGAAGACATTTGTTAAGAACATTGTTCTTGTCATTGTGGGTACCTTACTGCAAAATTGAGGATATTATGTTTCTTATTTGATCCCTAAAATTCACTTCTAATGCTTTGACAAAGGAGACTGCAAAACACAAGAAGCAGCTGAAGAAATGCTATTAAAAGGTAACGTACCAATTGTTACCCTATGCCAATTGCATGTGAAAAAAAGTAAGAGGGAGTGGGTAACACAACTGTATTTTGCTATTAAAAGACTACCACAAAAAGAAACAAAGTCTGATATCTGTGTTCCTATTAATTAATACCTTAGTCTTTGAAAATTCCTATTGTTCTTAATGATATTACTTATAAAATAGTTGTTCCCATTATGGTACGAGTCAGGGTGGCAGAATTTGTCTTAAAATAAATATGGCATCATCATATGTAAATAAGTTAGAAACTGGTTTTATAGACAGCTCAAAAATGATTAGGGAAGGCAGAACTCTAGTAAATTATGTACGTTTTGTTTCTCCCATGCTGTTTTTATCTAGTTTGATGTATTCAGCCTACAGCTGTAACATGACAATACCATGAAACACAGACTTTATCTTCATTCTTACTGATGTGGTAACGTACCCAGGGAACAGGAAAGTGCTCATTGCAGATTTGTTTATTGGTTTCCTTCCATTTCAACTAATAAAAAGCCGACCATCAATATGTTTTCTGTAATATTGCCAAAAGTTGTCTCTGAATTGGTTAATTGTGTCACAAATACTCAGTATCGACAGTAAGGATACCCTCATTCAAAGACTTTCCTAAAGTATTTGAGTTCATAAAGGGAGTAGGATTCGAGAGCTGAAATCCCTAATGCCAAAGCCTGGATGGACCATTCAACCGTAATTTCCAAGAACAGACGTAACACAGTTTCAGCACTTCAGGTGTTTTATTTTCTGAATTCCCATAGGTTCTCTCCCTCTTTCTCTTTGAGAGGAGGTTGGTGTGACCTGGCCCTCATTGTCACAGCTGTCTGAGCTCTGCCAGTAAGTGACAGATCGTTCACATAGTTAGTAAAATGAGCTTCACTTCTAAATGGTACTGTTTTCCCTTCTGAAAGCATATTCAATACAAGGTCAGTAGAAACACTTTGGAGGTTCACAGTTCATTAGGGAAATCAGCAGAAGGGCTTACTGCAGCTGGAGTTTATTTCAAATCATACTGGCATCTGTGAAGCAACAGCATCAAAAAATTATTATTGTCAACAATGCCCTACGTTTGCTGTGGTCACCTTCCAGGGAATTGATCCAAACGAGCAGGCCAGTAACTCAAGAGTTTGATTTCAAAGCTATGCTCCCAGGGAAATGATATGTGGTGACAGAAAATGTTGGACCAGATTTTCAGCTGGTGTAAATCACTATAACATGTAGACTTTAAGACCTCAAGCTAGTTTGACATCAGTAGAAATAAGCCAATTTACAGCAGCTGAGACCCTGACCTACAGTCTTTCTCTGTACAGCGCAATACCATATATTTTAGTTTGGTTTCATTTAGTTTAGAGTTAATGGGAACAATACCTTAATATCCTCTATTCATTTTTTTTCTCTGCCCACATTATCATCTGCAAGTTTTACTTTTTATCCTGCTACCACAGAAATCCACCATCTGTTGCAAAGAACATTTACCGTTCAACTTTTAACTGTCTCAATTGTCATATTGAGGTCAGTGTATGGTTTCTGGGTCAAAGTCCTTTGGTGAAAGACCTATGTGGAATAAATATAAATATAGAAAAATCCCATATTCTCTTCTAAATTTCTACAGCATGGAAAGAGGGAACCCCCCATTTACTAACCGACAGACCCCCCCCCCCCATTCTCCTTTGGTCAACTGAATAGCTCTTTTCCCAGAGCTGTGCTCTCAAATTCCCCATTTTTTTTGAGGCAGCTGCCTCTCATTTCTTCTCACTTTCACTGGCATCTGGATTTATTTGTTTGTTGTGGCACCTGATTCCCTCATTCGGCACAACTGCTCCCTGTAAAGAGATTAACTGATAAAAATGCATAATTCAACCACAACCAGGCTCTCGCAGGTTCCTTTTGCCTTGCCTGGATCTCTTTTGCCATGTTAAGCTGAGACTGTGTGTCATGGCAAGAAACAGAGCAGCACTACAGAACTGGAGTGGAGAGGAAAAGGCACTTTATTTGACCTTCACCACACATCACTTGGGACATATTCTGGTTTCCTTGTGGGTCTTTGCTTCCTATTGATAGTCATTGCTAGGTAGGATTTCTCTGAGTCACCTCACTCGGAAACATTTTGCAGTTGCCTGGGTGTGTGCCCAGCTCCACGTCAGAATAAAACATGCAGGTGCACCGAGTCCTCTCCCCTACAGCTGCATGCCTTAATCTCCAACGAGAGGGAACTTGAACATGATAGAAACCACGCCATGCTCAAAACAGGTGCCAGTCTGGATATTTAGGGAGACCAGAGTCCCAATGTGCACTAGGGTGCTCATCAAAGCAGACACCTCTGCAGAGCTTCGGTACCTTTCAGCAAGCTGATCGCTGCTGTGTGACAGTGCTAAAACTGTGCAGCCAGAGTATCAGTGGTATGAGGTTTCTGTGGAAGAAGCAGCATAGTCCCCACAGAGGTTTTACTTGTGCTGGCTACACAAACTCAGACCTTTCTCTTCTACCTGGATACGTTGAGTGAACTGGCCAACCTCCAGGAGACAGGCTGCTGGAAATATTTTAGGGTTTGGAATACAGACCTGCACTGCAACTTGGGGAAAAGATACAGAATAGTTATGTCGTGTGAAGCAGAACTCCAGTGTCTACCAAAACTCACAGTCTTCCTGCATGCGTCAGGGACGGATGGTAGCCCTAATTAAACACTTCATGACCCAGTGATTAGAACATTATGCTTAGCTAGGGACACCACATGTTCACTAATATTAGTAGAGTAACTCTAGCAGAAGAGACACGTCTCTATAATATCTTAGTCCCTGGGATAAACACATAGGTCTTTGCTCTGAAATATGCAGAAAACAGTTTCATTCTTACATCCCAAGCAAGCAGATATTGCCACTGACTGCTCAACATCCACTGAAGGCAATCTCCCTCAATGACATTGTCCTCCGGGAAGCAGTTGTCCTCCAGGAAACTTCCATCTAGCCTATATGTGATCTGAACTAGAGATACTACATGGGTCTAGAGCTTACTACACATATCCAAGCCCTCTCTCCTTCTTCCATTTAAAAGCATGATCTCTGGCTGTTGGCAGACACTATAAAGCAATGCTGCAGGTGTGGGTCACATCATATACAGTTAGTGCATTTTTCTGTTTTCTTTCCCTTAACTTCCTTCTCATTTTCTTTACCATGTTTAATCTCTTATATGCATTCCTCTTCTGTCTCTTTTCTTCAGCTTGCTTGTGGGTGTCTGTATGCAGGCCATTCAAAGTAGGTGCTCTGGAAAAGGGAAGAAGCCCAGTAATCTTCTGAACTGACTCTACAAAGAAAAATATCTCTCTTATCATTTTCCATGTACTCCATGCTGTTTCTTGACTAAAACTAAAGCTTAACCTGTCAGGGTTGTTTTAATCCTTAAAAAATACAACTGCAGCAATGATCTTTGTAGAAGTAAACAGAGATAAGCCTACTCTGAGAAAGTGAGGGGATTAGTTGAATATCCCTGAATAGCTAAACCACTTATAATCATTATTTGTAGTGTACCCATCATATGCTCATTATCCTACTATGTGCCAGGAAAGACAGAGTCAAAATAAATATGGGCAAAACCTTATTCCTTAATCAGCCTTTCTTTTTCACTGCATACATATGATTGGTTGTATAGCAGAGTTCCTGCAGAATTGCACAGCATCCAGGGCATTTACTTACCCAGAGTGGAAGAAGTTCACACAGCTGCTGAAAATCACAGATACCAGGCTCAGATACAGCTTGTTATAGTTTACCCTGCTTCATGAGAATAACCTCCATGAATTATTTTTACCAACACCATTTTAAGTTAGCACAGCTAAATCATTTCTGCTTTAAAAGTCTAGCAAATAATTCATTCATCTCTCAGCAGGTATTCAGAGAAGAGATTTTCTTGACATGCTAAGCAATATATTATTGTCAGTAATATCACTATCCTCTCACTGAAAAGGAGAAATGAGCAGATTTTGGTGCCTGGACTGGGAAATCTTGCTTTCAAGTTTGGTAAAGCTCATTTTAATGTAAAAATAAACAACCAGATGGTAACCTGCTCTCAGAGAAGCATGTTATTTATCAGATTATTTGTTTCCAATACACTTTCTTCAGTGGATTAACATTGACAGTCTTCTTGAAAGTTGTGTTTGAAATGAAGATTAGGTTAGGAGTTTTAGTAACATGACTTTTCCCTTTCCTTTCAGACACATTGATATTCTGGCATTAAAGCACATGAAGCCAGAACATAGACAGGTGTAATTGTGGCAGTAAGTGAAATTCTTTTAAACAGAAATACATCAGAGCCAAACTGTTAGTTCAACATACTGTAGTTTTAAACAAATTAGACAGGATTTTTGGAGAAGTAGTGGATCCAAAAAAAGGTGTCTGTCTTCTAGTGGGCTCAGTGCAAACCAGTTTTGGAAACAGCTTTTAGCAATTGGTAAAATAAGGTTCTGGATAGCCTTCTTGTGGATGTTGTTGAGGAAAGCAGACAACCCAAACTGAGTTTAATAATTTCATGCATGAGATTATATGATTGGCTGACTGCAATATCAGCAGCTAAAATTTGGCAATCCAGAAGGTCCTTCTCAGTCTTATGTTCCTTTTAAATTACTAGGAATAGGATTTTACTCTTCTGTAAACCAGCAGAAATGTGGGGGTTTTTTCCTGGCTACAGTGGAATTATTTTCAGCCTATGTGTGGGGGATCAAATAAGCGGATTTTTACCAATGATGACAGCTTCGTGAATACTGTGTTGAGCTTTGGAATAAAAGTTGGTGAGTTTAAGTTAGCCCCCTGGAGACTTTTAGAGCTGAAAAACAAATATTTACTTAGAAATTTGACATGTAAGAAACACAAGTAATCTATATAACAAGAAAAGGTACTCAGCTTACCAGTACTGAAGAGTAGGGTGAAGTTTCTTTAAATTTCAGGACTTGCAGAGCTGGTCTAAGCTGTGTTTTCAGACAAATACACTTTTTATTTCCCTGGGGAAATTGTGCCATGCAGCTGAATACATTGAGAAAGCAAGGAACTACTCAGCTGAGCAGATAGGGCACTCACAGCAGTCAGGGAGTGAAAGAAGCAGCCTGGGGCACTATGGATTTTCATAACCAGTAAATCTACGTGGTCACTGAGCAGAAGTTTGAGAACATTATATTTTCATTTGACTATCAAATAGCAGAGATTAGATAGTGAAGTTTAGGTGGGATCTAAATGCCTAGATCACCTTGTGAGTTTTAGTCTATAGCGTATGGACATATAAAGCATAGTTATATGTCCATAGTTATGCTTAGTCACATACTTATATTAAGTTTCTTATAAGGCAGTTTATACTGTAACAGTCTAAAAACTTTTGTATGAGAAGCTGTCATAAAGTCTTGACATAATTATTATAACCGACCTATAGGCAGTTGATTTATTTGATCATCCCTTTTTATTTGTGACACATTTAGCCATGTATGGAACAGATATAATATACTAGTCAGCTACACTATGAAGAAGATTTGAAGCTGTAATTGGATACAGGTGCACACATAAAGAGAACGAAAGAAAGCAGAGAAAATATCATCCCAAAGTGAAACGTGTTTGAAAACAGGTAATGAGAATATACACAGAACCTGAAGTATTTGAAGTGCTAGCAACAGCTTTACTTTTAATCACAAGGACATTCTGGTGTTGTTTCTACAAACCTGTGCTTTGATATTTTACTACCTCACTTCTTTACATTCTTGTTTATCCTACCACCATTCGTCTGTCTCTAGACTATGAGCTCTGCAGAGCAGAGCATCTCACTATGTCTTTCATAATGAGGATCCCAATCTCAGATGAAGCCTCTAGTCACTGCTGGAAGACAGTAATAATGATTTTTACGTTCACTTCAGAAACACATGTAGTAGCAACAATTCAACATTTTTGCTTCTTTGCAGAAGGCAACATACCACTGTGGGACAATTTCCTTTCTTTTCATGCTCTGTTCCTGGACTTCCCCAGTGCAATGCAACACTTCTTCCATGTTGTCTCAGTAGAGGCTGTTTACTGGGACTAACTTAATCTAGCTGAATCATTCCCCTCAACGCCAATTAAAATTCATAGCCATGTCTGGGAACAGAATTTTAGTCCAGGAAGCAAGTGGCTGGTTGATTACTTCTACGTGACATATCTTTACAGCAATGCAGAACTAGAAAGACTACCCTTCCTAGGCATATTAACCACATTTTTAATGGGCCTTTGATCCTTATAATAATATGTAAGCTTTAACATAACAGAAACCAACACTGCTCTCCTGAAATAGTCATATTTGTTTCCTCCTGCACTTCAGCCCCCAGCTATTCTACTCAAACGGATCAGAAGTCACAGCTGATCATTTGAGATGCAGAGGGCCATGACAAATGGTGTTTTTATGTCTTTCAAATGGTAGACAAGAGGGTTGGGATATGGTTTCCGATGTCAAAAATATTTTCTCTGATAGTATAATTTGGATTTAAAGGGAACCTTTAATGAACCATCCAGTTTACCCTTTTACATTACATCAGTTATTAAACTTGGTAGTTAAATGACCAGACCAGGAGACATAAGACATGCATCCCGTACTGGGTTTGCCTCAGACTTTCACTATGTCACTGAGGATCACTCCAACGTTCCATGTGTCAAATTCCCTAACTCTGGAACAGAGACTGTGAGACTATTTTTTCTTTTATACTTAGGAGATAAAGAGTATATATAGGGGGTACAGGAACAGAGTAATTCTTGTCATAGTACCTCTCTGAACTAATTTGAGTACTACTGCAATACCAAGAGTAATAAAAAAGTCTGATTAAAACCAGAAAGAGAACTTTTGAGCTCATACAACATAATAGTTAAAATTCATTGTAAGGGTCAAGAGTTAAGATGATTTATGTAACAATCTATTATAATTTATAAAACTGTAAATGGAACCTGAAAGTGTTTAATATTAGGTTGTAACTGATGCTTTGATTATCTCACGACTGGCCTCTAGTCTGAGATCCTGAAGTATTAGCTTTGTACATCTGTATGTTTACCTGCTTTGTTTTCTGAATAACAATGGAAAAGCGTTTGCATAAATGCAGTAGATTCGGATTCAAAACTTACTGCATAACGCGTCTGGCAAAGTTCCCATGCCGGTGGACTGCAGCAGGGGACCAGAGGTAACTATACAGAATATCTCATCACCAGACAAGGAATCAAAACATTATACAAATATATATATATATATTAATTATTTTTTTTATTTGATGCTTATACTTCTAACAACTTCATTTGTATGCTGAGAATCACAGATGAGAAGCCATCTGTTCTTCTGTCAGCAATTCAAATTTAAGTATTCCTTTAAAGGGGCTTGAATGATGAGGTAGAAGTTAACCAGGAGATAGGGGTCAAGACATTTTCTAAGTGAAAACTGGAATCCTGACCCCAGCTCAGAAAACCTCTACACAAAATTCTGGACCTGAAAAACATAAGCAGAGATTCAAAAAACTCTGACTCACCATTGTCTTTATCTTCTCTCTTTTTTTTTTATTCTCTCTGATATGGTTTTATCATATCAGGTACACATCAATTCAGATACAGCTATGCTACCAGACCCCAAGGAAGTTTCCTATAATCTTGAGACATGTGTTCTATGTCTATAAAATATCCTACCAACTTTTGACATTGTTTAACAACAGCCAGCAACTAAGCACCACACAGCTGTTCGCTCACTCCCCCCTGGTGGGATGGGGGAGAGAATCGGAAGAGATACTGCAGTTGAGCCAGGGAACCAACCCGTGTTGGTATCAGTTGCCTCTGTTTCCCTTAGTGTATGGAACACCCCTGTGAAATGTCTGTAAAATGTCCATAAACGTCTACAAAATTTCCACTGAGTTCATTTAGTCCATGACTTTGGGCTCCATCTGTTATAATGGTCACTCAGGACAGGACAGATGGTGTGTTGTGTTGAGTTATTGGGCACCAAAGCCAGCTCAGGTTGGGTCACTGCTGCATCTGCACTGCTTCTTGTAAGGCTTGTCCTCCATTGGTTCAGGTGGTTCCTGCTACAGTAATTCCTATAACATGTAACTCAAATCATAGATTACAATAATTTGAAGGTATTTCCATTACGATCTCCACCCCTGGTCCCTTTGGACCAGACCAAAGCATTTAACATTGCAATTAACTCCTTCCCTTGCTCCTAGCCTGGCTAGAAACAAGAGGTTCCTGCTATAGTAGTTCCCATAACATGCAACTCAAATCCTGGGATACAACAATTTAAAGGTATTTCCATTACAATCTCCACCCTTGGGCCCTTTGGACCAGACCTTCATATTTAACATTGCAATGAACTCCTCCCCTTGCCGCTGCTCTGGCTTGGACTTGTCCACAGACTGCAGTCCCTTAGTGGTGTACCTGCTCCAAATGGAGCCTTATCTATGCACCACAGTCTCTCCAAATGTATACCTGCTATGGCATAGACTTATCCACGGCCACAGTCACTTTCAGATGCACCTGTTCCAGCATGGCCTTATCCATGGGCCACAATGCCTTCAGAGATACACCTGCTCCAGCATGGCCTTACCCACAGCCACAGTCCCTTCAGAAGTAAACCTGCTCCAACATGGCATCACCCATAGCTGCAATCCCTCCAGGAGTGTACCTGCTCTGTCGTGGGCTTATCCATGTCCACACACTTTGAGATGCTCCAGCATGACCTCATGCACAGCCATAGATGGTTTTAGTTGCACCTTCTCCAGCATGGACTTATCCACAGCCACGGACACTTCAAGGCGTACCTTCTCCAGCATGGACTTATCCTTGGGCCACAATCCCTTCAGAGTTATACCTGCTGCCGCACAGACATAACCACAGCCACAGATGCTTCTAGATGTACCTGCTTTGGCGCAGACTTATCCTCAGCCACAGACGCTTTGGGCTGTCCTGCTCCCATGTGGACTTATCCACAGGTCACATTCCCTTTGACTCGAGTTCACACTGGAGTTCCAGCCTGTCCAGTACAGGAGCACAGAAACAGCAGCAATGCCCAGGCGCATAGCCATTGCTGTTCTCAAAATGCTCCCAGGCACAGCAGAGTGAGATGATAAACACTACAGCAGTACAGCAGGCAGCAAAAGCAAAAAGCAGCCACTAACGAGCACTAGACTCTCCTATACATTAAGGCAAGCAAGCTCCATGGCAAGCACAGGACCCTGCCGATGAATAGCTAAACAGCAATAACAGCTATAAATTCCATCTAGTTCATTCCAATCAAACCTGTTATCTTGAACCCTTCGAGCCCCATGTTGGGTACCAAAAAGGATTGTCATGCTTTAACCCCAATCAGCAGCTAAGCACCATACAGCCACTCGCTCACACTCCCCCCCACCCTGGTGGGATGGGGGAGAGAATCAGAGGGGTAAAAGTGAGAAAACTTGTGGGTTGAGATAAAAAACAGTTTAATAGGTAAAGCAAAAGCTGCGCATGCAAGCGAAGCAAAACAAGGAATTCATTCACTCCTTCCCATGGGCAGGCAGGTGTTCAGCCATCTCCAGGAAAGCAGGGCTCCATCACACGTAACAGTTACTTGGGAAGACAAACGCCATCACTCCGAACATCCCCCACTTCCTTCTTCTTCCCCCAGCTTTATATTGGTGAGCATGATGCCATATGGTATGGAATAGCCCTTTGGCCAGTTGGGGTCAGCTGTCCTGGCTGTGCCCCCTCCCAGCTTCTTGTGCACCTGGCAGAGCAGGGGAAGCTGAAAAGTCCTTGATTTAGTATAGGCACTACTTAGCAACAACTAAAACATCCCTGTATTATCAACCTTGTTTTCATCACAAATCCAAAACACAGCCCCATACTAGCTACTATAAAGAAAATTAACTCTATCCCAGCCAAAACCAGCACACCTTCTTACTCAGACAGTGAGAAAATGTATTTAATAAATACCTATGTTCCTCATATTTGCTCAAAGAGCCAGATTGATTTATCATTGCCTTGACTCCATTGTAATAATTTACTCCAGCTCAAACTGAGTGCAAAATGATATCACTTTTGAGTGATTTTGGTATTCCTTGGTTTTGCATGCATGGTGGCACATTTTCACTGAACATATGTAATTCTTTTGATTGTCTCACCTACAAATCCAAACACAATGCATCTTACTAAAACCAAGACCCCACAAGCACAGTCAAACTTCAGTCTCATGGTTACTGAACCTTTTAACAAGTATTATGCACCAAAGAGAACCATATTGCTTCTGCCATCCATGTTGAAGTGATACTTTCTTGCATTATCTTAGAATTTACACCAAAGCATCTCAATATCCAGATTTCAGAGCAGCCTTCAGAATATAAAATGCAAAGGCATAGGACTCTCCAGAGGCATGCAATGAAAACAATATAAATAAAACAGTTAAATGTAAAAGGTAGATCAATACTGTAATTATCATTTATTATCATTTATTATTTATAAAATAAGATAAGCATACTGAGCTGAATTCAGCCCCTCACAACTCCATTGATTTCAGGGATAAATTTGGTGCAATAAATTTGTATAATTTATATATAAGTTATCAGCTTTATTTCTTTGTTCTCCTTCATTTCATAGGTCCAAGACTTTGTTTAATCTTGTGTCTCTTCTTCTGCATTAGCATTACAATTTTGACTTTACCAAGATAAGTCCTTGTTCATCTTTTCATGTTTAGATCTCCTTCCTCACTGTATCTGCCTTTTCTGGCCTCTTCACCTTTCATTTCATCCTTTTCCATTCCCCCTGTGTCTTAGAATATCTTTCAAATATGAGTTTTTTCTCCCCTGATAGTTTCCAAGCTTTTCTTGCATCTCTATCAACCTTTTCATGTTCTCCATTTCAAGGCTCTGAACAACTGATCATCCGTTCCATCTCTCCAAATCTCTTGGTGCTTTGTCCAAGATTATTTCTTAATTATCTTCTTTAACTACTGACAGTTCTGTGCCTGATGTCATGCTGCCCTTGCCTTTCAGTTCAGTGTACAGGCCAACTGTTTCCTTATGATAGATATGCCTGCCTGCTTTCTGCCTGTGGTGCCCACTTCTACCCATAGTCTCTAAAAAAGTGCCTTCATCCAGTTGCTAGGTAATAGGCCTGATAATAATCTAGAGCTACTGTGTACAGTCATTTGTTGCAGGTATGGTTATTCTGAATTTCCCTGAACGCATTGAGGTTCCCACAGATGCACAGATCTATTGTTTTATGCACTGTAGTTTTAACTGAATATATCAAGTCTACTGAACACATTCCAAAGGTGTATTAATGATTAATTATATCTAACGTAAGCTGGATTTAAAAAAAAAATCAAAACCAGATGGCAAGCCTAAGATAAGTTTATGCATGGTGGCAAAGAAGAGGCTAAGAGGGAGCAGGAACATTAATAGCAGCATAGTGATTCTTGCAGAGTAGTTACAAAAACAGTGGACCCAAACTCTCAGTAGAGTCAGATGACTCTCTATAGACGCAAGTCCCTGCAGACTGGACATCAGGAAAAAATTCTCCAGACAGGCAGTGCAACACAGGAACACTTTGCCCACATTGGGTGTGGAATCTTTATCCTTGGAAGTTTTCAAAACTTGGCTAGAGAAAGCCATGGCTGATGTCATCTAACATTGGCAGTGGTCCTGCATCAAGCTGGATCTTGGACATGACCTCCAGAAATCCCTTCCAAAGAGTATTTCTATGATTCTACGTATTATGGTGGGTATGATTCTTCAGGTAAGGAACTGATTTCTCCTGTGGAGATATAGTCATTCACTCCACTGGAACATATTATCCAAATAAATTTGATCCTTCTGACTAAATTTTACCTTACATACTTGATAATGACTGTATTAAGAAAAAAAAAAAAATCAGGGGAAAGAGGTGCCTATAAAGTAGAGAACCCTTACCTCAAAGACCCTACAGCATAACGAGATGTGTAATACACGGCTAGAAGGGCTTCTGCACAACAAGGTGCAAAGTACGTAGAAAGAACACCAGGTTTTCTCCTGTGGCCTTGCAAAAGGTTTATTTTTACATTTCTTTTGTTGAACTTGTCCATAGAAAAGTTAGACTTCTGTCTGAAGAAGAGATAGAATCATAGAATTATTTAGGTTGGAAAAGACCTTTAAGATCATTGAGTCTGACCATTAACCTAACACTGCCAAGTCCACCACTAAACCATGCGCTTAAGTGCCACATCTACACATCTTTTAAATACCTCTAGGGATGGTGACCCAACCACTTCCCTGGGCAGCCTGTTCCAATGCTTGATAACCCTTTCAGTGAAGAAATTTTTCCTAATATCCAGTCTAAACCTCCCTTGGCACAACTTGAGTCCATTTCCTCTTGTCCTATCACTTGTTACTTGGGAAAAGAGACCAACACCCACCTTGCTACAACCTCCAGATATCCTGGGATCATCTTAGAACAAAAAAATTACAATCTTTGGAAAAAATAAATATTTGGCAATGCTTTCTTGGTGACTTACAGGAGCTGTATTCAAAATTATTCAGGACCCTTTTCTTCTTCATCAAATTCAATGGCCATGCTTCATCTGCCATGATAGATTTTCTTGTATTAAGAGACAGGTGGTCTGGCTAGGGCTAGAGGATAAAAAGAAACTTGGGGTCTACTGTGAGGAAACTGGAATAAATTCTTACACTATGTAGAAGATGATCAGTTTTGATTGGATGGAGTACATGGAATGGATGAAATAATCTCATCTCAGACACAAAGTCTCTGAAGAATTTCTAAGCAGCACAGGTAACTAGGAGTGAAACTAGCCAAATCAAAGTTCTTAACTGGAAGAATGGAAGCTACAAAAATTAGTAGATCTAAAGTAATCTAGAAACATAGGAGAATGTTTAAATAAGCCTGCACTGATAACTGAAGACAGAAGAAGTAAGAAAGAAAACAGCTTTACTAGTACTATTACTAGAAATTTTCAGTAAATATTTTTCAGTAAACTTCTACGGACATGGCTAATTATGGGACCATTTCAGAATGTGGAGGAAGACTATACATCACATAAAAATGAAACAAAAAGAACTAAAAAAGACTGCCAAAAGTAGGTGCACAGTCAGGTTAATGTGGCAACTCTAGAAAAATTGGAGGTTTGGTGACTCCTTGGAACAGTGATTTGTTTGTGAATATAACAAATAACATAACTGGCCAAAAAATCAAACTGAGAGTGCCTCTGTGTAAAGAGGAGCAGCTGACATGGGGCATAGATCTTGGAAAAAATTCTGCTCCTGAAGTACAGGATGGATCTTCACGGGAAGCAGGAACAATGATTTGAAAGCCTTCACTTTGAGAGAGGCTTAAAATGCTGCTCTTTTATTTCCTAAACAATTTCCCAAGCCAGTGGGCTAATGTATATCGGAAAGCAACTCTTTGGGCAGCTACTTTCAGACCTCTTCACCAAACAAGCCCATCAGCTGTAGCCCGAGCCTGCTGCCTGTTCAGACCCTGCTGAAATGCCTCATGCTCCCCACTGGCCAGCCCTTATCAGAGAGCTGCGCTTGGTGCATGGCGGCACTGCTTACTCCGCAAGCACGTTTAGGCAACGGACAAACCCAATGAAGAGAACTGAGGTTTCTGAAGCCTGGAGAGCTGAGGTGTCTGCATCCTACACCAGATAAAATGTATACGACTTCCATCTATAGTCCTAACTTCTGGGGTAAGTTATGAACCTTGTAAGAAAAGTAAACCTAATTAAAATAGTACCAGGATACAGAGCCACAAAGAGGAATAAGTAACACGTAAACCTGATACCACAAACCACAACAGAGCAAATGATAGAATGAGCACACAAAGGGAAAGATAAAGGTCTTTTAATCAAAACAGATTGAAATTAAATGAAAGAATTAAAAAAAAAGCCAAATAAAGAGCTTTAAATGAAAAACAAGGTAAAAAGCAACAACTCTGTGCTGCCTCTGAAGCGGTCAGGAATCAAAAATACAATGAACTGGTGAGCAAATATAAATCTTTAAGCAAAACAAAAGACAAATGGATAAGAGGAGCCTACCAAAATAGATTCCTAATACATTTTTACTTTATGGAAGAGTAGGACAGACATTTATCTGAATTTTTATTAGTTTAACTCCTGTGCCACAATGGTGCAGAAGGATGTCATTTTCTTTGCTTAAACCTGACAGCAAATGGAGGAACTGAGTGTGATACTGAAGATTAAGAATATGTTTTTCATCAGATGGGTGCACTGAGGTCTTTGAAACAAGCTGAGTAAGAACTTCACATATGTTTTCCTTGTTTTAGATGTGTGACTAAAGAGATTACTGGCCCTCACAGCTGCTGGTTGCTGGTCACTTCCCCTTGCAGACCTTACCACCCTCTCCAGTCTGCTAGCTCAGTAACTAGTAAGGAATTAAAACTGCTCAACATATGTAAATGTTAAATTCTGGAATCTACTGGCTTTTTTTTCTCTCCCCCCGCCCCCCCACCCCCTTTTTAAATTGAAACAGAGTACAAAGTGACAAATCAAGCAGATTGGAGCTGTGGTACCCTCCAGCAGGAAGCAGGAGCAAGTAGAAGTTGCTTTTCAAGCTGGTATCCCTGTATCCAGAAAGCAATTTGTAAGCAAGCTGCTCCTTGTGTGAGTGGCAAAGGCTGATTGTAAGGCTAGATTTTCCCAGCCCATATTCCAGTGCAGGTAACATTTTCTCAACAGGAAGAGGGTGGAGGAAGCATTGAAAATAGACTTGGAAGAACCAAGAACTTGGATGGACCCCGTACTCACTGCAAGGAGCAAGCAGAGCAGGTATGTGTTAAGATTCAACTGTGAAGCAGTGCTAACTGCAAGCCTCTTCGGAGCCATAACTGGGCTTAATATGGGCATAGCCAGTGTACGCAGTGATAGGAAAACTGACCCAGCATACCATCAAGTGCTCTCGCTCTAAGGTTAATGCAGGCATACCAACATGGCATTTTGACCATCTCTGCAAGCCCAGCAAAGATCCTTGATGCACCAGTCCACGTGAAATTGTAGCTTAGATATAGGAAGGCAAGGCTAGATGTAGTAAAATTGTCTGTCACTATGAAAAGCCTTGAACCTCATCATCATGACCATGAAGGAGAATGACCCTCACAAATGCACTGTTAATATACTGGTCAGTGTTTAATGAAATATGAGTCAAATGAACATGAAAGATGCCAGTCCCAGACCAAATTACTGATCCTGAGAAGTACTCTGTTCTACCAGAGACTACTTTTCCTGCCTGTCTGTGGAGTATGAGACATGTTAAAACCTGCCTTAGAAGGAATTAGGGAAAAAAAGCAGATTATTAACCTCTTACTGCTGCTACATGGCAATCTTGCCATTGTGCAAAATATAAACAGGACCTGTTTCCAGAATTGGCAGTCTTATTCATACTGAAGAGTGGTACCTTCTCCCAACACTGAGAAGTGGCTCATATGAGTAGTGCTAATAGTGTCACTAGAAGCTGCGTGATAAGCAGTATCTCTCTGATATAAGTCAAAACTCGATGTTCTGGATTTCTGAGGTGGATCCAATTTAGTTAGGGAACAGGGTGAATCTTGTGCTAAGTTAAAGAACCAGAAACTGTACTTTATACCTACCTGGATTTTTTTTTTTTTTTTTTTTTAAGGCAAAGCAATAAACCTTGTTTAAGTAAATACAAGCACTAATAAGACTAAATAGCTCAGTTAGGCACATCTCAGTCATCATTGCATTAAATGAACCATCACAGTAATCACATGGTAAGCTGCAAATGGACTGAGACACTCCTGGACAGCCAGAGACATGAACTAAGACTGAATGGGAGAAGGTGCAGTTGCATTAGCATAACTATGCAAATTGATGCTCCCTGCTTCTCAGTATTAAGTATTACTTGGATTTAACACCTTTGGCCATATCTTCTACATATCCAGCCGGCTCATATAAATATGTTTTAAATGCTCGGTAAGAAACTTTTTTTTTAATGAGAAAATGTTTTTGTCCCAAATTGATCCTATAAAGAAAAAGACCACACATATATTTCTTATTCCTCCCCTTTGCTCCGGCAATGGAGGAGCAGTGTGTTTATTTCTGAAACAAAGACAATATCTGTGGTACATCTCATACCTGACTATGCGAGGTAAGAACAGTCATTGTCATGAGCTCTTCTGAAAGAGTGAATGCCACAACCCAGACCCTGCTGCTGAGAAAACCTAGCTAGGTTTCGCTAATCTTGGTCTTGTTGTGGGAGAATTCATCTTCATTTGAATAGAAGGATCATAGGGGAACAAAAAAGAAAAAAGAAAACAATAAGGTTGTCAAAGAGGATTCCAAAGCATAAGTCTGACATGACCCTGTTCTATTAGAGAAGTAGAATTACAATTATACCATCAATGAAGGAAGCTCTAACTCAGGCAAACATGTTAATATTTACAGTCTAATCATTAGATCATGTTTGTGCCTGACACAGTGGAAACTTTGTCCATAGAAGAGGTCTCCAAGGCATTACGGTAATACAGATATGAAAAAAACCACCAGACATGAGAAAGTACTGATGCAAAGGGGTGGATAAATTTCCTGCTGAAGTCAAATGTGGTCCTGTTGACTTTAATGGGATCAAACAGAAAGACAGAGTGTGATTGCATTATGGTAGAATTTATACATTCATTAGAAAGTACAAATACTGTTCCTTGTTTACATTTAAGCTTTCATTTTTAATTGTACCTTAATATGTTTTCCTTGGGAAACAAATAGATGTGACAAATTATGCTAGGGAATTTGTTGTAATAGATGCAAAGAACTAGAAGCCTGCTGTGAGCCATCAAACACGTTTGGAGGTCAAAGCCATACTGTTTAATTCTTAGTTCCGGGAGAGAAATGATTCTGGTAATGTTACCTGGATACCAAATTGCATACAGACACTTGACTATGCAGTCAGTGTGTGAAAAACACTCCTTCAGCAACCACCGGGTCGCAAGCAACTGCAGTGGACCCTCTCACTCTTGTCATACGTGGAAGTTGCCTCTCCTCCTGTCATATCTGTAGATAAAGCAAAGCCATATACATTACTTCCAGCTTTAATTCCCTAAACGCTATTTTACAAATGTCTCCCGTTAATCTCATTTTTAAATTTAATTTATTATTTTTATATGTCCATTTGGAGTCTGCACTTTCCTCTTGTCCTTTCCATTTCTGAGATCCCAGCAGTGGACATTCTACCTTTGTGGACATCAACAGGTTCTTCTGTGTCAATTTTATGCATTAATTGAAATGTATTTGTGTTTATACAGAGAGGTGTATGATGGCCTCTAGTGGTTCTCTGTATGTGTGCAGATACAATCTTCAATGCACCTCTCATTTTAGGAGTATGCATGCAGGAAGAAATAAAATATTGTCCAGCTGTTGTCTTTTATGAACAAAAACCTTTTGGCAACAGTAAACAGAGTTGAACAATATGTCCAGCAGAGAGAAGGTGATCTCTTCCATCAGAATGTAAGCTGGAATGTTTCTAAGCACTGCTCAGAATAGTCAACATAATGCAATTGCAAATCACCTAAAATGTCCCTAGTCCTTTGGACTGAGCTTCACAGATGAGATTATTCATTCTGAATGGAGGCACTCTTCCTGTATTTGTCAGCCAAAATCATAGCAACCTTGCATGCAGAATGGATTCCTAATTCTGTTGCCAGATGAAGAACTACATGATGGTTGACTGTTAGCCAACAAATGTGTCAGTCTCATCTTTCTTATGAATCACATCCAGGTCTGTACACAAGAGTCTATGCCTACAAATGCAGATGGATGGAAGGATCTGGACTCTCTTAGGCAGATCATATATTAGACACACGCCACACATCAGCGCTCTCACTGCACTCCCCCAAACTGAATGTACCTGCCTCTCAGCACTGACTGCCACTCTAACAAATACGTACCCCTTGGGACCTGACTTGGGCTGGCCAGAGTCAGCAACTCCCTGATCTGAGAGGCCAAAGAACTAAAACCTTAGGGCTAGCAGCATCCTCTCGCTGCACGTTGCTGCAGGTGCTCAGGCTATTTGCCTCTTGGGACCCCTTTCACAGAGGTCTGTGCAGTTTGGAGGGGCTGGTTTGCTAACACAACAGGAGGAACAGCATATTCCAGCTCACTTGAACTCTTACTCTCTGGAGGACGTATTGTTCTAGGCCAGGAAATATTTTGATTTTGAAATGTAGCTATGCCATGTAGCTAGTTTTCCTCTGGAAAAACGGATGCTATGGTGACTAGAGCATTGGAATAAAACAGGATTTACATCAGGTTAATCCTCTGAATGGATAAAATAATGTTACACTAGTTTACCCATATGGTTCTTCAAAGTCCTTTTGATGTACTAGTGTTGGCATTTTTGAGGTTATAGCTCCCATGTTTCAGGGATTTTACTTACTTTAGTTCAAAAGAAATCTGTGTTCCCAATAATTTGGCATCCTCTATTGTTAAAAATCCACAAGAGAAATAAAGAACCATGGCAACAAGAAAGAAATACATTAAGGGTATAAATCCCAAGGCATTTTAAGTTCCTTATTCTTGGATTTTTTTCCTTTTATTTTTTTAAGTTGTTAATTTTTTGGCTTTTTTTCACAAATTTAAACTTTTGCTTGAGAGTTGTTAAATGGAAAGGTATAAGGAAAACAAAGAACTAAAAGATTCTACAGATACATCAGTAGACGACAATTGTAACTTTCTACATTAATACATTTGTGACATGTTCAAGTATAGTCTTCAAATACTTCTTATTTACACAGATGACCAGGTTACATGCTCAAAAATGTATCTGAGTGTCCAGGCACAGGAGTTCAATGTATTTAAGGACTGAAAGATTAGAATACAAATCCATAATGCCATATTCAGAAACAAAAAGAATCTAACAAAAAGCCACTTAGGAAAAAATAATGATAGGTTTTGATTCTTATCATTGAAATCCTACCAACATAATTAATAAGCAAGGGGTAGATTATTTGACTTTTGGCTTCGCAAGAATTTAGAAGGTGAAATATAAGATAATATAACTGAAGGAAGTCAGATGTGAAGAGATGACGGGAGAAAGGCTGACAACCCTCAGAAATTATCTGAAACCCTTCATTGTACGTTATCAGGCGTTCTAAGGTAATTTAAATTGCATCAAGAAAGTGTCAAGAAAATGCATTTCCAGCTGAGCTCTGTTGAGTTCAATTTCAGCGTTACTTATTTCCAAACTAAGTTTTCCGGTTGCAACTTTCTACATGTGATCACTGCTGCTCCTCTGCCACACAAACTCTGTTCCTATGTCTCTGTTTATTTGTATTTTTGAAGGCAGAAATCCATTTGGAAAGAGAATTCACTACAAAAACCCCACAAAACTGCTATGAAAGGAATATCTTTTAGTGAGGAAGAATTACTGCATATAGATTTAAGTGGAAAAAAGAACCTAATTAGCTACCTATAGCAGTGGGCAATAAATATTTTATTCCATATATCAGTTGATGACGATGTTGAAGCACTTTCACCTTTGCCTCCAGACTCATCTTATTCCCCATGGTACAGCGTATTATTTGTTTTGCTGATAACAAACACTCAAACATTTGACATTAGATCACTTTCAATTAAGTGTGTTAGAACTGGAGACTGAAGCTCCAGGGAAGAGGCATTTCGACTTAATGCCAGTTAAGTACAGACTGTCCCTGTACTGAAAAATACAGGTGATTGGAAACAAGTCCTTTAGACCATCTAGGTTGCTCCAGATCAAAACTGTTGTATGGCTTAATTTAAGCTTGACCTTTCCGTTTTGGATTTCTTTGTTGTGACACATGGGTTTATTTATTCTCTTCCAAGTGCCACATATATAAGCAAAAGTCTGAAGCCATCAGTTTCAAGCTCAAAAAATAACATATTAGCAAAATCCTTTGAAAACTGTGCCTAGATGAAATGGCTTTTTTACTACTATAAGCATAGAAAGGATATCTAATAAAGATTAGAAGTGCCTATGGGAGCAGTATGTGGGGGAAAAATCACTTATGCAATGATATGAAGCATATCTATATTCTTAACATACTGAATGCCTTCTTATAGACTGTTACTGTACAGACTATTTGATGAGATTGTGTGCTTTATTGTCCTTTCTTGGACAGTATGTGCTTAGCTTAAGAGTTTTAGAGAACTGGACAAGACATGAAGCTGATGATACAGAGCCTATAAAATTGGCCTGGTTCACAGGGTTGCTGAAAGCCTATTGAAGCAATTGGCTCCACAGCCACTTAGCACTGCTGAAAATAAACCATTTTCTCTCTTAGTCACTAGTATGAAATGAAGCATGACCCAAACCACCTGCCATCTACAGCTGGATGGAAAGTTCAAGCAACTTAAAAAGAAATTGGAAATCAGATTTCCACATTCTCTTCTATTTTCATATAATTTTTATATAATTTCTTCATTTTGCTTATGAACAGCATTTCAGATCCTTGCCTGAGAGAATTTCTCTTGCCATGCACAAGCCGAGCTGCTAGCCTCCTTCAGGAGGTGCATGGGTTCAGAAATATGAAGCCCAAAATCTGACCTTATACTCCCAGTGAAATCTGGGGTGTATTGAAAGGAGAAGACAGAAAAATCTGTCTTATTATCAGGAAGCTGATACATTGCTGCTCCACCTATAGCTATTCTTAGGGCACCAGGAGGGTCTGTTTTCCTTCCATGCTGTCCCTCTGCTACTGTTTACAAACGCTGCATTGAAAATCCTGTCCCTAGTGAGGTCAGGAGCAAAACTGTTATTGATTTCTGAGAGCCAAGGATTCACACAGTATCATTATGTATTTTTTTCCTCTGTGTAGTGATATATGTGTTTGTGTTTAGAATAGATAATTAAATTGCCATTGCACTATAAGATAGTAGTGCTCTTTGGATAATTTTCTGACTGTATATTTAAAGAACCAGACTCTGAAACTAAGCAAAATCTGTATTTAATTACTCTTTTCTAGACAAATTTAGTTTGTGTCTTTTTAAACGAAAAATCAATCGCTTTTTTCCCTTGAAGTAAGAGGGCCCAGTGACATTCTGAGTAAAGTGTATGCCAGTTGAGCCAATATTAATAAAATTAGAATAGAATACATCAACAAATTAACTCCCTTGTGACAAACTACAGGAAAGATCAAGTTGTCATCTTGCAGCAGATGATTTCAAAGGCAGAACTGCAGGTTATAGTGTGAATTAAAAAAAAAAATAAATTAAAAAAAGATGAAAATGGGGAGAAGTTTGCCTAACAAAGCAAAAACATTTCATTGATGCTTGGACATTAGGGAGGTGTTCAGGTTTTGTGAAGAAACTCCAAACTAGTAAGTACAACTGTGCTTCTGTGCATGCTCAGCTGGACCATTGTCTTGGTAGAGGTGAAATGATTTCCCTTGTGATTTCAGCCCCTGTCTACCAATGTCCACAGAAGACCTCATTTTGCTATAATGTTGTTTGAATGTGTTTAACCTCCTCTGTTGAGATGGTTTGAAGTACAAATAAGACAGTTATTAGGACAGTTGTAGCAGATAATAAGTTAATTAGGACAGTCATAGCAGTCCATAATTGGTAGGAGCCCTTATTCTGTGGAAGGTTTGCGTAGGAATCAGTTCTAGATAAGGATACCTACATATAGATGTACATATGTAGATTCCTACACGTACACCAAATGTCTAAGCTCTCCTACAGTCAATATGGTCAAACAACGGCATGGAGTGACAGGGCTTACCCTCCAGAAAACACCTGCAGCAAGATTCCGTTGCCCAAAAGTGTGTCTAGTGCTCTTGGAGATGCTCTGGGGTATTGTGGTTTAACCCCAGCCGGCAACTAAGCACCACACAGCCGCTTGCTCACTCCCCCCTGGTGGGATGGGAGAGAGAATCAGCAGGGTAAAGGTGTGAAAAGTCCTGGGTCGAGATAAAGACAGTTTAATAGGTAAAGCAAAAGCTGTGTATGCAAGCAAAGCAAAATAAGGAATTCATTCACTCCTTCCCATGGGCAGGCAGGTGTTCAGCCATCTCCAGGAAAGCAGGGCTCCATTACGCGTAACGGTTACTTGGGAGGACAAACGCCAGCACTCTGAACATCTCCACTTCCTCCTTCTTCCCCAAAGCTTTTACTGCTGAGCATGACACCATATGGTATGGAATAGCCCTTTGGTCAGTTGGGGTCAGCTGTCCTGGCTGTGTCCCCTCCCACCTTCCTGTGCACCCCCAGCCTACTCGCTGGTGGGGTGGGGTGAGAAGCAGAAAAGGCCTTGACTCTGTGTAAGCACTGCTCAGCAATAATGAAAACATCCCTGTGTTATCAACACTGTTTTGATCACAAATCCAAAACGTAGCCCCATACTAGCTACTATGAAGAAAATTATCCAGCTGAAACCAGTACAGCTATTTGAGACATCCACCTAAGTTAGGTAAGATATGATACCCACACCCTTCTGAAGAGGCACCTAGGGTCCTGGCGGGGTGTCCAGTAATGTCTAAAATACAACTAGATACCTCTGTGGGGTCAGGTAAAGTGACATCTGGTCTTCACAGCAGGTATTAGTTACAATGTGAATAGGAGCAACTGAGATAAATATAGGTGCCTCAATGTTCTCTAAGTCTTACCTTGTGTGTATTTTTCACCAGATAATCATTGTTTACAAATAATAATACTAAAATGTAAAAGAAAATTATAAACCAGAGCTTTAGATTTCCCGTATCCCAGATATGGAACTTTTGCGGTAAACTGTGAAGTCAATTTCCCTCTAGCTTGCTGATAGTGGCCAAAAATCCTTTTCTGTTTCTGACTCTAGAAAGGACCAGCTTAAAGAGGAAGCCATTAAAAGGGCGTTAAGGATTTTTCTTAGGATTCTTGAGTAATTCTCATTGCCGGAGAAGAGTGACCCTTCTGTTTCCTTTTCTCTCCTGTTGGCCAGGTTTGTTGGTGAGTTTATACCTCGTTTGGAGACCTCATGTAATTTCCAGGACTCAGAGCAAATTATGGGTAAGACACAGAGTATACAAGAAACAGTCCTGTAGGGACAGAACAGAAACTAAAATAATTTACCCCTAATGAAACACAGGAAACAGAAGAAAATTATGTATGCCAGTTTCTTTTTGAAGGAAATTAAAGCTTTGCATTTTGAGGTCAATTTTAAAATAAGATATTTCAGTTTAGAGTACACTGATTTATAGTGATAGGTCATTTTTATTTCCCTCTTGGTAATATTTTTTTTTTTAAGAGAGTGACTTTTGAGCTTGAAAATCATTCCAACAAAATACTTAGGAATCATTTCTGAGAACATATTCCAAGTTTGATTAGTAAAAAAAAAAGAAGAAAAAGTCAATGATAGGAAAAGATATTAATCACTGTTATGCAAGATCCCTCTTTATTAATTCTTGATTATAAAAGGAGGACAAACTTTTATAGGTGACTACCTGTTTCCTAGTTGTCCTGTGAGGTGACCATTTTCTCTTGAGTTTATGTCCCCTATAGCATTCATTCATTACATAGTGAACAGGAAGGCTAAATCAAATATTACATAAAGCTGAGCAATGTTACTTTTCATGAATTTTTTCTTCAGGGTACAATTCCATCTGAGAAATAACATCAAAATTAAAAGAAAAGTCCAAACCTGACATTTAAATTGTGCACCTGAAATTACAGTTGTGTATGAGATTTTGTGCTTAAACCATGGTCTATCCGCAGCCTTGTAACCCAGATAAGGCTGTGATATGCAAGGGAGAACATCCTGGGGAGCTTAAATCAGCCGCTTGTACAGAGCACATCCTTGCTACAAATGAACCGAGAGAAATGGACATTCCCAAGAGGGATCTGACCCATTCAAGGAGGTTCATATATCTCTTAATTTATAATACAATAAGCCTAGAAAACTAATTTAGAATCATTGCTGAAGTTCGTATACTTAAATTCTGGATGGCAGGGGTTAGGTGAAGTGACTGTTAATGAGAATTTCAGACTTGCAATTTTAAAGTTCTTAACGAATGATGAAGATGGCGAAGTCAGGGACTTTCAGTGGCTGAATTTCTTACCTAAAGTTCTGAAAGTTTTCACGTCATCTTTTGATTCAATCCCTACATCAGGAACAATCAGGGTCTCTGTTTTGAACATTCTGACCTAATTCATTTTTTTAAAGGATAAAATGCAACAGAAATGGTGGCAAATTATTGAGTCATAAATACAATTTCTTTTAAGAAACATGTCATGATAAAGCTTAAAAATATACAGACACATTTGCATTCAGTAATATATCTGTTCCAAAATGCCTACTACTTATTGGGATTTGAGCAACCAAAATTATTTTAACCTGATTTTGCCATTTTATCTCTCTTTTTCCCTTTTCAGTGAAAGATAAGCATTAGAGAAAGACTAAGATTTGACAAAAAGCTGGATAAGAATTGTCTGTGTTCTGAGCACTGTAATAATATATGTATGCAGATTCAGAAGTCTCGTATTAAGAAACAGTCTGAAATTCCATCCTCAAATACTCATTTTGTCAAGCTCTTAAAACTCACGGAATTTATTATGGCTAGTTCTTCTTCACTTATATACATCCGTGGCAAGAATATTTTCATTGTTTAAGCAGACTTTAGCAAAAATCTGCTAAATATTGATTCTGCTGTGGCTGAGCTACAAATTAAAATTAATTTTAATAGTACAGTAAATATTTTCATTACTTAATTAAAAAGCTGTATTTAAATATACTAGAACAGATAATAAGTACAATTTTAAATAATTAATTAAAGTTTATCAAAATTGGATTGTAAAATTGGATTGTACTCTTAGGGCAAGAGTACTGTCCACTAGCAAGAGCATATGATCTTGATGAAAATATAAAGTTTCCAGTCTGTAATGTATACCTTAGAATAAAACACTGTTCCCCAAGCTTCACAAGATTATCATACCTTTTTGTCTAAGAAAAAAAGTCACCTTATGGACAGGAGTAAGATATTTCAGGTAATTTATATGGCTGAAGGCTCACTAGCAACTTGACATTAGTTGAAATTTCTGCAAGTATCTAAACAAAGTAAAATATGAAAGAGTAGATTATGTAATCTTAATGTATGATGAATAATAAGTAACGTTGTTTCACAGGTTATTCCACTATTTTCAGTAGACAAATCAACTTGGAAGATATTAATCAGCATAAAAGTTCCTCAGTTTGACTCAAGAATTGCAGAACCGTACAATAGGGGGAGGATGTTTCGTTAGGGTCTTTTTGAGGGGGGGGAACGATAGAAAAGTTGCCAAGCAAAATTGATGCTTGTGTTGGTTTTGGCTGGGATAGAGTTAATTTTCTTCACAGTAGCTCATATGGGACTATGTTTTGGCTTTGTGCTGAAACCAGCGTCAATAACACAGGGATGTTTTCGTTATTGCTGAGCAGTGCTTACACAGGGTCAAGGCCTTTTCTGCTCCTCACCCCACCCCACCAGTGAGTAGGCTGGGGGTGCACAAGGAGTTGGGAGGGGACACAGCTGGGACAGCTGACCCCAACTGACCAAAGGGCTATTCCACACCATATGATGTCATGCTCAGCATATAAAGCTGGGGGAAGAAGGAGGAAAGGGGGACATTTGGAGTCATGACATTTGTCTTCCCAAGTAACTGTTATGCGTGATGGAGCCCTGCTTTCCTGGAGATGGCTGAACACCTGCCTGCCCTTGGGAAGGAGTGAATGAATTCCTTATTTTGCTTTACTTGCATGCACGGCTTTTGCTTTGCCTGTTAAACTGTCTTTATCTCAACCCACAAGTTTCCTCACTTTTCATCTTTTGATTCTCTCCCCCATCCCACTGGGAGGGGAGTGAGTGAACGGCTGTGTGGGGCTTAGTCGCAGGCTGGGGTTAAGCCATGACAGTCCTACGACTCCCAAAAGATGCTGAGAGCTAAGAGCTACAGCCACTTCTCACTGTAGTTTAGTTTTCTTTGAGGTCTTGAGGAAATAGTTCTGAGCTTCACCCTGAAAAATTAGACAACAAAATGAATGTGAGATGTCATAGATCAGAAAACATTCAGAAAATGTGAGAATGGCAGACAGACAGGAACAGGAGAAGCACCATTGCTAATGAAAAAGGACAATTCACCTGGTAGCATAATTTTTTTTTACATTTTAGCAGTGACATTTTTTTCTGCAGATAACATAATTCACTTCAAGTTTTTGTTGTATTTTACAAATGCTAATGAATTGAGCTTCAGAGCAGCAGCTTCCTGATGTTAAGTGGATAATATTAGTCACATATCACAGAGGGGAAAACTCGTGCTAAGCCCTTGTAACAGCAGTGAATTTTGCCCTGTGTAATTCTGGAAAGTCAGTGAGTCTCCATGCTAACATGGGAATGCACCGCTGAACAGATTAATGATAGGTTGTGTATAAACTTGATGTGATTGCTCCTCTGTGCACAAATGCATTGTACATGTAAATCAAGCCTGAGTGCTATTTGGCATGTATATTGTAAAGGATCTTAAGAAACAAGGCACATACAAAGAAGGTAGAAGGAAACAAGCAATGCGCAGGTAGGCAGGACAGGTGAACAGAGCTGATTACAGACTCAAATTTTGGTTATACTTCAGTCTACTGGCCAGAATGCAAATAGGAATAGTTGTACAGAAAAGAAAAATGTGTCAGCAGGGGTAGATTACTTAAGGAGAGCATGGTGCGGATCACAACTGAATAGTCTGGCTTTTGCTCACATCCCAAGGCAATAAAACTGCTCGTTGTCCTCTACTTTCAATTTTGAAGTCAAAATTCATCTCTGAGGGAAACAGCAAAGCTAGAAGTGGCAGTGATGATTCTTGTCATCTCATCCCTTATTTAAAAGAGAACCCTCCTCACAGCTATTCAGAAATCTCTCTCCTGTATGAGTCTTACTGCCTTGCTCTTAGGGAAAAAAAGAAAAACAAAACAGAAAACCAAAACAAACAAAAGAAGCATAACTTCTACTTAACCTTTGCTGAGAAGGTAGTGCTTTGGGAGATATTTTTCCCTCTTTTCATTTCTTACTCAATCTACAAAAAATATGCCATCACTGAGAGAAATAAAAGGGTCATTTTATAAGGACAGTGGTACCTGGATGAAAACGTGCTTCACCACTTGCTTCACGAATAACAGCTCCAGCTTGCCAACAATCTTTGGGACCTTTTCAGAAAAGTCTGGAATCACCACCCATTGCTTAAAGTAGAAAAAAGCTTAAGTCCATTCTAAATATTTTTCTCCTGAGCAAAAGTTATTATATTTGTTCTGTTGGATTCCATCTAAAGCAAATAGTAAGAAGTTGGAGGATTTTTGAAATTGCTGAGATTAAAATCTTCTTTGAGGTACACCTGAATGCATACAAATTTGTCTGCCTGGTCTGAGACTACTTAAGAAGTGAACTGCACTGTCACAGTGTCCAAGCTCGGTTTTAATACTTTCAGATGGCAGAGAGTTAAATGATATGGTAACAAGGTACAAAAAAAAGATTTTCTTGGATAATGAGATTTTCGAAGGGATGTGCTGGGGCAGAGGGGAGCTTTATCAATCTACAGTAAGGCTAAAGCAGTATGAAGGCACTAGTATCAGTAAGACAGGAAGCTGTTCTTGGCTAATTACCTTTGACTGGAAGAAAAGGCAATCTGTAACTGACACTTGCAATAGCATTTGTACTTCATTACAAATTATTGTAAGATTAAGAAACATATTGAGGAATGCAGCTGGGCCTACTCTCCAGTATGCTGAAAGAAACTCCAACTTTCATAGCAAACAGAAGATAAATACTCCCTTGTGACGGATGCACTCGACCCCTTAACCAAACTAGTGGTAGTTTGATACAGACTTCAAAGGAGGTAAAGGCCTAAGCCATAACCGGGCCAAGAACTTCTCTAGGTCCAGTCTGTTCTCTGAAAACCCACAAAGGAACAGAGTGACACAGTGAGCATCAATGCATATGAGCTTGGAACACCAATCACGCAATTAACACATGAATAGCAGGCTATTCATGAAAAGCATAAATGAGGCTTTTCCAAGACTCATTTATCAAAGAACAAAGAAAGTTGTGGGTACAAGGAATCTCATTCATACCTTTTCCATCATGTGTAATTTGACTACAAGCCAACCACTTTATTCCATAAATATGACAGTCTAAGTGGGCCTTCTTTGAGCTCTCCTTGCTAAGCAGCTGGCTGCATAGCAGTGATCTCCCCTTGGCTTGGGACATCTCTCAAGGTTGCTCCTACAGGCAAAGAGGTCTTTCACCAACTGCAGATCTTTTGCAAGCGACCGGTATCGCACATAACCTTGCATTATAGTGCACTAAGATTTTGTCTTGGTAACATTAATTTTTGTCTTGGTAACTTTGAATTTGTCTTGGTAACTTTGATTCTGTCTTGGTAGTTTTGAATCATTGTTATATCCTTTGTGCAGAAACTAATAGAGTGAACCTTGCCATCAAACTTTGTTAGGTCACACTTTTACAACATCATATTTCAATAAAACCACTTTTGCTGATACCTTTGACAGTGGTTCTTTAAGCAGTATAAATTGCCCATTCATGACACCCTTCCCACAAAAAGCCCCAAAACTTGGTGATATGCCTGACTAGCATGGTTAGCAGGTAAGGCAAAAAGCTGCAGGCATCTTAAAATCTATTTCATGCTTGATAGACCATTTTTAAATTTTATTCCATGATTGTTTCATATAAAATACATTCAAGTTCTTGTTTCACAGAAAGATATCATGGACCACCCTGGATAGTGTTACCAATCATTTAGAAAGCCATTGAATACTCACTTGAGTCTGGTAAGCATCACTCATCACAGACATTTGCTAGACACATTTCACAAAAACAAATTTTGACAAAAATCAGATAAAGGAGTGACTGGAAAATAGGCAACAAATCTCAACAAATCTGTCAGTCTAAACAGTGTGGGCCATTTGCTGTTACAAACTGTACCACTGACATTTTCAGCTGGTGTAGTAAAAGATAATATCTCTCCCTACAAAATTCACCTCATTTAGATCCCACTCTGTACAGCATCACTACTGTATTTTTATTAACTTCACTGAAAATCCAGGAAATCATAGGGTCAGAACACAGGCTCCAGTTCAGCAAATCTGCTTAAGTACTGGCATAACTCTAAGGGGCTAAATGACAAAATTAATTGTTTCTATGAACATAACTCTACAGTAAGTCTTATCCTATTTGGTGGGTGTTAATCAGAAATTTTAAACTTTTTCACTGACTGCTATCAACCTTATTTCTCTTGTTCCTTCCAATCTTATTAACTCCATCCAGATCCCTTTGTACTTTTTAACTTCCCATTGTTTAACACATGACATTTGCATGTAGTAACTGTCAGTTAGAACAAAGAATTGGCAGGTCTTTCTCATCAATATCAATAACTGGGTTTTCTTCAATATCGTGAATATTTTGGGTAAGAACTATCTGATTAATATAGCAAAAAGAGCTCTACATTTTTCTTTGCAATTCAGCTCATATATTTTTCAATTCTTTTTTATTCAGATAAAAGAAACTTGACAGATTTTGAATATGGTGTCAAAATCCTTTTTTTCATGTTGAACACAAGATCTGTCCAAACTACAGCTGTTTTCCCAAAAATCATGTAACAAAGGGCACACTCTAGAGAGGAAAAGGAAAAAAGAAAAAAAAACAATAAGTTTTAGAGCAGTTCTCTTCATATTTGAACTTGTCTATAAGAATAGTGTCTCTTAACTTTGCAAAACATTTTTAAATAAGAATTTCAACAAACTCAAAAAATAAAGCTGTAATAAGAAATGGATATCAATTTAGCTACTTTGCTTTTATGCTACTCTCATCACCACAGCATCTAAAAGGTTCCTGTTATCTCCATAAGCAATACAATTAACACCTATTGAGTATGAGACATTCAATTTCTCATCTCTCTAAAGAGGCAGACTTCTATACATAGATCTCTTTCAGGGTTTTTGTAGGTATATATGATGAGCCTTGTTTTTAAATATGCACTCTCTAATTAATATGCTTCAATTGGTAAGTTTTAGGCTCTAGGTCAGAAGCTGGTGATGGATGTCATTCCTTGCAGGAGTTCATCTGAGATAATATTTTGCACATTTTGTGCCTTTCTTCTGAGGCTCCCAAGCTAATTTCCAGTGTTGAATGACTCTTCATTATTATATATTAGATAGATAGGTAGACGTAATACCTGTTTCACTCTTGACCAGAGAAGATGTGATTCTCCCAGCACAATGTATTAACTCAATGTCAAAATTGGTCTTAAAAAACTAGAATGGCTGCACTCTGCTCCGACTGATTAATTATACTTCCTATAGAAGTCCTCCTTACTTAGGTAGAGAGCTTCAAGGTCAGACAGTATGTATTCAAAATACACCAGAGGTCTATTTAGTTATCAGGGCAGAAGATAAATTATATACCACCTTTGTGTATACGGCAATGAAAGAAGAATTGTGTTCTATGTGTACAGATGCACTGTTATCCACACTGGTTGAATCTATAATGTTTTCTGTTCAGAGAAGGAAGAACTACGTCTGAACAATTGTAGCCTGTGTCCATAGACAATTACGTGCAGAGCATTGTATCAACATGACAGCTATAGAAATTAATTCCTTGATGCTATTACTGGTTGTTTGGTAGTGATAACTATGTACATACAATATTCTCAGAGCTTTATAACTGTTTGATTTTTTTACAATTATTATTTTAGGATTAAGAATGTCACATTAGCGATATAAGTGTACCACAAATTAAAGGCATCAATAACAGACTGACAGTTCTCAAAAACAGGGAGATTGCCGTCTACAGATCATGTATCTACAAAGATTTTGCAAGGATCAGAGTTAGGGAATTACTAAAACTTTTATCAATAAGCCAAAGTGAATCTCAAATAACTGTTGATAAAATTTGTGGATGGCAAAAAGGCCTCTGAAAACATAATTAATTACAAAGAAAAGACAGTCAGATATGTCTAGCTAGGCTAATTCAGCCTCTTTAAAGAGGCTAACAGCCTCTTTAAAACAGCCACAGTTATTGCTGTACATATAGAAAGGCCGTATTTTAAGAAGGGAGTATCACAGCTTGAAAACCGTTACTCTGGAAAATATTTTACTATGTTGGAAGGTAGTTCTTCATATCCTAGAAGGCATTTTATGGATAAGAAAATGTTACTGTATTTTCTGAATTTGTAAGCAAGTAAGTAAGACACAATATCTTGGAGTTTAATTTACCTATGGATAAGAAAATAATGAAACCCATAGGAGAATACTGCATACTGTTCTCACATCTGACTTTTAGAAAAAATATAAAACAACAGGAGATATCACAGGAAATGTCCATCAGTGATTCCTGAGCTCTTACCCTGAGAGCACTGATGACTTCAATCTGTTTAGCTGTATGCTTGCTACAGTACAGAACTATCTTCATTAGAACAAAATACTGGATACTAAGCAGAAGAAATCAAGACAAAACCAATGATCAGGAACTGAAACTTTAAAAATGAAAATAGCCAATAGACACACTTTTTAACTGTCAGACTGTTTAATAATTTGAACAAATAATTAATTGTTGGAACAAAGGGACCAGCTGATGCTCTGTCTCTTCATGTCAAACTGAAAACAGGATTTAGCCAAATGAAGTTTTAGGACTTTAGGAACCTTTGGAATACAAAGCAAGCACGGAAATATTCAGCAGCTGACCAGATAAACTAATGCTCCTTCTGGTCAAACTTCTGAAAGTAGAAAAGAAAAATCATCTGTGAATTACAAACCCTGGTATTTCTTTAATGCGAGGTTGCGTAGATTCTGATCTCAGTGACCCTATGCAAGTCCAAAGAGTGTATAAGCAATAAGTAAATTACAACATGTTGTTATCCAGATTTAATACAACAGGCTTTTATACAAGTTTCATACTACTAGGACATGTTACTTTAGTAAATATAACATTTTTCAATCTAAATTTTAGTGTCAGAAAAGACTACAAAGCCTTTTGCATGGACCAAGGAAGATGTCCCGAGCCCAGATGAATTTCTGCTCTTCTCCATCTTAATTTTCTATCATTTGCCTGGTGCCAAGAAAAATAAATTGTCAAAGACTTAAATTTTTAAGTTATATAAACTACTGAAATCACCAGGTTAGCATAATTAAATGTATATCACAATGTGCAAACAGTTTAAAAGTGTCACACATATCCAGGAGACAAAAATGACTTACATGTCTTATAGGTAAGTACAAAACAATTAGATTGGCTTCAGCTGACTAGCATATTTTAAGGCAGTAATCCAAAACACTTATCTGCTGTTCAGCGACACTGGCTAGAAGACAAAAGAATGCATTGCACAGATGGGTAGAATATGAGTTCATGTGAAATCAGGGGAGAATAAAACCTCTCTCAATAATTAAGGATCACTTCAATCTACAGTTTCTTTTAATTTTCTTCCTGAACAAAGCTGCTTGTCACTAACACAAATCTGAGCAGGGAAAGGTGAGACAGACTGAATGGGGACCTAACTCAGCACTTTGCTGTCAGCTGCAAAATTAACTTTAGTAGATCATCAGAAGCAGGAGTTACCTCTGGTTCATAGTGTGAACTTCCACCCCTGAGCTAAAGATCTAGCAGGTCCATGAGGACTCAGTGACACCGTTACAGAGGGACAGAGTGCTGAGTACAAGCCTATGCAAACGCTTCCCTAATCCTCAAGACTCTGGCATTGCTCCCACTGTCACAGCTCATGCCAAGAAACTTTTTTAGCTAGTAGTGGCCCTGGAAAGCACAAATGCTGAGTGACTTCAGCACTATCAACTCCTAAACTAGTGTGTGCAGCTGGGTGTTTCTTCTTACTTTCATCTTTCTAGGAGAATCGTCTTGGGATGGTGAGTGATTCAAGAATGTTCCAATAACCTGATTTTAAGATTCCCATTCAGAAACTACTTGTCACTCAATCCAGGAAGCAGGGAAATCAGACAATCAAAAAATTTTCATTCAAAAAAATGAATGAATAAAAAATTAAAAATTTACAACATAAAAAATGGTGAAGAAAGTTCCAAAGTCTTGTTAGAGTTATATATCAAAAGGGAAAAAAAAAATATATTTAATCTCTTATTGATCCCAGGATTAAATCCATCAGGCATTTCTCTCCTTTCCAGCATTGAGGAGACAAGTTGGAGATGTTTATTAACCTACACAGGCAAGGTCTTTTTGCTTTTTTTCACATCCCATACCTGCAATAGGATTTTGTACGAGAAAATCTAGGAAGTATTTTAGATTTTGTACTTTCATTATTACTTAAGGTCTGTTCAGGGGTTCATTATTGCTTAAACTCTCTCCTCCGTTTTCCTGCCTTCCAGCACTGAATGATTCTTAAGGAGGCAGATTCAATCTCCTCCTGAACTTCACCTCTTTGGAGTGGAACTGCTAGTGTTATTTAAGCAGTTAAGTTGTTTCCTCTGCTTGACTAAACTACTAACAGCTTGTTGAGATAAGTCAATAGGCACATTTCATAGTGAAGCTTTTCTAGAGACCTTCTGAGAGGATATTCACTTTGTTTTAATTCTCCATGACAAGCTAACTTTTAGGTCCTCAACGCCTGCAGTAGATTCGAGAACCAGGAGTTAACTTTATACAAGGGCAGTGTAGATTTGAACAAGAAGCAGCTTAGTGAGTTTCTGGCAGTGCTTCTCATAGAACTGCCAAACTCCTTTGCAAGGAAATTAAAGGGTCCAAAATACTGAGCCCCCCTGGGGAGGATGTGAATCAGTGCCTTGAGCTTGTGTCTGAAAGAGTCTTTTTCAATAGTAACAAGGATAGGCAGAGAGGGATAAAAGGCTTCTGTTTTTCAGTAAATCACAAGATCATAAAGAACTGCTAGGATGATGAGACCATGAAAAACATCAACAAAATCTTGGGATATACTGAGTAATGAAGGTATGTCCAGTAGTGATTTACCAGAGGAGCTGGTGGCTCCAGAGGAGGACCACAAGGATGATCAGGGGGGTGGAACACCTCTCCTATGAGGAAAGGCTGAGAGAGTTGTGGTTTTTCAGCCTGCAGAAGAGAAAGCTCTGGAGAGACCTTATTGTAGCCTTTCAGTACTTAAAGGGGGCTTATCAGAAAGATGTAGAGAGACCTTTTACTAGGACCTGTAGTGGCAAGACAAGGGGTAACAGGAAACAGGGTAGGTTTAGATTAGATATAAGGAAGAAATTTCTTACAATGAGGGAGGGTGAGACACTGGAACAGGTTGCACAGAATAGTTGTGGTTGCTCCATCATTGCAAGTGTTCAAGGTCAGGTTGGATGGGACTTTAAGCAATCTGATCTAGTGAAAGAATTCCCTGTTCCCGACAGGGTGTTGGAACTAAATGAGCTTTGAAGGTCCCTTCCAACCCAAACCATTCCATGATTTGATAATTCTATGAAAAAACTGTTGTGATTTTCCTCTTCAAAAGCAGATGGAGTAGCTGGAGACCTGGAGCTCATGCTCATTTGAAGCGTACATTGCTAGATTCTACCAGCATTGAGTGCACTCCAGGCTTCTCTACAAAAAATAGCTAGGTTACCTCAAAACTGATTTTGAGGATTCTCCCACTTCAAGACAGGGTGTATGGGGGGCAATTTTGATTCCAGTGTCTTTCTGGCAGCCATTCCATATGGTGCCTAAATACACGAAACAAAACCTTTGATGCCTAGACATCCACCGCCAAATGATGCTCCCAAGCAGCAGTTGGTTACGTGTCAAGACTGCTTCTTCAGTAATCTCACCTTGAATGTCTCAGGAAGTCAAGTCTGATAACTCTGGAGATCTTGTCTTTAAGCATGAAAGAGCACTTTTCAAACTTCAAGCTACCTTCAGAAAGGAAATCCCACTCTCTTCCTAGTTGCCACTACTCATTTCCAGCCCTCCCTTTCATTAGATTTTGTAATTGTGAGTAAGCTGGTTCCACAAACTAATCTAAAGGAAGGCTTTTTCCTGGTGCCTTACACCTATATCACATCATCAAGCTAAACTAATCTGCCTTATGACTACATGAACATGAGATTTGCAAGAAAAGCTAAAGAAACAGAACCCGTGGTGACAAGGCCAACCCTTTTTGACATCATCCTGCAGTAACACAGCATAAGACATACTGTCAGCTAACAGGCTAATTCTCCCAGTGCCCTGACTGGAGAACTGATTACCTAATTCAAAGCTGAGGGTCCCGTTGCAAGGCTCATTTGCACAATGTCTCGAAAGCTTTGACAGAGGTTACAGAGACAGTGGCTTGTCATCCTGAGAAAGCAAAAACTTCTTTTTTCTAAGGAGACCATGCAAATTCTTTAGAAAAATGACAGGGGACTAGAAACTTAGTGACTTCTGTTTTGTCTCTATTTTATTTGAGAAAAATGTATTGATTTAGAAGAGTCTAGTTTCCAAATCTGCTGACCTTCCACCTGGAACAGAGGTGCAGAAATGTCTGCTGTGGAGGCACAGGGTCTGGTTCAGAGTCCATATCCTAATATTTTTTCTTGGGTCTGGATAGAAGAAATGTTTTCTACCACTCTCTATATTCCAGGAAATCTTTTCCAAATATGTATCCATCATCATGATAATACTGAAATAAAATGTAATGTTACTCAACCCTCCAATAGAGACAAAGGAATCAGAAAAAAATGAAATAAAACAAGGAAACACAATTCAGTCATATTAACTGCCTTCAGCTTTGCCAGCTTACCATTGCTCCAGAGAATAAGTGTCATATGGCTGTTTCAAGCATTTAACAGCACAAAAGTGAATAATACTAGGAGATTTCCTTAAAAGTAGTAAAAACCTCTTAACAGTCCAGTTTTTCTGAAGCACTAACAAAAAACACCGGTGCTTAATCTGATGTGATACGTAAGCACACCAAAGCAATTATACATATGAGTATAGTTCTAGGGCACCTGTCAGTAATACATTCCTCTTGAACGGAGGCGAAGTAACGGAGGTTAATTCAGCAGCAACACTATCCTTCTTTAAAGTTATTCATGCTCTCCCTAGAGACTGCTGTTTTCAGCTTTTGATAATATGAATCCAAGAGTGATGCAAGGGCTGGGTGTCCTGGCCATCCTGCTCAGCACAGGTTTGAACATGCGCTCCTGGTTTTTCTAAGCTGCTGTTATACTTCCTCATGACCTTGCAGATCGCAGTGGGTTGGCCACAGCTAACAGCAAAAGTCCTACCCCACCACTTGTTCACACCCCGCTTCAGTGGGACAGGGGAGAGAAAATAGGAAAAAAAGGACTCAGAAGTCTTGTGGGTTGAGACAAAGACAGGGAGATCACTTACCGTCATGGGAAAACAGACTCGACTTGGGGAAAATTAGTTTAATTTATTACCAGTTAAAATAGTTTCGGGTAGAAAGAATCAAAATGACAAATACTAAAACATTCCCTTTCCCAGGCTCAACTTCACTCCTTCACTCCAGACCCTTCTACCCCTCCACGTGGTGCAGAGGGGATGGGGAATGGGGGCTTACCGTCAGTACATCGTTGTTCTCTCTGTCGCTCCTTCCTCCTCACAGTTTTCCTCTGCTCCAGTGTGGGTTCTCCCCTTCTTCACCTCCTCCTTCTCCTGAAACTGTATATTGAATCTCAGTACTTTTACTTCCCTTTATAGTTAAAATTTTCTGCATTATCTCTACTAAGAACCATGGTTCCAGAATATTTATTAAAATACTAATTAGAAAAATTTTTCCCCCAAAATCATCATTGAACTTCAGCACAAACATTTAGAGAGGAATTTTTGTAGGATACTCTGTGCCACTACTACTCTTACTATTATTTCAAGCTGTGGTAGAAGTTAAGGGTTCAACTGGCTTGAGATTTCTCAGAGGATAAGAGAACAGGGATCTATGGTGCAAAATACTCCCCTGTAAGCCATAAGCTTTTTTTCATTTAAAAAAAAAAAGGTAGAAAAGTAGGAAGATTAGAGGTAAAGAAGTTAGACTTTCCTAAACAATTGAAGGGAGAGCTTCAAAATCTGTCATATGAGAAGCTGTATTGCAGCATCCAGAAGAATGGGATCCATGGGAGCCGATATTTACAGACCACCTATTAGTGAACATATAGGGTGGGTTGCAACTTCCAACTGTTTCCATTGCCAGTTTAGTCAATGCCAAATGTAGATTCTGAATTTAGATTAAAATTCCAAAACTGCTAATTCCAGAAGGATAAGGATCTCTAATAAGTTCTGATTCAGATGTACCACCACAGTACAGATCTCTCAGATACATTTTGTTATTCAATTTAAAAAAAAAAAGCCTCATTCAGAAATAGCTTCTATTAACCTTAGTAAAGTTTTATGTAGGTTTAAAAATTAATAACGATCAAATTGGAAATGACTAGTGATTTTTGGCGTCTCTATTTTTAGATATTCACCTTGAGAAAAAAAACAGGGGACGTGAAAATGCTGATTACCTGTTTCTGATAACCTTTTTTTTAAAAAATGTACCCACTGAGAAGCCCAAGGTTCTCTCACAGTTTTTTGCAAACAAGTCTTTTGTATAGCTATTATTAAAATGATACACTGAATTTCAAGTGCAACACATTTCCTCAATAATACTTTATTCATCCTGTTATGTCTGTTTACTTCTGCTGGTTGCAAGCTACCAAAGATTTGTTGCTTCTGTGTTCACATTCTCAAAGTTATAATGATACTCTACTGAAACTGCTTAAGTGGACTAGATATATCAAGGTACATTTTCTCCTGGAGGAAATCTATTCAACATCTTCGATTTATACCAGATTAAGCCCTAAAATCAGGTTATATGGCATCTACTGCTCTTACTCTAGTTATGGTGTCTGTTACTTTATTTGCAGCAGCAAAGTAGATAGGTTTGACACAAGTTGTCCTTGACAAATCTCTGTTATCTGCTGCTCATCTCCTTGTTATCTTCCAGATACTTACAAATAATCATATTATATGCCTTTTTTTTTTTTTTTCCTGGGGTTTGAATTCAAACTGCCCGGTCCAGAATTCCATTCTTAGCCACTTTAAGAAGAGTGGCACAATTTCACTCTTTTCCACATTTCTTCTATCATCACACCCATCTTCTACAAAATTCTGAAAGATAAACACTAATGGTCCTCAGGCTACATAAAATATTTTTTTCAAATACCTGAGGATTAAATTAATAATCCCAAGATGTCTTAAAACATCAATTTAAGAGCATACTTTGATCTACTTTTTTCCTATTCTAAGTCAGAAATCCCTGCTTTTTCACCGGGTATTGTTTGTGCTCACTACCTCCTACTGTTGGCATTTTTAGTGAAGACTAGCACAAACCCCAAGCACTGAACATTAAGCTGTTCTTGGTATCATTTGTTGATAGCTTTCACTCAGCTGAGAAACAGATCAAAAATTTTCTCCTGTCCTACCACAGGCATAGAATATTTCTTACTTTTAATTTCTCTTGTAAGTTACTTCACAGCCTGTGCTTTGACCTTTGCAATTTTGTCACTGAAAACTCACACTGCTATGTGCTGCATTTGAAGTCAGCTCATGAGTTAACCAAGTTGGCCACTTACTACACTTCTTGTCCTTACTCTCTGTTGGGATAGTTTTCATTGTTGTAATATCATTTTCTCAGAGAAACTGCCAGGTCCCTTCATTCCTTTTCCATTAGAATTGCATCCTTGGAGACTGTTTTTATCACTTCTCTTGAGTTTGTACAAGGAACATGTACATTGAAGCATCAGCTTCACAACCTAGCAAAAAGCTGCTAGTAACAGATAATGTAGGAGCAGTATATTGCACATAGAAGGCTGGGGGATGCTAAGGGAAGAGTAAATGAAGACAAGAAAAAAAGAAATCTCAGCAGGCCTCCAGTGCTATATATACATACTCTAATCCTATATATCACGTGTAGTATATGTATTAAAGGCAGAGGTGCCAGAATTAGATTTTTTGGGTTTCCCTAACATTGAGGACATGTGTCTGGACATAAAAAAGTATAGCTCTGGTGCTTATACCATCAGATCTGGAACCTGACAGAAGCATACTCACAACACCTGGCTAATTACAATAAAAATTAAAAAAAAAAAAAAAAAGAAAACTATCTTCAAAGCTCAGTACTTCTATGAGTGCTGATTTCTAGTGTCAATCTCCACATTCCCCACTACATTTACCTCTTTATATTCTACTACCAGATCCATGAAGTTATTGAAAAATCCTTTTTTGCTTTCAAACCTTCATTTTGTGTAGTACTTTTACCTCACCAAATGCTGACATGCTCAGCTCTCAACAGCTGTTAACAGCTGTTAAATCAGGATTTTGCAGAACCAAACACTGGACTGGATCAAGATTTTATAAACTTCAAAAAGAAGAGTTTTCAGTTCAATGTCTTTAAGGTTATATATGGAGAGTGCCTTAAGGCAGGGGAAGATCAGGCTGACAGATATTTTAGGTATGTAGAAGCTGCTTTTGCATTATCTTCCATTCAGTGTGTGGAACAATTGATTGCAACAGGACCCAGTGAAGCCAGGTAGACATTTACGTTTCTTTTGTCATAGCAGAGCTATATCATGATTATACATTTCTGACTACAGTCCGACCGTTGCAGTATCACACCAGCAAAGGGAATTTGCTCTTTCCTGCTGTGTGCCAGACTTCTCATACCCAAGCTATCACAGATCCAAGGATTGTACACACTGTCTTTACAATAGTATCATGCTGACCAGACACACTGACTTGCAGCAGCAGTTGAGAACAGACAGACTCCCCTACTGGGTAGGCTTAAAATGGTGTATAAAGAAGGCTTAAAGCCCTGCAGGTTGGTCTGGACAAAAGGTTGTGAATTATTTACGTGATTAAAAATGTGCACTTGCAAAAGAATATAAATTACCCAAAATGTTTAAAAGCAAAACTCATTCATTTTATTCAGTTCAGCAGCCTGACAATTTGGAAAAGAAAACGAAAAAAGAAAATTTTGTCCAGCACAGAGAAACTACAAAGCATATTTGAAAGCAAAAGAAGCTCAGCCCTTCTCTAAACAGCAACCGCTGTTGATTTGCAGCAAGAGTTGTCATGGAAGTAGGATCAATACAACCTTTCCATGACAAAGTAGGTAAATCAGAGCTTATGCCCAGTGCCTACAATGTGATGAAGACAAAGTCATTCCTCCCTCCTGCACCAAACATGGGACTATCTCTAGGACACTGTGCATGTCATCTTCAGATCCTATGTGGAAGCAAGCCCAACCCTCTGCTGAAATGCACTCACTGAACAGTTACAGTGCTCAAGGTGGTTTGGACATTAAACACTCATATTCTGCCCTTTCAAATTACCTCCAACAACATCATCATCTAATCACTGGAACATTTATAACTTTTCAGCTCTGTTACTGGCTTATTGTTTTGACATGCCCTCCTATCCATCATGCCTTTGCACCTGACAGTTTTTCAGGACAAGCGGGATTACCTGCTTTTGGGTAGTCCTGCTTTCAGGATGACCTTCATCATCATCTGGGTGCCCATTATCTGCTCAAATGAGCCTGTTTTCCAGAGTCTGACACTATGCTCCTTCGCTGCCAATATCATTGGCATTATCTCCCTTCTCATTGAAGGTGCCTCATGTGCTGGCACGTCCCGCTTCCACAATAGGTATGGGACCACCTCACTATCAAATTAGGCAGAGCCAGCTACTTAAAAATTATTAGAGGCGGTCACAGGTCCAGCATAGCACACTGGAGGAGGTGTTTGTGTTCTCCACACATTTCCTAGCTCAGGCTTGTTTAATACAGGGCATCCGATGTTTGTATGAACAAAATGTTCATTTATACTGAGTATAACTGTACACTTAGCACTCAGCTTTTATTACTACAACTTGATTTCCAGGTAGCTTACTAACCTAGTTGTAATTTATAGACCAAATATTTCAACTTAACAAAAATAACATCTCTGTGTTTTTCTCTGATAAAATATAAAGTTAATTTAGACTTCTGGATAATAAGGTAACTTCCAATATCAGCATATTCCTAGTACATTTACTTACACTTAGTATGCTTTTTAGGCCTAAATTTTCTCCTGCTTGCTTTTCTGAAAAGGTAAAAATCTCAGCATGATAACTGCTTTGTGTTCATGCCACAACATCAAAAATAATTTCTTTGCTTAAAATTCTACTTTAACACTTTTGGACTGGAGACTTAGAAATGACAAATGTAATTAAAGCTTTGCTTTAAAATACTTCTTAGAGCTTATTGGTAGTGAGAAGTACTTCCCCTGCTGTCTGAGCGTTCTGACAGCTGTGCTCACTGAAATCAGGTTAGTTTTCTCTTAACAAGTGCAAAAATAAAGATTTCTACTTTTGTTGGAGGTGTAACAAGCTAGTGAAAACAGCACTGGGTACCAAACCAAATATTTTAAAAGAGCACACGACACAATAATTTAGTGTTACAAAAAATATATTTGTATTGTACTTACACTATTCCACTTTCTGAGGTACATATGCATTCTTGCTACATTTTGTAGGTTTACCATGCTGTAATTTCATAATGTATGTCTTTCTTTGATAAAGTAAGTAACTGATCTGAGGGACAAAAGATGTACAATATGTTGAACCTACTTAGGCTGCAGCAAAATCTTTGCTAAATGCCACATGAAAAATTCCTAATGAACATGGATGGAGGGAATAAAAGAAGGCACAAAAATAAGTAAAGAAGGTTTTGCAACAATGGTGTTGCAAAGTGGGGGCTACTGAACAAACAGTACTGGTGGAGGAATGGTCTTGCGACTTAATAAGAATTTTAATTAATGAACTTTGGCACAAAAAGTAGGGCGATGGTAATGAAATTTGTCACTAAAGCAAATCTGAGAGGCATTATCACTAGCAAAGAAGATCAAGATAAACATAGAGGAAGCAATGGATGACCTTGAGGACTTAGACTATAATTTGAATGACATTCTGCAGTAGAAAAAAACCAAGGGACTAAACCCAAGGATTCCTGCTATAAAATCAGTTTGAAATACAAAAGGAGAGAAGGACGAGGGGATTTGCCAGTTACAGCATGACTACAATGCGGTGCGCCTGCAAAAAGGCATAGCAGTCAAAATATTCCGGTAGATCTAGGTAAGTATTAGAGCCATTATACAAGGTCTTTGCAAGTACCATGGGGGATAGTGCATTGCACATGGCTGAACAGGGGTGTTCAGGCCAAAAAAATGAACAGAAAGGCTGCTAGGATGATCAGGGAAACAGACATCCCATTAATTTTGGAGAAAACTAGCTGGTTTAGTGGATCCATAAGTGTTCTCTACAAAATACCAGACTAACAACAACAAAAAACCAACTCCAAAAGAGAGGGATGTGTTGTAAAGGATAATTTTTGAATAAGTCCCATTTGGTTGAATATTAAACAATTTTTAGCCTTAAGAAGGAGATTCTGGAACAAACCTCCTAAGAACTAGGGGAAGGAACATAAAGAATATCTACTCCAAAAATGACAGTAAATTTACACATGGGCTCATCTTCTGTGTGTCCCTGACATAGCAGAGAACTACATTCAGTGACCACAGTCATTGGGTCAGAAGCTGGTGACGGATGAAGAAGAATTGTGCTCTGCTCTTTCTCCCAATATATTCTTGCTCAGTCTTCTTCCTAGGAAACCATTTGTCACTGAGGCATATCTCCACAGCTTGAGTCCTGGAAATGAACAGAAGTCACTCCTAAGAAAAAAGCACGCATCCCATTACCATAAATGGGATCCTCCAGCACTAAATATTTTAATCATCACAGCCTCATGTTGTCATTTCAGACCAGAAGCTTCTCACTGATCATTTCCAAGTATGATGTTATTTCCTCCTCTGCATGCATATGGACAACTTACATAATAAGGATATTTTGCTTAAAATCATAGCATGATAGAATAATTCAGGTTAGAAGGGACATCAGGAGGTTCCTGGTTGAGCTGCCAGCTCAAAGCAGAGGTAACTACTGTGGCAGTTGCTCAGGACCTTGCAAAATCCTTGCTATCTCCAAGGATGGAGGTTTGCACTCCACTACCTCTCCGGACCCTTGTTCCAGTCTTTGATCATGGTGAAGATTTTTTTTTTCCTAATATCCAATCAGAATTATATTTGATTTCGTCAATTTTGTATCTATTTGTCTTTGTCCTTTTGTTGTGCACATCTGAGATGATTTTGATTCCTTTTTCTCCATACCCATTAGCAGAAGGGCCATAGAACCAAAACCAGTATTTCTGTACTGGACTATTTCCCTTATTATATACTGATTTTGTCTTTGAATAAACTCTTGGTAGTTTTTTAATAGTGGAGTAGACCCAGAAATCTACTCAATGCATCGTTCAATGTTATTATACACAAGACAATTCAAAAAGAAGTTTTTGTTTTTTTCAGATGGCCTTAATTCCTTTCAGCTGGTTCAATTTTATGTTTAGAATAATGGGTACAGTATAAATATCCTTACTTATTTTGTTAGATCTAGCAATAGGCTTTGTCTATAAACCTTGATGCATGAGGAAAATTATTATTTCTAAATTAGTGTTGAGTTGTTGGTGGGTTTTTATTAATAATTGTACTGAAAAATAACTAGATACATTTTTTTATCCCTGTGATTTTTAGTTTTAGGCCTCCAGAACTAGGAAGAGATGTGGCAAGTACGGTAAAGGCAAACAATCGGGTTATTAAACCATCACTATATTCAATTTTATTTGACAAATAATTCAAATGTTCAACCTAGAACAATTCCTAAATATCAGCATTCACAGAAAATGAGATGTCCCATCACAAAAAGGCCACTTTGAATAACTACAGCAGGTCACTCAAATTTTTCATCCATTGAATCAGAAAGCATTTATGTCTTTGTGATACAATCTCCTCATGACATCGTTGACATTTACAAGGCATGAATTTCTGCCAGGCATACCTGAGTTACTCCGTAAAGGATAATGTGTAATTATCGTCATTCCTTCAACTTACAGTTATTGGTTTGTTCTCCATGGACATGTAAGAATTCCTTTAGATAATATTCACTTTCATGTGAAGATCACGGTATAAACTTACTCAAAAAAAAAGAGAAAATGGTATTCAGAGGAACTAGTTTTCTCTTCTGAAATGAAAGGAAAACTACAAATCAAACAGAAAGTAAATGTTTAATCTGACTACTGAATTCAAAATAGGAAAGGAGAGCAGTGGGTGAAGAGAAAGATATGTCCTGGTTTCAGCTGGGATAGAGTTAATTTTCTTCCCAGTAGCTGGTATAGTGTTGCGTTTTGGATTTGGCATGAGAATAATGTGATAACACACTGATGTTTGAGTTGTTGCTAAGCAGTGTTTATACTAAGTCAAGGACTTTTCAGCTTCCCATGCTGTACCAGGTGCACAAGAAGCTGGGAGGGGGCACAGCCAGGACAGCTGACCCCAACTGGCCAAAGGGCTATTCCATACCATATGACGCCATGCTCAGTATAGAAACTGGAGGAGTTGGTTGGGGGGCAGCGATGGCTGCTCGGGGACTGGCTGGGTGTCGGTCAGTGGGTGGAGAGCAGCTGCATCACTTGTTTTTCCTGGGTTTTGTTTCTCTCTCTCTCTTTTGTTGTTTTCCTTTTCATTGCAATTTATTATTTTTATTTTATTTATTTTATTTTATTTCAATTATTAAACTGTTCTTATCTCAACCCATGAGTTTTTTTACTTTTGCCCTTCTGATTCTCTCCTGCATCCCACTGGGGGCAGGGGAGGGCGAGCGAGCAGCTGTGTCGTTCTTGTTTGCCGACTGGGGTTAAACCACAACAAGATAGGAGAGGTTAACAGCTCTTATAGGTCATCTTTGGGCCCCCTTTGAAGGACTAAGGTCCTGGACAGTCATTTACTGCCTAAAATCTGAGAATAGTATGGAAGAGAAAAGAAACAAACCTGACATGAAAAAATTGGAATAAATGTCAAATCTCAGCAGTCAGGGGCTCTGGAAGGAGCACGGTCCTCTTATTCCTTAGAATGGATGAGAAGAATTACTCTAAGAATACTTCCTCCAGTGTCTTGAGCCTTGGAGACCTTTTCCTTTGATATGAACCCCTCCACATCTGGCAAAGACCCTCTTTACAGAATAGGATAAAGGATATTTTTTATCCTACCCATTAGTCCTTAGAATGAAGCTGCCACAGACGTCTGCTGCTGAAGGATTTTTTCCTCTTCTTAGAACCAGCACAAGAACCAAACTTCTTTTCTTTTCTTTGAAGGGTAACAGATATGCAAGCAAGGCCACGATAAACTCCTGCATAGTTAGCCAGAGCAGGAATGACAGACATGTAGAAATTGGAATCAGATCTCTTGTGAAGTTGTAGTGGTTGATATGACATCTGGCTAAATCTGAAATTGGTTTTCCAAATATCTCCCTGCTCTTAGTTCCTCTGTCAACAGATTTTATCTGAATTCGCATATAGCTCATTGACTCACTGTTAATGTCAGTTGTTGCTTCACTAATCCTACAACTCCAATTTTGCAGGTCCCTTGTGTGATGCCCTTTTCCTGGTCACTGAATCTCAGGTTCACTCAGAAGCTCTCAGTCTTGAAAGTGAAATAAATATGTTCTGCATCTGAAAAGGAGAGTGGCAGAAAAAGGAATGACCTTTGGCCAATACACCTTCTATAATCCCATTAATAAAAACCCAGAAGACAAGAAAAAGAGGAAAAGCTTTGCACTGATCTGCATGGAAATACGTCCTCAACCATCTGAAAGAATTGTTTTCTTCCAGTTTTCATAGGTGCATGCGGAGCTACTATACATTAAACTTACACAAGAAGCATACAAAAATTAAAAATATTCTGACCTTTCACCAGGTGTCAGTGCACCAGTGAGAGTGCATCTCCATCTGACAAGCTTAATAAACAAAAAACCTGAAGTATGCATTGCCAGCCCAGCAACCTACCCAAAGTTGTGCAAAACAAGAAATTTTGCCCTTACCCAGACCAACAGGGAAGATAACTTTCAAAGCCAAGAACCATTTATGAGGCATAACTTGTTTGCAGATGTTTTCCATTTAAAACTCTTGCTTTAAAACTCTTCCATTTAAAATTTTTTGCTTTTTCTCTGACAATGAAAACATAAGGACTGTTGCTTGAATGGTGTCAGAACTATGATAATATTGCATTCATGCTGTTTTTTTCTTTTTCTTTTGGAAAATGTTGAACTGTTTAAAAAACAAAAACGAAACAACCCACATGATAACTCTAGACCTCAGATTAAAAACTCTTTCTTATGGTAAAAGATAATAATTACTGTTGTCAATCACGGACCTTGATAAAGTACATAGAAATGATACGACCCTTTAATTCATGTTAATTAATGCGCAGTGGGATGCTTTTCTTTTCATAATAACTGGAAACAATAGGAAGCCACCAGCCAAAGCAGCAGTTTGCATAACAAAGCTAAAGGGAGATCTTTGGAGATTTGGCTTCCTTTCAGGTGCAGATCCCAGTGCAGATTTGCCCATTGGTCAAGGTGCACACATGCTCAGGTGCAGGTTTGAGTAGACCTCCGGATTCAGGGGCAAACCACCATTTTTTATCTTAAGAGATAGGAGAGAAGGGAAGGAATTGACGTGTAGTCTATTCCACCAGGACATATCCAGAGCAAGATTTTGTTTCTTAGTATGATACGTGACATTCATCTGACCAAATATACAACTCTGATCTGATTATTTAAATTATCTTTATAGCTAATAGGGAAAAATAAACATTTTTATGGACTGCTTCATTTGATCCTAAAGTAAATATATACAATAAAACAAATTAATTGCATTCCAGAAATACCTGTTTCTCTCTAAATTGCAAAGGGATCCTAGGTTTTCTAATTCAGGTGTAGCCTTCTAAAGTTAGGCAGATGAGTCCATTTTTTTGACTCAAGCTACAGTTCAGCACCCACAAGTCCATAGGTCATCACTTGATAAAATGAAGTTTACTCTTAATTTTACAACCAGGAATGGGTAGTTGCTTAGAGTCTAAGAGTGTGACTGACAGCAGCCATGGTAGTGGCTGAGAGACACAGAAAGCCAGCAGGAAGGAAGGTCAGTAGTCCTGCACTGACGATGAAAACAGAAAGGTCTCTGAGGCAGAGTTTACTGGAAAGACAAGCTTGCAGACTGTGGGAGGAAAAACCACCTACCAAACACATATCTTAAAAAGGAGGTTGAGCTTTCTTCTCCACTCCCTCCTCCCTCCAGAGCGGTGTTCAGAAAAAAATTACTTTGCATACAGATAAACAGGATTAAACTTAAAAATCACCTGGCTGGTATCATCAATTTTTTCTCTGAGAAATAGCCCGGAAAAGGTCCAGGTATTAGCTATTAGCTAAGGCCACTGGTCAAAGGGTAAGTAATGTTGCAGGCAGGCACGGCCCTGGGTGCTGAAATTTTCCATGCTAAAGGGCTGACTCAGGTTCAAAATTTCTACAGAAGGTTCCAGCTAGAAAAAAATCCATTGTTGCCAAGGGAAAACATATTGTCTCTGACCAAGTTAAAAAAATAGATCTTTCTCTGAGCAACCTAGAATCCCTGTGTTTCGGTATAGGGTCTGATTGTGAATTTTGATCAATGATGTGCTCGTTGTACGTCTGACTAGGGATCTTTGGCTTGATAAAATGGGCTTGAGAGCAAGGAAAGGAAAGAGGATAATCTGACTAAAAGGAAACCGAGCGCCAGATGGTTAAGGGAAACGTTGGATTGTTTTCTGGGTTTCTAAATTGGTGCTCAAGGGCCTGATTTGCAGAGATTCTAATCCTTCACAGCTACACTGAGAGACGTTGGGGGCTGTTCTTGACCATACTGGATACTATATAGTGCTAAGCACTCTGTTGGGGAAAAAAAAAAAAAAGGAAAAGACCTCAGGACCTCTAATCATTCAACTCAAATTAGTGAAAACTTGGTCCTTGCTTATTTTATGCAGCAGATCTTCAACTGCGACACTGGCAAATAACCTTCCTGTATGAAGGTACTGTGGGAATAAATTAATTCATATTTCTGAAGCCCATGGATACCACAGCGACGACTGCAGTAGCCAAGATGATGAGAGGATTAATATTCCTGTATTCACAGAAGGATTTGAAGAACTGGCTGAGGCATGAGTCCTATGGGTGAGGGAGAAAGTACATGTGTATAAAACCTATAGTGCATGCTTAATTCTGGCATTTTCCAGCTTTTAAGTGCTAGGCTTCACAGCCTTGAAAATATTCTCTTCTGTTGTTGGGTTTTGTCTGCAATAAATATAGAAAGAGACAGAGGTTAAAATGTACATCATTTATCTAAAAGCAGGCTTTGTGTTCCCTCCCCTTTGTCTCTGCAGTGATGTCCCTACTGCTTATGTAAAGCCAATAAAAGGAGAGAAAACTTGGGTTCTTTATCATTCACTGCAGCAAACACAATTACGTATTTATACAACACAAAATATGAATTATTTACCTGATGGACCACAGTGGCCTCTGAAGAACAATGCTATCTGTCTTACTAATACATTTTGAACACAGGCATGGGGGAAAAACAACAAAAATTGTACAAAATCTTAATCTAGTGCTTGTAAATTAACCATACATCAAAATAAGCATATAGAAACATTTGATTTTCCTTAAAAAAACCAAACTCATTAGGTTTTCCTAGATATAGTACAACATTCCAAATACTCATTGACACTGAGGTTTGAAATTTACTTGAAATCTTTCTTTCCAGGATATTTTTTCCCCACAGATACCTTCAGCACAAATATTTCTATTCTAAAAGTGTGCATTTTTACTTTTAACATTTCCCTGATGCATAATAAATACACTGTGTTATCAACTTCCACCAGTTCCAATATTGTCCTAGGCAGAAAATGTGTGATTAAAATTAACAAAGTTTTTAACCTAATTCAGGTGTTAGTTGTTCAGTATATTTGTGGGGGTTTTGCCATATAATTACAAGAGTTTCATCAGGTCTTGGCTTCAGTGTATACCAATTATGTAGCTGGCTAAAAGTGAACAATTCAGCTTATTAATTAGTTTAGGCTTATTGGTAGGATATAGTATGTTTTTAAAACTCAGATTCTTAAAGCAGTACTTGTTACTTCAATGAGTGTATAACTCAGAAATAATTGTGTAATACTTCAAAAAATACTTCCTATACTTGAAGGGAAACTTCAGGTTTGTGTAAACATTTGTAATGGTACAAATAAGAAAGCAAAAAATGAGATGATATAGTCAATTAGGGCCTGCTACAAAAGGTTCTGGAATCTGATTTTCTTTTATTGGTATTGTTTTTACAACGTTACTGCTTGAAGCTTAACTCAAGACTGAGATTTATTTTCCAATAAATCAAATGAGTTACCAAGGGAGAAAGAGGTAAATAAAGATAACAGGGGCAATTATCACTTAGGAGAAACAACAAAACAAACCATGAAGAAAGTCATAGCTAATGCCAGGGTTCAGAGGCTGAAGTATTTTATTCCTTTTAATAAGTTTCATATTTGCAAAAAATCTTATAAAATACTGGATTTTTGACACAGACAATAGGGTTGCAGAATACTAGGGAATTAGTAGATTAACAGAATGACTGAGTTGGAGAAGATAGGAAAATTGTAATAGAAAATATAATATATATATATATATTTTAGAAAAACTAGAAGTTATCAGAAAATGAAGCCAAGATGAACTTTTTGTTAAAATGTTATTGATTTGCAGCAAGTAAAAATGGTCATATTCAGAGGAAGTGTTCAACAACATCTGAAAATTCAAGTACTCCCCAGGTAGGCTCTCCAAAATTGTTGAAATTCATAGTCTGCATCTACTTCTGAAAAATCTTGTTTCAAGCACATTATACATTAAAAACCAACAAACAAAAAACTCCAGTCTGCAAGGAGGCAAGATCCTGAAAATGACAGTCTCAGAAAACTGCACCTCCACTAAAATAAAATAACATGTAAGTAAAAGATAAAGAATGTGAGACCACTAAAACACCTTGATGTTGCTACCTCATGAGGAATGCACCCTACTTGCTTTATTCCCTCAGCTGCTACTGGTCTGCTGACTACCATAGGCAAATCACTTCAATCCTCCCCCAGTCCTCCCTCTACCTTCCCCATCAGTAAATCAGGACTCGCACTTAACCTATTGTGCTGGTTTTGGCTGGGATAGAGTCAATTTTCTTTATAGTAGCTATGTTTTGGATTTGTGCTGAAAACAGTGTTGATAACACACTGATGTTTGAGTTGTTGCTAAGTGGTGTTTACACTAATCAAGGACTTTTCAGCTTCCCATGCTCTGCCAGGTGCAGAAGTTGGGAGGGGACACAGCTGGGATAGCTAACCCCAAATGACCAAAGGGCTATTCCTTACTATATGACATCATGCTCAGCAATAAAACTGGGGAAGAAGAAGAAGGGGATGGACGGACATACATACATACATACATACATACATACATACATACATACATACATACATACATACATTTATTTGGAGTGATGGTGTTTGTCTTCCCAAGTAACTTAGTGTATGATGGAGCCCTGCTTTCCTGGAGATGGCTGAACACCTGCCTGCCCATGGGAAGTAGTGAATGAATTCCTTGCTTTGTTTTGCTTGAGTGCACAGCTTTTGCTTTACCTATTAAACTGTTCTTATATCAACCTGTGAGTTTTCTCACTTTTACTCTTCTGATTCTCTCCCCCATTCCCCTGGGGGGGAGTGAGCGAGCAGCTGCGTGGTGTGTAGTTGCCAGCTGGGGTTAAACCACGACACCTATTTTATAAAGTGCTCTAACTTCTAATAACAGAATTCTGAGCTGGGAGCTCAGCACTATGATAAATATGAGATTTTGGCATACAAAAATGATTATGCTTTTAATGGAATTACAAAATATAATTAACCCTTAAGCTTGGTATTATGTGATAGAAGTAATCAAAATGTATGATAAATTATCTGCTTTATTGTGTCTTAGACCATAATTATGTTTTCTTAAAGTATGCTACAAAACTCAAGGATGGCTTTCTTACCATTGAAATGATAAACCTCTAGTGGGGATATTTTTTGTTTCTATTCAAGCCAAGAAAATACATTCTATTATGAAAGGCCATAAGGATCCCTTGAACAGGTTGTGTAGCACTGTGGAACACTTTGAACTGTGAGCAAAGAGGAATTATAAATTGTTGAACACTGTTTAAGAGTACAACAAAGTAACAACAACAAAAACATGGCTTGATGGTAGCAGAGTGTAATTGGGCAAATATTAATAATTGTTTTGGTGCTAATTTGGGTATGCAATCCCATGGTTTGAATCACGTGAAGTTCTTTACCAAACCTTGGTCATGCAAAGCAGGTGAAGAAAAATAATCTCAGGACAGTTATTAATTTATGACTGCTTTACTGAATAGTGCCTACTCTATCATTAAGGAAAGAAATAGAGAAAGCAAGATATGCATAATAAATACTGGTTATCCCACTTACAATCTCTTCTCTATTTTATTTTATATACAGTCTCTTAAAAGTGGATAGGAGCTTAACCTCTAGACAAGTGAAAAAAAAAAAAAGCACACACTCTATATCATTAATGCGTGAGACTCCTGCCCATCCTAACAGGAGGTGACTAAATCTATGGAAGAAAAGTATCCATTGAGTGATATTAAATACCAGGATTCCCCCTCAGAAAGTCCCTAAACTGCAAGTTTCTGAAGGGTAGAAGGTTGTTCTGGGGAGCTCTCATTATGTTGTTCTTAAACTCTTCTTTTTGTATCAGTTTTTGACTTCTATTTACATATGACTTTGAACACTTATCTGCCATAAAAATAAATAGTTACTGCTCATATTTGAGTAGTAGATGGTTAGACAGCTGCCTGCTTGTTTCAGAGAACAAGCACAAATGTGTCTTCTCTCTGTACGGTAGCCTTAAAACATGGAGTACATTCAGAATAGTGAAATGTACAAATTTCATTACACAACATATCAGACAATAACAGAATTATTGAGGCTGATTGATAGAAATTAGATAGAGGTTAAAGTCAAGTCCACTGCTCACACCTTACCTGCCAGTCCTCTCTCATCATAGAAGGCAATACATTTGGTCAGGCAAAATTTAACTTTCATAATCCATACTAATTGCTCCTGGTCACCCTCTAGTACTTCATGTGAGGATTGTCACCATAACCTTCCAAGTACATGAGATGAGGCTGACCAGCCTGCAGTTCCCCAGGTCCTCTTTCCTGGCCATCCTGAAGATGGGTGTGTTATTTACTTTTTCTAGTCATCATGAACCTCTCTCAGTCATCATGATATTTGAAAGATGAAAAAGGAGCAGTCATGAAATGACATCAACAATGTCCTTCAGCTCCCTTAGACGAATCCAGCCTCGTGCCAGAGACCTGTGTAGGTGGTGCTTAAATGGCCCTTAATATCACTCTACTGTAGGGAATGCTTCAGTTCCTTAGACAATACCGCCAGGCGCACAAGCCTTCCCATTGTCAATGGAGGTGACAAAACCATTGAGTGCCTTGGCCTTTTCCATGTCTTTTGTCAGTAGGTCCCCTGTCCCACTAAACAGTGGATCCACATGTTCTGTAGCCTCCCTTTCACTGCCAATGTACATGTAGAAGCTCTTCTTGTTGCTCTTCTAATCACTTGCTACTTTCAACTCCAGGTGAGCCTTGGCCTTCCTAACTTTATTCCTGTCCTCTCAGGCATTTTTTTTATATTCCTCCTGGATAAACCATCTTCTGTACACTTGTGTGTGTATGTGTGTGTGTGTGAGCTCAAACAGGTATCCTCCCTTCTGCCAAGCTGGCGTTTTGCCATACCTGCTTGACTTCTTGCACACTGTAGTGGACCCCAGGATAAGTTGTCTTTGAAGATCAGTCTGCTCTCCTTAGTCCCTTTCCCCTTCAGAATAGTATAGTATGATACTGTGTCCATCACATACCCAATCAAGCTGAAGTTCACACTCTTAATTTTCATATAGTCTTCAGTTTTGTACTCACTTTCTTCCCTTCCTTCAGTATCTAAAACTCCAGCATGTCATGGTCAGTACAACCAGGGCTGCCTCTGATCTTCTCAGTCTTAATTCTTCCTTATTGTGACCTACAGGTCCGTCAGAAAACATATCCTGGTCAGCCCATTCAACACCTGAGTAAAAACTAGTATGCACTCCAGAAATCTAGATTGCTGACATCCCAATATATTGCTTTCCAGAAGATGTTAGAGTGGCTAATATTCCCCATGAGAACCAAGGACTGCAATCATGAAACTTCTTCCAATTGTTTAAAGAAGACTTCATTTGTGTCCTCTTTCTCTTGATCAGGTAGTCTGTAGCAGACACCCACCACGACGTCCTCTTGTTGGTCTCTCCTTTGAACATGATGCAGAAGCTCCATGCATCTGAGCTGCTTCTTTTTGGAAGTACAAGACCTTGCCCTTTGTCTTTGTTGCCTGTCTTTCCTAAAGAGACTCTATACACCTGTCACAGCACTCCAGTTGTGCAAACTACTCCACCATAGCTCCATAATCCTGGGAATATCATAGCCCTGCAGCTGTTTAGGCACTTATAATTCCTTCCATGTCTTTCCCATACTACCTGCACTTATGTAAAGGCATTTCTACTGGGCTTCTGCTCACCTAATTTTCTCCAGAAGAATATGAGAGACAACCAAGTCATGCCTTCCCATCCACAATTTTCCCCCTGTTCTCCTACTTAAGTTTTTATGTGTCTTCCAGCAAAGTTAATTTAAGGTCTCCTCAGTAAATTAACAAGCCTGTTGGCAAAGTTGTTCTTGCCACACTTCATCAGGTGGATTCTGCCTCTTCCCAGCAACACTCATTTTTTAGAGAGAATTCCACAGTCAAGAAGCCAAACAGACCTTCTGGCAACATCAGCCATGAAGCGCAGAGCTGATCTATACCTGGGCTTCTATGCCCTTCACCTATCCCCAAAAATCCTGTAGTCACTCTTGAACTTGCCAAGGTCTCCATTGGTGGTACCATGGTGCCCATATGGCAAAACAGCAAATAACAGCAGTCTGGGTGCCAGACATGATGCTCAGTCAGGTGTACCTTTCATCTGACCAAGTGTAATCAGTCTGTTATTCTTGCCATACATCACTGAGGAACTTTGTATGGATTTCCACAAGCAGACATTACAATGGCAGCTCTAGCCAGCAGTTGTGGAGACACATCAACAGGTGTTGGGCACAAGATAGCAAGATCTGTGGAGAGGTGATGTGTTCATGTGTGAGCTTTGAGGAAAAGCAAGATGGTTTCATTGCTTCATTGCATCTATGCCAGTCCCACCAGCATGTGTCTCTAGTCTGGGGACATGATGACAAAATAAAGAATGAATGATCATATTTCCTGACAAGAGCATCCTTAACTTTATATTAATGGTCCAACAACCATTTTAAATACATTGTATGGTTCACCATTTGGACAAGAATGCTCTATGAGACAATAGACTACCTCCTGTCTGTCCTTACAGAAGCATGAATACGCTTGTCTACTCCCACTGTGCATAAAAATGTCTTTCATCACTTGTCCTGTCCGCTCACTAATTCGTTAGGTAATTTCATGTGATGTTCATTGGTGAATACTTTTCTTTAATGTAAAAGTGATTATATCAATTTACACTGATTGCATCAAATAAACAACTTTCCAAGAGTTAAATACATTTGATAAGAACAACTGCCAGCCTTCTGCCTCAATCTAGTATTTAAGGATAATCCTTTTACCTGGGTCCAATCTAATGGCCACTTCCATCATTCAAGCTGGTTTAAATTCACATTCCTATTTTCTCTGAATTTTCTCCAAAGGATATCCTTTATCCTCAGTAAATAAGGAATAGAATCATAGCAAGGACTCAGTAGAGTCCTTGCAGCACTCTAACTTTATTTATTTATTTATTTTTATCTCAGTTACACTAATGCTCAGCAAATGCTAAGCAAATCCTGATTTCTCAGTTAATGTGTTTTACTTTAAAATGGGAATTATTAATCATTTAGTGTTCAGTCCCACAAGGCTGAGGATGAACATCTGCTGATAACCATCGCTGAGCTACTCAGCTGCCGCTGATTGTGTTGCTATCACACTCAGAGCCTGATAAACTGAAGCAGATTATTTAGATCCCAAACTCTTTGCAGTGGAGATTACATCTGCTTTCTCCCATACCACATCTATTACAGCAGAAAGCTGACTGGTAGCATTTAACAAATGCTGAGAAAAAGGAAAGGGACTGCTTGTTAAGGCAGGAGAGAAACTGGATCCGTTTTACACTACAGGACTTTGCAACAGCTGGCTATAAGAGATGTTGATCCATAAAGATCATCCCTGTCTGGCCACGAGAGAACAACTGGTGATATCTGTCCCCTAGGAAGTGTGCAGTGCAAAGTGTCCCTTCAGGTACCTCCAGTAACCCCCACATAAACTACTAATCCATTTAGATGTTTTCCTCCTTCTCACAAAATTAATCTCAGCTCCGAACACTTGCTGTCAAAGGAAAAAGAACAAAATCAGAGAAACAAAACCAAAACCCAGCAACCAAAACAAGCTCTTCTCCTTCCCATGAGTGTTCTTAGCCTTTTCAGGCACTGTCAAGTAATGTCAACATTGTATAAGTTTCCTTTTCCTCCTTCCCATGCCCTGTTGCCATCCCCCTCACCTCACCCCCAATTCTCAGTGCTCATATAATCATTTGCACTCATTTCCACATTGTGCTGGTTTTGGCTGGGATAGAGTTAATTTTCTTAATAGTAGCTAGTATGGGGCTGATTTGGATTTGTGCTGAAAACAGGGTTGATAACACACTGATGTTTTAGTTGTTGCTAAGTATTGCTTAGACTAAATCAAGGACTTTTCAGCTTCCCATGCTCTGCCAGGTGCAGAAGAAGCTGGGAGGGGGCACAGCCAAGATAGTTGATCCAAACTGACCAAAGGGCTATTCCATACCATATGATGTCACGCTCAGTATATAAAGCTGGGGAAGAAGAAGGAAGGGGGGGACGTTCGGAGTGATGGCGTTTGTCTTCCCAAGTAACCATTACGTGTGATGGAGCCCTGCTTTCCTGGAGATGGCTGAACACCTGCCTGCCCATGGGAAGGAGTGAATGAACTCCTTGTTTTGCTTTGTTTGCGTGTGGGGTTTTTGCTTTACCTATTAAACTGTCTTTATCTCAACCCATGAGTTTTCTCACTTTTACTCTTCTGATTCTCTCCCCCATCCCCCTGGGGGGGAGTGAGCGAGCGGCTGGGTGGGGCTTAGTTGCTGGCTGGGGTTAAACCATGATACACATTTGCTTGGAAACCTGGGATGCAGGATTTGTCCTGCCTATATAAATGCAGCAGGGCAAGCTGGGAACTCCCAAGTTTATGTTCAGCAGCTTAGTGCCCCACTGTCCCGATTCAAAAGGTTATCTTGAGGAAAACAGCTCTGTGCCAATATGGCCATGGAGCAAAAGCAGATTGAGTCTGGCTGTTCCCATCTGTGCAGATATGCCCTGAGAGAGCCCTTGCCTGCGTCAGCCTCTCTTCTGGGAGCAAGAGTAACAGGGCTGTGCAAGATGTCAGATTTTTATTTCATGGAAAGGCTTATGACAGTGAAAGCTGTATCCATTCATGTTCTTTATGAAAACAAAGGTAATCCCATATTTCCCAGAAAAATGAAAAAAGTACTAGTAAAAATGGGATTAATCACTGAGAAGCCTGCACCCCGAAAAAGCTGATTTTTGGTTTAACTTCTGTCTTTAAAGTATAACATTTGTAATACAAGAACACATCTCCAAAGAAAATGCATTCTGGAAAAAAACCCAATCAATCAATCAATCAAACAAACAAACAAACAAAAACCAAAGCCCCCAAAACACTTACTTTGTTCCATTTTGAGAACATTTTCTGGTTTTTAGCTCAGAATTTCACCTGGATGGTCACGTTCCTGGGAAAAGAGTTGGTTTTGAACAAAAGGTAATTACTGATGAAAAAATGTTCTGTTGGAAATCCTAGAGAAACTCTACTGAAATCCTTAAAATGGCTGCCCCATTCATCAGTTGTATTCACCAGACCATGCCAGACATACTGGGCTTGATCTCTGCTAATGTAAATTGATTGAGCTCTGCTGGCTTCTGATGTGTTTCTGATGCTTTCTATACAGCCTGCTTCTGAGCTTGCACACTGAATTTCGTCCTGTGATTAGCAGTGCTCTGCTAACACAGGGAATAAAAGTTTGTCCTCGATGTTTACTACAGGCAATGAAAAGAGAATGGCATTGCCATAAGATGATTTTGGCTGGGCTTAATCACCCTGTAAAGGAGCTAGTACCTTCCTTTGAATGTAGGCAGAAGATAGGGTGACCCTGCTTGGACAGGTAAAAGACTGAATCTGCTCACAATGCTCTTTGTACATGATGCAGAAATATCTCCATGCCAGCCTCTGGAGACCTTTGTTTTTCCAGCCTTTGCAGCATGAATTATGACAGTGACGAGGAAGAAGACGAAGAAGAATTGTTATAGGCTGAGTAACCCTTCCCGAGGACAGAGCTATCTCTTATAAACAGGTGCAGTTTTAACAAGAGGATGGGGAATAGAGCTCTATTAGGCACAGTTAGTGTGGCATTTGTGCTGTAAGTTGTGTTACACAGCAATGGCTTTGCAAGTCCCATTTCATTCAGAGTGTGGATTTGACTGCATTTGACTTATTACTTAAATTCTATGGGGTTTAAATTCATTTATTAATAGTCCCAAGTATGAGGTAGGTATGTGCATATATAAATGGAAAGATAAGGGATCTTCCCCAAAGAGTTTTTTGGGCCTGTTCTGGATAAAGAACAGACATAGTCCAATTCATCTGGTATCCAAAGTATATTTCAAAGCATCCCATCAATTTAAATCCTCTAGGTGTGGAATTAATAAGGATTAGATAAATTTAATAAACTATATAATCTTCAGAAAGTGATAACATTGTTTAGCTTTCTGTCTCTTTATACCAATAATCTCTTTATCCATACTAATAGAAAATGCCAAAGTTTCTATTACCATATATCTCAGTTTGAAGCTCTTACAAAGGCAAAAAATCCCCTGAAAAGAATGTCAGAGAAAGGACTTTGTGACTAGACCAGTGGGTTACTATTCACTCTAAGCAAAATATACACCATTTATATACCAAAGGTTTTTTAAGCAGTGTTTAAATATTATGTAAGACTTGTGTTAACTTTCTGTATGGGGAGAAAGGAAAAAAATCACTCCCACAGAATATCTGAGGACAACGACACAGGAATCCTGAGGATTAAGGATCTTCAAACATTTCTAAAGATATCATATCTTTATTAGTTTTCAGTTCATCCCTGGAGAAGAATTTGACAGTTGTCCCCAATTAGCAAAGTCCAAAATTAATTTGCTTCAATCAACAGAACTAAAAACCTTAACGTGTTCATTAAGAACACAACTAAAGACCTCATCTAAAGAGATTTTCAAGAACTAGAACAGAAAGTTGATTCCGTTGAAGTCTGAAGAAATACTAGCTACTGATACTAAAATGCATGGGTTTTTTTTCCAGGAATACCAGTTGATTGATTGAGATAAATAAAACACCTATGTGAACATAACCTTTTGCTTAATTGTTATTAATACAGTCACCATTCACCAAAAATATTGGCCTGGATTGTGTTATGAACCTTCTTATTTTCTTCCATTTCACCATTACCTCAAATCTCCCATCAAATCTTTAATTAACATGAAAAGAGAGCTGATAATTAGGATGATCATCCAGAGGTCAAAAAACTCAATGAGATTTATTAAAAGCTAAGAGCAGAGTTCTAATCAAAAGAGTGTAATTTAAAATCAAACCTTTAGAAGGTAATTTTCTTGGCTTGAATTTGCAAACATTTAGGTAAGTATGTTAATAAACTTTACATATGCAAATAACCCTGTTGAGGGCAATAAAACTAGTCAGAGGTGAAATGATACAGTTGTAAGTATAGAGAAGGTGCAGAAATTGAGCAACAGAGCTTCAAACAGCGAGGGAGTTCCCTAAGATCTGCTAAAGTCATTGGAGGGCAGCAGAACAGCAGTACGTATGTGTCTAACGAGACACTGGATGCACATGCACGAGTGTAATCCTATAATGCCAGCTATTGAGAATCTGTCTCCAGGTTTCTTCTTATTCTTCTGGCTACTCAGAAAGCAAAACTTTTTGCAGGGTCAAACTTGTCACTTCCTTTCACCTCTTCCACATGCAATCTACACATTTCAAAATAACAGCAAACATCTTTTCCTCTGTTGTTTTAAGGACCATCAGTGGAAGCCAAAGCAGACGTTCAAAAACTGAAGCTATTTCAAGGGGAGGGGACACACACACTTCATTTTGCTTTCTTCTTTTTCAATGCTACTTCTTAAACCAAACTTGGGTAACAGCATGACCACCAGGGATTCTGCGGTCAGGTGAAAGTCCCTTTGCTCATACAGGTAGAACAAGCTCTTTCCAAGCTGCATTACCACTGTGCTGCAAGCAGGAGGAAAAATCTGATTTAGACAATAAGGTGAACAAAAGTGTTAAATAGGAAAGAAGATTCCATTTTACACTTGCTTCTTTCTGGACTGTGGTGGCCTCTTATTACACTGTGTTTGACTTAGCAGAACTCACAGAATTCTGTTTTCCTCTATTATTCACTGTAGAAAAGTGTTCACACACCTTATATTCATATTTTCTTTCCCGATTTGCACATCTGTGGTTGAAAGCACCACCTTCTGGCCAGCGCACACTGAAATTTCAGCAGCAAGCAGCTGCAGGTTTTATAGCTGTCAGCTGAAACTCCTCATACATCTTTACCTAATGTATACCACAGAAAATTACACATTTCTGTTAATGCAAGAGTAATAGCTCAATACATGCACTTGCAATACAGAAACTAGTATTAAATAGGTTAGTCCAACAAGATAAAGGTCTGTTTTTTCTTATGTCACTGTAATATTAAAATTAATATTTTAAAGACATGAAGAAAATTGGAGTGAAAGCTCTCAGTGAAATATCTTGGAAAATATTCATCTTCCCACTTTGCTTCTAAATATTTGGCAAAAATGCTCCATTTCACAATGTGTGAATGTATCTGCTTATCTTTATGTCTGCAAGTATAATTGAAATTAGTAAGATTATTTTCATGTCTTGAGCACGCATATGTGATTGGAGCTGGAAACAGATGTTAAATTTGCAGCGGCTGCATTTGCAGTAGCTGTGTGTCCTGCCACATTTCCTATAGCTATCATACAATCTGAAAAAAGAGACTAACAATTTAAGACCTGTCACAGTATTATAAAAGGCAAAATAAGGAGTTATTTAGCAGAAACACATGGCGGAGATTAAGGAAATCATTCTGCACTGCTCTGTGACTCGTTCAGCTTCTTCCAATTGTTCTCCCTTTATTGCCTTTTTCGTGTTTGATCTCTCTGTGGACCCAATCAAATCCCCTCACTTATGTTTCTGCTAAAAGAAGATGGATCACACCTCTTCATTCATTTCCTAGGGAAAAAAACCCAAGCAAAACACAAACCACCTCTAACTTAGACTTAACAAATGTATATTTTCAATTTGTTATTTATGTAGAGGATATTCAGAACATACTTTTTTAATGGTGGGATATTGATTAGCTGAAAAAAGCTGATTATTTATTCACTCAAAACTCATTACCCTTATTTATCTCATTTATCTCATATTTGTCTCACAAAAATTAATACATACACAGACATCTTAGATTTGCAAGATGTTTTGTAAACAGTTTTTAAAGAGCAGTATTCCTGGCTCAAGAAGGATGAACTCTACAGCTTGTATGTCAAACACTTGGAGCAATATTTTGGCCCCTGGACTCCACAGCAAAAATTCTCAGTGGCTTTAACTGGGCCACACTTCCACCGGTGTGTTTCGAAATGCACAAGCTGACATTGCATGCAGAATTACTACTACATGCAGAATTACTACTGGGCTTTTTTGCTTTTGCAGGCTGTAAGCATTTGGGGAGTTTTGTGCAGCACTTCCCACTTTATGTTCCAACTTGCTCATTTTCTAAAGGCAAGCATAGAATGATAAAAATCAAACCAGCAACTGGAGAGCATTAATGAGGAAATAAACACGAGGCACATCCTGAACAATAATTCTTTGTAACCACCTCTGCTAAACCAAGGCAGGACTTTCAGGGAGTTGTATAGTTACAACTCCTTGCCACTAAGCACCTTGTGGCTTGTTAATACTTTTTGTTTGCAGCCCTGCTGTCCATTTTATGTCCACCTGGTTATATTTAAAGTAATATTATAGTATTTCCACAAGAGATAGAGACCAACAAATGAGAATTACAATTTATCTGACAGACCTAGGAGTGATTCAAGTAGGTATCTTAAATACTGGATGGTGGAGGCCATTCTCCTTAATTAAAGAGGTCCAGCAGAAGGCTAGTACAGTGAGAGAGACCTGAATCAGGATGAACTGGAAGTCACTGGAAGTGCACGATGCTCCCCTTTAAACATATCTCATTTGTGTTGGTGGAGGAAGGTGAGTGGTCCAGCCTGGTGGTACAAGCTCTGAGTCATCCAGGTACAGCTCACCATCATGAAGGGTTACAATCCCAGACTTGTTCCTGTTCAAGTATATATCTTAAACCCAGACACACGTTTCCCTCAAATTTACTCCTTTGCCTTTCGTAACGATTGACCAAGCTCAACAATGTACTGTCAAGTGTGTACATTGGATGGCCCATCATTTCTCCCACTTTCCCCACAATTTAATATCTCCTTTGCTTTCTGAAGTACTGAACTTCTCTGTTATAATCATAATGATTGACTACTGAAAATGCTAAACAAAAGCAGCTCAGTCAGTCACTGATACCTATCCCAGTGATTTCTCATGAGAAACACAGAGTACTCATCTCCCAGAAACACCAAGTTATCCTATAAAAGCTTGTTATAGAACTGGACCCTAGAGAATTATTGTGCAATATATCTTCACTAAAGTGGTGATTAATTCGCAGTATTTTACCATGAGTTATTTCAGTATATCTTTCACAGTGTTGTGATAAAAGCTTGACTTCATGTTGATTTTTGGCTTGTTTTGTTTCACCTGGTGCCTGAATTTATGTTATATTTCTTGTCCTTTTCTTTCTAGGATAAAGAAATCTGCATCTGTGATGAGATGTTTGACTATGTGCTTTATCCTTCCAGGAATTAACAGAAGATACATTCCTGGCACAATAGCACCAAATTCTGTGCCTGTTTCTGTTCCCTTTCAGGCACCAGCAAGACTCACTTTCATGTCAGGGTTTTCCTCCAGCAAAGCAATTTATATAAGTCAAATGATTTCTAATTTTCACAAGAGAAACTTATAAAACCCAGCACAGTCCAGTTTTTGCTACAGCTGCCTCCTCCTCAGTTATTTATATGGCAATACAGTACAGCAAAGCAGGAATAGGAAAGCCATGCTGACAGAAAATGAAGATAGCATAAACAATACAGATTACAGTAGTAAAAGCAAAGCTGGATGTAAACCTCTACAAGTGGAATCAAGAAGGGAGAAAACTGTATGAAATATCAGATTGTTGAGAGCAAGTAAAGCAGCACAGTTGGAGCTGGGAAGTGGAAACTACTGACATGATCTAGAGTCTGTTGCCTTCTTCTACTTTGTTACCTGCCTTTAATGTTTAGATTGTGGTTTCTCTGGGATCAGGAAAATGTTTACTCACTCATTTAAACTGCATTTAACCCACCAAGGCCCTGACTTTGTAGGATATTCTAAGCACTGCAGCAATAAAATTAACAACTAAATTAAGAAAAAAAAAAAAAAGGAAAAAGGAAAAAGAAAGAAAACTCAAAACAATAATTTCACACATGTTCATTGTTCTTCCTCAGAGAATAAGAGATCAAGACGCTCAATATGTGTGAGTGACACACATGACTGGAAAGCACGTACACATTGTAGGAAATACCAAAGAACAAACACTTACAGCTTTTTTTTTTTTTCTTTTTGAGAGTGTAGCCAAGTTCTCTTTGTTTAAAGCTAAAGATATTTTTGGCATTTGAAGTATCAGATATTCTAATTCTTTAGACAATAGACCATCTTTCCCCAAAATTGATATTTTGGGTGTCCTGTAACGTGCTTGAGCAACCTCATCTGCATAGGTGCTGAGAAACTGCCTTATGTGAAAGGCAAATCCTTTCTGTATGTTCATCCAATATACCACTTTATAATTGCTGCAACCAGAGACCTAGCTGCTTGGTGACACTCCTGACCAAGGAGCATGTGGAATCATCCCTGCAACAGTCAGCAGGGATGGACATTGAGTTGCTCCATGTTTTCAAAGGCATTCACACATCTTCACTGCCCAGAAGCCACTCTTCCAAACTGACTTTTAAGAGAGGTCACCTTGATTGGTGGCAACTCTGGAAATTAAGGCTTGAAAGAAGCCAAGGTTACTTTCACTCTGCTGGGGAAATGGGCTTCAGATACAAACTGAAAGCAAAGTCAGACCACATACTTTTAGCTGGCACGTACTCGTCTTAGTAAGTATAAGGGACAGTATAAGTAAGTAACTTAGTGATTACTCAGGCTGACAATTCTTCATGTGTTAAAGGTTGGGATACAAAGACAGGTGCCCAGTACCTTTTGTATTCACTGACTTTTAGCCAAAGCAGCAAGAACCAAAATGTTTGGAGCTCAATGTTTTTTGTCATTCTTGGTCATATCTAACTGGAAGTAATTCCAGCTGTGTTTCTCCTTCTCACCTGATACCAACTGATACCAGTCCTTTCACATCAGCAGAGCAATGGCTATTTACAGGATGTGTTCTTATTTAAATAAATATCAGAGGATGAGGTCCTAATGCTTGTGATCTTAGCTCATAAAGTTAATTAGCTGGTCATGCACGTATTTTGATCACCCCAGATTACTTCACATTAATAAGCAGAATGGATTGCGTCCACTCTCTGAGCAAACAGATAACACGCTTTAGCATAAAGAGAAAGAGAAGAAGCCAGAATTCCAGTTGTTATAAATATCAGTCTTTTAGAAAAACCAAACTAGGATCAGGGGCTGCTGTTTTAGCACAACTCTTTAGCACAACTCTCATAGCAAATAAAACCACTGCAAGTTGAATAAAATAATATTGTTTACTATCAACATACTTATTCTTGATATATTAAATCATCAGAACAATTATTTTGATGTAATCTCTCTCTGGTTTGGGACTGAAATCTCTGTCAGAAGGGGAAAAACAAATTATTTTTTTCTGTTTTAACTTTACAGCCAGCAGTTGTTCAAGCATTAGAACTGCCTTTGTCAGGGGACTAGCAGTGTCAGTTCATATTTGTGCCTCAAAACATTAGGGAAATGGCTACTTAACCAAACAGGTGTTGAGGGAGAACAGAGAGGGGGAGTTCAGAGAAGGAAAGAAAAAAAGGAAAAAGAGAAAAAGCAGATGGTGACCAAGAGAAATAAGAGGTGTTTTTTTGTGTGTACTAGTCATGAATTACAAAAATAAAACCACACAAACAAAAAAACCCTCTACACAAAACACTCTCTTTACTCAAGACCAGGAATTGTATAGCTTCAGCATCCAGTACCGTAGCAACCATCCTTCCTAGCCAGTTATGTACTCTCGCCTTGAGCTAATCAGACATCAGGCAATCAGAGCTCAGTTATATAAAAAGAGAAGGAATATAAAACAAGAGCAGCTTGTGGGTTCACCCTCCCTCAGTGCAAGTGACAAAGAAATGAAGGAAATAATAGCTTGTACCTGCTTTTTCATTTATTTTGCTTGGCTTAACTTAGGCTTCTTATTACTGGCAATTAAATTTGGCTCTCCTGAGCATATTGAAAGACAGTGGAGAGGTTGTGCCTGCAGCAATCAGGCAGGAGCTGCCTGCAGTGCAGGCAGCCCCAGGAGCAGAGGAGCCTGCACCAGCTCACCTGCTCCTTCATAGCATTATAGAATGGTTTGGGTTGGAGGGACCTTCAAAGATCATCTAGTTTCAGCCCCCCTGCCATGGGCAGAGATGTCTTTCCCTAGATCAGGTTGCTCAAAGCCCTGTCCAGCCTGACCTTGAACACTTCCAGGGATGGGGCATGCACAACTTTTCTAGGAAACCTGCTCCAGGGTCTCACCACCCTCATCATAAAAAATTTCTTCCTTATATCCAACCTAAATCTACCCTCTTTCAGTTTAAAATCATTGCCCCTTGTCCTGTTACTACAGGCCTTGATAAAAAGTCTTTCTCCGTCTTTCTTATAAACCCCTTTTACGTATTGAAAGGCCACAATAAGGTCTCCCCAGGACTGCTCTTCCCCAGGCTGAACAACCCCAGATCTCTCAACCTTTCTTCATTAAGAGAGGTGTTCCAGCCCTCTGATCATTTTCATGGCCCTCCTCTGGACCCACTCCAACAGGTCCATGTCTTTCTTGTATTGAGGACCCCAGAAGCGGGTGCAGCACTCCAGGTGGGGTCTCACCAGAGCAGAGTAGAGGGGCAAAATCCTCGACCTGCTGGCCACGCTTCTTTTGATGCAGCCCAGGATACAGTTGGCTTTCTGAGCTGCAAGTGCACATTGCGAACTCATGTCCAATTTTTCACCCTCCAGTATCCCCAAGTCCTTCTCCACAGGGCTGATCTTAATCCCTTCATCCCCCAGACTGTATTGATACCAGGGGTTGCCCCAACCCAGGTATAGGACCTTGCACTTGGCCTTGTTGAACCTTATGAGGCTCACATGGGCCCACTCCTCAAGCTTGTCCAGATCCCTCTGGATGGCATCTCTTCCCTGAAGTGTATCAACTGCACCACTCAGCTTGGTGTCATCCGCAAACTTGCTGAAGGTGCACTCAATCCCCCTGTCTATACCACTGATGAAGATATGAAATAGTATTGGTCCCAGTACGGACCCTTGAGAGACAACATTTGTTACTGATTTCCACTTTGACATTGAGCCTTTGACTGTAACTCTTTGGATGCGGCCATCCAGCCAAGTCCTTATCCATCTAACAGTTCATCTGTCAAACAACCCATATCTCTCCAACTTAGCGGCAAGTATGCTGTGGGGTACTGTATCAAAGGTCTTACAGAAGTCTAGGTAGATGACATCCATAGCTCTTTCCTTATCCACTGATGCAGTCACTCCATCATAGAAGGCCTCTAGATTAGTCAGGCATAACTTACCCTTGGTGAAGCCATGTTGGCTGTCTCTAACCACCTCTCTGTCTTCCATATGCTTCAGCATGTCTTCCAGGAGGATCTGTTCCCTGATCTTACCAGGCAGAGAGGTGAGGCTGACTGGTCAGTAGTTCCCAGGGTCCTGCTTTTCACCCTTTTTTCTGAGCACAAAGATGACAAGGTACTGAAGTGTCTCTGCTGCCTCAGAAGACACAAGCCCTTTGCCAAGGTGTAGCCACACAGGATGGCAAGTGTAGCATTGCTGTTCCTTCTAACAAGCTGTAGGCTTTGTGTTACATTAACGACACAGGCCTCAGGACTTGTTGGACCTTGTCTTGGTCTACCTGAAGCTTTGTATGAGCTTTTTTTTAACTGTAATGGCAATGGTCTAATGTTCAGATGATTATTACCTTTATTTTACCTTCCCTTTTAGCTTTGCACGATTGTGTAATGCAACACTTTTTAATTTTTTTTTTTTAACTAATAGATAGCAATAACAAGTAATGACTGTGCAGAATGGGCTACCCATGACTCTAGAACAAAACAGAGCACACAGAGGAGGATATGGATGGGATGATAGCAGAGGGCTTGAAGGTACAGGCATGGGATGACACCAGAGGCCCCAGGGCTATGAACAGCGCACCTTAGGATCTGGTCAAAAACAAGGGTAACAAAAAGAACAGAGAACAACTATCCAACATGTGTAAGACACATGCACCATATATAGCAAATTCAGATGTGATGTGGGCTTGCAGGCAACTGAAAAAAGAGCAAGGTGTAGAGCATGTTAGTAATCATATACAAATGACACCAAGAAGATCTTAGAGGGAGGAGGAAGAAACCATCACGATCAGCTTCGTGCTCTTCCTAGTGAAGGACTCGTGGTGCTGATGACTCCCTATACCCTCCACCTCTGGCTCAAGGGCCCAGAGGGGTAGTGGAAGAGGTGAGGATAACATCAGAGAATGGGGTAAATACCAGAAAGTTTGTGTACAGATCACTTTAGCTGTATATAATTTGCATTATCAGTGTTAATATCAGTGTTACTGGAATAATAATAATTCTCTCATTAGGCTGTTAAGACTTTAATTAGACTAATAATAAATCCTTGACTATGCATACAAAGTGTGTTGCTTCTGCCTACAACAACAAGATTTCGAATGTAATACATTGGTGGGAGTTCAAGCAACTCGTTCTGTAACTTGGATGCAGCAAATTAGTAACAAAGGGAGGGTATAAAAAGTGCTCTCTGAGCATGTATTTTTAGCTATATTCTTACCTCCTGCAGACTAAGCATCAAACGTCTCTGTAGGAAGAAAGGAGAATATGAGAAAAAATGTCAGATGAGGTTTCTTCACAGGATTTAATCTGCCCATCATTGCAAGGGAGAGGTTTGTTGCAAGAAGATTGGGTTTGTGTTATCAGGGTCTCCATCCATATAAAGTTATTCTATAGTTGTTTAGGAAAGAATGCACAGGCCCTGAAATAGCAAAATGTGTCTTGATCCCTGGTCCACCATGTCCCTCAAATTCCTGGCCCAGGATGCAAGTATCTAATGTTTTAGACTCACACACTTTTCACCCTTTTCTTCTCTACCACAGGCCTTCCCAGGTTAGATAAGGAACTCCTCCAAGCTGCACAAGGAGGAGTGTGTTTCCTGATTCATGATGACGTCCCAGAGCAGCTTCCCCTGGACTTCTCCTTGCTGTGGCCAAATAACTGTCATCACAAAGCCAACAGTAATACAGCATGTAACAGGTACACTTCACACACCCCTCCTCTCTGATAAAGATCAGGGCTTTTGGTGGGGTGATCACAGACTTTTTGCACCTTTTGTGCTCTGTCGTGCCACCTCGGCAGGGGGAGCAGGAGAAGCGGGACCCCTTGGTCACCAGATGGGGTCCACAGCCAGTGAGGCACCTTGGCTTGGAGAAGCTTCTCGATCATGACCAATTATGACCACAGCTCAGATCCGACCTAGGTTATAAATGGGGTGCCGCCACAGACCCCCTTTGAGTGTGGTCTTCTCAGAGCAGTAGGCCTGTGTTGGGGACCTCTCCCCTCGGGTTGGGATGCCGCCTGAGGAAACTTCCTGGGACTGAGTGTTCTCACCTCCGTGGGTGAGTGATTCCCTCCAGTAATATCCTTGAGTGAGCCCTCACCTCCTGCCCCCCAGGTGAGCAATTATATTTTCTGGGTACCCACGAGAGAGAAAGTTTCCCTCTTTGTGAGTGAGTGTGAGTGCACACTTTGGATCATCATTCGCATGTGGAATTTTTGCCGTGTAGTAACAATGCCCCGACTGACACCTCGAACCTGTTATATGTTAAATGTTATCTGAGTGTTGATTGGTTTCGGTTTACCCCTGTTTCTCATCGGTTTCTGTTGTGTGGTTTTGGTTGTTTTGTGAAATAAAGTTGTTTGAGGTTGTCCCTCGGTTGAGTTAGTTTTTATGTACCCCCGTGACACAGCATTTCTCTGAAAGCTAAAAGCTCATTGGTGAGCTAGTCAACGTAGTAAGGGAAACTTTGCCTGGCTTTTTCTTAAACTGTGTGTCTCCAATTCGGTTTCCTTTGCCTAAACATTTTGTCCCATACAACTTCTGTTCTACACCCAAAAGTACTTCCTACTTTCTCCAAAAGTTCAAATGCTGCCTTTTGCAATGCTGCTCCAAAACATCACACATACCGCCTGTTCAGAGGTGGTAAGCAGTCTGTCCACACATTTTCATGCCATAGTGGTAATCTGTCTTCCTTGTAGGCCATAAGGAGACTGCTCATCCCAGTTTTCCTTTTGAACGTCCCCAGACCAGCGAACTGTTTCTCTGTCCTTTGAAATATAGATCTTTTCTCATCAGATAAAACTGGAGAGGATTCTTTGTAATATAGAACAACAGCAAAATACATGTAACTCGGAAGAAACAGTATATTTAGCCCAAGATTGTTCCTGAACATGGGTTTGTCTTGTGCAGTAAATGAACATCAGTAACAAGTGAAACAAAATCTTCCCAAATCTCCCCGAACAGCTCCTATTTGCCTGAGCTTGCACACAGAGTCTGGTTTCGGTTGTGGCCTCAATACTCTGCATTTCTTATTCCAAGCTGGGGAGCATAACTGATTATTGTTTTCCCTGTTTTCAAGTCCACCTGTAAATTTACTTGCTTCAGGGAAATTTTAACATGTATTTAATGTAATAATATTGTTAGAGACACTACTTTTAATTGGAAGAATATATTTCTCTATCGTTACTTTGTAAAAAAGTATTTCACATGTATTCAGATCATTAAATAATGAAAATTATGATTGTTTCCTCATTCAGGGCTTAACACTGAGTAGCTGACTGATCTATCAAGTTGCTGAATACCTTTCACTCTGAATGACATCGGTGTAAATCTGATGAGTAAAAGTCCAATAGTACATAGACAAATAAGAACAAGTGAGTTCAAGTGTGTTAAAATCTTCATCTACTGCTTTGACATTGTACACAGTAGCGAATAAACAATTCCAGATTTGCAGTGATAATAAGTAAAAATATCCATATTGGCAGATCAGTCACAAATGAAAAGCAGCAACCAGCCTTTTATAAAGAAAGAATTATTATTTTGTCAAATCAAGCAAGATCTCATTAATAAAATAAGGATTTTACTCAAAAGACGACTCTTCATTAAACTGTAAGCCAGATGAGAGAGACCACATTGAGGAAAGGGCTGATAAAATAACTTTAGAAGATGAGTCTTTGCTGCCAGTCAAATCCTGCATCAATTATACATTACATGTGAAAGACCTTGTTGGCTGTAGCCTCCTCCTGCATTAGCCAAATCTTATAACCAGGCAAGGGGAGAATCCTTTCATTAAAGAACAATCTGGATTGCACTGAGTCTTTTATTATCTTGCAGTGAAGGTGGTGCCTCGGTACTGCTAAGATAAAAGGGATACAAAAGCAGGTCAACCTCATTGTGTGGAATTCATTTATGCAATCTGATGCTGTCTGTCTTATGTATCAATATGTTCTCTTTCCCTTTTAGACAAGATGCTGCAACAGAGCTGTGCCTCCATAGACACATGCATAACACAAGAAACAAAAAATCCAAGCCACTTTCTGAAAAATAATTACACAATAGCACTTCAGAGAGTTGGCGGGGTAGTGTAGGCAAAAAGCCATCAATTTGTGCTTTTCCTCTTTTATGAAAAAAAAAAAAAATAGTCCATTTCAACATTAAAAAATGAATGAAAAGTCTTTTTTCCTATAATTAAAATAAAAACAAGGACAAAGTTCCAGTTTCATCAAAGTAAATCCAGAGTCACTACAGGAATACAAATGGAGTTTCTGCAAATTCACCCAGCAAACACTGTGACTGGAATCTGGATTTTCAAGTGTCCCTATATGGAAATAATAAGCCATAATCTATCTGGAAGAAAACATAGAAAAATGTAGAGCATTAAAGTAGATAAATTGCATACAACATCTCTGCTGTAGATATAATTAGAAGAGACATTTTGCTGGCAGAAAGAAAAAAAGGAATAGTTCCAAAAGAGAGAACTTACATCAACGACTGTGCTCATAACAAATCAATTAATCTATCAATCAATATTTTATGGATAGATCTGTCTTATTACTCTGTCAGGCTGTATTTTGATCTGCCTTCAGCTCATCAGAAATACCAGTTCACTTCTGCATTCCCACTACACTGTTTGTACTTGTATTTAAAATGGACTGTGCCAACTTGGGTCTGTTATTATAAATCAATTGGAGCAGAGGACTGAGCTGCAGTTTCCCACACCCTAAAGGAGCATGTCACGTCTGGTGTCTGCAGAATCAGTAACTTTTCATCCTTCCCCCTGTCTCAAGGAATATGGAATTTTTTTGTACAAAACAGTGTAGCTCCCAGATAGACTCCCAGGCTTTTCTCTCAGAATATGGCACTCAAATCTATGGCTGGAATTGGGCCTCAAGGGAATTGAACCAAAGCTTCCCCCTGCCTGAAAGACCCTGGAGGTATTGAGTAAGATTCAGCTGAAGAACTGCAGCCCGAATGCTGGCACAGACACTTTTATGTGTGGTACACATAGGTTTGTCCATGTGCACTAGTTCTCTGAGTTCCTTATATAATAAATAAGATCCAGACCACAATATAGTTGCCTGCACTTAGGTGTCTAATGTCACTTCAGATGCATGAAGGCATCCCACCTGGCCCCCAGAGACAAACATAGAAGAATTCTGGGCCTTCCATAAGTCCTGCTTCATATATGCAAACCTCAGGGGGAGGCCCCAGATACCTCTGGGTATCCCAGCTGGCTCTGGATGACTGTGTCTCTCATCATCCCAGTTAATGGAGCCAAGACAATGATTTACATGTCTGTAAATCTGCTGCATCTACTGCAGCATTAGTCCACAACCCTGTGGGTTCTCCTGGCTATAGAGCAAATGATTCACCAGTGACTCTATGAGAAACTCTGACACTTTCATATTAAACCCAAAATACAGAGGAGCTGAATGTCCACAGCAGAATTTCACCAATGGACTTTCTGAAGTGTGTATTTCTTCCTTTCTGGTGAGCTGTTGTTTCAGTTGTCCAGTATTGACTATTCCTCAATCACCACCAGCAAGCTGTCAACCTGTCAGCACCTACAGTGCATTTCTGCTTTGGACCTTCATAGGACTCTCCTAGAAATCTCTAAATAATGCCTTACACAAAGGTTTCCAGCCTCAAAATATTTGCTCCATACCTCACTCTGACTCATGGCTCAAGTCAGAAAGAGATAGAGATGCCTAACACTGAACCAAAGCTCTACATCTTCATTTGTCCGTCAGGACTAACACCAAGATAAGCTCAAAGCCTAACACCAAGGACAGTAAAAAAGTTTGAGGAGTAGAGGCACACAGTTTATGTCAAAGCAGAGGAGCGCTGTTCACGTACAAACGCTTCTTATGCGAACACTGCCTCACCTGTGTCAGTCCAGCAACTGATCGCAAGCCTGCCTGTATATTCTTATTAACACCTCAAGGCGTTGAGACAAACCTTTCTTCTGTCAGCCCAAACAATCTGGGACAAATTGGGACACTTTTGTTGACATCGAGTTAATGTCCTGAAATTAATTTGGTGACACAAAGAGTAAAATACTGTTCCTTACAATTAGGGGAACAGAACTGTAACTTTTGAGATCATGAGGAATATGGTGGTAGTATCGCTGAATAATAAACCATGCTTGAATAAAAAGGAAAAAAAGCTCTATTTTTTTTTCAGCAAAGTATTAAAAACAAGACATTGCAGGTCTGTAATAAAGTCCAGAAAATTCTTTGATTAAGATTGCAGGCTTCTCATGTGATTTTTGGTCTGCTAATTACTTAAATGTTTTCTAAAACAAGGATTGCAATCCTAAATTGATACTGCAACAAAGTGTTTGTATGGGACCCTTACAATGAGCGTGATAATAAAATCGGTAAACATCAGCTGCTAAGGGGTTTAATTTGCAATTTTGTTATCTGCTGGAGGCGGAAAAAAAGAAAATATGAGTTGACAAAACAGGACGTTTTAGAAACCCTTGACAATCACACCATTCTGTCATTGGTTTGTATTTTATTTAATTTTACATTGGTTTTGTGGTGCACCTGCTGCTATCTGCTAAACTTCAGCTCTTTATTTAAAAACATAACCCTTCTCTTCCAATTTATTCATATGAATGAAGATAAATTATGTAGTCATGTGACATTCACTCAGGGAAATGGGTGCATTCAGAGACTTTTGGAGTCCCTGTTCTACCTCTGTTGATGCTAGCTTTTTAAAATATTTAAAATTCAATCTCTACTGAATTCAGCATATGAAGCAAAATTTATATGAATAGAAAGTTACCATGTCACAAAATGACCACAAGATTCACTGCGTCCCATTATATACACCACATGTTGCATCAGTCACGCAAGCTTACATCAATCGTAAAAAGCTGTAAAGCTCAGGGCAACCTGGGGATGTGCTTACAGCATCTTCTTATAGATGTATCAGGATACATCTACAGGCCAGTTTGCCACTGATCAAACCAATGAATTTTTCACAGTTATACCAACCAAGTTTGGTCCTAAACGTCTCTGTAAAGAAGAAAGAAAATATTTATCTCAAATACTTCTCCTGTGTTCAGTGCTAGAAAGAAAGCATGAAATCATCTGATCACAGCATAAAATTTCGATCTGCTGCTACTCTGACTCCATCCTATTAGAGACTTGGTATCTCAGTTGAGACAGAAGGAATAATTCTTTTTGAAGGATGGCAGTGGAATTTTAACATAGTTGTACCTAATTAGAAGGATCTCCTCAAATCGGAGGAGTTACAATGTCATTAATCTAGTTAGACCTTCGTTCTTTCAATAACTAAAGCCAACATCTTCTAAAGCATTTCGTAGCACCTTCTGAGTCCATCTTTGGTTATCTGCCAATAGGATGGTTATCTGGTTTGATGGACTCCATAGATTTCCCTGTGTGAAACAATCCCAAACTCAATTTTTTATGTGGTTGTTGAAGTGTCAGTTCACTCTCCTCCTGCCTTTCATCTTAAACCCAGTCAGGAAAAGACGGTCAGAGAATATAGGTTGCACAACTGCTGTTAGGGATAGGAGCAATCGTACAAAGAGGATGAGTTTTTTTCTCAGTGCCATGCTGTCACCTCAATAGACTAAGATTCAGATGGATAGAATGCTCCTTTCCTTTCAGAAGAGTATCATCTGCTCTGCTGCTTCTCACCTTATTCCTCTTTGCGGTAGAGGAATTTGTACTCTTTCCCAATCTTAACTGTATCTTGCTAACATGATCTACACCTGAGAGAGCACTCCTTGCATTTTCTTTGACTCTAGCACATTCAGATAGATAACTAGCATACTTTCTCAGTAGAATAGGGAACCTCAGGCAGAATTTGTTTTACCCAGTACAACCCCAGAAATTATTCAGCTGACTTTCCTCTTCTTGTTCCTCTTCTTACTATCTCATTTTCTTGTCTCTCCATAATCTTGTCTTTTGCTCTATTTCCCCTTTTGTTTTATTTTCTGTCCTAAAACACTACTGCTGTTGCTTTTTAAAAACCAATAGCATTGTAATAACCTCCTTTTTCCTAAACTCTTTGTCATTCTTATTTTCCTTAGTGGCCGAAGACTGAAATGCAGACTAATCATTAGGATAAAAGTTCTAAGTATGGTAGCTTCTTCATGCTGTTTACAGCATAGAGCCGATTTTGCCTGATTAGGCAGATTCTTTGTAAAATATTTGACCAATTTTGTAAAAAGCAGAAGCAGCTTCTTAATTCAACCTCACTCATAGGTGTTTCTGTTTTCAAATACGAAGTGTAGTATAAAAAACAGTCTGTCATCACTGCATACAGTATTTTCTTTAAGAACTTCTCCAGAGTCTGATTATCAAATTGAGTGACAGATAATTTAAAAAGTGACAGGAAGAATGACACCTGTTTGGTTTTACAGCACACACAGAACTTTCTGCTGTACAGAAGCCACACTGGGCCATTTTTGCATGGAAAGGAGCATGGAAATGAGAGCTCTGTTCCACATCTCTCCCCTTTTATGCAATTTCCAGAGGGTGCCAGGCATTGCAAGGTATGTACAAGGCAATGTAAGGTATACGCACGCCACATCTACAAAGGTAAAAGGGACAGACTGGAGCCATAGAAAAGAACACTAGGAAAATAACATATGCCAGAAAGTCTTGCTAAGACCTGTGGTCATTTAAAGGGAAAGGTGAGGCACAGTTCTTACCTTTCCCATCAAACTTCTATGATATGTACCTCTAAAGCAGCTTGAAAAAGGTAGGGGTCTCCCAGTTCAGCTGAAGTCCTGCTGCCAGAAGGCAATGAGAACACTAGTGAAAGAGATGAAGCCAAAACAGAAGCGGAGAAGCTCCACAAAGGTGGCTCTAGACTACATGGGGTTACCAAGGCAGCCCACCACTGTGGAGCAAACCCAGTCAAGCTGGTGGATGTGGAAGGAACAGACATGTATGAGCATCAGCTGAAATTTAACACTCTTTTCTTTCTTGCTCTCTAAGGCAATGTCCCAGCCCTTTGAAAACCTGTGTATAGGTAGGCCTTCCAAAAGGATGCCTCAAGAAACAGTCTAAAGAGGTTCCTCTGAATCACCTTTGAGGAATTCCATTTTTTTCTGGTGAAGAAAGACAAAACTTAGGGATATCAGCTAGCTAAGTTAGGTATCTGAATTTTGATACTGTTCTTATTCCTATTATTCTCTATGCTCTCAGTTTCTTATCTGTAAAATGAGAATAGCCACACTACATGAATGTCAAAGGAATGTTGTAATGATAAATGTGTCAAAATGGTTGCAGGGTTATAGTTTTCCATTGGAAAAATGGAAGTTTTCCATTTGTATTGGAAAAAGTATTATCATATTTGTAGATAAATTGCCCTGTAATACCATCACTGTTCCTCAGATTTATTATTTTTATTCATAGATAATAACATGATGTGCCCTCATCAAGTATGAGGAAACTGTTCTGCAAAGGTTTTACTGTCAAATATCAAAAAAAGACAGTTCTTCCCTAGGAGTTTACAACCTAAGATATGATAGTGAGAAACAAAGCTTAACAATAGTAAGTTCCAGCTCAGCAAAACAAAGGGCAAGGCATCTTGCCATCATCTAATGGCACATCATCTAATACGCAGATATGTCCCTGCTCCTCAACAAAACACATAGCCAAAAAACCCAATAAATAAAAGGCTACCCTCTATATTATATTCATGGCTCTACTCACATATTTCCTCAGCCTTGTGAGGTGCAACAACCTGACTTTATAAAGATTTTAGGGGACAATCAGCAGACAAACAAACTGCACTGGGAACAACATGCACACAAAATGAAACACCTGATAAAGCAAATCAAGCAAGCTGTAATGGAAAATGGTAAATGAAGCTGGGAAGGTTAGATGCAGTGACAAACCTTATTCTCAATGCTCCACAAAACAGTACTTCCCTTTTGGAGTCTTCTGAGTCACTCTGGCAGTTTTTGATCCAAAAGCATGTAAAGTTCAAATGCAGGTTTCTGAGCTCTTCCAAGGGAATGATCCAAAGCTTTAAGCAGTCCATGGAAAACTCCCTACTGACTTTAAACCCTTTTGGATCAGATGCTTGAGGTAGAGGTGAAACTCAAACTTAACTTTATCAGTCAAAAACTTAGTCATGTAGTCTAAGATAGTTGTCATCATACTTTAAATTGTAAATGAAGAGAGAATGACGCCTCTGGAGACTAATGCATCTATCATAGACATGTATTTTTTTGGACAGGGAGGAACCCCTCTGGAAATGCCTCTATGAACTATAAAGGGAGCCTAGAAGGATAGTTAGATGGCTTAAAATATAGAACAAAAATCTCATCCTCACTTCACAGAGTCATGAAAGACCGTGTAAGATTGCAATTCTAGAAAGAAGGCTTAAACTTTAAATTTAAGCTTAACTTCAACTGTATTCAACTGCCTTCTTGAAAATCTTGCCCTATGGCTTGAAAGCAGTAGAAATGGCAAACTTGAAATCACAGCAAGAAAAAGATGAGTCGTGATATTGACAGACAGCCTTAAGACTATAGGAGATACACATCGTTTGGAAGGAAACCCATCTCATGTTCAAAACTGCAACAGTATAATATGATCATTCACTAATGACTGGATTAATTGTCAGTGCCTAGGTTACATGGATTTGCATAGATTCTTAAGCAAGCATTTTTGTACTTCACTAGAGCAAACTCTTGAAGTTTGAGAACAGGGCCTCTATTTGTTATGTTTATTTGTTGTTTATCGGTGCATTATTTTGCTACATGCTTGGTATAAGGGCATTTCTTGTGTGTGTCTCTGACACTTTTTTGTGAAAGGTGGCTGTCACAGCACATGAGAAAAGCACTTAACTGGGGCCAAGCTCTCATGTAAAGTTCAGAGTGAGAGCCATCAGTCAACGAGAGCCTGTAGTTTCCACGTTAGCCCTTTCCTTCTGCTCTTTGGCAGAAGACAAAAATGTATATCTAAAATCTGGCTTGTGGAGCTGAAGAACTGGTTATAAACTTTTGCATGAGCTAGAAGCACAGGGACTTCCAGTGCCACTGCACGATAGGAGCCTGCAACATGCTGATGATCAGAGCAGTGTGCCAGCTTCAGCATGTGTGTGCTGCTGTTTGCCATCACTGAACTGGAGAGAGAGGAGTGCTTTCAGCACGCTGACCATGAAAAGGAATTCAGGCATTGGATGAAATAGACAGGATTTCCTCAAATAAGAAAGAACTTGTTCAAATTTTATTCATTTGAACCATTCCACAGACTGGTGCAACTGAAGAGCAGGAGAACTGTGCAGGAAAAGGTGGCTGGAGTAGGCTGGAGAAAGACTAAATCCCCTCTCTCTGTCAGTGTTGTACAGCTCTCCCCACAGACTCTCAAATATTGTACAGCTGGCTGTGGCAGAGCTTTCCTATTTATCCACTTTGCTGGAGTTCTTGAAAGCACTGATGTAACTTTGTAGCAAATTTGCAAATCAAAGTGACAATGTATACAGTTCAACCTTGCAATATCTTGATTATTTTGTGCAATTCACATTCATAGTTTGTGAGGATAGGTAACAAGCTTTTCTTAAGACCTGTACAATCACCCAAACGCACCTTGCCAGTGGGAGAGGTAAACAATTGAGAGCACCAATTCACTACTATACTTGTACCTCATTGAATCACTTAAAACTTTTCAAAATAATGCAAAAGTAATTTTTCTGATCTGAGAGTCTCTCATACACGCTTTGCCATGCTGTAAATAACTCTATCAGATGCAGAGCAATAGGAAAATCACAGCTGCTGCAGATATCAGAAAGACAGATCTCAGCATCCATGATGGTATCAGTCTCAGTCACAGGGATAAATCTGAATATTTTAATATTGCTCATGAAGTCACAATGCTTCATTGCCTTCTTGAGAGCTAGCAAGTAAATAAGATGGATGTACTGTAACAGCAAGACCCAGAAAACTAGGCAGCCAAGGTTTGCCCCATTCATTTGTAAAGTTTATAGCTTTGGATAGCACGGATCGTAGAAAGTGTAAATGGTCCTCTACCAGAATTTACTGACCTGGAAGGGAAAGGGTGGGAAATAAACACCCTCACTGGTAATAAACCTGGGAGCAGGGGCAGCCTTGTCTGCCAGTTGCCTAAAATATTTTACTGTGGTTCAGCACATCCTTGCTAAACAATTTATTGTCCTGTGTTGTGTAATTAAAAGAATTGTCAGCCAAAAGTTGTTTTCTTTGCAGTAAAGGCTATGAGTAGGTATGGCATTTTGAAGCACCCTGTGGTGGGCAGGTTAAATCTATCTGCTCATGTGAGAGTGACAGAACAGGATGCAGAAAGGTCATTTTTTTTCCTTTACAGAAGTGAGGAAACCCCCATATTCCTCTGAGCATACAGAGCCAATACAGAGGCTTTTTATGCCCAGAGAAAGCCAAATGAAGCTCTATCTAGCTTAGAGTGGTCATCACGTTTTTTCAGATATTAGTCCTGGGAACAAGTATTACAGTCCCTGTACAAGTTATTAGCCCTGGGAACACCCCCAACAGACTGCTTGTAATACAGAAAAATACAATAAACCCTCTAAACATGTCATCCAAAATGTATTTTAAAAACATCCTTAAAAGAGATATAGGGCCTCAATAAACCCTGTATCTCAGGAGTAGCATAAGACATGGTAAGGTAAATATTCAGACAGCCCTGGGTAATGGATCACACCTGATGCATTAGAAGAAAGTTAAACAAATAAACAAAAGTGTAATCAATGGTGCTTGCCAATTTGCCTGAAGTTTGTCCATAGGTTTAATCCCCAGCACATGAGCAGGCATCTTGGTTTTCTTGGAATTGATTGTTCACACCTCCTTTCAAAATCCTCTGTCCACGATTAAATCCTATTTCTCCAACAGCAGAAGAAAAGTTCCTAAACATGCTAATATTTTGTCTCTTAGGATCAGTGAAACGTCTCCTTTAATGCTAATCTTTGCTCCTAAATATTCCCAAGTTTGTCCTTCTGACTATGGCACCTCTTGCTGTCTGCACAACCCTTCCTTCTCCTACTCCATTGCAGCTTCTTAACTTACTGGCAAATGTCCTCAACATATGCCAGGCCTTTCTCTTGGTCAAAAAATGGTAAGTTTGACAAGAAAGCAGTGTGAAAGGAGTGCTCCTTTCACAAGCAGCACATGTGACGTTGTTTCAGTATTGAAGCACTAAGAACCAGCCTGTGGAAGGTGAACTAAATGACCTAATACATTTTATCTGCTCCTACATCCTACCTCAAAAAATGTAATTATATCTGGATTTGCTTCAGGCTCTGATTTGTTCATTTTTCACAGATGTTTTGTGAAAAAAAAAAAAAAAAATTAATTTCCCTTCCAGAAAGAGTGCCTTTCATCTCCATGAAAAAGCGGGGGTGACAAAGTAAATATATTTGGCTTTTGGAACAAACACAAAACATCCTCAAAACCCATAAAATTCTTTTTCAACCAGTTTTAGTAGCAATTGTTTATAACATACAATTTATATTCCCTTAACATCTAGAGAATGAGATGGAGATCAGAATTACCTTTCACTAGGTGCAGTACGTACAAACAACTTAAATTCAATGTAGGGGAAAAAAAAAAAAAGACAGTTAACCTCTTCCTACAGAGGAAAGACGATACAGAGAGGTCAAACGGGAGGTCTGGAATAGATGTGGACTTGAACTTCTATTTTCTACAGGGAGCTCACTGCCTCAATAGCAAAACTATTTTGTTGAAAAGCACTAAATAAAATTCAATCCAATTTTAAATCTCAGTTTACCAACCCAAACTTCATAATACTTTAGTTTCATACTCTGTGAGCACATTTTTTGTTCATTAAACTGAAGGGCAGACAATTAAAAATCTTTCCTAATTACCCACCTTTCTAAAAACATTTAATAACATTTAATAATTCAATCTTTTCAAATAAAGAAAAAACTTCTAATTATTTTTCAATTAAAATGTCACATTCTTCAGAATGTTTGTTATTTGCATAAACCTGTCTTATTTCCCTTCAACTTAAACAAACTTCTCGCCCATTGCTATTCATGCAGTGTTATGAATTATTTCTATAACTATTCTTCTGGAGAGGGGAAATTTGATATAATTGCCTTAAATATTTCTTTGCATGACTAAGTACACCTTTGGTAGAGTAATGGAGTTTACAGGGCACATAATATGCAGTTAAAGTGATGAAAAACAGCAAATTTAGGGCATTTGTTAACACCGATGAGATTCCGTGCTATGTCTGAGGCTGAACAAGAAAGCTTTTAGTTTGGTGAACCATATTTAATTTTGAAATATGACAGCCCTTCAGCTGACCGATACCTTCATGCCACAGCCTTCTTTATGCTTCAGAGTAGCATAAAGATTTATCTAAGAAATGGGGTAACATAACAGCTTACTCGACCTGCCAAGAAGCTACCAAAAGAACCAAGTTCTCCGTTTTACGGAATACACAGCATACTAACACATTCAGCATTATCGGATGCCATGTTCCTCTCAGGTAACTTATACATAGATAAACTTCATAAATTGCCATTACCACAAAGTGATACTGATGACACATTCTGTAACACTGCCTGATCCAGTAACTGCTGAAGAGATACACTGCATTACTGATATTTGATTCAGGTTTGCAGAAGCGAGGTTTCTGGTGGAGATTATCAAAGAAGTTCAAAAGAACTTTCAGTTTAATTTCAGAAATATTTCTATAGCCCTTTGGATTTCTTGCCACACCTAGTTTAAAAGCACATTATAAAAAATACAGGAGGCAAATTAATCTCTCCAGAATTGTTACACTAGAGCACCCAGGAGTCCCTCCTGTCCCTCTCCAGGAGTACTGTCCCAGTTGGTCAACCTTTAGGTGGTGCATGCTCAGTTTATGGTCAGGCAGCTCCAGTAGCAAGTAAAACGATGGGTTCATGAAACTCTCTCCTCACTTGTTTTTTGCACGGATGACACTTCACTCATCCCTAGGGGATGGAATTACAGCTCTCCAGAGTCAAAAATCATGGCTGGCTACAATGTGAACTAAGGTTTTGCACTTGCTGGAAATTTCAGTTCATAAATCTGGTAGATCACTGTCAAAGTCTTGTGACACACTGTCTCCCAACCACCAAAGGAAGAGGAAGGAGTTCTCTTTAACTTTGGAGATGTGTAAGGATGGAAAAGAGTAACTTCATGGACATCTTCAACGGAGGAAGAGATGTGAGTTCGTTCTTAGGGAGTTGTTCAGGACTGGGCCTGAAACCTAATTCCTTATACCCTTTCCTGTCATCCTGGATACATGTTTTCACCCAAGGAAATTAAGTGTAAAATGCTGTCATTTTTTGACAACATTTCTGACAACTGTTTTGCACAGATGTAAGTTATTGCCTACTTGTAATGCTAAGGAGCTAGAGATTAGGGCAGGGAGCAACCCTTCATGGCTGCCTCCACTCACCTAAAACTCTGCATTTGAAAATTGTTTTTTTTAAAGACCAAAATAATCCTAAAAGGCAGCCAGATGTCCTTTTTTAAAGAAAATACCATAGATGAAGGTATAAGAAAAGTTACTTGGGAAGAGGGCTAGTTTGCTAGAGAAGGAGAGTGAGTCTGATTGAGACATGAAGGAAATCAGCCTTCGCTTGGACAACTCAGGTCCCGTATAAAATATTAGTCTTGCTCACTTACAAATCCCACATAGTAACATTTCTTTAATTTGTTTATAAACTTTGATCACACACACCCCCCTACTATCCCCAGCAAAATCAGGAGCTCTTGAAATGAAACACTGATTTTTCAAATTCTTTTTGTCTCTTCACATAATATAAACCAAAGAACACTGTGATTATTACACAGTTTGAAGCCACAGTGTACTGAAAATTTCAAACAGGATGAAAGTGAGAGTTGGGGGGGGGGGGGGAGAAAAATAACAGCACTCCAGATGGCAAAGGTAAAACAATAATTAAGAGGGGTTGATATCTAAAATCTGAAAGAAAAGATTAAAGATTAAAAAATAAACAAAAAATAATTCTGTTTCATAGGAGGCTAGGGGTAGGGTATGATAACACGAAAGCAAAAAAACCCTACAGCGCTTTTATAAGTATAACAAATTCAAATAGTTGATGGAAAAAAGGTGACTAGCAACTCAGAGGCTGAAAAAGAGGCAAACTGTAAAAAGAGCTGGAGAAAGGGAATCAGATGTGTGAAATGAGGTCACTAGACAAGTGAGAAAAGAGGTGAGACCTCGATCATACTCTAGCAGCCGCTAAGGTGTTGGAGCGGGGGTCCGTAGCAGCCCGTGTGGGACGCAGGATGGATGCGCTGGGCGGCACGGCACGCCTCGGGCTGGCGGGCGGGCAGAGCGCGGGCAGGTGCAGTGCACCCCGCCGCGCCGGCAGCAGCAGGTTAAATGCTTTCTCCGCTGTGAGGAAAGAGGCCCCCACGCAGCAGACTATTTTAGCTAACAGGTGGGGTGACAATATCTGACAGACAAAGCTTATTACGGTCTCCCAGCAGAGCGTGAAGCGGGTAGATGCTCTTAATGACCGTATACAAGGTGACTGGCTCACTCCTGTCTGTTGAACAGCTTGAAAGGAGGATATTTTACCCTGAGGAAGAAAGACCTCTCTTCCTCATACCTTTTTTTTTCTTTCAGCATTTAATAATGACAGTTTCCTCTCACGCAGCAGACTCACTGCTGCCACAATGTCCCCGTGGCCGTGAAGCCAACAGTGTCCAACAAGCTCCAGATAATCTTTGCCCTGCAGAACCACAGAGAATGGCTCTGTGAAAACCTTTTGGAAGGGCATGAGCTGTACAGAGGAAACCCGAGGGGTTATTACCAGCGGGTTGATCTCTGGTGTAGCTATCTGACTACACAGCTTCAAAGCTGCAGGGCAATGAGTCTGTGTCACGATGTTTCTTTTCCTCAGTGCTGTTCATAATAGGACTGCCAGATAATATTTTCATACATTTTTGCCTGTCTTATCTGGTCTCTGACCACTGCTGAAACTGATAATGCATCACAAACTCCTTTTGGAGAAAAATAGACTAATGTTTAAGGAATAGACAAACCATGGGTGTTTGGATTAGGGCTGTTTCAGAGACAGAGAAAAAGAACGAAATTTTATACAGGTCACAGTGTGTGTAGGAGGCACACAGAAGTGTCTTCTCACTCCTGCAAATACACTTTTGTGTGTTTGTGACTGTATGTGCAAGGGAGAGAGAGAGAGCAGTACTGACAGAATGAAAATTTCAGCTTGAGCATTTGAGGATATTTAGGACATGATGAGTACAGATTGTTGTCTGACATTCCTAATAACATTTCAAATTTGGCCATTCCCACAATGATTGTGCTGTGGTTTATTTTTCCCATAGGTAAAATAGGCTACGGCCCAACTCATATGCCTAAAGATATTTACTGTAAGTAAACAAGCTATTTCGACTCTCCATGGACAAGACAGATTTAGCATAATATACAGTATAACCCAGGGATAGATTTCCTGGCAGGATGCTGGGAGCAGCATCAGCACTGCTCTGTGCAGAACAAATACTCCTGATTGACCACAGTATTACCTCCTCATCCATGTCACAGCTTCATCTGGCCCTCCTATAATCAATGGGTATTCAGTAGAAACACTTGCCTATAGCAAATGTTAGATGAGGATTGTGAAGTGAAACACGGAGTGGTTTTGGGGAAAAAGCCAGGTCCACATATTTAAGTTTTCCTATAGGGTTGAAGCATTGGCAGTAGAGATGGTGGGGATCCTGTAGAGGACTGAGTTTCCCTTCCTCTGCAAACAGGCACAGGGACTCCCAGGTCTGTGACACCGTAGGTGTGGGGAGGAGAAGCCTCCCGCTGAGCCAAGCATGGACACTGCAGCTCCCAGGAGACAGCAGCCATGGGCGACTGGGTTTCCTGGAGACATTTTCTAAATGCTGCTTCTATTGAGCCAGACAGAATCACCTCAGTGGAGCAGATTCTGCTCTGACTGGCCACCTCTGGAATTTTGTGCAGCAGCGTAGTAAAGTAGACGTGTCAGTTTGGTGTATATCTTAATAGGGATTCATCTCACCTGACTCCTTGTGGGTGAGTCACCGAGGTGCAGCCACAGCAAATGGAGGGAATGAGGCAGTTCCCCTCACCTACTTCAGATATCTGCCTTTGAATAAGATGGTTTCTGTCTGTGAAGTGCCTGTTTTCTCCACTGACTGCAAAGGGATTGTAAACAACATGCTCAGCTGTAGATATCTACACTGTACATCTCTAAATTTAGTAAGATGAATCCCCCTCTACCTATCTATATCAAACCACAAACTCCATTTTGTTCATGAAAATATGTCATGTTGTCTTCCAGCCTCTGCCTTAAACTCATAATTCAGGAGGTATTGTTGAAGGGCAAACATTGGAGATCAATCAAGCATCATTAATAACACATAATTCCCCTTCTTAATCAAGCAGTATAAAGCAGATCAGTGAAATGGCATTAATTAGAAATGGCCCTCAGGAAGGATGATCTGGATTACTCAATACTTTGCTATCCCTTCTGCTGACACGAAACAAGAAGTACGAGTAGAGCACAGTAAATGCAAGCAGCAGAGTAGAAGTAAGCAAGGAATAAATGTTTTGGATAGGAAGGAGGTAAGAACATCTTTAAACAGCTTTGCAGGCAGCGACGGTGTGATGGACCAAACACAGAAGGAAGCCTAAGCTGAAGAACAGTATCTTATGACCCTGAACAGAGTTACCAAAGACAGAAGAGCTCTCAGAAATGTGACAGCAGTGAACATAGAGATTTTGTTTGAGGTTTTGCACTTAGGTATCTGGTTAACTTCAAAAGGAAATGCAGTAATTCACAGACCACCAGGCAAGAAAGATGCTGAGTATACATTTTGGCTAGTCTCTCCCTGTGAGTGAAAGCTGTGTTTGTTTAAGCAGCTGTTTTGCAAAGTCATTTTGCTCTGCTTTTACTACCAGAATAATTTGAACATTTGCATCATCTGGGAAAAGGTACATCTTTATTATGGAGAGTAACCAGGGGTAGGAAGTTCCAGCATCATTTGCAAAGAAGTGGGGAAGCAGAGAGTCTAAGTATGTGACTATGCCTCTAAAGGCAAACACGTAACTCTGTTCAGACCCAGCTAGCAAGTACTGAGGGACCACAGGTTGGATCCATTATATCAACCTGGGAGTACCCAGCTGTGGTAAGCTCATCAGGTGGCCATAACTGCATGCACTGCAAGATAGTTTAGCTTGGTTAAGTTGTTCTGCTACATGCTCAAACATACAAGTAGTCAAATCTTTAGACTGGATTTAAGAAAGAAAGTTTTTACAATGAGGGTGGTGAGGCACTGGAACAGGTTGCCCAGAGAGGTAGTGGAGGCCCCATCCCTGGAAACATTCAAGGTCAGGTTGGACGGGGCTCTGAGCAACCTGGTGTAGTTAAAGAAGTCCCTGTTCTTGCACGAGGGTTGGACTAGATGACCTGTAAAGGTCTCTTCCAATCCAAAGCATTCTATGATTCTATGAAATCAGTTGGCTTTGCATAGATTGGTTCCAGCAACACAGTCATAGGAAATGATACTGAAAAGGATTTCAAGAGGCCATCCAGTCTATTGCCTGCCCCCAAACGGATTTTATGGCTAGCCTTGACCCTCTTACAGGTGAAAGAAAAAAACACTTGCCACATCTGGTGGTATAGTATTCAATGGTTGTTAAAGTCACCCAAATACAAAAAGCATACCAATTTTTCACAATGTTTCCTGCATATCTTATGGAAATTTATTACATGGCTTAGTAAATTCAAATGGTTTTGCTGACCTTTCATTGGTAGTGTTCTCTAATGTGAGGTTTTTCAATAAAGCACCCATTGGACATACCAAACCCGCCACATCACTTCATTTTTATAAAATATTTTGTCAGCTTCTTTGCTAGACCCTGTGATGCAACATGATCTCTTTCTTGACTGATTAGAGAGTTTATTTCTTGGCTGACAGTTTTGTTTCAAACAGAAAAGAAAGAAAGAAAAAGTTACAACCCATGTTGAAAATGGTATCTTTTTGTTGCACATATTCCCATCCATTATCTGGAACAATACAAAATAATTTGTTGGACTTCAAAAGATGAAACAGTTACTTCAATTTCAGACCTCATGGAGGTCTGGTTCATGGAACGTGTCTGGAATTCTTCATAAATAATAATCTGCAGCTCACAAACCGTCATAACTATTTCCTGGTCTGGTTCCTTCCAATAATAAATGTAGTAGCTCACAACTTGCTAGACAAGGAAAACATCTATTTATTCCAATTGGTAAAGCAAATCCTGCTCTTTATTTAATGCAGGTGTGAGCACTCCAGGCTAGAACTTTTGCACTTAGAAAATTCAGCTCACAATTAAAATAACTGACAGAGATGGGTCACAATTCTCCTGGTTTTCAGGACATCGAACAGAGTAAGAAAAGCTCATCAATTTTTATATGTACTGGTAAGACATTTGTTGACAGCGTAGTGGCTTTTATCTATCAATATAGTCCCCCTGGCAATATATGTCAGTGCATCCTGAGACTTTATGGATTTATCCTTGTAAGGATTTTGACATGAGTTACAGCAGGTTTACCCTCAGTGTACAGACAGCAGAGATGAGGCATTTGTCCAGAACCATAAAGAAGCTATATCTAGTTTTCTTGAAACCTATCCTAAAGCCTTAAACACAATGCACCATTAGTCCTATCTTATGTCTTTGGGATGTCATCTAAAGACATTTAGAATCAACAGAGGTCATTTTGCCAGTTCCTGTGGAGTTCGAACTGAGACTTTAGAAAAGGAGAAAAGTAATTTATGCCAGATCTTTCTTTTTGGACCGGTGGAAATCACTGGGTCAAGGCATCCAGTCATGCAGCATAGAATAGGAGGAAAACATTTTCTGATGGCCTAGGACGTGCAACTGCTCCCGATTCTTTCTCCCCTTCAATATTTTTTTCCTTCAGATTGGAAACCAGACTTCTGCAAGTAACAGTCCATGGGCAACCTAAGTAACATCCAAATGGCCCACAATTGCCTTATACCTGGCACAGCCATTCAGATCACAACCCTGTCCTCAGGGAAGTGGGGCAGGAACCTACCCCCAAGGTGTGAGAAATGAACCTAGAGCACTCTTTTTACCTACAAATGCACATGTGTGAAGCAAGAGCCACAAGCAGGCTGGTATGAACACACACACACACACGCACAAAATAGTATCTCATGCCTGCTCTATTGTATTTTTCCCCTTTTCTAGAAAGTGTCTGATGGGTCCTGCCACCTGAGTGGTCCATTCAGCTGAGTGGTGGATGGATTAGATGGTAAAAGTGAATAAGGTCTATGCTGGAAAGAGGAGAGAAAGACTGAATATACTTGCACTATGTTCAGTGGTGAAATTAAAGCACAAGCAACCCAAGGAACAATAAAGACTAGTATGGATTTTGACGTGGGCTGTCCAGCATTTCTAGACTCCTGAATCCTGTGCATCTGCTTGGATCCTTGAGGCCATTTCTGCCATATCTTCGCTGTGACTGTGACCTACGTGAAACAGATCCCAGGTGAATTTGTCCTACAGGGCAGATCAACTAGCATCCCTCCACAACACTCCCTATTACCCAGCAGTTGGACATGAGTGTGGCCTTTCCTCCAAGCCTTTGTCACCTAAAGTGCAAAATCACTTCCCACCAAGAAAACATAGACACACAGAATCAAAAGGCCAAGAAAGTCTGGTCTGTCTATAATCCACCTCTATCCTTTGGGAATAACTGGATTCTTGTCTTCTTTGATTTGTAGCGTCTCCTTCAATCCTGTAAATCACAAACATGGTATATGACTTTCAGACATGCCTGTAATTCTTTGCTTCACATTCAGAACCAGAGCTGAGTCTTAAATCTGTACCAGGTTTGATGTTTTCATTGGGTTGGTTTCTAGACAGTACCCCATTGCTGAAAAATACTTTTTGATTTTTTAGTCACATTTGAGAGAACATGCTCCTGGGGCAAGCAGAGGAGTAAGTCCCAGAAAACTTGTATGATGTCTTTTTTTTCTCAGTATAGTCTACAGCATCAGTTTTTCACACCCTCCAGTCATAATGACACTATTTATGGCTAGATCTGGAGCAAAGGTTACGCTTTTTTTCAACTTGAACTTTTAGATTGCATCAGTTTGAGTTTATTATTAGATTTTGTAAAATAAAAATGATCAGAAGCTTGTGCTGCTGTACTATGAGAAAAAGAAGTAAAGCTTTTAAATGGTATCAGTCAGAATAACACGTTTTGAGGATAAATATTTTGGCTAATCGGTAAATGTTTAACAATATTCACTTGAAAAATAGCTATATATACAACTTGATCTCAAACAGTTCTCAGTTCCATTTCTGCAGATAATAGCTCCCCCATTAAAGGATTAAAGGGCAAAGGGTGGCTGTGAACACTGACACCTCTCCCGTCCTGTGCAGATTCTCACACCTATGACTGTAGTATGTGGATTGAGCAAAGTGACTAATGTCTATCCAGTGTTTGCTTTCTCTTCCCTTTCCTAGGAGATGCAGTATCAGAAGTATAACACTGTTGGAAGTAATCTGTGCTAAACATTGCATTAAATAGTACACTGGGTTAAGTACGGGCAATTTCAGGTTAATTAAATATGCCTTGTGCTTTAAACAGGCAATGGTGATATTTAATTTTTTTTTTTTTTTCATTACTATCTGAATTTATTTTGAAACCTGGCTGTACCTATGCTTTGAGTATGCTCTCAACCACCAAGACATCCAAGTATCATTCAAACCACATTAGAGCCAGCCCAGAGACTGGAACAGCATACACAGAATTTACTTATTAGATGATATAGAATAGCATATGTTATGTTCCTTTAACAGAATAGAGCATTTGAAGGAAGTAAGTCAGGCAAAAAAGTCCACTAAACTCAGTGAACAATAACAAGGAAGAACATCCGGATCAGTTTGAAGAACATTTCTGAAACTGTGCAGGAGAGAGAAGCTCCCAGAAGTTTGTAAGTAAAATTCAGGTGAGGGATATAATCATGGATGGCACAAATTAATTCCTAAAAAGGTCTTTGTATGTATTTCCTAATAAGAAACTACATTCTTTAAAATTAACTATAAGCATCAGAAAACCACTTTCAAATCATGCATTAGAAATAAGTAAATATATTAAATGAGTAATCTATAGTTTGAGTAAATCCCTCTTTCCACCTCTTCACACAGAGGTCTCTAGAGTTTCTTATGTGAATGGCAATAATTCCCAAAAGAAAACAAATGTATCCCTAACTTGTGAAGCTAGATGAAAAAAAGTCTCCATTTGATCTCTGTGCCATGCATCAATTAACACTCTTGCCGACAGCTGTGTGCAGCTTCTCTCAAAATTTTCTTCTTGCGACCTACAAAGTGACTAGACATGTAACATCTCCATAACAGTTAGAGGCCCTGTCACACTATATACCCGGTAAATCAGAAGATCTAGCTCTTAAAATATTCTCCCCAGATCCATATAATTCCCTATTAACTTGACATAGCACATCCAAAAATACGTTTTAGGAGAAAGTGGCTGAACTGGAGCAGTTACACAGCATCACTGAATGCCAATATCACTGCTGAATCTAGCAGCCTGGCACACATATCTATATTAGGGAAGCATTTTGCATATTATCTCTTCAGTGATACCCACAGTGTTTTACAGAAGAGCCCCAATTACATCATAAATGGTCCCATTAACAGATTTACATTTTGGACTCTGATAGATCTTCTGTGACAGGGTGTTAAAAGCTGCAGTTAGGTAAGAAGTATGTGGAGTGAACTCACTTCATTAACTGGCTGTTGGCATGGAGTTTCAGGTCTAATTCTGATCTCACCTAAAGGGAGATCATGAGGATACATCATATGTAACCTGTGGAAACAATGTATGTTACCATTTGGTGAGGGACACCAAAGTCAAAACAGATGACCCGGGACTATTTGTTGTGGTCTATTTCTCACAGCTTGTTTAAAATTACCTAAAGGTGTTGGGCCATATAGAAGCCTGAAGAAGCTGTATCTCTCCTAATGTCCAAGGAAATATACTGGTTTGATTCCCTTGAAGATATGAGTTACTCCACACATTACTAATGAAAAATGTAAACACTTTATCAGAAGATATTGATGTCTACCAACGTCATCAATCACATTAATGCATTAGAAGCGCAGCATTCCTCCCCTGACTGTTGCAAAGATACAAGAGTTTTATGCATGTCCAGAAAGTACCCTTCTGTTACACAGAGTAAATTTAGAGCAACTCCACTCACTTCCTAGAACTGCTCCAAATTTATACCCATAAATCTCAGAACAGCATTTTGCTCCTTTATTTTAAGCATGAACTGACAGTTAAAAGCAATAAGTCATGCTAGACCTGGAAAAGAAGCCATCCTGTCAAAGGATACCATTAAGAAGAGCATATTTAAAGGATAAATTAGGGCTGTATGGTCAGAAAATGTCATGTTTTGTGGAAAAAAAATCCTTACCATTACTACTACCCCAAGAATGTGCATTAAGAGCTAAAGAAAGTTGTTTAATGGGTATATATTTCAGATTATTTCATTTCTGAAGGTAATCATTTTTCATATAAAAGATACCATATCAGATAAGGATAAGCTTTGATAGAAGCTTCTAGTAGGTAAATCTAATTTAACTGTAAGAAAAAGAGTAGAACGGAACAAATACTTTTCCTTTGTAACACAGAAAAAAGGAATAGAATTGAATGCTTTCTTTTTCGTCAATACAAAGAATAATCAGAACACACTGAAGTGTTGAAAACAACCGTATTAAAACAGATATCTGATTTCATTGGAGTAACAGATGCTTGGCTAATTCAAGATATCAACAAGGATGTGAAAACAGTAGGACATAAAGTCACCTCATGATGTGTCAAAGCTGGGGAAATTTTAAAAGATGCAATTCACTGAGTCACCAGCTTAAATGTGTGAACTGCTGCCACTTTGAAACTTGATGTTAAAAACTTTATTTTATCACTGTGTCCTGTCCTACACCCATAGCAACAGAAGCAGTGACTCTGCCACTCTTTGGTGTTCCTAGTGTCTTCATTACTGCACCTCTGAATGCCTAAAACTTCTGGAATTTTGTCCAGAAAGAAAAAAAAAAATGTCAAAGCTGACCTTGCTTATTACTTACCTTTTCCTCAGCCTTTATCTTTCCTGAATATTGAGGACCTGATTTGGGAAAGGCTTTTGTGTATGTTATCTTATTTGTTGACATATTTCATGCTATTCTTCTTGCAATCACTCTGTAGTATGTGGCAGCTTTACTTTTCAAATAAAGCAATAGAAGCACAGAAAAAAACAAGACATGAAAATGCACATAAGATGTCAGGGGCAGAGGAAGGATCTGAGCTCCTGATCCCTTGCCTGGTTTCTCCTTTAATTAGCTGAGCTATTTTGCTGATGGCACAGTAAGGGTATAAATGCTAAATATTTGTTAAAAATTCATTATACCTATGAGGAGTGGGAAGATGAGGAACCACAAATATGTGGGTAGGAAATGCAATATGAATTTTCTTTTAGCCTTCTGCATTCATAAGTGTAAATGTTCCTATCTCAATACATATTCCTGTTCAGCATGGCATGATGGATTACAGCATATAGTACAAAGCCATGCACACCTAATTTTTCTGGTCCACTGCAGAGAGGAACTTTTCAAAATAGGGGTTTGAAATGTTCATTTCAAAACTGCATTTCAACAACAGGTTTGGAGGTGGCATATGCAGAGTGTACATCGTGTACAGGAATCTGGACACGATTAGCTAGAATGCACAGATAAAGATCTGGGCAAACACCACAAAAGTTGTTATATTCCAAACAAGTCCACAGTATTGTGCAGCATCTTAACATGTTTATAACTTTCATATGCTAATGAGTGGAAAACTAAACTGGCCATTTCTTTTAAGAAAATCTACAGCTATGCAGCTAATGTGCACGCTACAGACCGAGCACTCAACCTCTTACAAACTCTTACTTCCAGCAGCTGCTCACTTACTTCTATGCTGGTTCCTGTATTCAGAAAACATTTCATTAAATGAATAATATGGAGAAAGAAGCAACAGGATTTGGATATGCAGTGAGCAATCAAAAGTTTCCCAACTGTACACCATAGTATTGACTAGAATGTGATTACAGAAGAAATAGAGGAAGGTGGAAAAACATAGGCTAGATAACACCACAGTCCTTCTTGGAAGGTCCATGGCAAAAAATGAACTAGACCCTGCTGCAAGTTCCCTGCTAGGCATCACACCCAGTTCCCGTGGATAACCGCTCCCATTACAGGAATAAAAATAGTGGGGGAGAAAAAGATCTTCTAAATCCCACTTCAACTAATCCTTTAGAGTGCCTCAGCCTCTGCCCCAAATCCACTTTCAAGTACATGATAAGAGCAGTCACAGCTAGAAGAGCTTCCCTTTAGTGTACCCAGGGAAATCAGAAAGAAAGAGAACTTACGATGTTTCAACAAAACAGGCTAAAACACATAACAGCTGTAAAACCTGTGAAAGGCGTAAAGACAACAATCCTGTCCAGGATGTATATGAGACTGTCTGAGGAACGGGCCAAGGACATAAACAAGAATAATAAATATTTACTGTAGAAGAGGAGAGGGAAAGTCAGGGTTCCTAGGTTTCTGCTAACCCATATTCTATATGATTATGCTTCACTCTTATGTCATTTAAATATTTCAATTCTGTTCCTTTGGTGAGTCAGATGATCAAATTCTATTAATTCCAAAATCTTGATCCTTACAAATTAATACTTTCTCCCTTGTCAATCATGGTACAATCCTCCTGTATGACAAGAATGATGGCATGTAAGTGCATGTGATTTACAACCCTTATCACTATCTGCCATTAATTTCTGCATCTCCAATTTCAAATCCTGGCTTACACTCAGCTTCCTCTAACTAAACTGTGATAAGATGAATATCTTATTTCTAGTTTCTCATTATTTCTTAAAGCTGTTTCTTACCTCTCAACCTTTACTTGATGAATATAGCTGTCAAAAAACTGGGCATGAACCCAGACATGAAGTTTTCTTACATTATTTATTTTAGCTATGTTGTTGGGATATCTTTGAAGTTGCCGTTCACTATTGTGAAGAACATTCTAAGCTGTTTCAAATAAATCAACAATTAAAGACACGTTATGAAATAGCACAACTAAGCAATGTGTTATTTGCCACCCATCTGATCTTGTACATTAGCTTATACCTACTACCATAGACAAATTAAATTTCCCTTTAGGATGAGAAGAATCTGCTTTTGCATCTGATATGAAGGTATGCAAACACTGTTTTGGTGAGAGGATACTGCTTCTTAAAATAATCACGATGGTAAGAATACTAATATCACCACATAATAATTACAACTTTTGGAAGCAAACCAAACATATAAAGCACAGCACTGAGTTTTGCTTGAGAGGCTTTTAGTTCAGAGAGATGTTCTTTCCTTATGCTTTACAATAATCCAGGGAAAGGCAGAGAAAGACTTTAAGAATAAGATAAAATAAAGGTGAGTTGGTCCATAGGACTCACTAAAAGCCATGAAATAAGTGGAAACATAGGAAATAAATTAAATAAATGGGACAAAAATAATACACATACAGAGCTATTTTAAAGGTCCATACTATGTCTGCAAGTGAAACCAAAAGTAAAGACAAGGGTAAAGAGTATAAGAAACAAAGCTTATACTGATCTGTCCTGGTATACCTCCGTAGTTTATGAAAATCTGAAATTAGTATCTTCTAACACTAGCAGATGCATGCAAAACAGCATCTAGACACTGATGAATCTCTCTCCCGTTCATTTCTCTAGTTGAAAAAAGGAAGATATATACAGAAGGTAAGATGTGTTTCAATGACAAAAGGCATGTTTTAGGGCTTGCAAAGAAAACTCAAATGAAAGAAAATGAAATTTAAAAAATCAAGCAACTCAAGAGCTCAGTAAAAAGAGGAAATAAAGGATGAAATCAATGTAGAATGGCAAGCAGGAATACCCTGGTATTATAAAGTGTTGCACAGACAAGCAGAGCAGAGCTCAGCAGCTATTAAGTATAAGGATTAAAGTGTATACTTCTTCTGATAAATGACTGCATAAAGCTGATGCCTTCTCTGTCAATAGATTTGAAATGATGCTCTGTTCTGATTATATTGTAGAACAACTTGGAGGTGACAAACAGAAAATCTGGGTTTTTGCATGCTTTATCTAGTTAAATGTGAAGTCAGTTCCAAACCGAAGCTGATTTATAAACAAAAGAAAAGTCTTGGTTGTTGACTTAGGTTTGTTTTATGACGTTGATACCATCTGGTGCCACTCCAGTAAATCCATGGACTGCACATGTTCTGAAATCATGATCTGAGTGAATCGAGCAATGGTGCATTAGGGAGGGCTATTAGAAATCTGAGGCGGTTTTCCCTCTTCCGACGTTACACATTCCTCATGTAAACACTCATCTATGTACTTCCAATTGCTGGTGTGTCACATGCATCCATTTCTACAGTGGTGCATCCTGTTCATCTTAAATTTTTATTGTAAAGCGAGACGACTAACCTTCCGGAGGTACCTAACTCTTTCTATTGATTATTTAGACAGCCCAAAATATTAGTTTAGAATAAACATCTAATTTTTATGTGGCTGAAGGTAGGTGCGATAAATCCCCCCTTTGTAAGTGGTGTTACTGAAGGCAATAGTAACTCAACTTTACTCAAAAAGGTCAGGTTTAATTGCAGAGCTATCAGGAAAAAAAATATATTGTCATTTACTCAAGCATATTTCATTGGAAAAAAAAAAGATTTGAATAATACATAATTTAAGCTTCTGTTTAGTACATTTAATGCATTTCCATTTTTCTGGGAAAAAAAAAAGCTGATTCTGAAAGAAGATACTATATGTATTATGATAACTGTAACAGAAAGCTATTATAATATCACTGTGTATTAGACAAGGGCTCAGAAGCATTTCTACGGACATTTAAGTGGGATTATTTCACTCTTCACTAAACCACTGCTTCTAGTAAGGAGTGGATTTTTCCCATGGTGTAATCTGGAGTACAATACAGCTTTGTTCCTTTTCTTTTTGCACACTCCTTGAGGTGTCACCTCACCCTGGCACCCCCTTTCTGACCCATTTTCCTGCCTGGTACCAAGGACTCCGTACTGACCCGCTAAATCCAACAACTGATCTGTTTTGCTCCAGTGCACTGGGAGAAGAGAAAGGGGAAAACTGTCCCAGAAGAAGACATGGATATGGGTGAGAGAGTGGAGGAGGCAAAGAGCAACAGCAAATACAGGACATGGTGCAGAGAGAAATGTGGCACCGTAATAGTATCGGTTGCTTAGTCACTTTGGTGTTATTTGTCATAATTTACACTTATCGTCATTATACCATTATATATATATGGATGTATGGAAAGAAGTAGGAGGATGTAAAAGAAAATATCAAATACCAAAAAAGAACTCAGTTTGGCTGACAGGAAGATCCATAAAACTAATGGAGAAGATGATTTTCCTGAGCTCCATGTGCCTGCATTTTAAAAAGCATTAAAAATCTGTGAATAGACAAAGGTTGAAAAGTATCACTTTTTATAGACTATATATAGAAAACAAGGAAGCGTTATAAACAGATTACATGACTAGAAGATGAACTAGGTGTTTGGAGGAAAATATTATTGTGCTGGTTTGGGCTGGGATAGAGTTGTTAATTTTCTTCATAGTAGCTGGTATGGGCCTATGTTCTGGATTTGTACTGAAAAAAGTGTTGATAGCACAGGGATGTTTTCGTTATTGCTGAGCAGTGCTGACACAGAGTCAAGGCCTTTTCTGCTTCTCACCCCACCCCACCAGCAAGTAGGCTGGGGGGGCACAAGAAGCTGGGATGGAACATGGTTGGGACAGCTGACCCCAGCTGACCAAAGGGCTATTCCATACCATATGACGTCATGCTCAGCATAGAAAGCTGGGGAGGAGGGGGGAGGGAGGGGGGAATGTTCAGAGTGATGGCGTTTGTCTTCCCAAGTCACCGTTACGCGTGATGGAGCCCTGCTTTCCTGGAGATGGCTGAACACCTGCCTGCCCATGGGAAGGAGTGAATGAATTCCTTATTTTGCTTTGCTTGAGTGCACAGCTTTTGCTTTACCTATTAAACTGTTTTTTATCTCAACTCACGAGTTTTCTCACTTTTACCCCTCTGATTCTCTCCCCCATCCCACCAGGGTGGGGGTGAGTGTGAGCGAGTGGCTGTATGGTGCTTACCTGCTGATTGGGGTTAAAGCATGACAATCCTTTTTGGTGCCCAACATGGGGCTCAAAGGGTTTGAGATAATGCAGGTTTGATTAGAATGTGCTAGAAGAATTTATAACTGTTATTGCTGTTTAGCTATTAATTGGCAGGCTTCTGTGCTTGTCATGGGGCTTGCTTGCCTTATTGTATAGCAGTCTAGTGCTCCTTAATGGCTGCTTTTTGCTTTTGCTGCTTGCTGTACTGCTTATCATCTTACTCTGCTGTGCCTGGGAACACTTTGATAACAGCAATGGTGATGCACCTGGGCTGGCAGATGGCCAGGGCATCACTGCTGTTTCTGTGCTGCTGTACTGGACAGGCTGGAACTCCAGTATGAACTCAAGTCAAAGGGACTGTGACCTGTGGATAAGTCCACGCCAAAGCAGGTACATCTCGAAGCGTCTGTGGCTGTGGTTATGTCTGTGCCGCAGCAGGTACACCTCTGAAGCAATTATGGCTGAAGGATAAGTCCACACTGGAGAAGGTACACCTCAAAGCATCTGTGGCTGTGCATGAGGAGCACCTCAAAACGTGTGGTCAAGGATAAGCCCACGACAGAGCAGGTACACTCCTGGAGGGACTGCAGCTATGGGTGATGCCATGTTGGGAGCAGGTTTACTTCTGAAGGGACTGTGGCTGTGGGTAAGGCCATGCTGGAGCAGGTGTATCTCTGAAGGCATTGTGGCCCATGGATAAGGCCATGCTGGAACAGGTGCACCTAAAAGTTACTGTGGCCGTGGATAAGTCTATGCCATAGCAGGTATACATTTGGAGAGACTGTGGTGCATAGATAAGGCTCCATTTGGAGCAGGTACACCACTAAGGGACTGCAGTCTGTGGATAAGTCCAAGCCAGAGCAGCAGCAAGGGGAGGAGTTCATTGCAATGTTAAACCTGATGGCCTGGTTCAAAGGGACCAGGGGTAGAGATTGTAATGGAAATACCTTTAAATCATTGTAACCCAGGATTTGAGTTGCATGTTATGGGAACTACTATAGCAGGAACCTCTTGTTTCTAGCCAGGCTAGGAGCAAGGGGAGGAGTTCATTGCAATGTTAAACCCTATAACCTGGCCCAAAGGGGTCAGGGGTGGAGATTGTGATGGAAATGCCTTCAAATTGTTGTAACCCATGATTTGAGTTGCATGTTATAGGAATTACTGCAGCAGGAATCACCTGAACCAATGGAGGACAAGCCTTACAAGAAGCAGTGCAGATGCAGCAGTGACCCAACCTGAGCTGGCTTTGGTGCCCAATAACTCAATGCAACACACCACCTCTCCTGTCCTGAGTGACCACTATAACAGATGGAGCCCAAAGTCATGGACTAAATGAACACAGTGGACATTTTGTGGACATTTGTGGACATTTTACAGACATTTCACAGGGGTGGTCCATAGACTAAGGAAATGATATGTGTGTATATCAAAGGATGGGAAGGGAGGTGGTGGTTAATAGGGTTGTATTGGATAGTGTGGGACCTGAGCATGACGTAAATGGTACAGAATAAGGGGTGGAGAATGGGCTGGTTTTGGCTGGGATAGAGTTCATTTTCTTCATAGTAGCTGGTATGTTTTGCATTTTTGCTGGAAACAGGGTTGATAATACAGGGATTGTTTTAGTTACTGCTGAGTGGTGCTTACACAGAGCCAAGGCCTTTTCTGCTTCTCGCATTGCTCCACCAGCAAGTAGGCTGGGGGTGCACAAGAAGCTGGGACGGGACATGGCTGGGACAGCTGATCCCAACTGACCAACAAAAGGGGTAACCCAGACTATACGACATCATGCTCAGCGTATAAAGCTGGGGGAAGAAGAAGGAAGGGGGGGAAGTTCAGAATTATGGCATTTATCTTCCCAAGTAACCGTTAGGCATGATGGAGCCCTGCTTTCCTGGAGATGGCTGAACGCCTGCCTGCCCATGGGAAGCAGTGAATGAATTCCTTGTTTTGCTTTGCTTGCATGCGCGGCTTTTGCTTTACCTATTAAACTGTTTTTATCTCAACCCACGAGTTTTCTCACTTTAACCCTTCTCATTCTCTCCCCCATCCCACCAGGGGGGAGTAGGCAAGTGGCTGTGTGGTGCTTAGTTGCTGGCTGGGGTTAAACCACAACACAAGGAAAAATATCCTGCCCGTGTTCACTTCTAACCACTTAGTAAGGCACTGTCTGGTCTGATTAACAGCCTTCAGACCTCAGTGGTGACGAATCCTCAGGATTAGGGAGGCTTTCCTAGTCCGAAACAGTGCAGCAGAGTAACTAAGTCAATGTAATTTTGACCTAATTATAAGTATGTGAACATCTAATAGAGGGTTACTCACACTAGTTAAAGCTTCACTTTTATCCATTGAACTAACCCTTCAAAGTCAGTCAATGTAAACATCATTTTAAACTGGTTTGAGTTTCCAAGGATATGCACTATGTAACTCAATTGCTTTAGTTACACTAGGACAACTTGTCTAATAAACCCAGTGAGTTAGAAGTGCATCCAGACGAACATGGCTTTACCTTGGGGGTGGAAACATCATCGTCTTTCAGTGAGCAACCACCCATCTGTAATCCTGTCAACTTTTAGGAAGAAGCCCAAAAAAGAGATTGAACTCCAGTGAGTCAGGGAATAATTTCAGATTTATTCTATTAGCAGGAACCAAGAGCTTTTTGAAATGTGTTTCTCATGAGAGGAACCCCCCCTCTAGCTCTCTGCCTTCTCTAAAGCCCACAGCTGCCTTCCACTTGATCTTACAGTGCCCACAGCTCTCCCCCACAACCTGAGCTGGTCTGTAGGTCTTCTGGGCCTGAGGCGGGGGTGGGGGGATCCCTTTCTGCTTCTGCAGTCTCTTGAAATCTTGCACAAACAAAATTATTTGCGATATTTTTTAGGAGATGAAGCCCTCAGTTAGACTGAGGCAGTCTCGGTAGAATTTACTGTTCATACATGAATTCATTAGTAGCTAGTTTAAACTTCATAGCTAAGAGGTGGGTATTTTAGCCACCAAAACTGATAAATTAGTACATAGTTAACCAGATTGGCTTGATTCTACTGCCTCACCAACAGAAGGCAGGAGTGGCTTTCTGGAAACAAAGTAAGTTGTATTGCTTTGACACCGATGGAAGTGAATAGAAGGATCAAGCCCATTCCAGATGCATTGCAAGATATTCTTTTCTACATATACCAAAGTCAATAGGAATGAGGGAGGGCATTTTCCCACCCGTACAAAACAGATGTACTGTCAAGAACAGAGATGATGAAGTTCACGGGGGCTTGCAGGGCAACAGGGCTGCATGGCAAGCCACAAACATGAAGGCAGGCAGGAGTAAATATCAGCATTTTCCTTAGCACCATCAGCCTCTAACCCATTCCTTGTGTCACGGTCATTTCATTGGTGATCAGCCAGTGCTGACCAGAGCATCTGTGGCACAGTCCAAGCCTGAACTGAAAAGCATAGTAGCACTGACAGCACCCCTGACAATCACTTCAATGCCTACAAAATGTCTTCAGGCCTCCTTCTCTCCCAACCACCACGGTCTCTCTGCCTCTTCAGGGTGGCAGAGTGTGATCCAACCAAGAGCAATTGTTCTCCTATTGCATCACTCTCTGCTATCCACCGCTGCTGGAATATCAAAGGAGACATCTTTGAGCCTCTTTTGTTGTTCAGCAAGAACATTGCTGAAACTATAAAGAGACTGTGGTTTTTGTTTTATTTTCTTTACAAGGATAGCTGCAATGGTCAACATCAAGTGGGAAGAAAAATGACTGTCATCAACATGCAGCGCCTGCCAGTGAGGCATTCATACCAGTGAAACATAATCAAGTTTTTAAGGCAGGACCAAAAAAGCAAGCTCATCACTTCTGCTATTATTGGAGCTACTGGTAACAATTACTCTCCTGGTGGCAGGGACAGGGAAAGGGGTCTTCTCTCCCTTTTGATTTTGACCTTTGTAAATCCTTTGGCACTGATGCAGCAATTACTGCTTAAACCCATTACAGGCATGGAGATGGACTTATGATCAGTTATCACTTTTTGAAGGACCAACATCCTGTTGTGCTACATGCTCTATGAACACTGAACAAAAGGCTGGTCGAAACAGTTGCTCTTTTCTTGTTTAATAGTCAAGGGGGACTCAGCTGCCTGGGAATCAGACAAACATATTAAATCTAAAGATACCTCATTCCTGGTTCTACCATGACCTTCCATAACCACGTAGCATGGGCAACAAGCAGGAGGAGTTGGAAGCCATTGTACATCAGGAAAACTATGATATGGTTGCCATCACAGAAATGTGGTGAGATGACTCGCACAACTGGAGTGTGGCGATGGATGGCTATAAACTCTTCAGGAGGGACAGGCGAGGCAGGAGAGGTGGTGGGGTAGCCCTGTACGTCAGGGAAAGTCTGGATAGTTTAGAGCTCGATGATGGTGACGATAGGGTGGAGTGTCTATGGGTAAGAATCAGGGGGAAGGCCAGCAAGGCAGATATTGTGGTGGGAGTCTGTTACAGACCTCCCAACCAGGATGAGGAGACAGATGAACTATTCTATAAGCAGCTGGGAGAAGCCTCACGATCACTAGCCCTTGTTCTTGTGGGGGACTTCAACCTGCCGGATGTCTGCTGGAAATACAATACAGCAGTGAGGAAACAGTCCAGGAGGTTCCTGGAGCGTGTGGCAGATAACTTCCTGACACAGCTGGTGAGGGAGCCAACGAGGGAAGGTGCCCCGCTGGACCTCTTGTTCACGAACAGAGAAGGCCTTGTGAGCCATGTGATGGTTGGAGGCCGTCTTGGACAGAGTGATCACGAAATGATAGAGTTTTTGATACGTGGAGAAGCGTCGAAGGGGGTCAGCAAAACTGCCACTTTAGACTTCCGGAGGGCGGACTTCGGCCTGTTTAGGAGCCTGGTCGAGAGAGTCCCCTGGGAGGCAGCCCTAATGGGCAAAGGGGTCCAGGAAGGCTGGGCATTCTTTAAGGAGGAAGTCCTAAAGGCACAAGAGCAGGCTGTCCCCAGGTGCCGAAAGACGAGCCGGCGGGGAAGAAGACCGGCCTGGCTGACTAGAGAGCTCTGGCTCGAACTGAGGAGAAAGAGGAGAGTCTACGACCTCTGGAAGAAGGGGCGGGCAACTCAGGAGGACTACAAAGGTGTAGCAAGGCTGTGCAGGGAGAAAATTAGAAGGGCCAAAGCTGAGCTAGAGCTCAGTCTGGCTGCTGCTATAAAAGACAACAAAAAACACTTCTTCAAATACATTAGCAGCAAAAGGAGAGCTAAGGAGAATCTCCTGCCCCTAGTAGATGGGGGAGGGAACACAGTGACCAAGGATGAGGAAAAGGCTGAGGTACTTAATGCCTTCTTTGCCTCAGTCTTTAACAGTAGGGCCAATTGTTCTCTGGGTACCTCAGCCCCTGGAGTTGGAAGATAGGGACGGGGACCAGAATGAAGCTCTCATAATCCAGGGGGAAATGGTCAGTGACCTGCTGCACCACTTAGACACTCTCAAGTCTATGGGGCCTGATGAGATCCACCCGAGAGTACTGAAGGAACTGGCAGATGTGCTCACCAAGCCCCTTTCCATCATTTACCAGCAGTCCTGGCTAACTGGGGAGGTCCCAGTTGACTGGAGATTAGCTAATGTGACGCCCATCTTCAAGAAGGGCCGGAAGGAGGACCTGGGGAACTACAGGCCTGTCAGCCTGACCTCGGTGCCGGGGAAGCTGATGGAGCAGACCATCCTGAGTGCTATCACACAGCATGTAGAGGATAACCAAGGGATCAAGCCCAGCCAGCATGGGTTCAGGAAAGGCAGGTCCTGCTTGACCAACCTGATCTCCTTCTATGACAAGGTGACGTGCCTAGTGGATGAGGGAAAGGCTGTGGATGTTGTCTATCTAGACTTCAGTAAAGCCTTTGACACGGTTTCCCACAGCATTCTCCTGGAGAAACTGGCTGCTCATGGCTTGGACGGGTGTACTCTTCGCTGGGTAAGGAACTGGCTGGACAGCCAGGCCCAAAGAGTGGTGGTGAATGGAGTTTACTCCAGTTGGCGGCCGGTCACAAGCGGTGTTCCCCAGGGCTCTGTGTTGGGGCCAGTTCTGTTTAATATCTTTATCAATGATCTGGACGAAGGGATCGAGTGCACCCTCAGTAAGTTTGAAGATGACACCAAGTTGTGTGGGAGTGTTGATCTGCTGGAGGGTAGGAAGGCTCTGCAGAGGGACCTGGACAGGCTGGATCGATGGGCCGAGGTCAATTGTATGGGGTTCAACAAGGCTAAGTGCAAGGTCCTGCACTTGGGCCACAGCAACCCCATGCAACGCTACAGGCTTGGGGAAGAGTGGCTGCAAAGCTGCCTGGCAGAGAAGGACCTGGGGGTGTTGGTTGACAGCCGCCTGAATATGAGCCAGCAGTGTGCCCAGGTGGCCAAGAAAGCCAATGGCATCCTGGCTTGTATCAAAAATAGCGTGGCCAGCAGGACTAGGGAAGTGATCGTGCCCCTGTACTCGGCACTGGTGAGGCCGCACCTCGAATCCTGTGTTCAGTTTTGGGCCCCCCACTACAAGAGAGACATTGAGGTGCTGGAGCGAGTCCAGAGAAGGGCAACGAAGCTGGTGAAGGGTCTGGAGTAGAAGTCTGATGAGGAGTGGCTGAGGGAACTGGGGTTGTTTAGCCTGGAGAAAAGGAGGCTGATGGGAGACCTTATCGCTCTCTACAACTACCTGAAAGGAGGTTGTAGAGAGGTGGGGGTCGGTCTCTTCTCCCAAGTAACAAGTGATAGGACAAGAGGAAATGGCCTCAGGTTGCGCCAGGGGAGGTTTAGACCAGATATTAGGAAATTTTACTTCACTGAAAGGGTTATCAAGCATTGGAACAGGCTGCCCAGGGAAGTGGTTGAGTCACCATCCCTGGAGGTATTTAAAAGACGTTTGGATGAGGTGCTTATGGACATGGTATAGTGGTGGTCTTGGTAGTGTTAGGTTTACGGTTGGACTCGATGATCTTAAAGGTCTTTTCCAACCTATACAATTCTGTGATTCTGTGAAGGGAATACAGCCCCACGTTGTTTTTACAGTCTTTGAGCACGATGTTTCTGTCATATTACACCATTGCTTTCAGTAAAAGGATTGGTTGTCTTTACTGTACTCATCTAATTTTTGCAGACCTTTTCCAGTTGCTGTATCTTGTAATTTGGTTTATATAGGGAAGTGGGAAACAGAAGAAATGGCTTAATTTAGGCTTTTTACTGTTCCTGATGCCAATTCAGAATCAGTAAAAAAGGTTGAGGCTTCAGAGTCACCACCACATTGAGTAGAAGGTTCTTCTCTTTCTTCTTCTGTTCTTTTTTAAGTGGGAGAAAGAGGCAGACAGAACCATAATATATGTATACATTGCACCTTCTGTGGGTCTGACTGCCTTTATTTATGGAGATCATTCCTCATGTCCAGTTGTCTTGGAAGTCTTATCTGCCCTACCTATCATGAGAGATGTTTCTTCCTGACAGATACGCTTTAGGGGATGAATCAAACACTATTGAGCTGTCACTGCTTGCAGGTAGTTCGGGAGACCTCCCCTCCCAGATTAGTTCTTCTCTTGCCTTTGGATATTTTAATAGATTCTTGTATTAGAATTGAACTAGGGTCAGTAGTTACAAAAACTGCAAATAGGAGCTGCGGTTCTCTCAGCAAATCAATTTTGCCAGCTGCCTTCCATCAGGCAGCTTACAATACCTATTTAATTATTAAGGTGGGAAGAGAAAACTGACTTCCCTGAGAGTGGCAGAGGCGTTCTCATGTAGGCACCATGGAGAACGCAGAAGCTGGGGAGCAAGATGGGGAGTTTCCGTAATGCTTTTGTGTCAGACATTTAGCACCAAAGCTGTGTGTTTGAATTTACATGTAGAACAGCTGGGCATTGACACTCTGAGATCTAGGGATTTGACCCTAGCCTGGTGGGGAGTGTGCTTGGCAGGGCCTTTGGTAAAAGGCATGAATTTTGCTATGAGTTCTTATCATTGCCTTTTCCTTTGTTCAGCTGTGGGCACACATGTCCTTCTGCACTAGCTGAATCAAATGCATGTTTGACAGACATATGGGGGCTGAAGATTTTACCCTGGTGGATTCTGTGAAAAGCTGAATGTCTGCAAGACTGCTGTCAGAAGGAGCCAGAGCTCCTTATTAATAAGCACGTAGTCAGATGCTATGTTTCCTCTCCCACGTTACCTCTCATGACTCCTTGGTTTCAAGTATCCCATGCAAAAGCTATTTTTACCATACCAGACATTTATTCACTTTCCCTGGATGCCTCCCAAAAACTCAACCGATAAATGGCCCATCCTTCCCTCTCCCAAAAACTTGCATAAATCTAGTCTCCTCCTGCAAGCTTAAAACTCTGGAGGCTGAGATCTCCTGCAGAGGACTGCCTATGAGCTGTCTCATGCTGCCAGCCTTAGCCCTCACTGCAGGAGTTAGATGCTACTGACAGGTTTATTAATACAGATACAATTGAGTCCCCTCATTTCCAACCAATTCAGGACACAATCTGAAGCTGAGGGTCTCTGCCTCTCCCTGTTCTTGTAATTTTGAGGAGCACAGACACCTGAAACTTTCACAATTGTGGAAAAAAAATAACAAGGTATCACTAGTTAAAACCCCCTGTCTTTTGGACAAGGGGATTTTATGTACTGATTGCTAGGGAAATAATCTTTCACATCTCTCTAAGTGTCTTTCTCCATCTGACCCACTTTCATGGAGGACAAGACTTTTTGCTTAGGGATTTCAGTCCATACTGGAGTTTGAAGCCAAGGCATTGGAAACAGTAAGATTTATTCCTTCTGAGCTTGCATGCTAGATTTCTGGAGAATACTTGGCTGCAACATACCGTGGAAGTATATCCATCACGAATACCTTCTAGAAGAAGCTGATCACCTTCATAAACACCCATACAATTTCTATTTTTCCCAAGATTAGAAATTTAGTTAGAACACCTCAAAAAAAAAAAGAAATTTGCAGGTAACAAATAATATGCTTTAAAGGTATTTATTTATAGCAGTACACATATACGAACATTGTATGTATGTGTATATAAGTCTATAAGCCTATAGTTATGTATGTTTTATTACATATATATACAGACTTTTAAAATTATATAAAAGGCATTTGTTTATATATATAATAATAAACAACCTCCCACCTCTAAATGGCCCATTACATGAAATGGGCTTTTACATTGCCATATCCCAGATGGTCACTTCTGAAAAAATTAAAATGTATACTGAAATTTTTTGAGACCTGACTTCCTGATGCACAGGTTTCATCAGTGACTTCAGTTTCTGTTGTTACCATTATATTCAAATATGCATTTGTGATGCTCTGCAGTGTATGACCCTTTTTTGTGAAAATCTTCTCAGAAATAAATAAGACAAACTAGTTCCTGGAAGTTAGAAAACAGACAAACAAACAAAAAAGCCACAGCACTTCTGCTGTAGGTATTTGTGCAATATTTAAGGTGCAGATGGCTGGGGGACCAGTGGATCTTAAGGAAAAGGTAATATAACTTGTGCACTACAGCTGAGGTCCTTTTGGCAATGGCTGGAATTACCCATAGGCTCAGTCAAGGGTGACATTTATACTGCACAAGTGAGTTTTGCATTATCATGGCATGCTCTTGCTCCTGTAGAGTCTTAACGGTTTACAGCTAAATGCAATTTGATTGCATTGCTCTGTAAAATCAGGCTCTCCCTTTGCATGTTTTGCTGTCCATGGTTTCAAGCAATGTTTCCAACCACCAAGCCTAAAAAGTTATCCGACTCCTCTCAGAGTCTGGCCTTTTTGCCTATGCTCTCAGGAAACCCATTTAGCTGTTCCCACCCAGCTTTCACATGTTTTACTAAGTGTGCTCTTTACCTGCAGCTCATGTAGTAACTCCAGCACCTGATTTGCACCTTTGTGACAGCAGTTGCTGTGCCCTGTACAACAGCAGTTTGCTACAGGTAACACTAGAGTATACATCACTTCGTGTGTTTTTATAAAAGCACCTGATCTATACTTAAAACAAAGAAAAATGGTTTTGGCCCATTTTTTCTGCATAGAGTAGATACAAGGAACTGTTGCTTGCTTGCCTGCTTGATTAGCCACTGTTTGACCATTAAGCAACTATTGAAAAAAACCTTGGTGCTCTCCTAATACAGTTACACAAGTGGTATGAACTGTAAATAGACAAAAGAACAGATGTTGGAATCACAGACTCAGAATCACAGAATCGTATAGGTTGGAAAAGACCTTTAAGATCATCGAGTCCAACTGTAAACCTAACACTACCAAGACCACCACTAGACCATGTCCCTAAGCACCTCATCCAAACGTCTTTTAAATACCTCCAGGGATGGTGACTCAACCACTTCCCTGGGCAGCCTGTTCCAATGCTTGATAACCCTTTCAGTGAAGAAGAATTTCCTAATATCCAGTCTAAACCTCCCCTGGCGCAACTTGAGGCCATTTCCTCTTGTCCTATCACTTGTTACCTGGGAGAAGAGACCGACCCCCACCTCTCTACAACCTCCTTTCAGGTAGTTGTAGAGAGCAATAAGGTCTCCCCTCAGCCTCCTTTTCTCCAGGCTAAACAACCCCAGTTCCCTCAGCCACTCCTCATCAGACTTCTGCTCCAGACCCTTCACCAGCTTCGTTGCCCTTCTCTGGACACGCTCCAGCACCTCAATGTCTCTCTTGTAGTGAGGGGCCCAAAACTGAACACAGGATTTGAGGTGCGGCCTCACCAGTGCCGAGTACAGGGGCACGATCACTTCCCTCATCCTGCTGGCCACGCTATTTTTGATACAAGCCAGGATGCCATTGGCTTTCTTGGCCACCTGGGCACACTGCTGGCTCATATTCAGGCGGCTGTCAACCAGCACGCCCAGGTCCTTTTCTGCCTGGCAGCTTTCCAGCCACCCTTCCCCAAGCCTGTAGCGTTGCATGGGGTTGCTGTGGCCCAAGTGCAGGACCTTGCACTTGGCCTTGTTGAACCCCATACAATTGACCTCGGCCCATCGATCTCTTTCTCAGCCTCCCTGATGCTCCTTAACCTTTCTACCTCCTCCCGTAGCTCTGCCACCATGCAGAGCAAATCATCCACCTGGTCACACCTCACACAGCTGTCCGCATGGCTGCCATGCGTGAACAGCGAGAGGCCCAGGCACTCCCTGCAGCCTGAGACCTGGGTGGCCGCGTGTTTTTGTGGGAGCTCCATCTGGGTAGCCACATCCACTCTGGCGAGCACAGAGGGCATCGCTTTCTGACGAGTGAAGACCATAGCTGAGTTTCTTCTGAAAGGATGGGGACTACTAAATGAACTCACTTCTCACAGTTCCTCTTGAGCTGTTAGGGTGCCTTTGCCTTCCCTACACGCCCTGCCTGCGCAAACTGCCGCGCAAACTGCCGTGCCACGCCCTTGCGACTCGCCACGCCCTGTTTGCCCATCCTGGTCGCCGTGCTCCTGGTCGCTCGTGCTCCCTGGGAGATGCTCTTGTACTTGTTGCCTTCCTCCAGTCCATAGAGCTAGCAACAGTTCAACTCTCAGCATAATTTAGAGCAGCTCCTGAAACTCTTGAACCTCTGGCATCCAGCAATGACCACAGCTGCACCAGCAGGACCACTGACATCCCACAACACTTTTGTCCCTAGTGTGCTTCCAGCACAGCTCCTCCCCTGAGGCATATAGGAGGGAGTGAGGCAGTCAGCCACCTTAGCTCCTCACTGACCTTAGACTTCACAGCAGAAGGGAAATCCTCAGCTCTCCATTTAGGGAATACAAAGAGTTATAAAGGCAGGACCAGATGTAGTTGAGACACAGCCTACGTGCAACCAGTATCGGAATACAGAGAAAGCATCACACGAGAAATTACTTGGTGGTGTTAATATGCAGCAAAACTTAGCTCATCCCATCAAAAGAGGCAGTACAAAGTCTGGGCTTTCATGTTTGAAAACTCAAGTTATCCAAATTCTCCAGAAAGCCACTAAGTTTTCTCAAAGTATTTCCTACCTTAAAGCATTTCAGCCCAAACGCTTAAGCTGTAGGCATTAAGTTAGTTTGGCTGGAGTCTATCACTGGTAATCTTTTACCACAATTCATTTTCAGGATAACTGGTTTTGTTTTGGTTTGTTCTTTTTTTTTTTTTTACAGGACATGCTTGTGCAAATGAGATTTTATCAATAATAACAGAAGAGATCAGAAACATTTCCCAGTTCTTTCAACCAGGGGGATGTAGTCAGAGTTATTCACTGAATAAATACATCAGTTGCCCATGGTGTATTGCCCTGACGGAAACATGGCCCAGATCCAACAAATAACAAAATACTGTTTGTTATCAAACCACCACTTTGGTTTTTCACTCATACTTCCTTCATCACTCAGTTATCACTAACTTTTTTTAAACACTGATATACACCATGCTTTTTTTTTTTCCTTCAAATATATTGATATTATCTGGTAGTTTGTTTTCTTTATTTTGGAAATTCAGTGCATGAAAATTTTTGGTTATGCCTACTGAATTTAAGCTTACTTTCTAAACATTTTAACATAATCATAAGCTTAGTTCTAAGGCTCCAGGAAAAAAAAAAAGGACAAATTTGTTTTCCTGCCTTGACTTGGTCTAGAGATTTTTGGTTTGAACCAGTGCTTTTCATGGTAACAAATTAATATTATAAGTAAGAAATCCTGCATTTTGTTTGAGTTTTTCTAAGGAAAGTTGAACATAATTACCTGAAACAGTAGCAAATCTTTCACAGAAGCCCCTTATGATAATTGCTTTACTAATGCCTTTGATTTTGGGGGTATTTGATTGAGATGCCTAAAGATTGGGAATTTGTTGCTTTATGCTGCCTCTAGACACCTCGAAGCACCTCTAGAGGATGGCAAAACTCACAGAAATTCAAAATTACTTTTGAGATTATTTAATTATCTCAAAACAGGCAGAATTAATCTCTGCCAAAATGTTTTTAAAATAATAAGGAAGTAATGTGAAAGCATTAAGTTTCACTTTCAATAGTGTAAATTTCCACACAAGATGCAGAGGGATAGAGGATTTGTCCCTGATTCTCTATATCATATATTTTCATTGCTCACTCTAAATAATGAATTTGTGACAGTGAAGTTGGAAGAAGAAACCACCTCAGGACATTAATATTTTCCCTGATATCAAAGTGGAAGTTTTTTCAGTTAAAAAAAAAAATCAGATTATGAGGAAAGAAATAGGAAAATCCTTAGAGTCATATAAAAGTTGAGACCTCATATAGGACTGTATGATTACACTGGGGTTACAAGGGATAGCATTTTCCCCACTAAATCTAAAACTCTTTACTGGGATCTTTGGAATCTAGCTGTCTCTCTATATAGTCAACAGCAAAGGACAGACAGGCTTACAGGATGATGCTTCAACCCTTCTAAACTGTGGATGAGATCTTTTTGCCTGGATATAAAACTAGCTGGAAGACCCTGCACAAAGGCTGTTTATCAGTCACTCTGTGTTACCATGGAAAGACTAAGAAGGACCCCAGGTCCTGCAAGTATATGTTCTGGGTGTGGTGCTCCTCATCCATCGACTCATCCATAACCTCAACGGTGGAGCACAGGGTTTATTGAGTTCACAGATGGTGATGACCTCTGAGTGGGAGGGCATGCACAGTAGATATCTGCTAACACCTTGGAGGACAGATTTCTTCATAAGTTGAAAATATGAACTAGGAAAATGTAAAAAAATTCAACAGGGACAAACATAAAATGTTGCAGGTAGCTATAAATAATCAACTAGACAGTGGAAAGGGCTGTGAGATGATATATTAGATGACACCTTGAAATCTTTTCTGTTTCTTTATGCATTGTTTTCTGGAGGTGCCTATCTCCCCTCGATGGCTAAAGACTGTATGTAGAGTGTTCAGGATCCCAGTATTTGCACTTTATGTACATAAGATTAAGAGAAGGAGAGAAATAAGTTTGGATCACTGTGTATTCACTCTCTATAACTCTTCTCATCACATGCCTGGTCACTGTTCTTCTAATGATTTTATAAAAAAAGAAGGTCCTCATTTTAGTACACCAGTCATTCAAGGGCATATAGTTCCTTACCTTAATGCATAGTAAAGAACAGTTGAGAGGAGAAATATTTCAGTACTTGTCCCTATTCTTTCATGAGCCAAATGAATTTCAGAATCTGCACTTGAAACATAGGAATTATATTGGTTTCTGGTAGCTACAAAGTGCCTCAGACAGAACACCACAAATACAGAAGACACAGGATAATGGTTACAACCCATGCCAGGAAAGAGGAAGGATCATATTGCACTCGAGAAAGAGAGTGCCTAAGTAAACCTGCGAGGTACATGAGCTCTTCTGGGAATATACAGTTCTGCACTGTCCCTGACTGTACTAAATTTCAACATAAAATTAAGGTGAAGAAACAGGGAAAAAGAGGAGTGCAATATTTATAGAAAATATTTCTTTGGTAAGTTGTAACCAGTACATAAAACCAGTAAATAAACTCACAAGATGATTTGCAAAAGTGATAAACTGTTCCTAAAGACAGATAACAGAATAAAGAAAGAAAAATAAAAACTGTAAGTATCCTATGTTCTCCTTGACCTTTCTCTCCACAGTGCTGAGCAGTATTTAGCTGTGCTTAGTCAGAGTCCTGTTTCCCGGACTTCATTTCTCCAACATGTGCCGAACAATCAGAGAGAGCTTCTCCAAGCTGACTGGGTCCCTTCTGCCAAACCCTCCTCTCAAGTTATCGTAAAAGTGAAGATCTGGAAAAACTATGTTATTATGCAGCAGCAGTCAGCTTTTTGTCCAAGGAGATTTTTCTCTAAATTGCCAAACATCTGTTTTAATGGCTAGATGTCACTAGTGTCTGTCTTCTAACTGACTTCTTAGCATACTCTTTCTTCCAAATCAGAATGAAGACTAATGACAACTTAAATGCAAGGAATAGTCTGAGAGGGTAAATTAAGCTCATGCTTTCATCCAAGCACAAGAAAATTTTTGTGATTTCAGATGGAACTCATGGGTTGCACGCATACGAGTCCCTGAAAGCATCACAGATTCCAGTTAACACCTACTGCCAAATTTTGCACTGATTTACACCATCTGCCACCATATTAGAGTCACTCACTAAAATCTGTGGCAGATTTGGCTCATTACACAGAGATTCATTTATTTGCTATCAGATGCTGCAAAGGAATAGAAAAAACTTCATGTTGTAAAAACCTCTAATCCTTTCTCATAACAGCAAAGTTTAAACTCTTGCTTTCATTTGTGCTGACAGAATTGTCATTATTCAGGCACTCATTTAGAATGATTTGTTTCACCCATTTTTGTCTTTTGAATTGACTGTTTCCACTTACACCTTAAACATTTAAGAACTTCTTAATTGCTATTTTATTTTTGTAGGTTTGAGTCACTATTGTCAGACAGATGTGGGCTATGCTATATAAAAGAGATGTTAGAGACTTCGTCCTTATTTGTGATGTGAACACACTGTTGAGTTTTCATTGCTGAAGAACACTTTGATAGTACAATGATTCACAGTAGTAGGTATTCATTGTTAAAAATATTTGTCCTTTTGTGCCAACTAACTTGCAGTGATAATGCAAGATACCAGGTGCTGCAGCTGTAGTGGTTGTTTTAAGATATGTGATTGAGTTTAACTGGGTACTTAATCCACCGGTATCCTACTCTTTTACTGCTCTGCTATTGTGCCTCCAGCAGCATCTTCCAAAACTGTTTTGTCAACCGCAGAAATCAAACCGTCCATTTTAATTCTCCCTAAGAAAGCAGGGCAACTTATCGCCAATCGCTTTTCCTCCTGCTGACTTTCCAGCAGATTCTGAATCTGTAGCACTTCCTGTTAATCCTAAATACACTGAATTGCTTTCTTCTGTATAATTCCAACATTATATTGTAAGTCCTGAATGTTAGTATTGATCCAGTTTCAGATTTTTAAAAGTTACTGAACTTTTCACCTATGGTGAACTTCATCCTCTGTCTTTTTTCCTAGGTTCTGGTGGGAGGTTATATCATCTTGGAGCCATATTCAAACCACCTACAGAGGCTTCTAAAATCAACATTGTTACGAGTAGTTCAGTCCCTACTCTTCAGAACTGCCAGATTCTGTCTCCACACAGAAACAAAACAGTCAAAGGTAGATACCATACCTTAATCTCCTATTACAAGCTTCAATTTGGTCTGTGCTTACCAATTCCCACTGAATACACAGCCAAGCAGCGTCAAAGAAGTGTAGAAGACAAACAGAAGATGGTCTGAATCACTTGCAGCTCTCATACATATAGATTAGGAGGCACCTCGTCCAAAACTAGATACAGAGAAGATCAAAACATGGAAAATGGTGCGAAATGGTCTGGTGGAGATGACAGAATCTCTACCAACACAATACACCCTTTAACAGTAAACCATAGCAAAGGGGGCAGTTTTCTTCCCCATTTCACACATGCAGGGCCACAAGCTGATGCTAGAGGAAGGCAACGCAGTCCTTACTTTGAAGTAATGTGTGACATTGTTTGATCCATATCATTGGAATTGCTTATGCATACAAAAAGTCAGCCAGAATATCAGAGGAGACTGTTTCCTACAAGAATGATGATGTTTTCAGATAGGATGAAGAATGCTTTAACAGCCATTTTGTCTAGACATTTCTAGACATACATTTTCACTGAACGTGCCTAGAAACAGAATGGACATTCAAAGGGAACGGAAAAATAATTCCAACACAAAAAAACCTAACAAATTTAATTTTAGGTAAGTCTTCCTACAAGGTAAAGACCTATATGTTTCAAACACAATCCATCCCTTACAGAGATGATTGAAGACTGAGGCTTATGAGTACCTGCCAAATTGAGATACTTCCATTTTGGGATACCCAGCTTGAAAAGGTAGCACCTTTAGTTCTTTCAAAACCAGTGCTATTTCTTTCAAAAACAGTGATTTGGGTGACATAGCTGTATCACCCTCCCCTTGGAAACCACAATTATGTTTTGAACACTGATACTTTTGGCTTTACATTCTAATTTGGAGAGATTATGAGCCGAGGCACAATTAAGGCAGAGAAGGAAAAATACAAATGAAAAATTTAATGAACTATAAAAAGGATACAAAACTCCATTTCTCCCATGGGCCAGAACAGATTTTGGGAGGAAAATTGAGGGCTTTTACTACCAATGGCATCACTTAGCCAGAAAACAGTATTCACAAGAGAAACCAAGAAACACTGAAGTGACAGGGGACAATGATTCCAGCTAGTCTTGGGAAACGTGAGCTCAAAAATAATTCAACAGTTTTGTGGATGTTTACACTCCATAATGTCTTCCCATTCACTTGGTCCCATTAAGATCCTCCTAGTCTCCAAGACTTCTGAAACTGTCAGCTATTAGCCAGTGTACTGTAAAAGACCTTCATTTGTATCCTTGACTTCAGCACTGTACTGTCTGCATCCCGTTCCTGTGATGAATACCTGCACTGACATTCCTTCTCAGCAAATAGATTTTGTTACAAACGATCCCATTATTGATTTTGTAGTAAGTTGAGTAAATCCTAAACCTCAAATACGGTGTGGTGGTTATGTTTCACAGCTCTCAGTACCTTATTGGCATTCAAGTTGTGCTAGCCTCTACTAAAATCATTCTGTTGCGGCATGAAGCACAAATACATTTTACTGTTACGCTTGCTGCAGTGCTGCCAATTATTTTAATGATGCCATACGAGAAATAAATGAATGCTTAGATATTTGTTTCGGCAGCTGATTTTTAAGCAAAATCATCCTCTACATTCTTTGCAAAATGTGCTTTGATCATGACAAATTCCGGATCACGGAAGCTAGGCAATTTCTTGTGAGAGAGGCAAGCCCACCAGTTATAGATGGACACAACATAGGTGCCTCTTTTTATTATTTTGGATTAGATGTGGCATGTTGTTATGTTTAATACATTAATATTAGCAGGGCATGCAACAGCAGATTGCAAAACAGATCTGATCACATTTTAACCACTCCTTTCACTGCTGCTTTCTTTGTCAATAACAACCATTAGAACTAGGAGTAGGTCTTTGTTAAAATCACACACTAAAAAAATTAATAATCCTCGCTCTGCCCTCCCAGCCCCCCCAAATTATTTCTTTCTGGTCCCAAAGGGTGCTTACATTTGAATGACAGACCTTACCTTCAGTCTGTCACATGCCACTAAGCAAAGTTTCCTATGTTCACGAGTAATGAGGCCTGTCACTTTACAATTCACTGATAAAAGGTTAAACGGGTTTGACAGCTATATCTAAGAAAGTTTGGAGACCAAGAGGTTAGAAAAACCCACTGTGCATCTATTGAAACTCAGACCTGAATCTAATATTTTTTAAGTCACCAAATATAGTGAAGTACAGCTTATCTTCTCTGAAGATGCTGGAAGGACATAGCTGCCAGACAGAGACAGTCTAATGTGCTCTTTGAAAGCACCTGCTTCTCTCGTGTTCCTGTGAGGGAGCCTGGGACGAAGAAAGCACACTGAATCACCCTGCTGGGCCAGACATCCTCTGCTGATTTCTGCTACCACCCCAAGATTGATGTCTGAGTGCTGACCCTGCTAACTGCACTGCATGCATGCTGTCACGAGCGGGAAAAGGACAGTCATGGGGGACTTGGCAGGAAATATGACATTAACCCTTTGGTAGCTGAACTTCTGACTCTCTACCCACAGGTCCTGATCATATTGCACATGGGATGTTAAGTTTACACTTACTTGTGCACAGATAGCTCAAACTCAAGGAGTTTTTTCTGTCAAAAAGGTGGTTGGGAGGTAGGTAGGCAACCAGAGGCAGAAGCTTTGTGCCCCTGCCGGATCTTTGGAGCTTGAGGTGCTTTCCCAGCAAATTACTACTCTCAGAGAAAAAGAGAGAAAGGGGTGCAGACCTGTCTCTGATGGGTTTATCTCATGAACAATGTCTTGTGAAGATGCTCATAGATAAGTTGTGTAGGTAACACAACTAACAAACCAGACACCAGGGGCAGGACTTGCCCCATCCCTTTTGGATATCTACATTGCCTACATCGCAAATAGTCGTTCTGAGCTCCCTGTATGGTCAATGGAAGAAAACAGACTTTCCCTGGAAGCACTTCACCTGACAGCGACACTAGTGTTCAGGACTCAGACCTTTCCGAGGAAATCCCTTGGCCCCTGCCATTCAACCGCTGGCACAGGCACCTCAGTGCATGAAAAACCTTTGTTCAGCATTGGACACATCAAAAGCTCACCCTGATTTGTGTCCTGGCTGGCTTCTTAAGGGCAGAAGGCATAATGGGTAGAAAGAAGCCATCCAGGAAGTTTTCTTTACCCTATTATAAATTTCCATTGCTTCCTAGGGCAGTGTCAACAAAAGCTGCACTTGCTGACAGCCATTGCGCTCATATTGTTACACACATCCCCTGTCTTGTTTAAATGTTTTCTCTGTAATATGGATTTCTGTCCAGGATTTAGGCTGCATTTCTAGGCAGCTGGGGAAAGGGAGCGGAAGGTTATTTACAGCCTGCAGAAGTGGAGGAAGGTTCTGTGAGGAAATGAAATGAAAAAGCTGCTTGGCACAAAATCATCCTGCCACAGTGCATTGTGCTTGCCTGTCTGCCCCAGAGCCTGACTGTCAGTGTACACTGCGTAAGTGTATTTACTTCAAAGAGCTACTTCGGTTTACTCCAGCTGAGAATTTGTCCCCCAGGCTATAAGTACTATAAGTACCAGGCACATGATATATATATTTACCTACTTTTTGCTTATATGTTATACATCCTTCTTTGTGATGTAGAGTTATTATTAAATGACGCAATGAACAGTTGAAGAAGAAAAACTTACACTACATTCATTGACAAACTTTTCTGTTGGTTAAATCAGAGATAGAGAAGCACCACTGTATTTCTAATTTGAATACTGTGCTATGCATCTGGATAAAAAAGACGTCAGTTAGAATTATGGAAAGTCCATTAACAGGAAATTGAGTCTACTTATTGATATTTGTTCTGGCAGAGTGCATGCTCCATGATGACATGTTTTTCCTGGATTACACAAGCTGATGCTTATAAAGCACATCAGAACAAAAGTGACACAGCTCAACTCAATCATTACCATAGGACTACAAAACTGTTCCATTGCTGGCCCAAAGGGTAGGTACAATTAGCTAGACAGGCAACTTCATGCTTATTTTTCCTTGAAAAAATGATAGATAATTTCATGTAGAAATTAAAATCAAAAGACAAATGACCATTTGCAAAGGCATTTAGCCCACAGCTTACTAGTTTAAGGGCTCTAGAACATCCTTCTGCTGAGCAGCCAAGAGATGAACTATTTATCAAGGCAATGAAGTTTAGCTTTATGGTCACAGTAGGCATCACCTCGCAATGGATGGCAAATGCATGCATTTCCATCAAAATGACATTTACTGCTTAAAAACCTGAGCCTTTTTGAGCACACGGCTTAAAAACAAACACAAACTCCTAAAAAAACCCAAAACACAACAAACTGTTACAAATGTAACTTTAAAGATCATCTGAAAAGCATGCAAAGCTAAGGGGAAAATGCAATACTAAGCAGCTAAGGGAAGGGAGTTTGAGTCTCCTAAGAGCTCTCTAAGAACTAAGTCTCTAAACTGCAGCTTCAACACTACAAAGGTTTGATGGCAATAACAGCTTACCAGTTTTATCACCTCTCTCATGTCTTCTCTGTACCACAGGACACTCTCCCTTTGGCTGTCCTGTAACAGCCATTAATGGGGTTGTGTAGTCAAATTGATACAGCCAAACAACAATGGTATTGTTGCTTACTTAAACCAAAAAAGTTTGTTGTTTAGGTCAGCGAATAGTCCCTTGAGCAAGAAAGCATGTCTTGGCCTGGTTGTGGGATTATGAAGTGGTATGAACAGGTGTCGCTTAATGTGATACTGATACAAAAGTCTTCACAGCATATAATCACAGCCTAAAGCTAATCATCCAGGGTTCCTATGGAGTCCTTTTGGATATGAGACCTTCACTCTGACTTGTTAAGCTTGCCCACACAAGCATTTTCCCAAATGTTTATATCTGACCCAAAGTAGACAAATTCAATGTAGACATCTCCATCTGAGCTCATTTGCCCTAAACTCTCTTTGTAGTCAGCAGAGAGACAGTTACATTCACAATGAGATTCGTATGATTTCATTTTATGGCTCCTTCAGGATTAGATGAATTAAACAATAAAATGGGTAATCTGTCTTCACTGCCTACAAAGAGAGCCTGGGGTAACTAGCTCAGGTAAAGACTGGAGATATCTACTCTTACTCAAAGAAAATGTACTACTTTTGCTCTCCATACCTGCTGCTGCCCCTGATTCAGTTAATAGTCTGCTGACTGAATTCAGAAACTCAGATCAGTAGTTATGTGTATAACATATGTTTATATACAGCAAGTCGGTAGAAAGGACAACTTGCTAACTTTGTTCAGAGTATAAAAGCAGGTGTATATAAAATTATATTGCATTGCACAGGTTTTTATGGACAGGTCTCTGTTTAACATTGCCAACGTTCTTCAGCAGTCAGCTGTTTTAAATTTCATTGCCTTTCACATAGCCGCAAGTAGGATAATTTTCAGCTACTACTAACAATGAGCGAGCTGAAGCTGTAGAGAGTGTGTGTGTGTGTGTGTGTGTGTGTGATATCTCCCCTAACTGGGCAGATATTTGGCAGCTTGTGAAGTGGGAGAAAAGTCTTGATGAACACTAGAAGTCCCATGGCAGCAGCTGGGAATCAAAGCTAACCCTGAAAAATCCTGTAATGACCCACAAAAAAGACTTTCTCAAAACAGTCTGTCTCTAGGCTTGTCCATCCCAGCACATTTGCAGGGTATTCAGATCCAAGATAGGATTTTTCTATACTGACTCTACGTTTAGCTAGTAAGTTTATGAATACCCGGAAGAGTGATCACAGTTTAAAGATATAACATTGTGAATTATGAATGGAATACAGCCACAGCCTAGGCATAGGACCAAGGGTTACAATTCAGCACGAGTATTTCTTACTCACTTTAGGATGGGCCAAACTGCAATCTGTAGAACTAACCTGTCTCTATTAATGGGTGAGGTAGATAGATGAATAGATTAGACTGGATGCTTAATTTTCAGACAAGAAAGTGAGATTAAATGAAACCCACCACTAAATGAACCTCACAATTAATTTGCTGCAAGTTATGAGGAAAAGCGTACAAGTAAGTTGCAAGATGGGTTTTGCCTTTACTTTAATATGATGCCTCCAGATCGTGAGGTACTTCGGAATCAAGAGCTGTCATTTCTTTAACCAGTATCTTTTTCTTTATAATGAAAGCCTTTTGTGATGGAACTTACCTGATAAAGGTATACACCCACATACACCAAAAAAAAAGAAGAAATCAAATTAATCAGTTCATAATTTTCTGCCAAAATAATAAAACCAGATTCACACACCCAACACGTTCTTGTTAGAAGAGCATGAATTAATTTCATTAGTATTTCATTAATGACATGGAGAAAAATAAAAACTCTGTTCATACCTTCTCTGTTCAACCAGCCATAAAATGAACTAATCATTTTGTAGCTGTTTTTTTGCTGTAACCTCAGGTGTTGTTTTTAACTGCAAGACAAAATTTGACTTGGCTGTTCTCACTGTTGAAGAAAAGCAAAAAAAATTCCTTTACTTAAAGAAAAAGAAAGGAATACATTTCTTCCACATATTTCAAAACCCAGCTTAACATTGCCTGTTTGTTCCTGATTGTTTCTGAAAAAAAAAAGGATTAAGTGGGCTCCAACATACTTCAAGACTACTTAATAAAGCCAGTTTAATTTAGCTCTGAGGTTGTCAGCATTTTGGGAGAGGATGATCTTGCACTTTCTGAAAGCCAAGTGAAAAGTAAACCTGCCCAACACTGTGTTTATTTGCACTGTAGTTTCTTAGAAAAACATTTATTTTTAATAGCACTTATTACTAACTATATTGCATTTTTAAGGAAAAGAATCCGATTTTTTTTTAGATATTTCATAAATGCTCAAGATCTGTCTACAAAACACTGTACATACGCACACTGAAGGGAGGGGGTGTACAATAGGACTTTATCCTTCATTTAAGTTAGTAAATGCTGTATCCCTGCACCCCTTTCCAGGCAGGATCAAGCTCCAGGGCAGCCTTCCACCTAGCCATTCCTAAGTCTGCTGAACAAGAAAGACAAACTGAGTAAAACTCCTCATGTCTGTGGGACAGGCCTGGTTCTACCTGCTTTCCTCAATGGTAAGGTAAGCAGCATGAAAAGACGTTGGAATTAAACTCACGTAACTGTAGAAATCTAAAAACTAAGCAGCTAGTCTAAATTAATCTTCTAGCCTCACCCTGTGTAGTCCATAGTGTGAGGCTAAATCAGTGTTTTACAGGCCTGGAAAAAAAAAAGACATCTAATTATCATGACTATGCAAGTGAAACAGAGGGGAGCTTGAGAGTGTGACTGATCCAGTTAATAGAGAAAGGAGCAAACCTGTAGTCCATCAAGTAACTAACAAAGGTCTACAAAGGTAACATCGTAAGATGTGCAAACGAGGAACTATCAAAACATTTCAGAATGTATATATAGTGTGAATTAAATGCAGTATGCTGCTGTTCATTGGATCCTGAGCATATGTGCCTGGAATATAAGTAGTTAACTAAGAACTGAATGACAACCACGCAACAGGAAAATTATAACTATTAGCTTATATACAAAGGGGATTTTTAGCTTGGATTCTTTAGAAATGGGCTGGTGGATGGCTGCATGCTTCTGGTTGCTAGCTGATGCCAAGCACGCTAAGTTATGTTTGTGACTTGCAAGATGATCTGCGTAACGAAACCTGTGTAAAAATCCTTGAATCAAATTTCTGGTGGAATGATTCATGGTGATGGAAAAGAGACAAGCTCTGGAGCAGACAATGTTACTGCTGGCTAGCAAATTAATGGCCAGTCCTGGAATGAAAGTAAGGGGGTTTGGAAGGTGAGAGAAGCAAACTCTAGAAAGAAGACAAAGTCAGTAAATGACTAGGTGTCTCCAAAGGGTGACATTGGCTCCAGAGGGAGCCTGCTTATAGAAATTCAGCTACATGCTTAATTTTTACACAGCTGAAGTTATGTGAGAGGAATTCTACTTCAAGTAAGTCTCTACAATAAGTTAATACAGGAAATTTTCCCTCTGTTTTTTGGAGAGTAAGGCAGTTTTCACACCATCTTGTGCATGTTATGTTTTTGGGGAACAATCGGTGCAGAAACAGGCAAGGCTTTTACAGCCAAAGTGTCCCATATTGGAATAATATTTGCTTCCTAAAAAAACTCTTATCACAATGCAAAAACTCATCATTCTAAGGGCACCACGATGCACTGTATACCAAGTTTCAACTCAAAATGAATATTTACAGCAACTGAATAAACTCCTGGAAACAGGCAGGAAAGGGAAATACAGAAGCAGCCTTTCCTATAGCAGCATGAATGGTACTGCTTTAATGTTGTTTAGAATTTTGGCTGGAGGCACTGAGAACATCAACTTTTTAATGAAAACTCAAAGCGTCCATAGCAGTGTGAAAATTCTAACATTGTTGTATTCCCATATCACTTTTTAACAGCTTGAAGGGAGAAAAACTTTCATTTTAAATGATTCTTGGTTAATTTACAAAGAAATTAGTAGAAGAAAACTTCTAGAAGGTAATAGAATAGCATTACTTGTGCATGTCACACAACATCAAGCCTAGAAAAGTTGCCATAAACTACTTTTTCTTATACCAGAATTATTCTGCTCTTTTCAGAGCCACTTATTAGAGAGACTTGTGAATTAGAATCTGGTTTGAGGTGGACTGATATCTTCAAATGCCATGAGGTGGTGTAGCTCCTTTGACTTTTCTTGCTGAGGCTATGGCCTATATACAAATTTCTAGTGAAAATGTGCCATTTGAATTAATCACCTGCTTTAAGACAGAGTATTTATTCAGTCATTCTAATCAGCAAGGGACTGATCTCCCGAACTCCCCATAGCTCAATAAAAGAGAGCAAGAATTGCAGTATTGAGCTGGTTATAAATATTTTGGAAAGTGGGGAAGTTAATGGAGAGAAATAAGGCCTTGTCTACTCTAAGGAGCACAGTGTAGGAATTCCTGAGCTTGAAGAGTGTTGTGATTTAACCCCAACCAGCAACTGAGCACCACACAGCCACTCGCTCACTCCCCCCCGGTGGGATGGGGGAGAGAATCAGAAGGGTAAAAGTGAGAACACTTGTGGGTAGAGGTAAAGACAGTTTAATAGGTAAAGCAAAAGCTGTGCACTCAAGCAAAGCAAAACAAGGAATTCATTCACTAATTCCCATCAGCAGGCAGGTGTCCTGCCTCCATAGGACTGAGCATGACGTCCTATGGTATGGAATATCCCTTTGTTCAGTTGGGGTCAGCTGTCCCAGCTGTGTCCCCTCCCAACTCCTTGTGCACCCCCAGACTACTCGCTGGTGGGGCGGTGTGAGGAGCAGAAAAAGCTTTGAAGCTGTGTAAGCACTGCTCAACAGAAATTAAAACATCCCTGTGTTATCAATTCTGTTTTCAGCACAAATTCAAAATATAGCCTCATACCAGCTACTATGAAGAAATTTAACTCTATCCCAGCCAAAACCAGTACAAAAAGCCAATAAATCCAGTATTAGTAACCAGGGCAGTAAGTCCACTTTTTTCAGGACCGTATCACATGGATGTCTGAAAGTTGCATAAGCAGACTTGGCACAAAAGCTTATTATCTCAGATCGTGGGCGGCATGAACGTAGCTTCTAGACTGACTTTGGGTGTCTGGGTTCCTCAGTCCCTAATAGAGGCATTAGGTTAGCGTAGGTATGCTTGGTTCCACTGCCTCCATACCCACAAGTTTCATCACACAATGGAAAGCTTAGAGGGGTGTAGGAGTTCTTCAGCATCCAGGATAAGTGGCCTGGAACCTTGCAGGACATGGCCCCTAAATCGCGTGGCAGAGGAATGCTTAGAGAAAGCAGGTTATCCTTCTCCTTTCTGATGATTTTGTTGTTGCTGCAGCTAACCCAGCACTCCTCTGATAAATCCTCTCAGTGGCTGAAGGGAGGCCTCACTTGAGAAAGACTGTGGTGGTTTTTTTCTCAATACCGACCATCCTCATACCCCTCAGAGCAATCTGGCAAATTGCCTGGACAGTATATGCTTACCTTGTGTCAACCATGCATCCCAACTCATCTGACAAGGCAAAAACATACCCTTACAAGTGGGAAATGGGATTGGGAAGGGTAGTGAGGAGAGCATGAACACAAGAAGTTTTGGCATGAGACTTAAAATCAAGTGGAGAACTGAGGAGACCCAGAGGGAGGTTTGACTACTGCTCCAGGTGACAGGTATTACACAGGAGAAAGTTTTTGCCTGCACAATATCAGAGGAGAGGTCGGAATTAAAGTCAGAGGGCCAAAGAGGGGAACTTACATCTGGCGCAGGCAGCCCAATCCTGAAAGGCTTCCTGAAAAAGGCTATAGGGGACTTTTTAATCTGATTTTCTAAGGAAATTATGTTTATGCAATCACACTGTCTCTGTGCACACATCTTTATGTTCTCCAGCTTCCTTCCCTTCTATAGCTGCAGAAAAAAATTGCAGTCAGATTTGGCTGTAGAGCTCAACTATCAAAAAGATAAAGTTCTTAGTGGCTTCATAGAAGTAGGTTTCTAGATGAAAGAGAGAGAAAAAATACAGTTTTCTGACTACCAGAAAGGATGCAGTGCAGAAGAGCTCATTGTTAGACATCAGAGACTACCTATGGGACAGCAACTTTGAGACACAAGGGCAGGCTTCATTTCACTGCTCCCAGAGCAGCCTGTTAAAACAAGGTGACAATTTTGACCTGGACTCAGAAATGCAGAAGGAGATGTAGGATTTTATTCTAGGTTGAGTTAATACCGATTAGGATTTTTTGTGCACTAGGTTCATAGATTTTTAAAGCCAAGAGAATTGGTAAAACCTTGTCAGACTTAGATCTAAGCCGATATGACATCGGGCAAGAAATCTTATCTTAATCATTTCTTCAATAGGAGTAAATAGGTCAGGTCACAAAATAGTCTCGGGAGACTAAGGAATGGTTGTATTCTAGCTGCTTTCAGGGAACATGAAAACTAGAAAGAATTTTCACGGTGAATTTACAATAAAAATTGTGGATTTGGCCATGAAAAGTTATTCATATAATTGTTTGACTTCACTGAGTTTTTTCAGCTCTTATTCTAGGGTATTCAGCTCTATTTCAGCTCATTCCTCTGTCTGAGGGGGAATCGACTGACTTTTTCTGGGAAGTAGCATCAGAACCGCAGGGTGACGAGAGGGTAGGGAATGAATCACCAACTCTTCTGTTGATGCTTTTATATTTTATATAAATAATCAAACATTCCCTGGATCACAACCTAAGCCTAAGGATCCTACTTCCAAGGTAATGTTCCCAGCCTCTCCATGCACTGGCATATTCCCTCTTTACAACTTGGCTGGTGGTCCTGGTATCCAGAATAGTCCTGAGGTGCTATGAGCAAAGGCAGGAGCTCTGGAGAAAGCAATATATCCTTTAGTGAATGACATGGGCACCTCTCTGTGCCTGATCTTCAAGCGGCAAGAGTGAGACAGCAGACCTACAGATCAAACCATGCAAAGCCAGTCTTCTACCTGTGTTAGGGTGATTTTACATCATTATTTAACTCAAACCTGCATGACTTTCTACTTGCTGTTGCATGGGAGTATAGTAGTACAGTGAGGTTTAATTTTCAAAAGTATTTCTCTCAAGCTCATTCATATATTTTTTCCATAAATGTATTTCCCTTCCTTCCCAGTTTTGTCTACAAAAACAGACACTTCCCCTCATCTGAGTTTTAATGAGGTTTTTGTTAATTGGCCCAGGGTCAGACCACACCATTTAATCTCTGCATTAAAGGGGCTAAAGAAGTATGCATCTTCAGAGGCATGATGTTCTGTGTGGCACAGAGCTGTTCTCTTAAAGATAAACCAGCTCTACTTGAATGCCATACCTCAAGCTCACCACATTTTCGGGAAAAGAATGAAAAAAAATCACAGCTGTGCTCCCCCCACCTTTTTCTTTTTTATTGTAGCGGTTTCTTATTCAATCATCTTCATGAAAGTGCCAAGCATTTCAGCAGTCCGGCCGCTCTTAAGACTTCCAAGGAGGATTGGAATGAGCCTCATGGGGAAGGTTAGAAGCAGGCTAGAATGCTGAATTTTGGCAGTCTCATAAAGGAGAGGAAGAAATATGTACCTACTTGGGGGTAATTTGGAGTTAAGAATAATTTGGGGCCTTTGTAAACAATAGCATCTTAAATTGGTTTCCACAAAACTCTTTCATTTTTCACTAAAAGCTTTTCAACATCAGATCATTTCAGTACTGAATGTGCTACAATTCCCCTCCTTTCCCCCTCCCCTTCTTCTCTTAGTAATTTTTGTTCATCAAAAAGTATTTTTCTACTTTATTGTATATTTCAAAACCTGTTATTCTTATATCTCAGCCTTCATCTTCTCTGATTTTGCTTCTTTTGGTCTAGGTATGAGCAAGAGATTCTATTATGTGAAAAAACATGCACTTAAGTAGTATTAAATCTCTCATCTGAATAGTTATTCAAAATAGAATCATGCTTCTCACACATCTTGTGTTTAATTAATAGTTCTACAAATAATTTTATTGCAGTGTCAGTTTTCTGGATGTAAATCAGCCTTGAACACTGCAGAAGCAAGAAGCAAAGATCAGAAACACTGATTTGTTACAGTACTTTAAGACAGCTTTTAGATCTCAAAAGCTTTCAAAGTAGCACACACTCACTAAGATTTAGATAGGGAGAGATACCTAAAATAAGTTTCTCCTTCTTGTGTTCAGATGCCTACTTTAACATTACCACAATTATTTTAAATATAGTAATGAAAAACTGACCTGTCACTGGGGATTGCTAGTCAACAACCTCCAGTCAAGAGAGACAGATCATGCTGAGATTGCCTTCTGCAGATTATTAACCCAAGTTTCACAGCCAATTGCCTCAGTAGCTGGAAAAGAAGCCAGTTTCTGTCAGCCAAGATCTTGATTTGAATTTTTTTCTCTTGAACAGTAGTGTTCACAGACCTAAGCGCCCATTGCAGAAAATCTGTACACAGCCCTGGACCCAGATCCTCAAAGATGTGTTGGAGACTCATGTCCACACAATTCAGCAGAAGACAGGGCCCCAGATATATTTATGGATTTGTGGTTACACACCTGAATAAAAAACAGATGCTGAGAACCCAGCCACTGATATGGGATCTTTTAAGTTTTAATACCTGCTGCTATGTATACAAAACAACTTGGGGTGAGTGAAAAGTATAATCCCTGTGCAAAATAGATCAGGGATCAGAATGGAGGTGAAGCAGTTAAATACGTGATGGGTTGCATAGTCACAGGATGAAATAAATCCTCCCATAGGTATTAACTGTTCTTGACCCCCTACCAAATGCAGTGCAGGCAGATCACAACAGTAAATAATACACTTAATCTGCAACAAGAAAAGAGAGCAATTGACAGAGCACTGTGAATTATCAAACAGGGAATATGTGAAAGGGCCAGAGCAGTGTGGGAGAAAACTCAGACATTATTACAAAGACTTTTCTTGGGCCAAATCATGAGCTGGTGCAAGTGGCAGTAGGTTTAGTCATTTGAACTGGCTGAGTTTTGCAAACTGCCATTTTTTCCCCATGAGACATACTTCCTCTCTTTACCTTTTTTTCTTGTTTTTGTTTTATGATGACTAGATTTCCTCCCCCATGTGTCTGAAATCAGCGTCTTGTCACAGCTTTCAATCACACTTATGTGTGTGAATGTAAAGAAGAGTTTTGCACAGCCAAACTTGGAAATGAGAACATTTTCAAAACCCAAAAATATTTAGCCATTTTATTTCTGTGTTCTTTGCTATTGACAATGATATTTGTCTTACCTCTGCCAACAGAGCTTCCCCTGCAGTGAATTCATAATTGTGCATTACAGAAATACAGATGTTGGTGATAGAGGAGAGCAAAACAAGATAGTTCCCTTTCTTGTGAGTGTTTTGTCATCTCTAACACCAAATGACTCAAGTGACAAGGCTTCAACCGCAACCCTTGGGACACTGTTCCACAGCCCAATACATCTCACTGTCAGGATATTTGCACGAAGATTCAGTGAAAAAATTCCTCTTGCAATTCCATCCCATTACTCCTAGTTACAACCTTGTCTGCTGCACTACGTAATTTCTCTCACCTGCCTCTTGTCAATGTTGTGGTATGTTATCCTGTCCCCTCTGCCAAGCCAAACTCATTTAGCTACTTAGATCTTTCTTCATAAGTCAGGTCCTCCTGACTCCTTCAATAATTTTTGTTGCTCTTCTCTGAACTGCCTTCAATTTATCAGCCTTTTTTCAAAGCAGCAGTGCTTAGAAATGAATGAAGTAAAGACCACAACCTCCTGCTTCACCGGTCCCACTGATGTAAATAGGAATGATTACAACTTGCTGGATGGATAGTTGAGACAGAAGAAAAAGTAAATTGGAGAAAAAAATTTATTGATACTGAGTTGGCTGAAAAAAAATTGTACCAAAATTTTGTTTCGTTGGAACTTGTCATCTCAGTGTGTGTACATAGAAGAAGTGACTGCATTTCCCCAAATTTTGGTAAAACTGAATTCGCTTTCTGCCAGATCGCTAACACGGTCTTTACCTATCCAGCCTGTAAACTAAAAAGACCCTGAAAATCCCCTTCATGAGCAAATTTCAAATTTGGGACTTATATTTCTAATTGAAATTCAATCAGATTTGGAAATCCATGTGAAAAATTGATTTCTTTCATTCCCCGTGTCTCAGAACTGTAAGCATACAAAATAAGTACTTGAAGGTAAAAACCCAATTTGGTCTTTATCAAACAAAGACTTTAAATAACACTACTCAAATACTTTAAGTTAAATATATACAAAGACTCTGCTGGATCCATATTTCTGAATGAATTTACATTAGACCTGATCCATTTGAGAATTAGTCACCAACACGAAAGTCCTTTGTTAATTTTTCTACAATAACAGCCAATTCCTACTCCTTGTAACAAGTAGTATGTGACAGCTTCTTAGACTGGCAGCTCCTAATTTCGCATCTTAACCGGGTGAGCAGAAATACAGAAGAGCTACATGAAAAAGCCTAGAAAAAGCCTAGACACTATCAGTGTTGTAAGGAGAAACCGTACTTCTATAATCCTCAGAAATTGTTTGAGTACATTCATATAATCACAGATTAAGGAAAAACAGCTGAGGCACTTTATTTTAGCTGAGATTCTAACAATTTACATGGGCTTTTGCCAGAGAGAAAAGACTGTGGGAGGAAACAGGTGGAGAGATGCCAGGCTGCTGGCCTCCACACGTGTGACTAGAAAACTGTAGACAGAAACATAACTTTGTAAACATTTTTATTAATAAAGAGCTAAGCTAAGAGTCTTGTGAAATTACCGTCCAGAAATAACGTTTAAAGCAGGATTATTTTTTCCCTGTCAAGTACAAATTGCAGTTTTCACTTCATCAGCCCATTACCATCACTACTTATATTGCACCGAGTGTAAAAACTTCTTTATGTGTACAATAAATAGTACAATACAGCCTATAGTCTGCATGGAAATTCCTGAGTGAAACTAGTAAAAATATTTGGCTTTTTCAAAATCCTTATACAAAACCATCAAAACAAACACTTAAAAAGTGAAGAATCTAAAAACAAAATAAAAGATATATTGTCTTGAATCAGACAATAGTTAAAAAGTACAGAGTGGGGTAAATTTTTATTGGTGAGGGTGAGGCTAAATCTGTATTGAGCTGTATGTCTCAGAAGCTGCACCTGTTGACCCACATCTTTCTTCAAAAAACCCACAAAAAAACCAACAACAAACAAAACAAAAAAAGAAACCCCTCTTTTTATCCAGGCTAGAAGTTTTCAAGTCTGATTTCACCGTGTTTGTGCAAGAAACAATCTTCCCCTGGCAGCTGGCTATAGACAAGGTGACATAGTAGGTCTCTTCCAGCTCTCATCTCTGATTCATTTATCTTTCAGGCATGTCATGAGCTTTTCATCATCATTTCTGAATTATCCAGTGATCAGCATTAGTTCCAAACAACCTCACATGGTCCCCAGTACTTTTCTGTACAGGCTGAATTTCTGCTTCATGTCACTAACTGTCTTTATTGATTGAGGAAGACAGACATGGCACCAGCGCTTGCCCCTCTCCATTCGGAATCGCCAGCGAAGCCCTGTGAAGTGCTTCTGTAACTGGCAGACATGAAAGCATTTGTCCCCATCTCATGACAGGTACACCTCTGAGAAAAGGTGATGTTGCATATTCATTCACCAGAGGTCAGCATGGAAGATATAAACAGAATGTATTTATATGTATAATGCCTCAGCTTTCTAAAGCATTGTTTAATCTATTTCCTTCATGAGTATGTATTGTGTTGAATATGCATGGGTCTGTATAAAGCATTTCTGGAGTCTTATCCTCTAAGAGGTCAGGGCAGTAACCTTGCATATATAGAAAACAGCAATAACAACCACCACACTTTATTAATATACTTTCTAGCTTGAAAAGACATGAAACAAAAAGCCAGGCTGCTGTGAAGGAGATGGGAGAGCTGAAATGAGAGTGCTGGACCAGGATTACAGAGCCAGCACTACCCTGGGCTTCTGGGGACGGGTGACATAATTGTAAATTTTTGAAAGCAGCCACATATTTTTGAATATTAGCTAGAGATAAAAGCAGTCTGGCTCCCAGAGATTTGTGTAACTCCTCTTAAGCCAAGTGGCCCTCTACTCAGAACCTCTGAAAAGTGCCTAAAACATACATGAAATCTGGCACACACAGAAAGAGATTTAAAAAATATCTAGATGGGCACAGCTGAAAATCTGGGCGTTCCTTTTCTGCATTCTTCTTTTCCCACAAGTAAAATGAATGATTGTACTTTACAGAAGGTACTCCATAAAGTTCACTGGTGGTGGAAAACAGCTTTTTACAGTGAAGGACTGTTCACAGAAGTGCAACTTAATTACAGTTTCCTACTTCAAAAAGGCTTATTGTCGGCATGCTCCTTTGGCTGTGCAGTGTTTCCCCACCAGCCAGACTATGTCGTCTTGTGAAAGGTGAGGTCACCAGGACTCAGTACAGCAGCAGAATCCATCTCAATCACTCTCCTTTGCAAGACCAGTCTCTGGGGTAGCAAGGTAAATAAGACATGCCGGTCATGAAAGATAGCCTCATAACCTCTGAGAAATGCTTGCCTAAAGAAGCAGCCTGATCCTTTTTAATTTAGTAGACTTTAAAGACATCTAACATAGCTACTGACTTTTCAGGACAGATAGGACAAAAGGTATATCAGATGCTTGCTAGATATGTGGAAGAGTTAACCCTGGCAAAAAGAAAAACATGAAGGCAAGGTTGTGAGGAGAAAAGAAAAATTAATGTGGAATATCTGGACAGGATATGTAGAAGGAGAGAAGAGAAGCAGATATTATTGCTCTAAAAGCATATTGAATTCATGTCCAAAAGTCACTATTCCAGTTGTGGCCCAGCTGTCCTGGATGTCAAAGACAAAAGTAACCTGTCTCCCAGAGAGGGTACAGCCTAAGAGAGGGTAATGTATTACAAATGTATTACAAGCAGAGGGCAATGAGATAGCAGCTGCCATTTTGGTTACTCAGTTTGCCTTGTTGTTGTGGTGCTTATTGAGAGGCTGGGAACATTCACTCTTGTAGGAATATTTTGTGTTTTGTGACACTGTAGAAGATTTAAAATAAAAAGAATTCTGATTCTGAGTTGAACTGAATGAGCTTTTCCCACCCCATTTTCATTTTTAATCTCTCTGAGACCAAGAAGGTAGAAATCTTAAAAGGAACTCTTGACCTTTCCTCATTTGGATTTAACAAAACTAAGAATGTAAAAAGTATTTTGAAAAATTTTTGTCAAAATATTAGAAGATGACGGGGTTTATTTGTTTTCAAGTTGCAGTTGTCTGTGAAAGGTGTTGGCACCATTTTCCAACAAGCTCAAGTCTTCTGTGATAGCAAAGAGACTGTCCATTAGCATTCTGAATGGACTTGAGGAGGCTGACATTACAGTATTGGAGGTCACCCCGATAGTCATTTCAAGCAATAATAAGAGGCATTGGAGGTGATGGAGTTGCAAAAGCTGACAAAACAGAATGCAATCAAGAAAATCAATGAAATCAAGACTGCAATAATGATCAGGGGTGTTAAAGTACCTGATAGGTCACAGGCCATGAAATTGGACTATGCTCTTTGATGCAGGCAGGAAGAAGTCATTAGAAATGTCAGCAATGTCACAGAAATGTCAGAAATGTCACACTTAGTTGTGTGAAGAGAGTTTACAATGGAAGTGGAAAAGGAAAAATTCACATGATAGTAATAGGCAGTATATTCAAGTTGTCTGGAGGTGAGAGAAGAAAAAAATGGTGAATAGTTTGAGTACAAACCAAGGATCAGTGTTCTGAGGTAGATGAAAATTAAATGGTGACATAGCCATAGAGGTACTGAAGACAAGACTCCTCTTAAAATATGTCAAGTGAAAGGTTGTTGATAGAGAATGGCACACAGAAGAACAGCCCCTTAGTTGTAGGGGACAGATGTCTTGTCCTGCAGTATACTTTTTATAGGCTCAAGCATGTTGGTGCACAGAAAATAAGAAAATAACATACATAGTGTGTGATTTATGTAAAATATTAGTACCAAGGGAACTCTGTAACTTAGTTTAAATCACTGCTTTATAAGTTTACATAGGCAGCAGTAAAACTGGTCAGGTCTATCCTTACATTTTGTTTAACTCAAGTTAAAAAAAAGAAAAAAAAATAGATTAGAAATAGTTGTCTGTCAGCTCCAACTCTAAATACTGAAAACATTTCCTCTAGTCATTGTTCACAGTGGCCATTTGATCTGGTCGTGGGAATTACAGTGTGCTAAGGGAAAGAAGGCAATGTTGGGAGCCGAAGAGGAAGTAAATGAAGGGCACTCCACCGGTGGCACATGAGTCAGTGACTAGAATCTCCTGGAGTCTGCCACTTTACAAACAGCCAACTCTTACTCAGTTTCGTTTAAGCAAAATAGTATTAGCGCAGAGAAGATGGATCCAGAATCTGGTATGTATCTCCTTCCCTATCACAGGACAATTTATGCCCCTTTCAGATGAAGCTATAATCCATTAGAAAGAATGTGCTTAGAAAGACATCATTTGAAAATTGTTTTAATGAAAGTCTGTTTTCCAGCACTACAAAATGCAGCATTTCTTTCATTCACAGTAAAAACAGCAAATAAATGGTATATATATGACCTCCTCAGTATCACTATTTTGAATTGGCTGTTCTTAAGCAGGAAGACTTATTTTAGAGCTCATCTTGCTCAGAAAGCAAGCTTACTTTGAAAACATACAGAGTAGCTGGCACTGATTTAGAAAATCATACCAAAAATGCAAGGAGCATTTTTAATCTGATTATAGCAGCCTGTGTGCTAGATTAGATTTATCTTTAACAATGATTTATGTATAAATATGTTATTTGTATTACTGCAATCTAGAATTTATAGGATCCTAGAACAAAGATGGGTGATACCCCAAAAATTATATAATCCACGTAAAAGGCAACAGAAAACAGATAGCTATAAATACATAGACAGAAATACACAGAAGTTATGAGAATATACAGTAAGCATGATGGAAAGAAACATTAACAAAACAGCATTAGCAGCATAGGAAAGGTGATTTGTGCGGAGGGGTATGATGCAGAGGAACAAAACGCTTTGTAGCTGTTTATAGGTAGTTTCTCCTACATACAAAGGACAGCATAGGAGATAGATAGTCCCAAAATGCTGTTTGACTGTACACAGTGAACCTACAATCAATGGGTCAGTGACAGTAGAGATCATCAGCCAGAGGCAGGAGTCAAAAATTTAGTAGAAAAAAAGAAAAGACAGGCCATAAAGGTTCTTGAAGAGAGAGATGGCAAGTGTGCTTCAGAGTGAGCAACCATGCGGGAAACTGAAAGAGAGGGCATAGAGGATGGTTCAAGACACAGACTAAAACAATAACTTTTACGGGAGCAGAATTCAACATTGGCATGGTTGAAGCAAGGTCATATCTCCCAGCCAGCAAAAGCATCCTACTGTAATTAATGCACGAGAGTCCGGAAGACAGTTTCAGTCATGTACTTGAAGGCCATGGAGGAAATAATTGGAAAGATGTTGCCATATCGCAGTTGGAAGAGCTTAGAGAGACATTCAAGTCAAAGCTAATGCCCAACACCTGAGTGATAGGCAGTGTGATGATGTAGTCCTGAGATGTCAAAACAGAAGATGGAGAAGAAGAGCTCTGGGACAAAAATTAAAAGCTCTCTTTTGACTACACAGAACCTGCAGTTAGACATCCGTAAAGAGTGTAAAAAAGATAGGTGGATCTGATAGCTTTGACATTCTGGTTAGGCCTAAGATAGGTTGACAATCCTGCACAGAGATCATTGCTGCTGCCAGATGCCCAGAAACAAAATGCACAAGAGAGAAAACTGAAATTGAGAGCAGGGGATTTGTTAAAAAAGAAGCAGCAGAAGATGGCAGAACCATACAATTGAAGTTAGATATGCTTTAGATCTTTGTCCTGAAATTCAATTCATTTAACACGGAAGCATGTTTAAAAGTTCTTCCTTGGATAGAGGCCAGAAGTTTGGGTATATTTCAGGATGAAGTCACTAGTTAAAATACTAAGGTTCAAAAGAAGTATCAAATAAAAGAGTAATAAAGTGACAAAGAAATATCTCCTCGGAAAAAAATTCAAATTAAATTGTTATAGCCTATACACATACAGCATACAGTAAAGTTCTTAGCCACTGCAGGCTGCAAAGCACATTTTCTTGCTATCTGAATCTTGAACTATGATCAGGAGCTGACAGAGCAGAAGTTGACATTTTAAGCCACTAACACAATGCAATTTTCCTCTCCTCATGCCTTTTCTTTTCTGGTTGTTGATTTTGTTTATATTCTAAAATGAAATCGTTGCCTTCCTTAAATTGGCATTTCGTTTGAAGTTTTCCTTTCGAAATAAATCTTGGCTGACTGAGAATTATACTGCAGATTGCTGTGCATTTTTGTTAACCCCCAGACCTGTTATTTTCATACTACTTTGGCTGTTTCTGAATGTTTTAAGTGTCAAACCACATAAATTTCAAATGTCCCTTTAAGGTATTTAGACACTTTTCTCATTATTGATGATGAGTTAAAATCATTTTTGGAGGGCACACTATATGAGTTTATCTAGCTCATTTACCCTGGATATGAGTTTGTTACACTCCCAATTTTATAGGCAATAATGCAGCTGTGCCAGGCATTTGCCAATTGTTACTATGGGTTTTTTTGGTTTTTTTGTTTTTGTTTTTGTTTTTTTTAACTTGTGTGCTAAAGGCTATGAGGATTTAACACTGCAACTACTCGGTGAAATGATACCTTTTCTCAAAATATGTAGAGCACTATATCTAGGGAAGATCAGAGTTTCCAGAATATTATAGAAAGCTTACATTATCAAGCCAGTTCTGTTGCTTCTCTTGACTACTTGTCCTTCTATCTAGATTTGGGGATTGTCTTGCACTTTTTTCCAATACAAAATGACAATTACCTGAGCTATTCTTTTCCTCAAAAAAAATTTCCTTAGGAAAAAAAGAACCCCGTTATAAAGGTGAAATTTTTGGTCAAAATGAGGAGGGAATGAAGAGTAATCTTGCTGACAGCAGGAACCTGAAAGAGGATTACCCACAGCTCAGATGAGTGCCCTAATCTCCAAGCTATAAAGGCAGCTCTTCTCACATTCCCTGGCTGGAGTGCTCTCAATTTGCATAACCAGTTCAGTAACTAACAGGACAACGGGAAAAAATTAGGCAGTGCAGAAACACTCACCAGGGTCTAAGCACTGGAGTTCATTTCCTTCCTTTTTTCATGACCACATTTTAAGGCTTTTATTTCATTCTAGAAAGAATGAAAATAGGGTTAAAACGCTCATGTATTTCACAAAACATTTTAATTTTTGACTACTTGTGACTACCATCATTCTTCAAGCTTTTTAACTCCACCTAAGGACGTAAATGAAGAACTATGGACCATATTCAGGAACATATTTAAATACTTAAACCCAAGTTCGACTTGTGTCACGCTGAAGCCAAAAGAACATAGACTGTACACAAAGGCTTTTCTAAATTATCACACAAGGGATGTTAAATCTGGAATGTTTCTGGAACAAAAGAGAACAAAAAAGAGAACAAAAGAGAATAAACAGTATCCCGGTACTCCCATTTAGCCTTATCGAAGTCAAGGAAATTAGAGTTACCAAATAACAGAGCCTGAGATTTCTGTGACTTACACAGGTCGCAGCAGTAGGGCATAAAATCTTAAATGGCTTTTTCCGAATTGGTACAGAGAAGCTTTCATTCCATACTTGACAGTCACAATATGGCTATAATAACATTTAAATAATGCATGTAAGAACCAAATCCCAAGCATTTAGGAGTGTATGTTCACTTTAAAGTCAATGAAGAGAGAGCATCTCCAGACAGTCCTTTGAACCTAAGACATGAAGTCCACTGTGAAGGTGCCTCTCCCTCTCCAGTGACTGCAGAGGGGGCTGAGGCTCCTTAGTTAGACTGAAATCTTTAATTCAGGTACTTCTACGAGGCGCCTACATTCAGGTAGGATAAGCCTTAAAACTTAAAAAAAAAAAAATCTTTTAATTGTTAAAACAAATTAAAACCAGAAGTATGTTTTCCCCCAAAGATCATTCATAAAATTAACTGAGAGACCACAGTGTTTTAGTTAAGACTTGATTCTGTTCCTGAAGACCTAAATGGAAAAATCTTCCACTGACTCCAGTAGATACAAGATCATGCCTCTAATGAGCCATACCTAGATTAACAAAGCATGCAAAGGCAATTAATAGTAACTTATATCACTAGAAACTACAGTTTTGAGATAAACAAAAAGAAAAAGAGTATTGTTTCCATAAAGATTGTATGCTTGTACTCGCTCTGGCAAATCCAGTTCTGTACAACTTTCCCTACAACCTGCATGAAGGTTATAGTTAAGTCAACAGACTTCACATCCAGTGAAATTGCTTGTGTTAAAACCCTACAATCCAGACTGAACTAATTGATTATCTTTACCAAGGCAAAAGCAAGCAGCTGCAAAGCTGTAAAGCCAAAGAAAAGACGGGTCAGCATGAGTCACTGGTATTTGCATAATCAATTTTTCCAGTACTAGCAAGTTTCTCTGAATTTTTAGACAATAACAGTAGGCTACCAAGCTGTCTTTCACATCTACATGACTCAAAGTTTCACCAAGGTGTTGTTTTCTCTTTTTTTCCCCCTCCTATCTGAAATGAGGCTAAGGAAACAAAAACTAAAGAGAAAACTCACCATCTGAAATTTTGGGGTTGTAAGCAGAAATCACTGATAAAGGCTGATTAAGCCAAATATTGTAATTTCTATTTCTCAGCAAGATTAGAGATGCTTTCCCACTGACACATAAGTAAGCAGACATTTTTTTACTCCCAATAAAGACTGGAATACAGCTGTACTTCTATAATCGTAATTGGTTACTTTATTTTATACTTACTGTCCAGTGGTTCACTAACCAAAAGAGCAGTAATAAAAAACCCCACATGTTTCAAATGCAGGAAATCATAATTTGGTTTACATGTATTGACTAGCTTAATTTTCACTCATTTAGAAACTTTCCCTTTCGTAGACACCCAGAGGAATTTCAATAACTAAATTATCAGGAATTATTGGGAGTAGAAGATGGAGAAGCACTTGGCGTACAATTTTTGTGACCAGACACTATCACTAAACCAAAAGAGAACTCTGTTTTCCAAGCTGCATATTTTAAAACTGAAGATTTGGATTCCATAGCAAAAAGTAATTTCTGGATATGTCATTGAAGAGAACTGTCTTACTGTTTTGTTTTGTTTTTTTCTTTTGGATTGATTTATTTTTCTGAAAGCAGGGCCTCTGCAAAGGCGTGTGAGAGATCAAGGCCATCACCCTGTTCCCTGGAACACGTCCTGGGCAATATACATACTTCAGGCCTAAAACTTCTACACCAGTCCAACTTAGTCATCAAGCCTCCCACCCCCATCAATGGAAAGAAAGAGGCATGTCTGAGAGGTACTTCTCAAGAGTACTCTATACAACCATTGTAAGGTGTTGGGAATTATCTGCTGGAGATGGTTGAAGCACAGTATTTACTGTAGAAGGTGTACAGACATCTCAGACAAAATATTTTGCTTTTAGATAGCTAAAGTTAGGTATGATGAATCCCACCATAAACTCTTAAACTGCTAAGTTTATATGAGAAAACACAGCATTATGGGGAGAAATATGCTGAAGATAGTGAGTCAGATACTACAATATATAAGTGCACAGGCTATAACCATCCCAAAGCATTGGAAGCTGGTAAGGATTCCAGCCCAAGTGTAGAGCTGGCTTCTGGTTTAGGAACCTGCAGTAGCTTCCACTTAAGGCCATTTCTTGAATTCACACTTCATCATAGTTCGCATGAGTCCTTGGGATTTGCACAGGTAGCAGCATGTAGGGCAGCAGCTATACTGTAATGTCTGCCTTAAAGCCCTGTTTACTGTTAAAATTTGAGGCCATAATAATAATGTTGTATGCCAGACTCCTAAAGCAAGTACACGTTCAAAACTTCATAAATATAATAATGCAGTCAAGTGACTCTATATCGAAAAAAGTACCCAGAAGATGTTTCTGCCTCCATTTTCTCTAGAAAGGTTTGTTTGTTTTTCAGTGTTCACAATTCATTAAACTGCATCTATATATTTCTTGGGGTTCAAAGGAAATGGATGAGCAAGCTTTAGGAAAACAATGTTCGTATCAGCTGTCACCATCAGAAAATAAAACTTGTATTAGCCTTTGGGACATAATTATCACATCAATCATTGTTTTAAATGCAGAAGACTCTATCAAGCACTGGAAACAAGTTCTGTGGCATTTCCCAATCATGAAACACTCTTTCAGAGACAGTAAATCACTTCTCAGCCTTTAAATGTTAACTCTCATCAGTACTGTGAGTTGAGCAGCAGGACTGACATACATAAACTTTCACAAATTTCCTTTTGGGAGGGAAAATAATTGTACTAGGAAAGAACAGGTCAGAAGAAAGGGAAACTGATTCAGGACTGATCAATTTTTTGTAACATTTCTTTCCCCCTGAAACAGAGGGGGAAAGTACAAACAGGTACTTGCTGCCATGTGGGTGTTTTGATAAGAAAAGGCTGTTATCTCAAAGATAGCATGTATGAAGTATAAAGCGGTTTCCAAGGAAACTGTTTTTCAAATAGCTCTCTTGCCAGAGATTCATTGTTTTTATTGGCATCAATCTCTCTCACACACACCCTCCTCCTTTAACAGGATGATAAAATCCAAATGTTTCCAGATTCTGAGTTTTGGGTTTGGCTATCACACCATCTTTAACGATTGACTGCTCACAACAACGTACAGAAAATTGAACATCTACTCCAAATCCTTTCTTAGTGAAGATAATTCAACTGTCCTGCTGCAAACAATTCAAATCTAAACATAAGAAACATTTCAACTACCCAAGGAAAACTCACCTCTAAACCGGGCACCAAGCCATTTAGAAATGCAAAAAAATCTGAAGTAGACATGCTCTAGCTAGATTTTCTCTCATTTCCAGTTGGCTTAAAAAAAAAAAAAAAAAAGGAAAAGAAGAAAGATTTATAACAGCAATAATGTTTCTGGTTACATAATGGCCAATTAGAGCACTAATGACGTGAGGCAAAACAATGGCTTTTTACTTTTTCAAATCAGGTATAATCTGACTTGCAAAGATCAGCAGTTTGAAAGCTACTTGGAATGATTACACGACTAAATGTACTTCATGGCCATCCACGGCGAAAAAGCTCAAGACCTGAGGTCTGAAAGTGAGAGGCACCTGTGTTCAGCTAAGAAATTACTTCTACACCAAGGTTCACATCAAATACATTCTTGAATGCTGGCCATTACAGCCACATGAATAAGCCTGACTTCCAACCCAGCAGAAGGCAATGACTCAAGCTTACATTCTGCAGGACCTGGGTGATGTCATTTCATTCCATATTTGAATAAGACCCTGTAACCTTGCAAGTAAAACACTTAAGCACATGCTTAACTTCGTGGGCTGACTTGTACACAGCTTTCCGTGGTGTAACGGTTGACTGAAACCAAGCAGATGGTTATGAGTTTTGTTGGATGGAAGCCTAGATGCTTAGAAGGATGCTGGCAAAGTGTTTTATGACTCTCCTTAAGTCATTTTTCCCTTCTCTTTTTTGCTTGGATGCTAATGTAGGAAATATTTTTTCTTTAACCAAGCGTTTCCCTCTTCTGCACCTTCAGACTCCATCAGCATCCTTTCATTTTCATCATCAGAAGTGCACTGCTTTGCAAAGGTACAGAGAAAAGTATATTAATTTTGTATCAGTAAAATTCTTAACATTATAAAATAATATAAAATTTAGCATAACCAAATTGGGAAAAAATTGATCATACAAAATGGATCAGATTGTCAGTACTAGCACAGTACTCATTAAAACTAGTTGTCTAACAGGACTGTCTTTGTGCCAGGGGTAGCATTAATGCAGAACAAAACCCACAGTCTCTGCACAATGGGTTTCCAGTCTGTGTATCAAACAAGAGACAGCAGATGGAAACAATCAGGTGGGTGAGGACAGGAAAATAAGAAAATATTAGTCAGCATGACAAACAGTGGTCTCAATGACTCTGCAATTAAATATTGCAAAGTATTCCTAGTTTTCCTTGCAAAGCAGAGTTTCAATAGGCATCTGAATGAACATATGGCTCCAATCTGCTGGCCCACACCTTTTATTTCTATGTGACACCCATATCACTAGATTTGCGCAGGAGAGTGATAGATTGTTTCTTGCTGCATGGTCATTATTCATAATTTGAACACAATTTTATTTGTGAATATAAATGACAAATTACTTCATCTATTCATTGATGGCAGAGTGCCATGCCATCAAGAGATGTCCACCGAAAAGTTGTGAGTTTGCTGCTTATGGAATAATGAGAGAACTCTAATTAGAGATGTTGTTGCACATTTTCTTATCACTGTAATCTTTTATTCTCAAATGGAAAGTCACATAAACTTGGGGAATAGATAAATAAAGATACTAGCCACAAGTGATGTATGTCTGTGGTGAGTTGGCCTCAGCTCACAGCCAAGGACCCACACAGCCACTCACCCACTCCCCACTCCACCCCAGCAGGATGGGAGGAGAAAATAGGAAGAACATGAGCAAGAAGATTTGTGGCTTGAGATAAGGATGAGAAGATAACTTAACAGTTGCTATTGCAGGCAAAACAGACTCAACTTTGGGGATTTTAACTTAATTTATTGACAATTAATATAAATATTTGGGTACTGATCTGGATACTGTTAAAAAGCAACAACGAAAAAGAAACATTTAGACACTTAGGAAAAACACCTTTCCTTCTCCTTTCCCAGACTCAGCTTTACTCCAGACTCCTCTCCACCCACCTTGCTGCTGCCACAGGTTATACTCAGCTGCCTCAGTGAGGCCATGGGTGATGCAGGGGGTCAGGGTCAAGAGATAGCAGTTTCTCTCTGCTGCTCCTTCTTCTTACTCAGTTTCCATGCACCAGCATGAATCCTCTATGGGCTGTAGTCCTTTTGGGGGAGTATCTGCTCCAGCGTGGGCTCATCTATGGGCTGGTGTTTGTTCTACCATGGAGAACATCCTCCTCCTCCTCCTCTCAACTTGGTATTCCCTCTGCTGTTTCTCACTTTTTTTTTTTTTTCTCTTCTTCCTCTGCCTGCATGGTGTTTTCTGCTCTTTCATAAATATGTTGTCACAGAGGGGCCACTAGCTTTACTGATGGGCTCAGCTGTGTCCTACAGTGGGTCCATTGCAGAGTCAGCTGGAACTGGCTGTGTCTGGCATGGGGCAGCCCCTGGCCTCTTCCCACAGAAGCCACCCCTGCAGTCCCCAGTTGCCAAAACCTTGCCATGTAAACCAAATACAACATAATTTCTAGGTTTCTTTGCCAAAGCTAACTAAAATCTCAGTCCCAGTGAAGCCAAAAGAGTTTCTCTGTGTGTGTGTGTGTGTGTGTGTGTGTGTTTATGTATGTATGCATAACTTTGGTCCCAAGAGTGCTTCCAAAATCCTAGCTTAGGGTACATGAAGGTCCATCTGTATCCTGACTTCCCATTGGGTAAGTCCCAGGCAGAAATAAAGTGCAATTGCACTCCACTCTCTGTGCAATTGAAATTCAGGTATGGGCCCCTCATGCTCTCCTAAGAAGCACCCAGTGTGGACAATGAGGGTCACGCTCCAGCCATGCATTTCATGCAAGCAAATTCCATGCAGCTTGGAGTTACAGACTTTGGAATAGGCCAAAAAAAAAGTATCTGGGAACTGTTGCCATCTGGTTACTGTTGTGCCTTTTCTTATGAGACTTATGGTCTCCTTAGTCTGGCAGCTCTTCACTACTCAAAGATCACAACTGGGAAGCCACCCTGCAAAAACAAAGCTCTGAGCGCAAATGGAAAAGAAAATAAACCTTGCAGATTCTCAATAGCATGACTGGAGGGCAGTCCCTTGGCTTGACCCCACTTTCAGGGGACTTTTCTACAAGAGAACCTCTGCAAAGCCACAGAAACTTTCCCATAGCTTCATGCAGGTGCTGAAGCCCATCAATACAGATCACAAGTCCACTTAGAGATCAGTGTAAGGATTTACTTTCTTTAACAGCCCATCTCAGTGGCATCTGAAGAGGGAAGCAGCATCATCCCATCCAGGGTCTGGTATGTAAGCTGCAGGAAACACTCTGCAAAGTTCCCACATTTGGGGCTTCAGGGGAACAGAATGAAAGTCAGGTTCAATGTCATTATGGATAAATAGAGGATATTATGAAATAAATCTGTTTTTTAATCAGTGTATTGTAATGAGTTGGAAGTATTTTTAAATTACCCCATAATTTATATGTTATTTGCTTAATGAGGTATTTCCTTATGGCTTGTTAATGACTATTGTCAGGAAGACATCTAAAATGCAGATTCATCTTGATCTTGTAGTATTTCTGTATATGCTTACCTTAATGAAAAGAGGCAGTCAGCCTCTTGCATCTCCAACCCCAAAATCAGCTATATATTTTGTAAAGTTCTTGTTGTTGTTGTTGTTGTTGTTGTTGTTTTTAAATTAACATTTGCAAAAAAAAAGTCAAGGAATTTTTTAACAATATTTTCTAAATTCTTGATAGCATTTTGAAAAAGAGCCTATAAAGACCAGATCTGTGTGCTTTTATCTTGTTGCTGTCAATCCCTACCAAAATACTTTTGCAAAATTTGGTATTCAGATAAGCCCTTCCTATGATCTGAGAACATCACTGGGACACCAGCACATATGAAACAAAAGAACTGGTTACAGAAATAGTTTTACTTTATCCTTTCTGGCTCCTTTTTGAGTTCCTCTAATAATATCCATGTTGATTTTGGGCAGCTGTTGTCATTGCTCAGGGATTTTTGTTCCTCACTTTTTTTTTAATCCACAACTTTTTTTTTTTTTAAGAAGTAGCTGTTTCTGCAGGTTCAACTGTCAGATCAGCAGGCTGAGCTGTAACACGGAACATGGCTTTGTGCTGTGCCAGGCAATATCAGTGGGGCTTTGAAATGAATTCTTTTTAATGGCAATATGACTTTACCTTTTCTTGGCCATACTCTTTTCCTGTTGATTTATTATCTTTGACAGGCTTTTTAGTGCGAGTCTGTCGCAGAGGTGCACGAAGTCAAATTAAGCAGGTGATGAAACCAAAAATAAGATTTATTCTCATCAAAAGTGTTTTGGTACTCTGACGAACATTTGTAAACCACAGGTTCATGATGCCAACTGGAATTAATACCATACAGCCAACTTAAGAATTCCTAAGCTTTAGAACGATGACCCATAATGCGCAATCACTCACCTAGTAAGGCGAGGGCTCTCAAACTTGAGGAGTTGCCCTGGGCAGCGTCCCGACCCAAGGGGAGAGTCCCCAACTGCAGACCCGCTGCTCCGAGGAGGACCAACTCCATTTGCCCTCTGGTGTAAATCCATTTATACCCCAGTCGAGTCTGACCTGTGGTCATATATGGCCATGCCAGTTCCCTGTTGGCTGAGGGCTCCATCGACCGGTGACTGTGTGTGTGACAACAGTCATGGTAAGGGTGTAAAGGTGTGAAAAGTGAGGGCGCGGAAGTAAAGGTGCAAAAAGAATCAGCAGCCGCTGTGTTTAAAGCCCCAGCCTTTATCGGGGCAGGTGCACCTGCCACAGTCACAGTTAGCCACATACAAATCTTAACTGGAAAGGCCTCCCTCAAGTTTGGGAAGAAAGCGTTGCCCTTGGCAGTTCACTTTGTGCTTCTCTGCTGAGAAGACTTCAAACTAGGCTGTGCGTAAGACGGCCAGTTGTGTGCTTGTGCAGTGTGTTTATCTTGGAGAACAGAAGCACTAAAGAGTAGTAAGCAGGAAAAAATACGTGGGGATAAACTGTTTCCCTTTTAAAGGATGTATGTATTTATTTTTTATTTGCTTCTTTTCCTTCTCCTTTAGTTTCTCATAATCACTGAAACAAAAGATTTGTCTGCCCTTAAGACAAATACTGTCAGCTGACAGAGAAACCCTGTGTGCTGTGATCAGCTGTGGTTCCGCACAAAACTCAAGTCTATGGAATCCTCAGCTCAGCCCCTGCTTTCTACCTTTTTTTTCTTTTAATTATGTAATGATCAGTCCTCTGGTCAGTTTTGTCACTTTTCACAAAGTCCATGCCTTTGAAAGACCTAAACATTAGCAAATCAGTGGTGGTCTCTCCTTTACTCCCGGTAAGTAGGCTTTACATCCAGATGAGAAATAGCGATCCCTCAGCTACTCTGCAGTAGCTTGCCTATATCATCCTTCTAGATAACAGAGGCACAAAGAAAACTAATGGTGCATAAACAGCAGACAAGGCACAACTGTTCTGTAAGCCCGTCAGGTCCCCCCAAAGAAGTGCTGCGTGCATCAGCTTCTACTCGCCCCTGGAAGCAGCGCAGCCCCCTCCATGCAGTACGACCTCGCGGGGTTCTGTGCTCCAGCCTCAGCAGCAGCCTCTCCAGCCACATGACAACAACCACAACCCTTCCTCAGGGCATGATCATCTCACTAACCGGACAGAGCACAGCTGATATAATCCTGGATATCTGTTCTGTGCATCCCCAAATTGCCCCAGAGAAAGAGCATGAAAACAAGCGAGCGTAGTCACACCACAGCCGACTTCTGATGGGAAGAGCAAGGGTCACATCCCAAATAACAGGGACACCCCTGTCCTAGGCTGCTGATGCCAAGCTAGTTAAACCAAAACATTATGCATTTCTCTTAAATGCTCCTTTTTTCACAAGGCTTTCTTTTTGCCAAAGCTGAACTCCCTGTATGCTGTGCAAAACTCACAGATCACTCTTCTTCCAAGAGTCAAAAGCACTCTCCCAAACTGTCGCAGCCACGCTTGGGGATTCAGGGTTTTATTGCAAGGTGTGTAACAGACAAAATTGAAACTGATGTATATTACTTCTGAGGGTGCTAGTCCTATTTCCAGTAATTACTGACAGTCACTACAGCAGTTACACCAAGTCTATGGAAATATGTCCAAATTTAAGTGTTGGTGAAATTAAATGTGATATTATTCACATTCACATTATTCCTCTGCATTTTAGGAAGAAAAAAAAAAAAACCAAGACAAAAAAAAACCCAAGGGAAAATAACATAAAAACCCTCTAGTGAATATTACCCAAGCGGCCTAAAGCCATAAACACTGACAATCACAGGAGGATGTGATTCAACCATTTATATTTTAGCAATGGGTGTGGTTTTGCTCTAATACATTGTATTGGGACTCAATGCAAATTATGTGTTTTCAGATGCATATATTTTGCAAGTCTTTAGAGTGACTGGCTTAAAATGTGGAACAGTTATCTCTGTATTTCATGCCTACAGTATATCAATTTATGTTTTGTGAAATTTGTTTCAATTACTTAATTTTATTTCTAACCTCACGAAAGAGCCAAAAAAATCTGAAAAAGTTTCTACCTGAATGCAATGGTACTCCAAATAAATAAAAAAGGAGGGTGTTTTATTGCATTATGGAGGAAAAAAAAGATTTGGGAGGGGTTGAGTTATGACTTCTCTGAAATGTCCATAAAAAATTCCTATGTTGCCCGCTGCTAAAATATACCCAGTCTCGAATAATGTGGATACAACAGACAGTGCAAGGACACAGGAGATAGCTACCATATATATAGGCATGCAGTAACAGTCAAAAGGGGCTCACAGAGCCGTTGCACCTGACAACTGGCTGACGGGGTATTTACAACATACAGAAAATTTGGGATGAGCAAGAGGACTCAAACTTTAGCAGGAAACTCTGTCCTTTTCTGAAGTTTGGAAATTAGCAAGTCACTTAGAAAAGAAGAGCGTTCATGGATACCGATGCATTTCTTATTTATAGTTAAAACCAAAGCACAAAGCACAAGACAGACCATGAAAAAGCTGCTCTTACAGTACAATCACCCAGATCTGAAACAGCTAGAGCAGAAAGCTGGCAAGAAAGTGCGTATATCTTCCTCTCCTCCTTCCCTCTCCCCCCATTACAGTGACAGCAAAGTGGAGATGGTTTAGTGAGGATACACACTGCTGCATTGCAGCCAAGGAACATAAACAGGAGAATGAAAGACCTTCTGTCTCCAGTGGGGCTAAGAAAAAGATAGCTAGGGAAGAATATAAGAACAGAGTAGCTATAGACTGATAATTTCCCAGAATCCTTTCCCAGCGTAGAACAATTTATGGCTCAGGACTTCTTCAGCTTCTTTGTGAGAGAGTAAGCAGAAGGTTGCTTTCTGCAGTGCTGTGCACAAGATGTGGTGGGTAATGTCCCCACCTCCAGACTGCTCCTCCTTCTGTGATAGCCCACCCTTTGGCTGTCTTCATGACCCAGCAGCCCCCCACATCCTTTCCTCCCTATTTACTCAGGTGGCCTTAAACCCACTTCCACACACACTTCAGAAAGTCCTGTGCCATATTTCGTTAGTGCCTCAGAACTTGATAGGATATACACAGTTGTTTAGTCTCAGAGCTTTTGTGGGGGAAGGTATAAAACAGACATAAGGTTACAGACTTTGCCATATAGCTATCCAAGTGTATCGACAGGAACTTGGAGCAGTAGACATATATACAGAGTGATCCACAAAAACGATGGACGATGTACAGAGCTTTCACACATAGTTATTTTAGGGGTTATTTCAGCCAAAAGATCTATAGTAAGTCAGCAAAGGTCAGCCAGAACTGGGGCTGTGATCCACAATACCATGGAAACACTGAAGGCAGCTCAGGCAGTGAGAAGAAATGCTAGAAATTATAAGAAAAGGAACAGAGAACAAAAGAGAAAATGTCGTGCCAGATCACACCCACACCTTCATACTTTGGCTCCTATGCCCGAAAAACAAACACACAAACAAAATGTGGTAGCACTGTAAAAGGCTCAAAGGAAGTCAACAATGAAATCCAAGGTACAGAATTACTTCCATCCAAAGGAGAGGTTGGACTCTTCAGCTGGCAAGGAGATGTCCCACAGAGAGATACAACTGAGGGTTTCAAAATCCAGAAAGTTTCCGAAAGGGTGGACAAAGATTGGACATTCACTGTCTCCTCCAGTACAAGAACTATGTGCCATAAGATGAAGCTACTCAGAGACAGCTAAAAGTGAAGGTAAAGACATTTTTTCATGCAACATATTACAACTGATTGGTGGAACTCCATGCCAAAGGATGTCATGAATGCAAAAAGGTTGGAGAAGCGCTTGGTCTGTTGAGTGCTACTAGATCAAACCCAACAGGCTCAGGTAATCCTGGAAGATTAAAATAGCTAGAAGCTGGAAACATATAAGGTAAAGAATGCTTTCCTGGTTCTTGTTCTTCCCCACACGTCCTTTAAAGACAGGCTACTAAGCTAAGCGAAGTCTTATTCCAAAGAAGGATGGCCATTTGCATTATTTTATGCTATGACAACTTTGTTCTCCTGCACCAGTTCATTGACAGGCAATGGGAAAGAGGAAAGCAAGAAAGATGGGCAGAAAAAACTCTTCCCCTCCCAGGCATTCTGCTATAGGAAATGGTAACAGGGGAATACTGTGAAGGAAGGTAAAATTCTGTCTTTGCTTGACCACTTGGCATATCTTAAGAAGGCCAAATTAGAGAGAAAGGAGTCTTTGGAAGTTGAATACCTAAGTGCACATCTGCATCCAGTTGCTCAGGGGTGCAGAATCTCTCTTCTTCAAACTCACTTTTGGAGGTGGCAATTTTGTCCCAGGGAAAATACAGTCCTTAGATTAGGAAGGAGGAGGCTTATTTCAATGAACACCACCACACTGTCAGATCTCAGCCCTAGCAGCCCAGACGTGCTGAAAGGACGCCAGCACACTGGGAGGCTGCCTCTTACTGCTGACAGGAGACAGCTGCAGGGCTCCCCCAGCTCAGCCTGGATGCCTTCCACCGTTACAGAACGGGAGCGAAGGTGTCATATGCTGTGGCCAATGCTGTTGACACCTTTCTCATGGACACAGTGCTAGCAAGAGCCCCATTAATGATTTCTTTGTTTGGATTCCCTTAATGAAAAGAAACATCAATATGCAATAGAAGCTCTTGTGAGCAACACTGCTAAAGCAGCAGCTTTCATAATTTAGGAACAATGCTCAAAGGGAACGTCGCTGAAATGTGTACCAGCTAGACAGCTATGCCATTATGTGATGGTGTCCTAAAATAAAATAAAAATGGGAGACAAAAGTCAATAGGTGTTCTGCCCGGTGATAAAAGTGTTCATAAAGTCAGAGAGAACAAAAAAATCCCAGTTAGAAATGGGAGGAAGGAGGGGATAAAAGCTGCACGGGCTTACAGCTGCATCACAGGGTAAGGAACTTTATAGCGGTGTTGGAGAGGGGAATACAGACCTCTCAGCATACCTCCCCCCATGCCTATGTAGTTACCACTAGTAAGTGACCTGCTGCCACCGTCTGAACGAGGGCTGCCAATCCTTTCTCAGGAGAAACTTTCAGCAGAAAGGATAGTTTAATAATCAGGAAAAAAATCCCACTAGGATGCCAAAAAATGTATGACTATACATATTACTTGTGGCATTGTTCCTCCGTCTGACATAAAGAGTGTCTTGAATAAGATTTTTCACTGACCTCATAGAAAACACTGGCATTATTTTAAAAGCTTGTTGTGTCTCACGGTGTCTCAGCAGGAAAGTGTCTGAAGCAGAACAAGACCCTGGGCCATCACATAGCAAGACGCGAGACCCTATCAGCAAATCTGAGCAGTGCAACCAATCAAGAGCAGAACAAAAGGAGAGAAATACCAGAGTGGCTTCCTAACCATATTTTTAACCAGCAAGTACAGCACTAATTATATCATTGTTATATATTTGTTATATAAATATTATATTTAATAAAGAAACATCCCCTGAAAAAATATTTTCCTTGTCTGCCCACTTGCAAGATATGAAATTATGTCCTAGCTATGGGACTTATTGCATAATAACATATTATCCTAACTACTTACCTCTTCACTTACTCAAACATTATTTGAAAAAGTTCAAATGATTGCCTGTTTTAAAACAATTTCAAAATGTAACCAGCAAACAGAAGAAAAATATATTTGGGTTTCTTCATGTTCCTGTGTAATGTATAAAAACAGATGAAACAAAGCTTGAAGTAATCTTTATTTTGGTATTTTTCTCTTGAAAAATTCAAGTCAGATATTGGCCACTGGGGTTTTTTTTGTTATCAGTGGCTACTTACATGATTTTTTTTAGTCTATGTCTTATTTTTTACATGCTTCAAAGATTAAGTACAGGAAAACTTTCTTATTCATAGTTAAAAAGATAGGATTGGTGAACATTTGACAAAGAAAGCTTTTCTACCAACTGTTCCAGTCAAACAGATGTTAATCACCTACATACATTTTATGTCTGGTTTTCAATCATTCCGACAGACTTAAAAAAAAGTAAGTGTGAATTTCAAATACATTTCTAATGCAGAAAATCAAAACAGGAAGAATTTGAAGTACAATTTTTAGCCATCTTCATTCACCATAAAGAAAATGGATAAAAAAGCCTTTATTCTTTTCTGCCTGTTCTTTGTCAGCATGAAAGAACACTGGTTTTCTCCAGTTCTGAAGCCTGCTAGGGACTGCAGGGCAGCTGCAGATCCTACCAAGGAGACAGACAAAAAAATAAAAGTCTAAGAAAACTAAGACATCTTGATGGTTTCTCTGTCTCAGTGTTCCCCAAAATAGTCCAGTAGCTGAAACATTTCTTCAGTAGAGACCACCTTTCACTAGTCACTCTTTCCGAGAGTTTCAGACTCTCCTATCCTTTTGACATCCTCCATCCCCAACCCTGCAGTCTTAGGGCTGTTTAAGTGTGCACTATATTGCTTTTTATTCCCCTGGTAATGTGCCCTTTTCAAAGAGTCTGCCAAAGATACTGAGTTTAGTATAGAGCACCTCTGAAACGGATGGAATTTCCCTGCAGAGTCAAAGTAACTAACCAATACCCAAAAAAAATTAAAAAAAAAAACCCACAGCTCTTATGTGTTTAAAAGTGTTCACTGATGAATGCACACCCTGGTATATATTACTTGTACCTGCTGCATGAGTCAGTCAGAGATAGCTACATTTACTGTCTGTCATAAAACATTTAGAAAATTGCAAAGCTGGATCATAACATTTTCCCCCTCCAGAAAAGATTGCATGTTGTTCTGCTTCATCTGGAAACTCTGATTATCTGAAGATTTATTTTGAAAAGTTGAAATAGTTTTAAGCCAGGTCAAATTTTTAAAATTATTCAACTATTAATTTTAAATGTTGGCAAAGTTCCAGAGATAACTCAAAATTACAAAACAGATGGCTTCAACGTGGAAATAGCTACATAGAGGGGAAAAACACCACATAAAATATGCATCTTTATTTGTATTTTCCAATCTTCTCTGATGCCTAATCCTTTACAGTCTCATTTGTCTGCTGCCTTCACCCCCAATATAAGTCTAAAATGAGTACTATGAAATACTGAAATCTTAGTTGCAGTTGCTGAAAATGGCTGAGCTAAGGTGAAAATAGCTTTTCCCTTTCATTACTGTGGAGAATTAAGCTACCATCATGTCTTTTTAAAAAGAATAGGTATTGGCAGCAATTTGCACTCTTACACATACTTATGTGTACACACATTTGTTGATATACATTTCAGAAAGCTCTGTTTTCTTTGAAAACTACTGGAATTTGGGTGAGGAGAAAGAGATTGGGGCTGCAGAGCAGTGACATGATTAACATAGATGGAAAATATTCTTCTGTCTGTCTGTTTAAAACGTTCTTGATTTCTTCAACCCTTTTTTAACTAGAAGCATACTAGAGAATGAAGGAGATTTTTTTTCTATGAAGACCTTGATCTCTCAGTTAGGAGAGAGGAACACAAACAGCTCTGATGACAACTCCCAAAGGTCATTCAGAAGCTCTAGAGAAACCTCACAAGCCCAAGCTTGTCCTTTCTGATATTCCTAAGGTAAAATATCACCAGGGCGGTCTTCATACATTATAAAGTGGAGGAAGCAGTGAAATGCAGACTGAATACAGACTCATAATGTAGATGACTACTGGACTTTGAGGATTATCCCAGTTTTCCATGTTTAAAATGTGATTATCTGTGTGCTTACATTTATACCAATTAAATAACTATTTGCCTCTTTGCATTTTCAATTTTCTGTCCCCAGAGACTCTACACAAAGAAACTTAAGTTTGATAGTAAGAATGACAGTTTCCAGTTACTTCTTAGACATGTTCAAGGAAGCAAACCATCACTTAAGGCTTAATGAATACAGAGCGAGATTGCCAGGGAGACTGCAGAATGTTGTCCACTAGATGTTTAAGCCAAGACAGACAAACCTCTGCTGGGAACACATTAGGTATCTTGGATCAGCCCTGAAGGAAAGGGAGGGACTTCCAGCCCCTAAAATGAAACTCTGCTCATGATGTAAGGTCATCTGCAGAAGACAGATGTATGCCAAGGGTACGGCTCAAGGCTACAGTAACCCCATACAGCAGGAAACGTTTCCAGGAAAAAGCTGACACTTTGATGGCTGCATATCTGGTCTCCAAAATCCCAGCAGTGCACTGCTTCCGTAAACACCACTTTTGTCAAGTGCAGCATGATCTGCAAGAAGGCACAGCTATCTATGAAAAATAAGTCTCTTTTATTTTACTTGTTCAGCACAGAGTGTGTGTGTAAGCCATCTATTGTGTGTTTTAGTAGGTCACTTTTCTTAGCAGGCCTGCTTTTACTCCAGTAAATTGATAGTTAACTCAAGGCTACAGACACACGAACAAGGCAGGAACCTGGAACAAATCTCCCATGGCATCTCCCGTGGCACCTCAGCAGCAATGAACAGTCTGTGCCTTGAAAGACAGACATCTAAAAGCATTATTTACTCCCAGGTGATAAATAGGAGTGCATCCAACTCACTTGCAGTGCTGAGCCCACAGGATGGCTTACCACAGAGACTCGGTTACATGTCCATGTAAACTAAATCCTAGTCCAAACATACTATCTTCACCTGGGGTTTTCTGGCTGATCCCAAGGGGTAAAAGTGTTAATAGATATATGGATGGACATATATAGCTTTAGATGCATTGATCTGGCTTTTTTTTTTTTTCCAGTGGTATGGACATTGCCACCTCCAGAGACTGAACCCTCCCGGGAACCACAAATAGCCCTTGAGTACTACCAAAAGAAAGTTCTGTGCTATCAGAACTTGCCCACACTGGCAAGCTTGATTGCTTCAGCTATTTCAGTACAGAAATGAGAAGAACTGTCTTCCACACCCTTAATATGGAAACAGATATAACAACACAGATATAGCAAAACAGCTTATCTCACTTTGCAAGAAAAATTATATTTGTAGATATCCCATATCTATTTGTATAAGCACATGGGATTTATACTTATTTTCCTAAGTTAAAAGTGTAAGCAAAATAAATTAGGTTTAATTAGGATTATTTAGTAGAGCTTCGTAGTTAAGGCCCAAATGAACATAAATTGGTACATTCAGTGATTTACTGAGGAGGGGGAGGGGATACCTAGGAGTATCATTGCCTCAGCATCACCTTGTGTACTGCACAGAGCCACACGTTCAGCAACGCTTCCTCCCTTGCTCTCCCTTACCTCTGATGAGTTACTGAGGACCTTGCTATAAGTTAGGTAGCAAACGATGTATATTAGGATTACACCAATAAACTCTGCCCTCCACAGACCTCCTGTGACCACTCCGCATATATACAGAGAAAGGGGAAAGGGTAACAGAGAGATTTTCTGTATGATTTTCATCCCCAGCTCATCCTACAGGTGTTTCTATACTGTGACAAATAACATTTGAAATAAGCCAGTTCTCCCCTGGTAAAAGACCCTAACTAATTGTCACCCTTTACCCCTGCTTCACCTCTCTTCAGAGGTCCGACGCTGGGGGAGACTGATGTGATTCCAATGCTTCAGGCATCAGTAAAGAGCTCTCTCGCAGGCAAAGTGAGGTCACAGATAAGGTTAGGTGCACATAAGGCTACCGAGATTAGGGCAGCTCCCGGCATCAGTCCGATGCCAGAATGTAATAAAGACAGCACCCCCTAGGTTGTCCTTTTTTGTTTTGCCCAAATGACCAGGGACAGCCTTACAGTTCAATTGACTGTAAAGGGCCCAAGTCAACACAAGTCTAAAGCAAAGCCTGAACTCAACTCTGCCACTGCACCCCCAAACCATACAGAACAGTATTAACCTTCATTCTTAACAAACCAGAATATATTTTGTTCCACCATGCTATGGTCTTCTGATAGATGATTTTACCGTCACGATGCTAAAGCAATCCTGTACTCCTGTGATACAGGACTCTAGCCGTTAGTGCTTGCATCCTCTCCGATGTCATCACACTAATAATACCTCTTCCTCCTCTTGGTTTTTTCCTTTGGGACACAGGGAAGTCTGAAGGGGTCTTTTCTCCACCTCCTGCAGGGAAGAATTCTCCCTTGCTTCAGAATTCATTATGAAAACCCCTCACTAATTTCCTAGCCTAAAATCTCCACACATCTTTTTTCTACAATTTTTTCTGTCCTTTGCAGAGTTCTGTAATTTTATCTTCTCTGGAGATCTTTTTACAAACTCTCCTTGGTCCAGGCGAGTATAAAATCCCATGCTCAGATTCTTCTTCCAGAAGGTGGGGAGGAAAGAGGTTTAGTTGCCATTTATATCCCCTGATACAAGGAATAACATTTATAGAAACAGTCAGAAATTTTGGAAGCCTCTCCAGAGGCTGCATTTTTCCTTTTTCTTGGGAGAATCAGTTTAAGGCTATTCTTGATCTGTGGGTTCTGTAGGTCCAGTACATGGCTCTTTACTATTTAAAACAGAGAACTGTTAGCAAGAAACTGTGGGCAGGATTTCTGTCTCTCTCTCCCCTCAGCACATGAAATGGTTAATGAAAAATGTCCCTCATAAAACTATCAACATTTCCAAAGTTTCCAAAATTCAGCTGTCCTAATCCTGGTATAAATTAGAGCATTATAAGTGCAGTTATAAGAAGGTATCATGGTCCCTAAGGAAAACACCTTTGACAGAGTGTTGGGAGAAATTATTTCCTATCACCCTCATTTTTGTCACTGTCTGCAAAGGAGAAAATTAAAAAGAATAATCTGTCTCTAAACATTATTTCCAGGTTCGATGCACACAACCTGAGTCAGGATTCAGAGGAAATGTTCTCCTCCTTAATGAAGTGACTCCAGCAGTTGCATATTTAATACTTTCCATTCTGAGAGTTAGTAGGCATTGGATTTTTTCTCCCTTCTCTTTACTTTCTGTGTGATTAATTGCGAAACCTCTTCCCTGGATGGCATCAATTCACCATAATCTCTGCTGCCTATTAGACAATTTCATTCCAGCATCTCATTTTTTATGTTTGAAGCATGAATGTAATCAGTCCGGCCCAGCTGCTGGATACTTGTGAGAAACAACTGTCAAAGGTACCAGACATTTTTCTTCCCATTTGATGAGTTACCAGTGATGGCAGTTCATAAAGACTTCTATCTTGTTCTATTGCTAAGTACCTGTCAAATGCACAGTGTATCTAAAGACATAGCAGAGCGGCTTTGTAGTCGTTAGGGTTTTGTTGTTCCTTTTTTGTAACACACTGATCTTATCAAATCTTTGCTAGTATTGCCATACTTGACTAAACCTTTGTCAGCCTGGCTTCTACAAAGTATCTCCTGGGAACGGTTCTGGTTTTTATTCATTCCAGGACTGAGATAATTAAGCAATCTATCAACTGTGAGGCTCACTGGGTTGTGATGCTTCCTTGTTGTCTTGACCTTGATGTTTTGGATGCTCTAAGCTATGATGGATATATCAACCATAACCATTCCCTCAAGGTTGTGGGCAGTTTTGTGCACCCAAGACAAGAACAACAGAAACATTTATACTCTTCAAATTACCCAGTCTTCTGCCATCTATCTGCAATTTCTCCACAGAGTCCCTGGCCTATACTGTTATTTGACCTGCTGTGTTAAGTACAAATGCAATAAGAGAAGAAATGTCTGTCTCAAAGTTGGTTTCTCTACCTCCTTCTGTTGATTTTACCCAGTTCCTGAAGAGGTCAGATTATCAGGATCGCAGACTTTCAGAAGAAATGCAAGATCTCCAGTTGCTTGGTGATGGCTGCTTGTTGTGGAGCCATCTCACTCCTATGACTTTCTATTATAATAAAGCCCTTTTAACTCCTCAGTGTGTGCTGATCATGAAAGACAGTGAAATACATTTCAGCATGGAAGTAGACTTCAGAAGGGGCTCAGGGCTGAGAGTGAAGGAGCCAGGAGCACTTCTGCAGCAGTGCAACTCCTGCGGCAATAGCCATCTCAGCGCAGCTGGTAAGCCAGGTTTTCATGGGAAGAGACTTCCCTTCCTTTCACAATGGAAGAAGAGAGATTGCTACAGCACGAAGACTGCTGTCATGCTTTAGCATTAATGGTTTGTGGGAGATTGGTGTGTAGACGCTTTTCTCTGTCCTAATGATAGTGAATGGGCAGGCTGTAATATCTAATGAAGCTCTGCATAAGGAAAAACATCACAGGACATTCTGAAACTAAAATGACCACATTGACAGTCAGCCCTGGGGGATAGCTGAATGATGAGAAACAGCTGTTAGAAATGCTGCAGACCAATAGATCCCATGGAAGTTAACATCAAATGCAAGTGCCCAGTCATGGGGCTAGATGTGGGGAATCAGAGCCCAAGAGCATGGTTCTCAAGTTTGGATTTCGTACCAGACCAACAGCACAAGTTCAGTTTAAACCAGAATATTTTCTCCTTCAAAATGGGAGAAGAGTCTACTAGTAAAGGTAGTTGGATTCATCTCTGCTTCTCTCCATGTCAGCACAATCTCAGCAGCAGCACTAGGAGGACATGTGTTAGAGCTGGTGGGAACCAGATATATAAAAATGTACCAAAATAAGAAAGTGAGGTGAAAGATGTTTTAAGCACACTTAACAAGCTATCAAGACATTCCATTGTCTCTTCTCTCTGAATTTAAACCTCCCCCTTATTTAAACTCATCAGTTTGAACATGCCGTTTATTGAGTTTGCTCAAGACAGTCTGGTTTTCCCCATGCCCTCGCACTTCTGGGAAAATCTCAATGGCTTTGTGAATTACTGCAGTCATGTAAGATATATTGTATATTTTATGATTTGCTTAGTACACTCTGAGCATACTTAATATAGGTAATAAAAGTATACACTGTCTTTTTTGTGTAGGCTATCAAATAATTCACAAATAAATAAATCATATAAAAGCAAATACAATTTTTCAAACTGTCATTAAATGCTCTATATTTAAAACAAATGCTGGGAAAAAATATTAAAAGCTTAGCTCTAGAAATTGAAGAGGCACCATGAAAATGAAAATCTCATTTCTCCCTGAAAATCTAGTGCCTGTTATAGTTACAAGCAACTCCTAAAATTACTATAGGTGAAAGAAGAATGTCCTCTATTTCCTGCAGTTTGTTACATTGTGCATTTGACAGTACTTTGTGTGTAGTCGTTTATTAAATCAGTTTCTCCTCTGCTGAGAAGACTCTTATCAATACCAAGAAGAGAACAAAACAAAACAAAAAATGTTTATGTTTTTAAAAAGGAAGTTTGTAAATCATTTCCAAGACATACTAGCTACTGTTAATCTACGGAAATCAATGGATCTATATTGATTATTCTCTCAGAGTCTGGCCTACCTGTTAATAAATGGTGTTTATTAAAATCTTTTTACATCAGAAGCTATATTTTCAGTACACTAACATCCCTTTAATGTTTCTTTGTTGTTCGGCAAGCTGAGAGGTACGTGTGAAATACAGCCAGGAGAAGACGCAGAAGAGACGTACTGGCACAGTTTCTGTATTTCCATTTAGTCATCGCCTCTGGGCTGTTAAAGGTCCATCTCTGGAGAATCCCTGCCCACCTGTGGCACCACGGTGGGCAACCAGCCTCCCCAGAGCAGCATGGACAGTGCAGGATGGAGGCAGTTGCCTCTGCAGGAGCACTGCTTTGTGCCTCCTGCCCTCTTGAAGACTTTGGGGTATCACTCACGGTCTGTAGCTGACATTCGAGATGGGATGTCCCATAGGGCCTGTGTCTTATCCACCAGCCCCATAGGGATGTCTTAGACACTGCAGAAACACACCCTAAACTGAGGTGCCTCAATCTGGAGCCAGGTCTCAACAGTTGCCCCATGCTCAAAGCGGGAAACCCTGTAAAGGAGCCCATGACAGCAGCTGGTGGGAGGCACATCAACTACACTAGGACACCACACTCTTCCTGTCTTCCACAGAAAGCAAAATGAATCTATATTTCCTCCCCTGCTTCGTCTCCTTCTTCCTTTTAATGTGTCCCATAGCTTTTGTCAAAGTTTTGCACCTTCCACGTTTTCATGTGTCAATGCTTCCCACAGCTAGGTTGTCATATGAAAGATGTTTTATCATCCCTAAGGGCTCATCTTATATGGGGCTCCCTGTAAAGTTCAGCCATGTCCATGATATTGCCGAAGATAATCACTGCTCTACTTCTGATTTGAAAAAACCCCACACCACTCAATAGTGAGCAAATAAACCTTATCAAGAGGATGCTATTTCAACGTGACACTGTATATGCAGGAACATATTTCCCAGCCCACTATTGAAATTCTATAATCTGAATAGGAGAGGTACAAATGAGTTGGAAGGAAAAACAAATCTTTTCAATTGCACTTTATTTTTCACTTCAAAATTATAATGATTGACTGTGATCCATAACAGACGGATCATTACCCCAAACTGTAATAAATCTTCAGGTCTCAAGTCAAACTACTTACAGAGTAAAAGCTCAAGTAAAGCATCTATTTCACACACACTTCAGATTATTCAGGATATACTTGGATCACAGCATAATACAATTAACACATATTTTTATGCAAAGGTGCGACTACGGTCCAAGGCCATTAGGTGCAAAAGTCCAGTGTAATTTTTTCTCTGCCTTCCAAGTGAGTGCAAAGACTTGGACTTGCTCGCTGAGCATTAACTGACAGGTCTGAAGCCAAGTCTGCTCAGCAAATCTGTCTTCACCTCCAAAGTCCCTCAGTCTAATTCCATGTTCACATGAGATGGATCTAGCTAAGCCCTGGTTTTATGTGTTTTATGCTTCCTACTAGAATACTAAACTTCCTGAATGAGATTTCAATAGTATCTGTTTGCAATTTATTTGAAAGATTTCTACCAGATACAACACAACACCTCTGGGAGGCCAGGTCCAGGAGCATTACCTATGCAGGTTACGTTTGTATGCAAGTTCTGCCCAGCACATGGCACACAATTACTTGTGTGTAAGCAGACTCCTGTAAAGAGAGGCAATCCCTTACTTTCCCAGGAGGTGTTTATGTCTTTTGCATTAATGACTGTTACAACACAATTTATGAACTAATAAAGGTACAGGAGATCATGTTACCTATGACATACCGAAAATTCATGAAAACAAGACTGAGTGGACCCCAGTACTTAGGAGGAAGCAGAGATCACCGCCATGAACATCAAATGCCTCCTGAGGTATTCACCAGAACCCTGATGACCTGTTGTTAACACACACCCACACACACCCTCCCCATCCTGCTTGAGGAAGGCACAAGCTATCAATCTTGGGAGCCAGGGACCCTGGCGAAGTAAGTCTGACACCAGAGAAAAGGGACAGATATTAGTAGGAGGCTTTTTCTAACAAAGATTCTGAGTATATGAGGCTTACTTGGACCATAAGCATCCATATGCTTAGGGAGGTGCTTAGGGACATGGTATAGTGGTGGTCTTGGTAGTGTTAGGTTTATGGTTGGACTCGATGATCTTAAAGGTCTTTTCCAACCTATACGATTCTGTGATTCTGTGATATGACTGTGATTGGACTAAGAATATGTTTGCTGAATTTTATTATTCAGTTATGATCTTTATTATTCTAACAGTAATTTTTTTTCTCCGCAGGTACAGAGTATGTTCCCAGATCCAAAGCCAGATTCTCAATATAACAGCAGGAACAGAAACAAAGTTGAGAAGGACCACAGAGTACTGTATATTGACAGGGCTGCCGTCTGGACCCAAATGTAGTTGCTAAGGCTGACTGGCTGGATCCTCCCAGTAGCCAAAGCTCAACAGCATTTACTGTGCTGAGGAACTGCCCGCAGGCACAGCACTTCAAGGAAGAGGCATGCGGAAAGCCACGTAGTCAGGGATTATGCACAAAATCCATGAGCTCCCAGGAAGGCAGGGGCTGCCCAGGTTTCTCCAGCAGTGGGCCAGAAAGGAAGGGCAGGGCAGAGGTAGGGTAGGGAAAAGGCAGCGTTTTGGTCACAGCTTTTCTTTGCAGCACTCAGTACGGGAGGGTGAGACTGGAAAAGCCCTGAGAAAGGCTTTCCAGAGTATGAGCCTTTCCATCATCCCTGTGCAAAGCCACTCCATTCCCTGGAGAGGGCTGTAATGTGAATGCTTTGGCTGGTACTCTGCAAGAATTAATTCTTCCGCCTCCTTTTTCATCAGTATTTCCTTGAATAAAGTTTCAGTTACTGGTGTATAAATCAAACACACAGGGAATATTAGTCCCATCCTTATAAAGAACAATTTACTGTGATCTGTTTGTCTGAAACTTCGGTGCATGATGGTTTGTTGCCTGTTCCTGTGCAAATGATACAGTAAATCACCCGACCGAACAGCGATTTCTCAGCACTGCCTTTATATTTTACCTGTGCAGGAGCAGGGATTTTTCACTCGCAATATAGTTTTCAGCCCTGTGCGGAGAGTCTGCAGAATGAGCACCTGAGCCTGCATCTGCAGTGAGCTCTGTTGGACTCAGCTCTGCACTGGCTCTCCCGTGGCGAGGACAAACAACCCCCCCGTGTAAGGACCCAAGGGGCTTCACAAAATAAATGAGACCTATGTGGGCCTGAGTCCAGGAAATATTTGTTCGCTTTCAGCTTGTACAGTTAATACAACAAAGAAGGTGAAGGACTACAGTAGAGTAATTTGTTTTGGTGAGAGAAAGAGAGGGAGATCCGCTACTGGTTTATTCATTAATAAAAAGCCAAATAACTTTAAAATACCACTGATCTCAATTTTTTAAAGTTCTATGGCAGGGGTTGTTGCACTTTTCTTCCCACAATACTGGTAGCATAAACAGCGCTGTGAGAAAGATATCCATCTATAAATATGTATTTGACTGATCTGTTGGCTTAAAACAACATATATGTTACACTGTGCCAAATTACCCATAGTCTTCAGCAACCAAACTATATTACTCCACAGCACAACATAATGTTTCCATCCTTTCTTTTTATTTGAAACCTATATTCCTTCTGGAAAGTGTATTCTGTATTTCACTGTAGTCTTACCTTTACTCACCCCTGCATCGTATGATTCTGTAATGAAATACCAAATGTTTATTTTCCCTTTTAACATAGAACTCACTCCAGAGTATGTTTTAGGTTTCTTGTATAAAGTTATTTTAAGGTCTCATGAAAAGCCTATGCATGCAAAAGCAACATGATTAAGGCTTTGCATTGTGGGTGCTATAAACTTTTTAAGTGCCTACTAAAGGCTAAGGACAAAATATAACAGCGACGGAAGGAACTGTATAAGAAATGTTACCTGAAGTTACTTTAAGCGTCCATGTCACAGTTTCTGTTTGGTCCATCACACACCACCACACTAGAAATTACTGGAAACAAACTTTTTCAGTATGGCTGCTTCCTAGATAGAAGCTCATGGTTTAAATTATACTAACAAACACCTCGATACATGTATCCTCCCTTTGCCTCATTTCCAGTACAATATCACATTGGCCAGTGGGAAGGAGAAAAATAGCAGAAGAAAAGCATTTGGAAGAATAAGAAAGGACAAGACACCGCGGCAGAGGCACCATAGTGTCTTTAAATTTCCATCACTAGAACCTCTTATCTAGCAGCAAAGAAATAAAACATTTGACAGTAGGTGGGATGCAGCAGGCAGGACCAAAACCTGCGGTGAAAATGGAGAGACAGAACTCTGTGGCGTATTTCTAAAATGTTTGCTAAAGAGAAACAAAAACAGCCAACACCACCCAGAAGACAAACTAGCAATCAAGCCAACAAAAAAGAAAAAAGGAGATGGTAACCAGATGCTAATGTCATCCCAGTTGCTTCTAAATGTCTTCAGAGCTACTGTTGGAAAGCAAGATGGTCCCCGAGTCGCTGTTATCAGACTATAAATGAATGACAATAAATCAATAAGGTGTAGAAATTAGAACCTAGAAAGACCTGCTCATCATCTTTTCTGCAGATAAAGGATCATGTCTGATCCTCTTAGTAGATATTCACAGTCCCAGTCAGTATCCAAGTTTCACTGTTTCCTTACCAACATACCTCTTTAACAGCCAGCGTAGCTGAAAACTGCTGTAAGTAACTTTTTCAGTCAACTAAATCAGTGTCACATATCACTCTGTTTAGCAATCTTCCACTGCCAGCAGATATTTCATTTCTGTAATGTGTCAGTGCTCCAAAACCTAACAGTATTGTAAGGAGCAACATCTAAAAGAGCAAACCACTGGAATGCAAGATTCAGCACCGACCGTTTGGGAAACCTTAAGCAAAATAGCTGTGGATATTAAATTAACAGCTACCTTCTATTAACTCAGCCCTTCAACATTGCATCCCTTCTGGACATATGTGCAACCCTTCTCGACACTTTCAGCTCCAGAACTATTTCTTTAGGGTTGCTCATTACATGCCAGACTTAACATACAATTATTTTTTGACACAAGATCCTTCTCAGGAGCATTGGATTCAGATTCATTGTCATGGCTACGTAATCAAACACAGATTCAGACTTAGCATGAGGAGTCCATTCTCAGAGATAATCCCTGCCAATCACGATCAGCTATCACAGAGGGTCGTATTCAACTTGTAGTTGAGAAAAGGTCTGCATTTCATCATACCAAACCAAGAACAGCATAACACCTTGTCAGCAGAAGGCAGTGTCATCAGTGACAACAAACAAGCTGCTGATCACTGATCCTACCACCTGTCCTGCTGTTTTTGACCTTTTACACTGCCAGAAACTGTTCCTAGATTGATCCATGACAGCATGCTGCCAGTCTTCACAGACTCCAACACGTCAACCCATGCTACAGCTCTGGGTAAGTACAAGTGATAAAACACTGCAAATGCATCAGCTGTTGTTTGGCTTGGCAAGCCTTGCTGAGAAACCATGAAGGTATTTAGATAACAAATATCAAATTGAATTCAGTGAGACTTGGAGGTATGAATAATTACATGGAATTAGACCTCAGTGCTTTGCCCTGTTCAGGTTTATATATCTCATTAGGCTTTCTTTTAGCTCTTGACCTGCCTATCTACTCTCCATTTTAGTTCCCTCTAACAATTGCTGTCAGTCCTTCAGATTTATGTTTGTCCAACTTGCAGCCAGGCAAAGTCTCCACTTGCTCGCTGAAATATCTGGCTCCTTTCACGTTTTGTTAAAAATCCTTTCAGTTCTCTAATAATTTTTGGTTTTCACCCAAAAATAGGCCCCTGTTCATCAGGATCTATCTGGCAGTTTTGTGTTCCAGACTGAACACAACGTGCTGGCTGAGGTTATATCACAGTGATACAAAGAAGAAATATAACTACCCCGCTCTGAAACATGCCACCTCTGAACATGAAACTCCGAATCACTCTGGCCTTTTTTCCTGTCTTACTCTATTGTGAAATTACCTGCATGCCCTTTCCAGCACAATCACTTTCTTCCGCTTTATCTTGCCACTGAGCCAAACTGTTTCAGACCATTCTTCCTCTAATTTAATCTTGCATGTTTTTAAATTGTAATTAGTAACCTGAATTTTTTGATCTTTCAGATGTGGAAAGATTCTCAGAAGATGTATACTGTCATAAACCTATTGGCTTAAGTGGTGCTATGACAGTTCAAACTGGCTGAGAATCTCTTCTAAAATACAGCAGTGTATGCTCTTGATGTCAATCAGGAAAAAGACTGCCATGGGGATAAATCAGTTTTCATGTGCTTTGCTGAAAAAAGAACTTCACTCCAGAAGCAAAAGTTCCCAGTAACAAAGAATTTGGAGTGAGACTTCTCCCTAGTCATCGTTTCTTGCTCCGAGACAAGAACAAAAAGAAGTGTGTGTGTGTATGTATATATACATCTATCTCTGTATATATTTTATAATAGTCATGCCATTCTCCAAGAAATGAAATTCACAGATTCGAGAGTCATGTCGGAACGCCACTCTGCATTTTACAAGCACTCATTGCTTATCGGCACATGTCCATGTACAAACCACTAGGTATCAGTGATTACATCTAATCTTTGATATTAATATAATCATATTCCCAGATAAACAAAACATGTAGAAAACTAATTATGTTTTTTTTTAACCTATACCCAGCTCATATGGTCTTCCAAGTGCATGCGTTTCTCCTACTGTGTACTATTTTTATTAATTTGCTTTTCTGACTATAGGAGCAAATATTACACAGATCAAAAGTAAATAAGCACAGAGTTTTAATCCCCGCACCTTTTCAGATTTTAAATTCCCAACCCAATAAGCCTCTGAAAGCTCTCTGATTTTCAGCTAAGGTGTTCTGAATTATCATAGCCCTGTTCTGGGCCTATGCCATGGCTTCTTTCAGCAATATTTCTGATAAAGGTTAATGCTGAAAGCAAGCCTGCAAACACCTCTTCCCTCTGATACTTCTGGAACCACAGAGTAGTTCTTCTGCTTGTCCTGATCAGAACAGGGTTTTCAAAACAAACTAGATCTGATTGTCCTACTCCAGTCAGCCTTTGGCAGCTCCAGATACCCCTGCTTCCAAGGCACTTGCAATAATAACATATATAATCAGAACAACATATTTTCATTTAGGGAAACATGGTGAAAGAAAGGGATGCTCAAGATGATAAATACTACCAGTAGAACAGCTGCAAAACCTTTTTTTTTTTTCTTGAAAAATGCTTGGTTTCTCAAACACCCCATACTGGTATTGAAATATTCTTAATTGTTTATATGTAGGCATGGCTTACAGAACACTTCAACAAAGAGAGATCAACTTTTCCTGAAAAAGCAGCATGACTTAAGAAACAGCACATTAGACTCCTAGGTAGCCATTCTATATTTTCTTCAGCACCTGCCTTGAGACAGAGCAAAAATCACTTTTCTGTATCCCAGTTTCTCTACTGGCAAAGGGAAAAAATAAGGGCAATGGTCCACAGACCGTTCACAAGAAGAGCAGTTTTAGCACTGTACTTCCCACTGTACTGCCCTGCTTTACGTTGATCAGACAATCCTTTGGGATTTTAAGATACTGTAAATGTAGCCTTAAAGTTCTGTCAAACCACTTTAATAAGAGTAACACACCAGCCAAGATTCTGTTCCTATAGGGTATTAAGTGTCCCTGGGGGAAGGGCAACAGAGAAAGGAGTGGAGCTGTACATTCATTGAAGTCTAATTGTCTAATTAGTCTGATATGTACAGTTTCTTTAAAGTTGGCACATCGAAAGCAGCCCTCTTCTTCCTTTCTTTGTTTAATGTCAGTAGTAAAACAGCACACTTTCACCCAAAGTGGAATAAAGTTCTAGTCCACACAAAAGTAAAAATAATTTAATCATTAGCATCCTGTACAGTTCAAGCACAGAATTCATGTTTCTTGCAATATTCTGTACAGCAGCTTAAAAAAAAATATAGGAAATAAGATCAGCATCTGGGGAATGTCACTGAGTAATTTTAAGAAACCCTCGGCTTTGATTTAGTGATAACTCGTGTAGGAACATATCTAGCTAACTTGCTTTGTTATGATACATTTTACTCACTCTTAGAAGTACCTTAATCCTATAGACAGACCAGCTGAGTTAGGTGAGATGTTAATCAGTCTGTATAAAAGTGCTACAATCCAAGCCCCACTCTGATGTCACTGGGGTACACTTTAGTGTATGTTATTTTGTTCATTCCAGAAACCTTATCCATTATGAAATCAATTTCTTTTCCCCAATGTCTTGCATACTGCATTTTGGAAAAAATAATGTACAAATAGCATTAAAAGAATATTAGTTCAAGGAGCTAAATTCTGAACAATTTTTAACTTAAAAGAACAATCCATAAACTCAAATTTCCAAAGCAGTCAGAGTAAAGATTAATGAAATATTAAAAGCCCTCAAAACATCTTGCATTTTGAAGCTATGACCATTTGATTCTAAGACAAATATCCCACGATCAATACAACCTTCATGAATATATTAAAAAGCTGTTCCAGTCCAATTTAATAAGCTCCCAAAACATTTTACTCAAGATACTGAAGTCATTTCAGCAATAACTCCACAAGCATTTATCGTATTTAGTAGATCTCCATCTGAAGTTTAGAGGGTAGGTTTAAAATGCCTGGACAATTCACATTCTTATAAATGCAAACTACTGGAAATATAGCATAACCTGAATTCTCATCTTCAAAGCCAGCTTATACATCCCAGGCTGCATACACCCCTCTGCTTGTTCAAGAGCATCTTACCTTTCTTCTGGACCATGAGGCTGGTGCAGGAGCTGTGGGACAATCCTACATCCTCAATTGCAGGAAGGAGGTAGTCAGTTGGAATCAGCCTGGCCACGTTCCTCCAGCACACAGCTGCATCTATCCTTCAAGGCAGAGGCAGCAGAAGGTGATAATCATTGTGATCTCCCACCTGTCCTCTGCTCCTGGCAGTCCTTCTCCCCTTGGTTTGCCGTCAGGTAGTAGTGACCTTTTAGCTTTCACACGTGCCAATTTCTCTATGCTTCTCATGGCCCAAGAAAGTCCAATTGTCTTTTGTAGGTGAATGAATGAACTGTTTTATTGCAATTGCGTACAGGTACATATTTGGAATTATATTGCATCTGTGGGCTGTCTCAGGCTATACGTGCAGAATTTGAGACTACTGGAACAGTGAGAGCCAATATCTCCCATATTCATGCTGATTCTCATATTGGGCAGTGTCAGTCATGCCCTGCAGTTGATTTCTGTCCTTAAACCTAATCTAACACAATGAATAAGAGTTCTCTGTTCTTCCATTCCGGCCCAGACTCTTTCTGTTCTTTCCATCTACCCTCAGTCTGGCAGCAGGGATGCATCCCTGTATGATCAAGAATCTGAAAAAGCTCCCAGACCCCCAGGGATCTTTACAAATCTGAGAGGAGAGCTGATGCAGGCAAGGAACTTTGTCTCTTTTTGAGATCTCACCATGTTCATTATTATCATAAACTATTCAGCGTATCCTTACAATCAGCTGACTATGGTTTATCTGATGTTTCCTCCATGCTTAGTAACAATGTAAAGAATGTTACTGACTATGACTATCTACCTATTTTTCTTTATGTATGTTATTTTGCTTTAAGGGCAAAAGTAGCACAGTAAACTAATAATAGAACTGTTTATTCCATAAGGGGTTCCTATCTGATTACACTGAAATACCAGACTTTTTCAGTCCAAATTTTCTGACCACTAAAGATCAAATAAAAACTCTAATGTTGGATGAAAATGTGGTTCTAATAAACCTGAAAACTTCTTCTGTCACTGCATAGATCAGTGATGGCACTTTGTTCAAAGCATGATAATATTTTTTTTAGAAGAAATAATTGTTTAGCAGCCTTTACCAGAACACTAATGCCAATTACCTTATAAGTTATCTAATCTTTGCCTGACAGTTTTAAAATGTAGCTCTATATTTATCTTTTATTGTTATTAGACTTTTATGAATTAGGTTACAAATTAACTGTCAAGCAATCTTATTGTGCACAGATTTATGTAACTCATTTTTCTGATATATATTAAACATTTTCTTGCATGTTGTATGGTGGTGTCTTGTTTTATATTTAAGAAAGACACAGATCTTGAATTACTTTTAGTGAATTTCTATGATACAGAAATATAGAAGTCCAAGTTTTGTGTTGATTAGGCTCTCCACTCTATGTGTATTTCGTTTCATTTTTAAAATAATTATTATTTTCAGGACAGGACTTTTTTACTAAAATCAGGCACAATATTGCCATCTCCAGTCATTCAGCCACAGAAATCCAAAGCTTTTGTTCCTGAACAAAAATACTTGGAGACATGTATCCAGATGATCTGACCCTTTAACTTTTGGAACAGTATTTTTTCTGACATCAGTTACATTTAGCATGCTGCAGGAAGAGATCTATGGTGAAAGCGCCAAATGTGCCTGGCAGTCAGGTTCATAATGAGGAGAGCAGAGATATTTGTGACCCTACAGTGGAGAGGCATGACATGCTATCTGTGCCACCAAGCCAATCCACCAGCAAGGGAAGGACTGAGAGCCACAGCTCCAGTTCTGATGTTTCCTGCCCCATCTTATTTTCCTTTTTCTTGGAGATCCTGAGATTATTCTGAGGAACCATCTCAGAATATAAGGTTTTAATCCAGGTTTGTTCTTACCCAAGAGCCGAGAGGGAACTCCAAACTTTTCCTCTCTCTCACTGTGCAAGTCAGTCAGAGCTTAGCCCTAAAGGGATGTCTTCTCCAGCACAGCACTGTGAAACTAGCCCAGGCCAGCTTCAAATGAGCTATCTCAGACACCAGCAGCAGCCTTTTTCAACACAGAGTGCCTCACAGCGTGATTTAACCTATGCTTTGGACTGCTGCCAGCTCCTACATCTCTAATTTAAAGCAAGTCTGAATGTTTCTCTGCTGCATAGTAATTTCTTCCATAGCTGTGAGATGAAAATCCTTTAAGCAATAGATACACCAAGGATCAAGAACTTTCACACTCTAAATGACAGTGCATGCACTAAGTCATCTCTCACCAAAGAGATGTTATGTGTCGTCTGTACAGCAGAGGCCATCATTCTTACCTGTGTCAGTGTGCAGAAGAAAACTAGCAAAGATTCAGAAAACTATTTTTACTGACTTGTTTTGATACTTTCAAAACCCAGTGTTTTATATTGCTGTTGGATAGCAAAAGCTCCATATAAATATCCATCATTATCATCAGTTTATTGAGAACAACCATGACTGCAACCTCCGCTTAACACAGTCAAAATAACTCTTCTCCATAATCAATTTTCATTTTTCTCACACTCTTGTGCCACACTCTGCACCATCACTTTGCAGCCCCTGGTACAGTTCCACAAGCAGTAATCCTGGGGGGAGAAAAGGTGGTATCCAGGACTGAAAGGATCATCAGGTTCATTTTTTGCAATCACAGGCAGCCATGACGTGCAAATGCGTTATGTGACAGGCTCCTCCTGCCAGCCAAACGTGGTGTTCTGGTTGCTGGAAGGCCAAAGACTTCAGATGACCCTTGGCAGCCATGCTGCAGCTCTCTGTTTTTGAGGTGTACGAGGTGACTACAGGGAATGCAGAAGAGTGTAGATAGTAAATTCATGTGCTTACTTGAGTCAGACACAGCAGATGACAATGTTTGGCATAAAGCCACAGCAGTGACTGGATTTACAGCTCAAATTTGAATTAAAGAAGGTCAGATCATCTCTTCCTATATAAAGAACTATAGAAAACAATATAAATTGAAATAACACTATGTGTGTTGTGGGGCTACATATTCTGGGAGTGGTGTTGTTCAGAAATTGCTTGGATCTCAGGGTCTCACCCAGGTTTGGGACATTAAGCCCCTCTGCAAAGCTTATGCTATTGCTCAGGACAAGGTTCCTCAGCAGCATTGCTATCCTTGCAGCTCCATATATTTCTGCTGCACAACTGAAAAACAACGAGGTTAACACCAAGAAAGTTGGGATTGTTACCTGTATTACATTTCATAGTTTTATTACTCCTACCTAGAATAACTCCTGACAAACTGCAAGTCCTCCCTGCACAATTCTACTGAAAATATATAGGTATCATTTACACTTTTTGGTCTTGGATGGTCCTGAGAGGACTCTGATGACTCCAAGGCTTGACCTCGCATTTATCCTTCCCTCATCAAGAGATAAAGTCCTGGCTGAACTTCGTGGTGTCTATCAACCTTATCTACCCTTGTGATAGGTGAGTCTAAGGCTCCAGGAAAGATCTTGCGCCATCCTGTCTGCCTGATGTCAGTGTTATGTCATGGAGTAGGTGGAAAATGGGATGTAGACAACCACAGGCCATCTTCACTATACCCATAACCTTCCATTTTTTCCCCCAGGAGAATGGACTGATCTGGTCTTGACCACTTCAGAGGCACTCTGGTAAATAAGCTGCATTAAAATGACCAGCCTGGATGCTGTTGCTATCCAGGCGGTTAGATGTCAGTGAGAAGTTCCTACTCAGGAGAGGTTGGTGGACTACCGCAAGCTCAGGGGACCTCACAACACACTTCACTCCACCACCCTCCTCCAGCACATACTGACCATTGGAGTCAATTTCCTAACTATTTCACACTTCAGCGACTCTGAGCAGCCATCTGCTGCAGGGAGTTCCTGCAGCAGCTAGGAGCTCTAAAGATGGACAAAAGTAACCCATTGGACACCTGCCCAAATCCCCATAATGCTTTGGGCAACCTCTGTTTAGCTGATGCATACTTGGCAGATTTGCCTGAGCCTCTTCCATTAATCCCTTTCACAGTTTGGAGACTCTCTGCTATATCAGCACAAAATCTTATCTCAGCCACTAAAAACATACCCTAGTTACTCAGGCAAATGCCTTTGAGACCAAATCTGTCTGTTCCCTATTGCACCCTCATGGGCACTTATGTCTTTTCTTAGGTGTGATGTTCGGTGTTGTTTATAGTGCTCTAGGTGCAGTCTAACTACTTTATATACAATAATACTATCTTCTCTGATTTATATTGTATTCCTAGCAATTCTGTTTGCCTTCTCCAATACAGAAGCACAGTGGGTTGACGGCCATGGGGAATATCTCCATAATAACTCCCCAAATTTATTTTGAACTCCTAGTAACACACTGCAGTGACATTCTATTTGTTACCTCGTTGGATTCTTTGCTATTCTACATTGTCTCTTAGAAAAAGGCATTTAAATGATTTAAGCCCTCTGTGTCGAGCTTCATTGTTCTTCATTATTTGCTGTATTTCCTGCATTAGTATCATATCCACACCTGAAAATTCAACTCTCAATAGCATTAGGTAAACCATTAAAAATAACAGAAAGCTGAGGAGGGTACATTGATCCTAGTGATCCTTTATGCTTTCTATTTGCAGTAAATCAGTCCCATCCTTTCCTACAGAGGACTTTTATCTTGTTGAGAAAATGTTCTTTCTTCTTCCAAGGCTTAGGCATTACAAGAATTTCTTCTGTTCTTGCCGTGGCTATATTTTTTCTCCATGGCAGATTTTTTTTTTTCTCTGCAGCAAGATAGAGACAATGGCTTAAGCAGTATTCATCAAAATGTGTATTTAGAACATGCAATAGCCACTCTGTGATACTGGAACAGTGGTGGTTTTGATCCATCTATCTAAACAAAGATTTAAGAGACTTGTTATAGTGGCAGAATATTTTGCATAACACTATGAATTATTTTAAGTAATTTATCCCCATAAATTGCTGTAGAATATTAACCAGAGATGAAAAAATAGATTTCAAAAATTAAACCTTGAACTTTAAAGCAAAATATAATAAAAATTTTGCAAGCAAGCTAGTGAAGCAGGGATGCGTTTGGAGGCAGGGTGATTCTCACGTAGGATGGTTTTCTCAGCTGATGCCACCACTCGCCATGACCAATATGCTAGAAAACCTAGGAGAGGTGAGCTGAAAGGAAGGTAAAAGTTGCCACAATGCAAGACCAACTTTTTAGAAAGCTAAAAGGCTTTTTAATATGTCTTAACAGAGATATGAGCCAATAAATTGGTCATCAAGATTTTCACTTTTTAAAATGGTATTGAAACTCTGGATCTGGTCTCCCATGGTAGACCAGCAAAATATGCACTTGTTAACATCTACCTTGCTGTACTCTATTCCCTCCTGCCTTTATGTGTTTGTGGAGTCAGACTGTAATTCTGTATCATCTTAGGGACCAAATGAACGGGACTCCATTTGTGGGTGTGGCTGTCTATCCTCCCTGTGGGCAGTCCACCAGTAACAAACCAGGCTTCTCTTCAGGACAGGCTACTCTTCATTCGCTTCCAATGTCAAAGACATTGGCCTTTATCTTCAAAACAGCTAAAAATTAAGCCAAATTATATTAAAGATGAAATTCATATCTTAGAGTCACTGCAATATTTCACTCCCCAGTAAACGATGCAGAGCAGAGTGTCCATCATGAATTATAGAAGAGCCAGCCAGCCCAGCCACATGACAAGATTTCAGTGGAAAAGAAACATATCTGGTGTGTCTTGCTTTAGTAATTGTTACAGAACATGATCCTTCAGGAAAGGCATTTTCACAAACACAATTTCTAGCAGAAAAATGCCAATGTTCTCTTCCCTTTCCACAACCAAAAAGGAAATTGACCAAATCTAAAACAGAATTTGATCCCAAATAGGTTTTTTTATTGATAAAAGGGGTAGTAGGTGATTTATGGGCACAAAATCATAGAAATAGGGCTGAAAAGGACCTTAAGTGGTCACTTTCTACCACAGTTTGTGTTTATCTACCTATTTCATAGTACTCTACACTCCTCTGCCACTGACTTTGCATGGAAGGTACTTAAATGCTCTACTGTGGTGGATGGCAGTATGAAGGTAAAAAACAGTTGCTAAAGAATTTGAGCTTGAAACTTCATATCAAGATAAGCATAGTCTGCAAATGCTTTAAGGCTGTGCTTTTTTAAAAAACTTTAGCCTCAGGAACTTTATGGTTTGTTCTTTGGCAGCCCATTTATTGGACCATTATCCTTATTGGGCCTCAGTAGTTTTTAAAGAATGCTACAATGGTCATGCTGGTATTTGGGGAGCACCTACATCAGTGTGTAATGCCAAGTACCCCTTCTCAGTCATTCTTAGAGCAGGGAGGAATAAAGAAGTCTTTATATGGATACTTCACCAAACAATTCCCTTCCTAACCATTTCAGTGTCATATTTGACAGGCTTCACATAACTGAAAGCAACTGTTTAGGTAGACATAGCCTTTGAGGACTTGACTAGGTAACTTGGAAAATGGTCATTCAGCATGGTACAAAAACTGTTTTTGTGAACAGTAGGAGATGTCTTGACCACCAAGGAATATGCTGCTGTCAGGCTACAGCAATGGGTGGCTGCTCCCGAAGGGAAGGGAGCCAGCAGCTGAGGAGGACCCCAGCACAGTCTGTGGGGTGACATCCCACAGGGTCCAAATATAGCAGGCAGAGCCAGGGTCTTGTAAAAGGGTCCTTCAACAGTCCCAGACATGGCAAGCAATGAACCAGGGCTGGGGTCCCTCCAGGGAGCCTTGGCAGGAGGAAAAGGAAATGGGACTGGAGGCAGAGCTGGAGATAAGGCAGGGTCCCTCCAGCAGATGGGGCCACAGTCAGAGCTGGAGACTGGCACTCCTATGATGTTGCTGGGGCAGGGACTGATGGCCACCACCCGAGCTAAAAAACGGGGTTCCTGGGCCCATTGACAAGGAGTGGAGGAAGACCCCAGGTGAGGTCTACTGGTGCCCTCAAGACCCTGATACTTGCTTCTCAGGGCTCAGGTCACTATTCTAGTGATGTTCCTGCACCCATGTCATCACTCTTCTGCTTGACTGATGCCATTGGGAGTTTTGCTAATGAGCAGATCTAGATTGTGTGACCTACAGTCACACACAGAACAGCAAAGAAGATTCCTCCATGTATACTGTACAACCATAAGACAAGCTTCAGAGGCTTACACACTAATGAATACTGCATTATCCTTAAAAATATCTGAGACAACTAGACACTAAATTACCAGGACACATTTTCAAGATAGCGGGGACTGAATATTGACTTCTTGAGGTCAAAGCCAAAGCCTTAACCACAAGCTAAATTTTCTTCTGTTCTTCAAGTAATTTCATTTTTTTCCATCTAGATATGTAGCTGGACCATTTCGTTACACAAGTGAATGCATAAAAATGTTACCTTGTCCACAAGACCCTCTTATTAGAATGTCATTCCAATGAATATAACACAGAATGATCAAAAAGATTTGCCACTTTAACTTCAACTTTCACAGCCGAGGAAAAATATATTCCTGTTTCACACATTAAATATTTGCAACTGCAGTCAAAAATGGTCTTAATCCTGAATCAAACTCTATTGACACTCACGGAGTGAAAGATTTTACAATTTATTATTTAGATATGAGGTATTTTATCTGAATGTAAAATAAGCCTCAATTCTGAGTCAGTCTCAGACAGGTGGTGACAGTGGCATTTTAATTTATATTGGAGCATGGTCAAAAATTAAACATAATTTCAAGTGAGAGTCAAACACTGAGAAAAATAAGAGATTGAAAATGAGAAGCCATGGCACGTCAGCCCAAAACAAGCAGCATGTAGAGGAAAGCTGCTAGACTGCGATGATGGGTAATTAACCTCAAATATGGACAACTGTAGTTCTTCTCAAAAAAAACCCAAATTCACATCTATATAGGAGCCTAAACAAGTTTTACAATCTACTGTATCCAAAGGGAAAAAGTGGAAAACTTATCAAAAGATAACACTTATCTTTTTTTTCAAGAGATGCCACATCCAATCAACCTCAACACATCTAACACAAACTCCCCCCCGCAGTGTGAGAGCAGCTGTTTTGAAGCAGTCACCTTGGAGATTGCTAGACTTCTGAAAGCACCTATAGGAGAAAAGGTCCCTGTGACTTTGGACAAAGGCATGAACTGACTTTCGTGTACTTCTACTGCAAACCTGTAGGATTGCAATTTATCACAGGGAAACTATTTGGGATTTATCCTTTGCTTGCTTTGAAACAGCCAGGCTCTACAGACAGTTGTATTGTTTGCTCTGAATTCACATCTGAACAGAGATCAAGTCTGAGACCAAGGTTTCAACTTTAATAGCTAAAGATTTAAAATGTATAAGGAATCAAAGTCAGGATTTCCTCTAACAAGGTCAAGGTACTGTTCTCTGTTTTATTTTAACCATTGCAACCCACCACTGTAATATTCAGGGTTTGGTTTCATCCCGTCTAAATTCAGCTGAAGTCCCAGCTCTTCACCCTCCCGTTAGCTGGCTCCAGGCCTGCCATACTCCCTAGTCAATAAGGGAGTACAGAGTAAAGCCACTCAGATGATATTTAGGCCTGCTAAATCTAGATCAGTTTATTCTCAGTGACCTGATAGAATGATCACCTCACTACCTCTGCTAATGTAAGCTTTGTTGATTGGGAAATGTTCCTAGAAAAACAACTGATCTGGTGTTTCACATCTGCTATTCTTTTTTTCCTTTTGTGGAACTCGCTCATTCAGTCTATTCTGGAAAATGAATGTCATTAAGAATGAAAGGGAGACAGGTAGTACTATTAATGACAAGGCAAATACTATATGCAATGTATGGAGAAAAGCCAACACAAAGAGTTGTCATTTATAAACACTAGGGAAATAAGTCAGCATGAGAATAAAATTGGTGAAAAAATATATCCTGCCAAACTGACAAGGAAAGTAAGTTACTGCACAGTATTCACTTGCAGAAGAGGGAAACTGCTGCTTTCTGCTTTCTCTCTTATAAAAGTATCTTTCTTTTCATATTTATTCACATGCATGCAGAGAGACCTAGGTTCATAGGGGCTGATTTTGAAAGATTTTGATAACACCTATTTAGCCCACAAGAGTTTGCCCACTCAGTACCAATTGGACCAAGAGTCAAGATTTTAAGCCCAAAGTGACAGAATCTACCAGGAGGTTTCTGTTGGGATTAATACAAAACTGCTTTTCACAACCTGCCTGGACCATGGGAAGCAGCCAGCAGACTGCTTTCGCTTTCCTGAGAGGTAGGTCTCACAACTGCCACCTCTGACGACCAACATAAATGGAAAACAAGGGACTCGAAGATGACAGAGGACAAGCGAGACTGAGGAGAGATAACGCCCTGCATCCCTGAGGAGAACTGGCCAGGCAGCCAAATTTCAGTTTTGCAATAACAAAAAAACTCCAAAGTGGATTCTTTTTCTTTTCCTTCTTTAGTATTTCCAGAACACAAGAATATCAATATTTCCTTTCAAAGCTTTGAGAAGTGTCTTTCCTTAAAAAATGGAGCGGGTGGACTTTAGCAAAGCAGCAATACTAGAAGGACTAAGTGCCATCGGTCATATTCAAAGGATATCTAAATCATATAACCAGTTTCACTGTTTCTAACCACTGATTCTCCTTGAGGGTCTCGATGTGAGCAGACTCATGTTACACTAACAACTCAGAAGCCTTGGCCGAAGCTGCCATCTAAGTAATAAATGGACTGTCCTGGAGCCACGCTTTCAGCCAACTGCTGCAAACTTCCAGGGCACCTGGAAATCTAAATTTGGCTTTGCCTCCATTTCAAACATCTAAACCTGTGATCCGCATGTGGACGTCCTAAGTGACACATAGAGACAATGAGACAAAGTCAGTACCTCTGAAGATCTCCAGAAGAAAATCCAATCCATCTAAGTTAAGTATCTATCTGCCTTCATTGACTTTGAAGAAACAAGTAAGAATTTACTTGGGGCTGTAAACTGGGACTGTTCAGCCTGGAGAAGAGAAGGCTTAGGGGGATTTAGTCAATGTATATAAATATCTGATGGGGCGAAGTAAAGAGGACAGAGCCAGACTCTTCTCAGTCGTGCCCAGTGGCAGGAAGAATGAACATGTGCATAAACTGAAGTACAAGAAATTTCCATTTAAACATAAGAAAAAAAAGCTTTTTCACAGTGAGGGTGGTCAGGCACTGGAACAAGTTCCCCAGAAGGGCTGTAGAGTCTCCATCCTTCGAGATATTCAAAACTTGACTGGACACGGCCCTGAGCAACCTGCTGTAGGTGACCCTGCTTTGAGCAGGGGATTGGGCTGGATGATCTCTGGAGGTGCCTTCCCACCTCAGTCACTCTGTGATTCTGTGAAAATTAAAAGCAGTCATGGAAGCAGGGACCAAAACCTAGGCTTTGGTGGGGGATGACTAAAGCTAGACAACTTCCAATTCAAGCAAGGTGGCAGCAGGAGGGTTAATCAGTTTTGAGAACTAAGTGGGTTGGATTGCTGTCCAAGATTAAACGTAGGTTCTATCCGTTGGCATGACTTGCTGAATAGCAGTCATACAGCTGAGAAAATGCTTCAGAAACGTTTTCCCAACTGACTGTACTGCTAGTCACAGCCCCACGATGCTCCTGAAACCTTCAGCAGGCTGCAAGCACCCTTCCTCCCACCCTGCACAAGATCCAGACAAAATATGGCCTTGCTATGTTTCCGTAATGCATATTTAAGTGCTGTTGCTGTTATTTTGCCTAAGTTATGTAAAGATCTCAGCCCCTGGCTCTTTACGCAAATTTTATGCTGCCGAGCAAAAATAGCCAGGTATGTCTTTCTCCCTGATATTGCAACTATGAAAGCAGGTGCAATCTTTGGCATAAAAGCAGCAGGGGTACAGTGAAGAGAAGTGAAGAAAGATTATTACTGTGACACATAGAATTAATGAGACCTTGTCTGGAAACCTTTGTTGAGCCTTATACTTTGCAAAAAGAGGCAGAAAATTCTGAAATATTTTAGAAAAAAAAAAGCCAGAAGATGGAACTGAAGTTTCAAAAGCCACATTTAAGTATAAGAAAGTAAAGACATTTAATTTATTTAATTTCTCAAAACACAGATTACACCATCACTTGATCACAGCCTACAAGTAGTACACAGGAAAAGATTTCAAAGAGCAGAGGAATCCTCTTAGTAGATAAAGGTATATAAAAATCTATTATCTGAAAGCTGAACCTAGACAAATTGGGGGTAAGAAATAAGGTGTCAATCTTCAAATGACAATAAGTACCCAGTGAAACAATTTAATGACTGACACAATGGATTTTCCATAATCTGAATTTAGTACATCACTGCTGGATGACAATAGTGTTACCAAATATATCCAACAAAGGTGACTACTGAAAGAAGGACGTGAGCTGACAGACCTCATTGACACCTGTTTTAAACACTTGATTGATACATCTGATTCTGAATCTTAGAGGCTGGGGTTTTGAGTGGTGGTAATTATCTTACCATTAATTAATGGGCTGTTAATAAGCCTCTAATGATTGGTTTATACTCAAGATGTTTAGCATGACTAGTAGCTGTTCTGCAAATAAATAAATCTTCTTCTATGTTAATGTGTATAATGATGAAAAGTCTTTTGTTTTCCCAACCCATTTTTTTGGTGGGTTTTTTTTTCCCTCTCCTCTTCATATTACATTATGACTAAGAAAAAGACACAAAGTTAATCCTTAAGTCCATAATGTCCTAAAATACCAATCACTAAGGCCAAATACTAGTAAGACAAATGCACGATGACTTTGCACTGCCTAAATAATACATTGAAGGTAATAAAGAGTGAGACAGTAATGCATTGATGTCAGCTGGCTCTGAACTGTCAAATAAAGAGACGTGTGGGATGAAGGCTACGCAAAGAGCAAGCAGGTACATGCAAGTGGACTGTATTGTTCAGTCACCATACCAAATTTAGAAGCCTCATGGCCAGTCTTGTTTCAGTCACTGCTTTCAGAAGACAATACCTGCTTGGTAATCTGCCCAGATTGTCAACTTTGAAAGGCTGTGGAGATGAAGGGTGGTCCCTGACAAATGGAGGAAGGTAAATGTTGTGCCCACTTTCAAAAAAAGGCCAAGAGGAAGATCCAGGGAATTAAATATTGAACGGTCTCACTTCAGGCCCTGGGAAAATCATGGAGTGAGTCCTCTTGGAGCACATTTCTGCACATATAAAGGAGAATAGTGTAGTTGGGAACACTCAGCATGGATTTACAAAGGGTAAATCAATGCTGACCAATCTAATTGCTTTCTAAAATATAATGACTAGATGTCTACATGAGGGAAGAGCACTGCATGTCATTAATCTCAATTTCAGCAAGGCTTTCAACATATTTCCTGCAATATTCTTGTATCCAAGTTGGGATGTCATGGTTTCGACGGGTGGATCAAGCCAAGGCATAAAACTCTTGGTTGTGTGATCATGCTCAGAAGGTATTGGCTAATGGGTTGTTCTCTATCTCAACAAGTTGGTAACAAGTACAATGCCACAGGGGTCAGTCCTGCAACCTGCTTAACATCTTCATCAGTGACCTGGAGTAGGTGACAGAGTGTACTCTTGTCATATTTGCAGATGACACCAAACTGGGGGACCAATCAATATGCTGAAGGGCAGGCCTAACCTCCAGATGGACCTAGGCAGGAAGGAGTGGGCCAACAGGAAGCTGAGGAAATTCAACATGGACAAATGTAAAGCTCCTCACGTGAGAGGGACAAGCCCCTGCAACAGCACAGGCTGGGCACTGCCTGCCTGTGAAGCAGCTTTGTGGGAAAGGCCCTGGAGGTCCTGCTGGGGCAAGGTCATTGAGTTGACAGACCGGGGCTCTTCACAGCAGCGCAGGGCAGCAAGATGAGAGACAATGGGCATAAATAGAAACAGGAGAAGTTGAGACTGGACACAAGGAGAAACTTTTTCACCATGAGAACAGTCAGACAGTGTCACAGGTTGCCTAGAGAGGATGTGCAGTCTTCATCCTTGGAGGTTTTCAAGAATTAACTGTATAAACTCTGGAGCAAGCTGGTCAGACCTCATAGCTGACCCTGAGGTTCCTTCCAACTTGAATTATCCTGTATTTCCATGATTCTAAGGATAAGTCCACATCCAATAGCTCAGAAATATAATTCATTACCCACAGGATCCCAGATAAAGTTTAGAGCAGGAGATCAAGAAAGGTGAGCTTGGGCAGCTGGGCAATAAAATCATAGCAGGAACAATGTAGGCTTATTAGAGGTGTTACTCATGATTAATCAGATAGGAATTGCTTATAACAGATATGAAGGAATTAAAGAGGGTTGTGTTATTAGTAAAATCTTGGGAAATGAAGCATCCTGTATGGCTGGCATGGTGAAAGGCTAGTTTTGTCTGAATCAGAGGAAATTAATAAAGCAGTGTGAGATCTGTCACTATATTAAACACATTTGGTACCTGATCCTTTCCCAGTCAACTGAGTCACTGCAAAAACACCAGGGTATCTGTAAACATTTCCGTTCCCTCTCTCCCTCAACAACAGTATTTCTGCAGTGCCACCGTTTCCTCATGTTGTGTTTTCAAGCTCAAAAAGAAGTAGGTTCATGAGCATTTCTACATAGGTATTGTCAAGCAGAATTAACCTCATTAAATGGTAGATGCCTATAAAGGCAATGCCTGCTTTTGAACTACTTGTCCCAGCCACTTTCAGGTCTGATTTTCAACATCTCACTTAGGATGGGATTAATTGCACCCTAAATGTGCCTACCTCACTGTAGGTGAGTTGCTCAGCTGTAAATACCTGCCTTGTACATGATTTCATACAGTCAGATGAATCTCTTTTGAGGTGTTTTTCCTACCAGCTGGAAAGTTTTGCGAAGGCTGTATGCTGAGATGGAGGTGGGAGAAGGTGAAATGGTAGTAACACTCCAAACACAGGTGGGCTATATGTAGCCAAAGGCAAGACTTTCTCCTAAATTTTGGCTGCCTGAGGGTTACCTTTGTCTCACACATGATGCCCAGCCTCAGGGTGGCTCTCCAGCGTTGGCTTGCAATGGCTTCTTGGAAGTCTCTAAGTAACTGGGTCGTCCCAGAAGACAGACACTGTGCAGACACTGTCCCCAGCATGTGTCCTGTGTACATGCCAGATTTCCTTATTTTAAGAAGCACAGGAAAATATAGTATTAAACCCCTTCTGGCCCAAAAGGTGAACAAATAAAGTCCCAAAGCATACAAGGCAGCTTTAAAGACTTGATCACAGCAGTGCCAAGGCAGCCTGACTGGAGCCCAGACAGTGGGGTGCAGAGACCTCCCCTCCAAGCACTAGGTGATACAGCTTCAAGTTGAAAAGCAGGGCTGTTCAGCTTGGCACAGCACTAAGAAAATGTAGCCACAAAGCTTCTGGATCCAAATCAGTATCTCCAGATGCTGCAAAGCTGTGCTGTGGGAGCTGAGGGGTTCAGGCAACAGTGCATTGCACAGCATAGGAAATGTTCTACTTACTCTCTCCTCTCTGCTAAAACAAATATCTGTGGAGGGGTGCTTGCCCCAACACCTCATGTGAAAGCATTTAAAAGGAAACAATGGGTTTTCAGAGTTAAAGTACATTTTTACAAAGTTTCTGCACCTCTACACCAAAGGCACTAGTGACTGTTTGCCAGAGAAGAATTTCAACAAAAGTGGATGCGGCGTCATGAGCCCCTGAAACTGGCCCTGGCAGTGAGATGTAAATTCGCAATTCATACTAAACTACACATACTTCCCACTCTACTTGTGTGCTGGTCCACCCCAGCAGCCTAGACCATACACAGACCTCTGGGGTTAGCATACCCAAGTCCTCCCTTCCAGCTATCCAGATCAGGATGTGGCAGAAATGTGCTCTGACTCCTTTCCATACACACACACCATTTTCCTTCCCAAAGAAACAAAAGCACTGAGGGGAGACATGGCTTTTGCTCAAGTCTCATCTTGGCATGGAGGCTGGGTTCGGCAGGAGGTGAATATGTGCAGCTGCACCTGGGAGCTGGCGAATGTCCCAAGGTCTCGCAGTGCAGCACATGCAGGGCAACTTTGTACAGTTGGCTCACCATGGGGTTCACACAAAGTTAAAAGGCAAATGCCAATTCTTACTCATTCTAGCAAGGATAAAGACAAACACAGAACTGTGATATTTTTGAAACAAGACTATAAAAAGAAAATTATTAAATACATTAACCCACTACTGGAAATCCTTCACTTGCTGGTTCTTGAAGTTTCTTTTCAAGCTCTCTCCCAGTCGTACAAATGCAGGAATGATTCCCACCTATTACAGCTCTCCTGTTAACACGTAATTCCTGGAATTGAGCAGTGGGATATAACTCAGCATGTGGCTGTGGTTCCAATTTGCAAAGCAGAATCCCCTCGTCTAGAGGCTGCCTTACTAAATATCCCAATTCTCACTGTCTCACTGCAGCTTGGGGTAGCAGTGGGTTATGGTATGGAAACAAATCCTTGCTGCTTTTCTCCGCCTTACCAGTTAGCTTTACCAAGACCCACTGTAATATCCCAATGTACTTCTGAGTGGGCACACAGAGATCCATGTGGGAGTGTTTTTCAAATGTGCTATGGATGAGGTAACTCCCCTCTTCAAAAGACCCCTTCGATTTAATTAAAGTAGATACGAAGACATTGATAAGGTTGCCTAACTGGCTCAGTTGTTGGTTAGCTCTGCTGCTAAATTAGAATCTTATATTTTCTCAAACATGGAAGTTCTGAACTAATTCACAGGCTCAGCCTTTAGTATGGAACACAATATTTAGGAAACATGTATCTTGAAAATATTCCTTGTATCCATGTCTTCATAGTATAATTTTGTTCTTGATGTACACAAAGTGTAACTATGCTACCCAAACAACAGAAAACAGATTAACCATACCCCCATGGCTCAGGCCTTTCTGCCATCTGCAACACGATGGCTTGACAGAGAAAATCAAGAAAATGCAGAAAAGCAGAATTTTAGAATCAGGATTGCCTATTACAGTGAAGGTTCTATTTTTACAACATTTTGCACAACAAACCCAAAAGCCTTCCTTTTATGAAGCCAAGAGATGTATCACATTAGGACGATTTCTGTAGTCATTTCTTACACTTTCCTAGAACACAGATACACTCCAAGAATTTATTAATACACTGAAATCAAACAAGTCAACAAGCAGAAATAGTACAAATCATTACTACTATGGGTTTTGATAAACTGTGTTTTAGAAACTGTTTAGAAACCAGAGAGAAGCCTATAATTAAGGAACAAACAGAATGAGTGCCACTGAATTTAATCTTGCTGGTATCAAAACAGATGAAAGGGCATTATGCATTACTATTGTTTAGAGCTGCAAAGTGTGGCTTTTTATAAACTAAAGGGAAGGCTGTTGAAAAAAATCCTATGTTGAAGTTGGAAAAAACAAATTAAGTAGGAAATAATAAGCAGAATCCGGTTAAAAGAATAATTAAGAAAGCAAATAGAAATACTGAAGTTTGAATTTCTGAATATTCTTTGACCTACAATAACGGCTTTTCAAAAATACATTTTCTACAGTTACTCAAAATAAACACACTCAGAAATGATGGGGACCATCATTGGGGGTCCCCCATGGGGACCATCATTGGGGACCATCATGGGGACCACAAGTGATGCACTTGTTATAAAGAGCTGCCTGTGTTTTGCCTTGTGCATGAAAGAGAGGGAGAGGCAATCACAAAATCATGGGCAGTGAAAGCAGCAAAAAAGAGATCAGGAGGAGAGATGGCAGGCCAGTTTCCATGGATGAGGCTGCAAAAAACCTGGATGCTAAATGTTGTTCTCATGCAAAGTCCTGAAGCACTTTTGTAGAAGGGTTTCTTGACCGCTCACTAGTCCCACAGGCAAAGTGAAATATTGGCCAGCTCTGTCTCTGCCAAAATGAAACAAACACACTCCAGGTTTGGACTATTTATGGTCTTCCATCATCAGTCTACGGCAAAAGAAACTTTATAATCACACAGCTAAATTAAATAAGAACAGAACCACAACTTAACAACAATTTATGGTCAACAATTTTTCTGTTCGCATTGGGGTGGCAATCATATTTCGCTTCTCTCAGTTCACTGCTGTAAGACTTCAGCCTGACAACCCCTGCGGCTCTCTGAAAGTCGGTGGAGTTACACCACAGTAAAACTGGAGAGGCGCAAAGGAGACTCCAGCCCTTTTTTACTGACTGCTGTAGAAACTTAAAATAACTAGTATCAAAAAAATCCTTCTCTCCCTGTTGCAAGTATGAACTGTTGTCAGGATAAAAGCATAAGAAACTGTGGTTTTAAATTGAGTTTCTTCTGTGAAGTCTACAAGTGATTCAACAAGACAGACATTCTTGACAGACATCAGATTACACTAGTCCAACACATTCTTACCCAAAGCCCCATCCTGTGCACTTCCCATTACTATGCTAGCACCTTTGCTATTCCCAGTAAAATCAAAGGCAAAATTTCCATTCATGGAAAAGACCAAAGCCGCTTGTCAGAGAAGTCCTTCTCTTTCTCTGTCCTATCTTCTTTTTCTCTATCCTATCTTCTCTCTCTATCCTTTCTCTAGCAAACTTTTGGGCTTTTGAGGACCGTGATGGGTCCTGTAAGGCCTGTTCCAGACATACCTCCAAGAAGTAAAACCATACAGTTTTGCAAGCTCCTTCTGCCATCCCAAAACATACCTCTTGCCTCCTTTTCCAGGTGTGCTTATGGCAGAAACATACAGGCTCAAAACACCACCAGAGAGTGAGGGCTTTATACAGATGGGCACAAATCATTCTGAGGTTCTCTGGTCCTGAGCCGATGTCTGTAATGGAGCAGTCTGAGGTATCTTCAGGGAGCATCTGAGAGATTTGCTGGGGATGATCTGGCTTCATTAACTGTCTGGCAAAAGAGAGTAATTTAGTCATCTAAGAATTGATAGGCAAATGGCATGATAAATCCCATCAAATCAAAACTCTAGGCAGATCCAAAAAATTGGATACAAAATTATGACCTCAGTGAAATGGTAGTGCTATGGATTCTAACACAGACGGTGAGGATTTCTATAGATGAGCCATGTTTTGCCTCATTCAGGATGTTAATTTGGTCCCAATCCTACAATTCTTAGCTATATAAGAAAACTAATAATCTGGGGAAGAAATTCTTACACTGCTACCAGATTGCTCCTGTGTATTGGGGTAGCAGGATCTAAATCTGTACTGTCTGTTGCTGGAGTTGTTGTGCATGGGAAAAGTCATGCAAAATTTTAACAACAAAGCAGAAATTTATTGTCATGAAAAAAGCAGCTTTTGCCAATAAGACTAGTGAGTGGTATCAGAAAGATGGGTTTATTGGCTGTTTGGAGACCTGCAGCATGTAGGCCTTGACATCTACGTTAGATCTATAAAGATTTACAGCTAATGTTCATATAGAGATGTGCTGACTCTATGTCACATGCTGTTCTGGGAGCCATACATAGGTGGTTCTGGGATCTGTGCATATACATTAATTTGTGTAACTCTTTTAAACCAAACAAAACTTAAACCACTTAGTCACATTTCTTGGTTTGTTTAGATATTACCCATTTCTTTGTAATAAAGATTTCAGAAAAAAAAACTTGACTTTTTTTTAATAAAGAAACAAGTACTCACTGTATGTAAGAAAGACATATTCTCTGTAATGCTTTATGTTGTTCTGAGTTTTTATTAGTACAGAGAAATAGAATAACTTGCTAGTGATTCTGTAACTTTGAATTACCCATAAGTTTCACCAGCTATAGAAAATATTTGCTTTAGCAGAACTCAGTGGAGGTTGGGACTAGATTTTCTCTCTGATACAGATGGAAGGATAGGGTTTGGGTTTTGGGTTGTTTGGGAGTTTTTTGGTAGGGAGAAAGGGGAATGTGGGATCTTTATACCTCAGTACTAAACAGGTACTTGTGATTTGGTTTTGCAATGGCAAAATTAAATCTACAAGCCAGCTTATAGTGCTCTTAAATAAGCAGCAACCTCCTGAAATGACCAACTCTCTATCACCTACCATGTCTCTGAAAAATGGTCCTACAGTGCTGCCTTTGCAGACCATGGTATAAATTTATGTTCAAAAGGTAGTGATTAATAGAGTAAGGATGGAGTTAATTTTATCCCATTTTAGTGATCTCAAAGTGCAAAGTCATTATCGAGGGTCATCCTAAGGGTCTCCACATCACTGTAAGCAATAGCAAGAGGCACTTGAGGGGGTTAATCTCACCATCTTCAAGAGCTTCTTTATGAAAGGCCACATCACCCTGCAGAGCTGCTTACCTCTCCGTAACAGCCGAAGCAAGGAATGGGTTCTGCCATGCCAAGGCACCTCTTAAAATTAATGAATGGATCATTTCTCATCTTTGATCCAGGAAACTCAGAAAACTCCAGAAAACTGTGTTATGGACAGCCATTTTCATTGATCTTTTTGTTTGTTGGCCCAATATACTCTTTCCTTTCCCTTTTGAAAAACAAGTAGGAAATAAAAAGTAGAAAAAAACTTAAAAAATTGCAAAACTTGAGAGGTTTTCTGGTGGCACCAAAACTGCCCAGGCCACTGGGAAGTCCTCCAGATGCTGCTGAGGTCTTAATTGCATAAAGATCTATAAAATACACTTTTAGATGTGAAATACAGCAACAGTTCTGAAAAAATCAGAGTGAAATTAGTCAGATATCCCCAGGTTCTCCTGCATGATCACATATCTTGCCTGTCAGCCCAGAACTGGAGGCAGACGTATGGCACGGCTCTAAACAAAGCGACAAACAGAAGCCCTGCCAAATCCATGCCGCTGTTCCAAGGCCGTGCATTCAATGAGCCTTTTGCATCAATTGTTTTCTCTTGGGTCAGTGCATGACATGTCGCACTGCATGCAAGGAGCTGGGATAAGACCCTGTCACTCTATTTTCTTGGCCTCTTCCGAAGAATCTCATTACCAACCTGAAGAGCTCAGCTAATGGAGTTTAAAGTGACAGAGTCTTTTATAGTGCAATAAAACCTTTTAAGATGTACTTCAGGGGCTTCTAATTCTCTCAGCAACACAGTAAATATAATGAACGTAAAAATTATCCTTGCAGATGTTGTGGTGTCAGTAACAATAACAAAATCTCAGCATAGCACAGGACCAAAATAGCATCTGGGATTTTGATTCACTCAATTTAATCACACAGTGTTTGAGCATTTATGGTTTTACAGTTTTTGTTTATTGATTTACAGTATTTTAATAAGATTACTGTGAAAACATATATGCTGAACTGGTACTTATATGGGACATATACCAATGCCCATCACTTCCCTCATTGCTTTCTACAGAGTGCTAATTTGCAGCCCTCTGGAGCTCACAGGAAGATTTAACATTAAACAGCCTGCTGCCTAGCGTGAGCGGAAGGAGATGACTAATAACTATTTCCCAAGCCCATCAAAAGACCATGAAGCCTTCTAAGACTTTGCAATAAGGGAAAATAAAAAATACAGAATGAAGCCATTTATATTTCTGCTGATTTAAAACCGAGTGGGGAAGTATTAGCAAAGCAACACGCTGATCTATCGGTCACTGCTCAGGCAATTTCCAAAGCATTCCGAGTATAAAAGTCATTTGTTGCTTTGTGGCCTACACAAAAGTGCCAGTAGTTTCAGATTTGTGAGCGTGAGGCCACAGGGAAGCAACTCTTCCCATATCCATGCACTTGAGTATGCACACACATGCAGCGAGGGATTTGTCATGTGTAAGTTTTGCCATCTAAAAGTTCGGTATCTCAGTTAGGCAGCTGCCCACACCTGGGGAGCAGTTCACACATCAGTGACTTCCATGTCAGGTGGCGATTCACACTGCCTACTAAAATGCCACCCAAATCTCATATAAAGGTACCCCTACCTCTCTCTCGTTCTCTCCCTCCCCTTAGCGTCTCCACTGGCTCTAGCAAGAGCCCAGCCATTGCCTGAGGCTATTCTTCACTGTTGGATGGCTAAAGCTGGGGGAAATGAATCCCAGCTTTGGGTGGTAAAGAAGCAAAAAGCTGAGCAGATATGAAGAGTGAACTACTCCATCGGCTTTTCTGCAAATGTACTCTCTCCACTTGGTGATCAGGGTACCTGGGGAAAGTGGTACAGGTACCCATTTTCTGCAAGTGAACAGAAGGTCTGGCCCCAGGAGATGTCACACTGCTGCATCCCCTGAAAGCCACTTTTAGTAACCCAGGGTTTCCCACAGGAGATACAAAATAAGTATTCAGGGTGGTCTGTGGCCCTGCACAGTGCAGAACGTCACTTCCAGGGCTGTGGTCACCACCAATACCTCTGTTGTTCTCAGTCCCTGTCAATAACAACTCTTGTGAATGATTGCATTAAAGACAGGAGGAAAAAAGGCTGCTGGGAAGATTATTTCCTTTCTGAACACATGCAAACAACTGTTTGTCAACTTCACCCATGGGAATAATTTTTCACCTGGAGTCTCAGATATCTCTTGACATAAAAAGGACACTGTGAAAGCCAAGGTTTTCTGAAGACTTTCCAGCCCTTGCTCCGTGATCCAAATTCCAGAACACAACAACCCCTGTCCTCTTAGAGGCTCCCATCACACGAGCCATGCAACCCCCTCCTAAGGTCGATGACAAGGCTGACTCCCAGGTGCTGTCAATCGGCGTAACTCCATGGCAAGTACAATGATTGCTGCCAGCTTGACAAGCGGTCAGACTAACGCTGCTTGGTAAAGGCAGGGAACACACTGGAGCAAAGAAAGACTTTGGCATTCATTTTTGAGCAAGAGGCATTTTTAGAGTGAATGGTTGTTCCTTACATTACTGGAAATACTCACTTTCTTCCTTCCAGCATGCTTGGTCAGATGATAGAAGCTCTGAGTCAGACTTTTGCTTATATGCCATTGTCCTTTACATCTTCCAGGTGACCCAGAATGTATTGCCATGGCAGGCTGAAATTTCCCTGCCACTGCTTGATCCGGTACTCCTTCAGCTGTGTCGGGGCATGAGGCATAACCTTTCTCCTCTTTGTAATGGTTAATGCTCACTTTGTGCTCTAACGTGTCTGGCCTCCGAGTTTGGTGTATGTGGTTGGAGATACTAGACAGAATTAAGTTTCCTCTGTCTTCAATGAATACATATTTGGAGTAGTATTTTTTTTCTTGTGCTGGTTCAGAATAGTCAAGAGCAGTAGTAGAGTGTTTTTTACTCCTTCCCAGATTAAATCTGTATGCCTTCTTTAGTTTCCACTTTCTAAGGAAGGTTTGCTAGCAATATCAGCTGATCCAGTTTGGCATCGCTTGATGAATCAAGAACATTATTATTAATATCCCAACTGCCAGAGAAGCAGAATATAACTTTGTATGCCCTCCTCTGGGGTTTTAATCCATTCAGACGGGAACTCTTTAGTTGATAATTCAGTAGCATCAGACTTTTCACTTTAGAGGCAATGATTCACTCTCACATTTTATTTCTTTCTGTCATATAACAAACAACAGTTCATTTGTATGCCGCTCTGTGCAGGTAACATAACTAAACAACCACTTTGGTGAGAAGAGAAAGCAAGCATGTCAAGGAAGACAAGAAATTGGGGATTATTTAGATTTTTTATCATTCATTTTTTTCTATTTAAAAATGTCAATTCCTTTACTGTAAAAAGGGAAACAAAAGGAAATATGTCAACTATTACTATGAACAAAGCATAATTTACTTCAACCATGAGTTTCACCATTATTTCTTAGCCAGAACATCCCATGAACAATAAATTTTGGTATCTACTGACATTAGCAATAAAAGCCACCCCAGGCAGAGCATTTGTTTCAGTCAAGCATTATGTATTCTTAAGCTGCCAAACATGAGATCTGTCAGAAACAGCAGCTGGGACACTAATGACAGCTACATACTGATATATCACAATAAGCTTCTCAAGAAAAAAATTTTAAATATATTTCAAAATCATTGAAATTGTTATTATGCTGAGTAGGCCTTGTATTTTCCTATAATAGTTCTATACCGAAAGCTCTTACAATTCAGCAAAGGAAATGGGTTAGTGGATGCAAACAGCTGGGTCCTTTTTGTTAAAAAAACCCAAACAATACTCCTGAGGAGTTTGATCCCTGAAAGAGAATTACCTTCTATAGTAAGAAAACACTCTTCCTTTTTTTTTTTTTTTCCCCTGGCATTACATAAACAAATATTTAAGCTCCTGCATACCATTTCTAAATACATACTTGCTTTGATGTCTCAGTGCTGGGACCTAAATTCTTTGCTGATTCATACCCTGTCAAATCAATGCAGCAATGGCACGTAAACTATTACATTTCAAAGCCTTGCCTATCCCAGTCTTGCAAATTCAGCTCTATGTTAATGTAAGAAAATTATATTGTACCCTGGATAGTCTCTTACTTAATCTAAACTATCTCACCCATGATCGCCGAGGCTGGGGGACACGTTCCCGCTCACCATCGTGCTCCTTGGGGTGGGGAATTCTGATCTGGAGAGTGCTTCTAAGAGCACTTCACCATAGAAATTTTTTTAATTTTCATGTTCTTTTTTTAGCTAATAGAGGGAATTGGTGCTGATTTCTTTGGGGTTTTAATCCAGCAATCTTTTAAGAGTGGAATTTGAGAGTTAAGTGTCATGTAGTAACAGCTCAGGTGAGCCATTCGCAATCAACCCACCATCCCCACCATCCCCATGAAGGAGGCTGTGAGACGCCAGCCTCCAGAGTGCTGCACAAGGACAGGGGCTGGGGTGTGCTGACCAGCTCTTGTGACCCAGCGTGGCTCAGCACTGGGCAATCTGTGGGATATCAAATGACATCAATAGAAGGAAGATGCATCAACATATTCAGGAGAGCAGTCTCAGGAAGTACTAGATCTGACTTTTTAAGCCTCCTTGGTGAAGTTACACAATTGTCACTCACAGTCTGGTACGGCAGGAGAATCCCCACTTATTTTGTTTTCATTGGGGCATAATTGTCTTCACTGTTTGATGATATTTCCTTGAAAATCCATTTACATCTCACAGGGCAGAAGGCAGAGGTTTTATATAATAACTATAGTTGGTCAAGTCACATCAGAAGATGCAAAGAAAATGCTGATTCTTCAAAAGCAACATTTGGCACAGGAATACATCAAGCTCTGATTAAATTTCACTGGGAGAGGTTTCTTAGCTCCAGGAGGATACTCTTTCCCTCTCTTAGAGCTGTTCCAGACTGTATGTATAATTAAATATTCATTGTGTGAGAGAGACAGAAATACAGCAACTGATAGATAGGGGGAGAGGCTGCACCCAAAGCCCAACGGCTAGAGCAGTCATCTCGGATGTTGGAAGCCTTAATCCCAGAGGCCAAGTCCAGCTCTGTCAGAGAGTTTACTGCAGACATCACACGTAAGGGAAAAGTGTGTATTGTATACAGTAAAGTGCACTTCAGAAGATTTTGTTTCCTTCCTTAACATGTCACTCCAATATTCCACCTTAACCTAAATCCAGCACAAAGCTACCCATCTCTTTTAATGGTGTGTGGCACTTTGGGGGCAGTTAACTTAAAAATCAATTAAAAATATTTTTTTTGTAGGACTTCTGTAGAGAAAATATACCATTTACATATATTTTTAGCCAAATGCTGACATTTGATTCACCTATTTAATCATGATATGGATGGATTTTAGAATCGTAAAATATTGATGTGGAAAACAGAGGTGGCCACTGTGAAATATATTTCATACTATCTGAAGACCACTCACATATTCTTAGGGACTCTGTGTTATTGACAAATTTATAAATAGCTGTCATTTTAACATGCCAGGTTAAAAAAACTCTATTGCTATTATTACACACATTTATAATGTTTCTGGGATGCATAACTGGCCCATCAGGATAATTATGACTCTCATTTTTCCTTCTTCCTGGCTGCCTGCAGTAACTGGTGGGTTGTTTCATTGGTTTTTTTGCTTTACTTCAGAAAGCAATGAAACAGTTAAATACCAGTGCTGGACCCCAGCATGAAGCAGAAATGAGCCAGTGACCAAAGGATGAGGGCAGGGGGAAGGACCAGCCTCCTTCCAGCAGCAGAAGAAAAGGCGTCATTTCTTTCAGTCCTCATGCAAACTCAGGTCTATCCAGAAATATTCCTGTGCACACATGGTGGAAGGAAATTGGGCAGAAGTTGTGAAAGGAGGAGGAGGAGCCACCACTGAGCCTGACAAAGCCTCTGGGCTGAGCTCGGGTGCACTGATACCACTGTCTAGCCATGGCAGCAATCAGGGTGCTGCTGAACTCCCTTCTATCATCTCATAATTCTCACTTAAATGGTTAACTTCCTTCAAGTCTTTGCTTAAAGAAGTGGTTCACTCTAATTAGTTGAATCTTTTTTTTAATATATGAAAGATGTGTATTCACACATATAAACCCATCCCTACTCAAAGACGTATATATAAAAATATATATACATGCTTATATATAGCCATGTTTAAATATATACACAAAATAAATTCACACGCATATATAGCCTCTTGCTATCAGCTGAAAGAGGGAAGAAAAGAGAGGAGAGAAAAAAGAGAATGAGAGAGAGAAAGAGGGAGAAATTAAGGGAAGGCAGGCAGGCTGGCAGGGGGGAAGGAAGGAAGGCAGGGAGGAGAGAAGGAAGGACAGAAGGAAAATATGAGACCCAAAACCCATTAGTCCTGTATTTTGAATTGTCTGGCATCAGGCATTTCCACAGAAACGCACATGGTCTCTGACACATCAGAACATGAGACCATATGAGCCCTTTCTTCAATAGATAACAATCTAATCTCTTATTTTTAAACACGTGGTTTAATTTCCACAACACTTGATAAAATAGCCTTTTACATGTTTTGCTGTCCTTAGTATACAAACTCTACATATTCTCGACATGTCTATAAATGGGAAATCCTTTTTTTTTAACTGAAAGCATGAAACCAGAAGAAATCGTTGCATGTGAAATACCATAAATTATTGTGCTTTATTATCTTAAAAAAAAATCAAAGACTGAAGCAGAAGGAGAATAATAGCATTTTCTATAAATGCATTATATAAATGTAAGTAATGTCTTGAATCTCAGAAGGCTCCATATAGTTTACACAACACACCTTGCAGCCTGCATACCTCAGAGGAATTAAATCATATTCCATTTCCATGAAACAGAATAGGGAGTTGCAGGCAAGATTATTACTCGATCAAATGGGGATCTTTTCTTTGGGGTACATTCAAAAACCCAATGATGAACAATATGATTTTACTCTTCTGAACATGGTATTAAACAGACCCAAATATACAAAGTGACAGACTAAAACATTATTTTTTTAAAAAAGAAACTTTGTTTTAAAGTAGCTAGAGTTCATACGCACACAACCAACATGAGCAATGAAGCAGAAAGTTAAATCACTTAACAGTACCTGTATTATGCTCTTTCACCCACAGGTCGTCACCTAACCATCACTATGAGTGTCGCTTCCAACAGACTACGCGCTGCTCCACATAAATCTCTGCCCAACTTAGGGCTGTCTGCAGCTGAGGAAAGGTGCAAATGGTACAATTTTGGGAGGACATAAGCTAATTCACAGAAAGAAACACCCTCCGTTATCATGCCCATTTATGCATACCCCTCATGCACTTGCAGAACAATAAACGTACTTACAAAAGAAAATCTCCAGTGACATTTTCCATGCTCCTTTGCTTATTAATGACTTTGAAAAAAGTACCTGCTATCCATAAAAAAATAATTTAAGCGCATGTTGCACATTAACACATCCTGAGTATACTCCGGATATTCCAGTCTGACAATTTTTGTGTAATGGCTCCATATTTTTAAGATATATTAATCAATAAAGAAAGTTGAACAGACAAAATAGTTTCAGGGAGAGAGCCACATTTCAAACCCCTTTTTGAGTAGAAAATCATGAATAAAAATGAAAATTGCATGAAAAATTCAAAGGCCCTGGAAGCTAGACCTGTCTGGAATTTCACACAGTCAAGCTTTAAAGAAGCAGAAATCCTGTCCTATGTTGAACACATTTTAACCCTTCAGTAGAGAGTTGTTATCAGCACATGATAGTAGAAAAGATATCCTACAATGGAAAAGTAAACCCCTATCTATTATCTATTTCCCTTATAATGTAATACAACTGTGTTGTGGAAGATACTAAAAAAGTCACATATAATCTTCTATATTATTACAGGAGGGGAAGTAAGGAAGAATCCCTTGTGAGTTGCTTAAGAATTTTCTTATGCCTTTTGCCTTCCAGTCTAAACTCTGTGGATTTATTCTGAACTAAAAGACTCCCAGCTTGTTTGTTCCAATAAAACCAACTCAGGTCTTGGCAGTACTGGAGAACAGTGGGAGATTTTAAGCTAAGGGACAAGCAGACAGTCTAGAGGGAACAAAATGCTACTGAGATTTTGTGGAATCACATCAAAAAGAGGTTTTTATTTTTCCTCTAGACAAGCTTTAATAAATTTGGTGTCAGTGGGAAGCATGTGCCATCTCTCCTACTGTTTAAGTAATTATACAGAGCTATTAAGATGTTAAATATTTCAGCATTTGGAGAAAAGAAGTTGAGTTGTTTATTTTCATTGTGAAAAATCACTGGAAGGAAAGGAATGTGAGGTATCACTTACTATCTTGGCCCAGATGGCTAACTAACAGATGGCTCAGTGTAGGAGAGGTGAAACATACACTGAATTACTTGCTCAAGCTGCAGAAGGAAGCTTTCATCAGAGCAAGACACTGATCCTGGACTTTGCTACATAGTGATCTAATCCTCCATCTTCGCTGCTTTGTAAAAAACTTCACATCTTCTGCGGTGCTCAAAATGAATGAGTTTACTTGTAAAACTTTGCATTTCTTGTATAGCTTTCTTACTGCACCAGAGGTCTAGGTATGATTGTTTAACCTTGAAGTAAATACTGAGTGCTCTATTACTGCATAATGAATTGATACAAAATAATCGCAGTGCCAGCTATCAACTTGTTGCCTGGATGAAGGAAGGAAAGGAAAACAGATCTTGGGACTCTGGTGCTGGACTGCCATCCAAGAGACACATGTTGAAATACCAGATATTTCTACGGTCTTTGTGATTCCTGGCAAGCCAGGTAATTCCTCTGTACCTCAGTCATTCCTCTGCTAAATGGAAATCTGTTTAAAGTCTGTTCATGTGAGGATGGAGACCATCTCTTTCTTCTACATTCAGATTCCCTAAATTTTATCCCTGTCCGTTCACCCATCTGTCCTGTGTTCCCTATTGGCAACTGATGCCAAGCCCATGGGATGCACCAGGCCCAGGGTAGAAGTAAGGCTGTCTGTAGTGAGCAGCATGCCTGACACCGTGGACCTATAAGTACATCTTGAGCTGCTACTCATCTATTTCACTACACAGAAAAAATAGAATTTCAGTTTTACACAGCTGTGTCGCATGTATATTTGGGTACAGATTAAATGTGAAATCTGTCCAGAAAGCAGCCATTTCTCCTCACAGCAGTGCTCTATGTAGAAAATATATATTTTTTTCTGCATCAGACATGGTCCCTTTCCAAAAAATAAGAACATCCTAGTTGTATTTTCTTGAGCTACCCTCTGTTTCCTTGGTTTCATTTCTATAACAATGATCCAAATTTTCTGTCAGGGTAATTAGACTAACCTAGTTAGTGGTCAGCACTTTCTTTTCAGCTCTTCTGCAAGCTGCAAAATGAGCAGTTTGTCAAAATGCAGAGAACTTCATATTCAGGTGGCAGAGGAAGCCAAGCCTGAACATTTCGTGTACATTTAAATGTGCACTCAAGCAGTGACATGGAAATCAGTAAAGCAGCTACTAATGATCTGGTTCCATTAACAAATGCTCATTTAGATGGTAAGTGACCTGAGACAGAAAGGAAATGCAATTTTGGCTGCCGATACAATAAAAAATGGCTGCTATTAGTGCTATATAGGGGTTATAATCAATTATACCTTTTATTGGCTCAATTCAGCTGCACTACAACCAATTAAACCTCTGTTTTGAATAAAGAAAGGAGTATAGTGGGTTTTACAAAACCACCTCATGTACAGTTCCTTTAGCTTATGTTATTAATATCACCTTGGTTACTAGCTTGATGGAACTTATTCCTGACATAATGTTTTTAGCTTTTGCCTTATTAGCCTAAAGTTTTCCAAAACACTTTTACCAGGAGAGGAAGTATCTCTCTTCTGGACATCAAATTAATCTTAGTTCACATAACACAACACAATCGCTCCAGCCAATGACTAGAACATAAGCTGATTCTGCCACCCTATTTTATGCTGAGTAGGAATTTATTCTACTGCTGCATAGAGATGCTTACAAATATCTATTATGACATTTATTATTATTTAAAATGTATTTTTTTCAGTAGCGTTTATTAACCAAAAAGTTTAAGCCTATTATGCTACACACTGCAAAAATTCATACAAAATTATCCATTTCCCCAAAGAGCTTTGAGTCTTAAAGAAAAGTGACCATATAGAAGGTTAATATCTCTATCACAGCAGTACCACTTTGTCCTTTCTGGACATCAGTCTTAGAAAGGACAGATCCTGCCCACTGAACAATCCCCTCGAATCAGCTGAAATCACTGTGTCAAGAAGACAAAGTATACTTGGCCCCAAATTTAAACAAGCAAAAGTTTACAAATAACCTTTAATTCACAGCCCTGATCTGTTCTTCAGATCTCACTGACAGACTTAAAATCAGAATCTGATTTTAAGCAAAGACTGAATACTCTGTTTCTATCTGGTTTTGGAACTGGATCACTCCTGATCTCTATGCTTTGCAATCACATACAAAGATGAGGCTATTTTATTTGTGAGTGTCTTTTTCAGTAGCAAACCTTTTTATAACTGGAGCCCAAAGGAATAAAGGGAGCTGTTGATTGTAGTTAGAAAAAAATGTGGGTAGCACACCTAATGACTATGGGATGGGCAACTGAGGAGCAGGCGGCAGAAGTTGGAGTGGACTGTGTTGGGAGGATCAAGAAGGATAGGTGAAAACAGAGGAATTCAGAAGCAGAAAAGTGGGGCTGGAGGTGGGACAACAGTGAGCACAGGAAAACCAGTAAGGAAGTTTAATCATAGGCCTCGAAGGAAGATAAGTAGTTGAGGCTGAGTGAACTTGTAAGCAAATCAGAGGACTGTTCCCTCCTATGATCTTCTCACTTGAACTTTTGAAGTAATGAGTAGTTTAGAAGCACAGGTGAGTGCGGTGAAAGCATGAGGAGGCAGTGGGACTAAGACCAGGTCCTCTCGAAGGTCTGTCCTTGTAAGTCCATCCATCTTGATGACAGTGCTAAGCTCTGCTTTTCGCTGCACTCTGCACGCTGCACTCTTTTCGATGCAACACTCTGCTTTTCGCTGATACTAAATCAGAACATGCTCTACCAGGTCACATTGAATGTATGAAGACTTTGAATGGTAAAGCTTTTAATGAGTGCCCCAACACAGAATCACAGAATCACAGAATCACAGAATCACAGAATCACAGAATCGTATAGGTTGGAAAAGACCTTTAAGATCATCGAGTCCAACCGTAAACCTAACACTACCAAGACCACCACTATACCATGTCCATAAGCACCTCATCCAAACGTCTTTTAAATACCTCCAGGGATGGCGACATAACCACTTCCCTGGGCAGCCTGTTCCAATGCTTGATAACCCTTTCAGTGAAGAAGAATTTCCTAATATCCAGTCTAAACCTCCCCTGGCGCAACTTGAGGCCATTTCCTCTTGTCCTGTCACTTGTTACCTGGGAGAAGAGACCGACCCCCACCTCTCTACAGCCTCCTTTCAGGTAGTTGTAGAGAGCGATGAGGTCTCCCCTCAGCCTCCTTTTCTCCAGGCTAAACAACCCCAGTTCCCTCAGCTGCTCCTCATCAGACTTCTGCTCCAGACCGTTCACCAGCTTCGTTGCCCTTCTCTGGACACGCTCCAGCACCTCAATGTCTCTCTTGTAGTGGGGGGCCCAAAACTGAACACAGGATTCGAGGTGCAGCCTCACCGGTGCCGAGTACAGGGGCACGATCGCTTCCCTAGTCCTGCTGGCCACGCTATTTTTGATACACGCCAGGATGCCATTGGCGTTCTTGGCCACCTGGGCACACTGCTGGCTCATATTCAGGTGGCTGTCAACCAACACCCCCAGGTCCTTTTCTGCCTGGCAGCTTTCCAGCCACTCTTCCCCAAGCCTGTAGCGTTGCATGGGGTTGCTGTGGCCCAAGTGCAGGACCTTGCACTTGGCCTTGTTAAACCTCATACAATTGGCCTTGGCCCATTGATCCAGCCTGTCCAGGTCCCTCTGCAGAGCCTTCCTCTCCTCAAGCAGATCAACACTCCCACACAACTTGGTGTCATCTGCAAACTTACTGAGGGTGCACTCGATCCCTTCGTCCAGATCATTGATAAAGATGTTAAACAGAACTGGCCCCAGCACAGAGCCCTGGGGAACACCGCTTGTGACCGGCCGCCAACTGGAGTAAACTCCATTCACCACCACTCTTTGGGCCCGGCCGTCCAGCCAGTTCTTTACCCAGCGAAGAGTACACCCGTCCAAGCCATGAGCAGCCAGATTCTCCAGGAGAATGCTGTGGGAAACCGTGTCAAAGGCTTTACTGAAGTCTAGATAGACAACATCCACAGCCTTTCCCTCATCCACTAGGCGGGTCACCTTGTCGTAGAAGGAGATCAGGTTGGTCAAGCAGGACCTGCCTTTCCTGAACCCATGCTGGCTGGGCTTGATCCCTTGGTTATTCTCTACATGCCGTGTGATAGCACTCAGGATGATCTGCTCCATCAGCTTCCATGGTACCGAGGTCAGGCTGACAGGCCTGTAGTTCCCCGGGTCCTCCTTCCGGCCCTTCTTGAAGATGGGCGTCACATTCGCTAATCTCCAGTCAGCAGGGACTTCCCCAGTTAGCCAGGACTGCTGGTAAATGATGGAAAGGGGCTTGGTGAGCACATCTGCCAGCTCCTTCAGTACTCTCGGGTGGATCTCATCAGGCCCCATAGACTTGTGAGTGTCTAAGTGGTGCAGCAGGTCACTGACCATTTCCCCCTGGATTATGGGAGCTCCATTCTGGTCCCCGTCCCTATCTTCCAACTCCAGGGGCTGGGTACCCAGAGAACAGTTGGCCCTGCTATTAAAGACTGAGGCAAAGAAGGCATTAAGTACCTCAGCCTTTTCCTCATCCTTGGTCACTGTGTTCCCTCCCCCATCTACTAGGGGCAGGAGATTCTCCTTAGCTCTCCTTTTGCTGCTAATGTATTTGAAGAAGTGTTTTTTGTTGTCTTTTACAGCAGCAGCCAGATTGAGCTCTAGCTCAACTTTGGCCCTTCTAATTTTCTCCCTGCACAGCCTTGCTACACCTTTGTAGTCCTCCTGAGTTGCCCGCCCCTTCTTCCAGAGGTCATAGACTCTCCTCTTTCTCCTGAGTTCTAGCCAGAGTTCTCTAGTCAGCCAGGCCGGTCTTCTTCCCCGCCGGCTCGTCTTTCGGCACCTGGGGACAGCCCGCTCTTGTGCCTTTAGGGCTTCCTCCTTAAAGAATGCCCAGCCTTCCTGGACTCCTTTGCCCATAAGGGCTGCCTCCCAGGGGACTCTCTCGACCAGTCTCCTAAACAGGCTGAAGTCCGCCCTCCGGAAGTCTAAGGTGGCAGTTTTGCTGACCCCCCTCGCCGCTTCCCCACGTATCAAAAACTCTATCATTTCGTGATCACTCTGCCCAAGACGGCCTCCAACCATCACATGGCTCACATGGCTTCTCTGTTGGTGAACAAGAGGTCCAGCGGGGCACCTTCCCTCGTTGGCTCACTCACCAGCTGTGTCAGGAAGTTATCTATCTGCCACACACTCCAGGAACCTCCTGGACTGTTTCCTCACTGCTGTATTGTATTTCCAGCAGACATCTGCTAAGTTGAAGTCCCCCACAAGAACAAGGGCTAGTGATCGTGAGGCTTCTCCCAGCTGCTTATAGAATAGTTCATCTGTCTCCTCATCCTGGTTGGGTGGTCTGTAACAGACTCCCACCACAATATCTGCCTTGCTGGCCTTCCCCCTGATTCTGACCCATAGACACTCCACCCTATCGTCACCATCATCGAGCTCTAAACTATCCAGACTTTCCCTGATGTACAGGGCTACCCCACCACCTCTCCTGCCTCGCCTATCCCTCCTGAAGAGTTTATAGCCATCCATCGCCGCACTCCAGTTGTGCGAGTCACCCCACCACGTTTCCGTGATGGCAACCATATCATAGTTTTCCTGATGTACAATGGCTTTCAACTCCTCCTGCTTGTTGCCCATGCTGTGTGCATTGGTGTAGAGGCACTTCAGCTGGGCTGTCATCCATGTTTCCTTCATAGAAGAACACCCCTTGTGTGCTTTGAGGTGTTTCACTGGCATTTCCCTCTTGTCTCCTATTGCCTCAGTATCCCCTAGCTCAACTCTGTTCGACTTCGGCTGTGCCCCAGCGTACCCCGCACATCTCAGAGACACAGGCTGAGTGCCCTCGCTGGCACCCACTCCCTCTAACTGTGGCACGTCATCCCTCAGCTTCCTTCGGGCAAGCCTGATATTACCCCCCTCCCCCTTCAAGTCTAGTTTAAAGCTCTGTCGATGAGCCCCGCAAGTTCCTGAGCAAAGATTCTCTTTCCCCTTTGAGAAAGATGAATCCCATCAGACGCCAGTAAACCCGGTGCTGTGTAGGCCATCCCATTGTCAAAAAAACCAAATCCGTGGCAATGACACCAGCCACGGAGCCATGCGTTAATAGATTGGGTGTCTCTGTTCCTTCTAGTGTCGCTGCCCACAACTGGAATGAGAGAGGAGAAAATAACCTGTGCTCTGGAGTCCCTTACTAGCCGTCCCAAGGCCCTGAAGTCTCTTTTGATCGCCCTAGGACTTTATGTTGCAGCTTCATCGCCCCCCACATGGAAGAGCAGTAGGGGGTAATAGTCCAAGGGCTGTACCAGGCTAGGGAGTATCCTCGTGACATCCCTCACGCGGGCCCCAGGAAGGCAGCAGACTTCCCTAAGAAGAGGGTCCATCCAGCATATCGGACCAGACTCCAGCACTTGAGAAGATTACCATCTGAATGGCTCGCTAGAGTCCAAGGTTGAAGAATGCTTAGAAGAATTCTAGACTTTGAAGTCAGAAGGTTGCACATTCATAGTTACCCTCACTGGGGTAAATTTCTATCTACAATATTACCACACATCTTTGTCATGGTTTCTATGGATTGGGAGTCAGTTGCTCAAAAATAAAATATCCATTAAAATATTTTCCTGCCCCATAACTCCTTCTGGGTAAGTAAGCACAAGCTAAAAGAGTCAAGCTACATTTTCATCCTGAGCTCAATTTGATTTTCAGTACTCACCACTAATGAAAATCTAAAAGTGATTTATTGGAACATACCAGCTATATTTAAGCAGCAGCCAAAAGAATTACATTTAATTAAAATTAAGGTCAAAGAAACACAACAAACTAATGTGACACTTCAGACATCAGCCTGGAATAGATGTTATATTGGTTGATTATCAATTAGGTACAGTAAACACAAACGTGTTCAGCAGGCAATTCTCAGTGAAACCAGTTCAGGCAAGCAAACAAGTGCTGTGCCTGAAAATTTTCTCACTTTCTCTGAATTCAAAATCATCCTGCACACTGTGCTGTTCTTTCTATCCTTAACCTACTTCAGTGATTTATTCTTTTTCCTTGAGGAAAAAGTATTCTGCCAGAAGCTCTCACTGGAGAGCCAGAGAAATACAAAATTGTGGAGGAAGGGGTCTAGTTTTTATTGTATTTCTCCATCTCTTCACCTTGAAAGCATAAAAACTCTTCTCGTCACAAGCCTTAGGCTAGTCGGGCTGTGAGAGGTATTTGAGCATCTTCTACATGGCTGCATATCAGCAAGCTTGGAAAAGGGGTTTAATATGAAATGGTTAGTTGCTTAGTCCTTTCTGTAGCAAAGATTACACAACTGTGATTTTCTCTGTCTGTTTTCAGCATAAGCCATTGCTTATAAAGGTATCTTTTAAAACTGGGCACTTTCACGCTGTATACTTATTTAACAAGACAAATACCTTAAGGCTTGATGGCAGTTTTCTCCTAAGCTCCTTGACGATCAGAAGAAAAAGGTACTGTATGAATAAAAAACTGCTGTGAGAGTCCCCTGACAATGGGGATTCAGTCACGTCCAAAATTCCTTCAAGTCTCTCACGTCTGAAGTCAAGGTGGTGATCTGGCAGTGGTGTAAATGGATGCAGGATCTGGCCCTAGTCTCCCTAGATGTTTTGTTTCCCACAGCTCTAAACACAGCAACAAACAGAAGCCCTACCAAATACATCTTTTGTTTCCTACTTGTGAAAATAACCGTGGAAATAATACAGAAATAAGTTCTCCTGCAGCTTCTGCCTGTCAGGCAGGGACAGTGAGCACGTCCACATCGCCCAGCAGAGCGCACTGCAGAGACCCTCAAGCTCGCAATAGGTTGTTTGGGTGCATCCACACACTACAGTGTGCATGCTATGTAGAAATACTAGCTGATATATGCCAAGACCATTGTTCCTACTCAGCTGAAACCTGCCCCCCAGCTCACCAATTCCCACTGTAACTTCTAGCCCAGGTGCAACAGTGCTCATTCAGCACGATTACAAGTGATGCTGTTCTGGGGATCTCTGTGCAGCCAACAGACGCCCACAGCCCCAGCACAGTGGATTTCTGATCTCCACTGGGGCCTCCTGGTGATGCCTCAGTCTAAATAACAATGTGGGAATTTCTGCTCTGAAGCCTCAGACTTTTAGGGATGCTGCATGAGGCTTAAAGGCAAACACAAATGGAAAACCAAAGCTTAGCAGCAGAGCACAGGGGAAAGGATGACTTATCCCTTTTGTACATTCATTGGAACAGCACATCTTTGGGGACATGCCAGACCCAATCTGAATACAAATCAGAAAGCATTAGCATAGCAGCTGGGGCTACTGACAGCCAAGTTAAAGTGCAACAGAGTCACTGCCGAGGCTGCTGGAAACCAAACGTAGTGACTGTGTGGAGGGAAGTCACTAGTAAAGCAGGAAAAGGAAAGGCAGAGAGAAAATCACCCTGACTGGGGAGGAACTGAGACAGTGTTTCTGTACTGGTGACTTTTTAGATCTTCATGTAAGAAAAAGATACTAAAGGACCTAAATGGGTTTCACAAAAGCAGCAGCCCTTACTTACCAGCGGTGAAATGATCAGAAAGACATTTTCTTGAGCACCTTCCTGATGTAGTCCTTGCTTATCCTGAACAAGGCAAAACATCACGATGGAATAAATCCTGATCCAACAATAAAATTACTCCAGCCTTCAGCTAGGACAGGTTTATGCTCTTCTGCTTTCTTCTGAAGATGCAAGAAAGCTGATCAGCTCTGCAGGCTGATCTGGACTGGACTTTGGTCCTTCAGGCTACTTTGTGGGCTGCCATGTAGCTCTCAAAAGTGTCAAAGAAGGCAGTGACTAAGAGATGATACAAGCGTACGTTATGCTGAATCTGGTGGGATTTGGACTAGGTATCTCTCCTTTCAGCAGACCTGCTTGATTCACTCCTTCGAGGTATCATCCACAAGGTTTCAAAAACTCCTTGAGGCACTCAATTGTCAAAGAAAAAAAAGCAACAGATCAGAGAGTTTGGAAGGGAACTCCAGAGATCATCTGGCCCAGCCCTGCTCAAAGCAAGGCCAGCTTCAAAGTTACATTGGGTTTTGCAGGTCTGTGTCCAGCTGAGTCTTGACCGCCTCTGACGATGGAGGCTCCACAGCCTCTCTGGGCCCTGTTCCAGTTGCTGACCACCCTCGCTATTAAATATGTTTTCCTTATACCTAGCCATGTTTGCTGTGTTGCAATTGTGTTTGTTGCCTCTCATCACCCAACCCCTCTCATTAAATATTTGCAGAGAGCCGTTAGGTCCCCCAAAGCCAACTCTACTCCAGGCTGACCAAGCCCAGCTTCCCCACCCTCTCCTTACAGGGCAAGCGTTCCAGTCCTACCATCCTGGGGACATCCCCTGAACTCCCTTCAGCTCATCAATGTCTTTCCTGCACTGCAGACCTGAAACTGGGCACAGATGTGATCTCAGAAGTGCCAAAAAGAGGGGAGGAATCATTTGCCTTGACTTGCTAGTGCTAGGGCTTGTCAGCTTGGGGAGGAGGACCATGACTGAGTTTTACAAACTCTCAAAGACAGTGGGTAAGTTGACTGCAGAACAGTTGTTTATCAAATCCTGTAATGCAAGAGGCATGTGCTGAAAATAGCTTAAAAACCATTAGTTTAAAACAGTCAAAAGAAAGTATTTCTACACACAGCAGGTAGTGAATTTGTAAAATTTACTTCCACAGGAGGCTGAGGAGACAGCATCAGCATCTCACAAAGGGATCAGAAAAATTTGTGAACAGAAGATGCTAGAAGTGCTGGGCAGGGATGTACATACTGCTGCTATTCCGGCTGCAACACTTGTGGATGCTGGGAAGCGTGAAGAGACCAGGGAAAGTGGTCGGGCTTGCACGCTGTGCCTGAATGGCCCCTCCTCTGGTCACTGTCGGAGGCAGATGGACCTCTGGTCACTTCTTGTTCTCTTGTTCAGCTGAGCCTTGTGGAAGGCTACCAAGCTGACGCTTATTAAATAAAAGAGACATAGGGACAGTAAGTGAGTTCTCTTACATGAGAGATCGATCTTGCCATGCTGAGAATCATCAGAAGTTATGACAAACTGTATCCAAAATTGTTGTGCTGTAGAAGTTAGACCAGAAAACCATAAGGTCCAGTTCAGGAGAGGATTTACTGCTAGCGATTTCCATGGGCTGCAGGGGTCTGACAGCCCTGCAGGATGTGGTCCTAGTGGCAGGGATGGTAAATCAAGAATATCCAATTGTCTATCATCTCCAAAATAATAAACAGAAATCACTAGCATAAGAATTGAAAACTGACTGAAACATCTCAAAATATTAAGCCATGAGAAGCACATTTAATTGTGCAGACCTGAGAGGGTTTAACACAGGAAGTTTTGATAACGTATTTCTTATTTAGGTATACTTTCCTTTTGTTTTCTGTTGCCAAACAATTCCAAATCCTTTTTTTATCAGAATCATTAAAATGTGGGTCATGGTATTTATGAATTGCATGTTTGCAATCCTATCTGTGGGTTTAAAAAAAGTAAAATTAAAATTGCCCCTCCAAAAAACCTCAGAAAATGTGTTCTATTGCCGTTAAACAAAAAAAAAGATCGTATTTTTTTCATTTATTTGCTGCTGTTAAAGTATTTCTTGTTCTTTGAAAAGGTAGTCAAGTGTGTTTACCCTTCATTTGCATGACATTTTAGGACTTAGGCTATATATATAAAAGCAGAGGGAACTGAAATAGTAAAAAAGTCCATATGGGATAGAAGAATCTGAAAGTTTCCTCTTCACTAGTTATTCATACAGAAAAAAACATGGAGAACTTTTTTAGGTAGGTTCAAATTGTTTTCAGTACGTAACAATGCAACACACGGTTCCACTTCCATGATGTATAGCTCAGTTGAGGAGCTTTTTATACAGGAAAATGTCAAAATATGTCAAGAAGAAAAACAAACCTTCAACACAGCATCAAGGTGGAAGAAGTAAGTTGAAGTTTCCCTCTGAGAAAGACACTAGATAAGGAATTATAAAAATGTAAATTTTCTGATTCCCTTTCCCCATTAAGTGAATGCATTTCAGTGTGGTTATAAAATAACTTACTGGGAAACAAAACCGTGATTTGTGTAGGTCTGGTATAACCTAGAAGGAGTTTGCCTGTCATAACACTGGAAGAATTTCCTGGCGTAAAAGCTACTAGTGAAACTGTGCTTTCTGGTATAGCTTAAACCAGTATCTAAACGTGAGCAAGACCATGCTTTTTTTGCTAGTTCAAATATATCTGGGAAAAATTTTCTTGCTTTTGTTAAAAAAAAGAAGAAAAACCAAAAACCACCAGCAAATAAAAAATATTTTTTGCTTTCATTAAAAAAAAAAAAAGGGAAGAAGAACCAACAAATCAAAAATACCAGATCCTAAACAAGGTTGTTATGCTCAGAAGAGTATTTAATACAACTGTATCTAGGTTTCATTCGTCCCCTTCCAGGCACTATGATGAAAGTAAAGATGATCACAGCAATTATGTTAACAAGTATTAAGAAATTACTGCTTATGCTGCGGGAAGTGACCACTGTTCTGCATTTCAGCTCACCCTGACGGTAAAAAGGTTAGCTTAAACCACCTATTTAGATTCTAATTTGTGCTGACCACTGTAGAAGTGGTTTAAACTCCCTCACTCAGCCAAAGCCAGCTGAGAGCAGGCATCTGAGCAGTTACCATGAATCAGCTTGAGAAATACGATACAAATTGCTTGCAATTGTGTAAACATAAGTAAAAAACTGGACTGAGAATTAAAAAGAGGGTGGAATTACAACCGATAAGGATGAAAGACATGAGAAATCAACACAAAGTCGCAGTTCTCCAGGGCAGACGGGACGGCCTGTGAAAGCTTCAGTTCTGACAGTGCTTTGTGACCATCAATTACATGCTCCGTACACGGAGCTCTGAGTACTGTCTTATCTATTGACTAAACACCCTTCTCCAAAGAAAATGAGCCATCAGTTTGAGAAATTTTCCTAGTTATAGCTGTGTCAGCCTGCTTAAACTGACCTTTAGAGAATTCGCATGAGAATAAAGGACTTATTCAGCATGCATTTTTGTGAGGCCAAACCAGGAACTGCCTATCTTAGACAATGCACAAGATTTCCTCTTCAGAGAACCTCTGAGGATTTGCAGTTAACCATGCTCTTGAGTAGTTTATAATCTGACATCATAAAACACTTGGGGGAAAACTAATCCCTGGGGCAAATTCATTTTTGTACAATAGGGAAGGGAAGCATTTTTTTTTATGTAGAGAGTGAATTTGTTGTGTACGTTGGCCAAATAGTCTTAAAATGTGGGTTATTATAACAATGTTTGTAATATCAAAACAACATTACTATGACTTTTATTCTGTAATTTCAAAGTAATTTTCAAAGCTTAATGTGCCAAGTCATAATAGCTGCATGGGGAAAATTAATGCCATGTGTTCCTAGTTTGCATAAAGGCAAAGTTGAAGTATGGAGCAGTTCATGAACATGCTCCGGGTTCTTGGGAGGAGAATTCAGGGTTCCAGATTCCCACTACAGTGCTTGAATAAAGTGTGGTAGGAGGTAAAGGGAAAAAAAAAGAGACCATACCCAGTAGGGATTTTTACATATAGTGCCTGGCACCTGCGGAGATCTAAAAAACTAGTTCTTCACGCAAAGTGACCTTCTGAAAAACTGACTCTGCTCATTGAAGATATAAGGACATTCCTCGGCCTGTGTGAATTTCCTTACCTATCTGAAGAAAAAAAAATCTCTTTGGACTGATTTTGACTAATGGCAGTGAGCCACATGAATCTTGGAGTGATGACAAGAGTGTAATATGAAGTGATCAGGGAACATTCAAGCACTGCATCCTGAATAGAACCGACTTGATTTTGATTTCAGAGTGAAGGGATGGCGAATGGGAAGTAGGAGAAGGAAACAGGGAAGATAAGGGGACATGGGCTATGTTTCCAGTCCTGATTTCCTCTGGCAGTTGTTACACTAAAATAAGCAATTTTTTTTTTTACAGGTACTTGTGATTTTCAGAACCTTACATTGAAAAGGGGGGGGGGGTGGTGTGACTGACACTTGACACTGTTAATTTTCTAATTTGCTCTAAAACTAGGCAAGGAGGAAAAAAAAGGGGAGATTGCGTAGGACAGGAAGAGCAAAATAAGGTAATTATAGCATTGTTTCGGTATCTACACTTAGGGCATGTACAGTACATCAGCCTTCTTCGATGGGCAGAGGAATTCACTATACGTTATTATTGTAATGAGTAGTAATGAATAATGATAAGGCTATGGGAATCTTCTCTCTGTACAGTACCATTACAGGCATGAGTGGATAAACAGATTTTGATTGAGATAGTCTCTAGTAAATCAGGGCTGAGGTTTTTTCTATGCCATTTGAAATAGCTTCTGAGTCTATTTTTATCCTCACCCCATCATTTTGCAGTTTCTTCTCTTCCATACTTATTACCTTAGTGATTTCAAAATCCAGGAGATTGCTAACTACTTGTGTGTCAGAAACTGTTTCAAGGACCTTCAAATTTACCAGTGGAAGATGGAAAGGAATGAGCAAGATTTTGCCTGACTTCACGCTTCAGTTTCACCAGTGACCTATATACTAATAGGAAAACTTATGCTGTTACTAAAGGAGAGAATGTTCTGGAAAAATTTGTCAGTTAAAAACCCATCACAGAAAGTGCAGCTCGCTCTCAGTTGCAAATCTGAGGTGACTAACATTTCCTGAAATCAGTGCGTTGGGGAGAGGAGTATCTGGATATTTTCCTCCTGGCAGATAAGAGGTTGGGTCATAGGACAAAAGTCAAAGTGAACATGAGAGGTTGGTTGCAGCATACAGGGTTACAAACCCAGAGGAAAGCAGAGAAGCCTCCCTGCTTCCTGGAAATGTAACATGTGAGATAGATGCTTTGCCGTGCGTGGCGTGTTGGCCACCTTGTCCAGTGGTATCCATGTGTGTAGACATCCATGAAGCAAGAGTGGAGACTCATACCTCTCAGCAAGTGGGAGGCTCCTTCCTCATGAACATCTGCAGTCCTAAAGAAACAGATTCAAGATGCATCAGCAGGAAAAAAATGGAATAAAGTGGTCCCCACGAAGCACCAGAGTCCTGAGGTGGAACTGCCTCCTGTGCCTGAATCAAGGCTGAATCAAAGCTGTCCATACATGCAGTGTACAGTACAGATATGGCCTTAAATGACAGCTCTTGCCTGCCTTGCTACTAGGGCAAGGCAGTAATGTTCTCCGCTTCACACTAATCAGGAGAATAATGAAAAACACAGCCCAGAAAGCCAGGGATGTGCTGAGTTTGGCAGACTTACAGTAAACTTAACTGAGGAAAAACTGAGTGAGGACTTGAGAGCAAGGAAAAGTGTAAAAAAAAACCAAAAACTCAGAAAATCTACCAGTGCACTGACGCCGTTCAAGCACAGTTCAGCACACGTCTTTCAGCTTTAGGTCCACTTTGAATGAGGAAGTTTGAGGCCATGATAGTCTCTACTTCTAATGATACATTCACTTAAATACAAAGGTTTCATCAGCAGAATCACATCTCTGAACATGATGAGTCAGCTGAAAATTGTAATTCAACCTCTACTGCTATTTCAGAGGTAATTCAAACACAGTCTGATGACTCTTAGAAGAAGAAAAAGACATTGATGAGCTGATTATTAGATTTCTTGGGATATCTGTGCATTCAAAAGAAGTAGGCTTTCTGAAAAATTTAGGGTACAATTCATCTAACCAAATATAGAAGTCAGTAATGCACTTAGATCTAACCTAGTCATCTAGATTTCCTTTATAGTCAGAAAAGAGAAATAAGCTCCTTAGAAATAAGTCACTACTACCTCACTTGAAACAGATATTTAAAGCAGATGACCAAATAGTGCCAATTTCTTCTGGAATGACTCCATCGTAAGTTACTAAAATTAAGCAACATCAATCTTGCCCTTTCTCATCAAATTCCTAAAAGAAGTGAATCGTAATTGAGCTTTTGAGGTTTTCCAGCCACTGAAGCTGAGGATCACCAGCCACTGTGCTCTGAAACACTGTCCCTTGCCTAGACTGTGCCTGTCCATAGCCAGTCTCTCCCAGCATTACACCTCTGACATGAACAGTCCCCAGGTTCAGAGGGACCATTTCCACAGCAGGACAGAAAAATATGTTGGTCCCACAAAATGCACCATCTTAAGCACCATCTACAAGTACATCATTTACTAATTAACGATTTGTTTGAACACCAGCACAGATAACTAACCTAAGGATATAGACCTAAGGATAAGTTGAGGACCATATTTTTGTGCCAAGGGGCTGTAGTTTCCCTAGAAATCTTTTCCCAATACCTATTTTAATGTATTGCTCCCTACAAACTGGGACAACTCTGGGATGGGAGCGAGAAAAAGGTTGCAGCCTTTATATATAACTGTACATAGAGACAAGGTATCAAACAACCAGGAGTTTTTCCAAATCCCCCCTGAGTTTAAAAAAAAAAACCAAAACATTAATGTCAGCAGGGATTGCAATATCATATACAAACACTGTGCAGAATAGCGGGGGGCTACCAATCATTACTCATTGAGGTCAGAGACTGGGCAAACCTTGCCTCTCAGGCACAGAATAGCCTGACAAGCACAAATAGGGCTTATTCTTTTGATTTAACTTTATCAAAATATAAGGAAACATCTCCCTTTTCCTCTCATTTTCCTATCCTCTCTTGATCTTCCTATTACCTTGAGCACACTACCCTAAAGCCATTCAGTTTTATCTAAGGCAGCACAGTTTCTAGATAGAATTAGGATGATCACTGAATGCATGGAAATGACTTGGTAAGCATTATATTTTTCAAAATGTCACTTCCTTTTTTTCAGGGGTGAGGAGAAGGGAAATAATGGTGTCTTATGTCTTTCTCATATTCTCTAGATAAGCATACCTATCCTTTTTATAACTATATCTGCTTACATGATTTCCACATGTTTTTGCATATAATAAAATATTCTAATAGAGGTCCTTCACTTCCTTGATTAAAATAAATGAGGATGGACATACTCCTTGAAAACCTGTGGAATAATTGAAAAAGGGTTGTTTGGAATGGTGCTTAACATCTGAAACTCCCTCATATTGCCATGCAAAAGTTAACTGATTATTTCTGAGTGATGTATGCTATGCTGTTAGTCTAATTGCTAGCAGTGGCACTGCTCAGCCATAAAGAAGTTCACTGCATCAACAAAATTTAATTGGGGCATCTCAATATACTGGCATTTTCTTGCAGAGCTAGTTAAAATGAATATAGAAACTGTTATGCACAAGGATTGAAGCATACATTCTTCACTTGAATCAGAGAAATTCACAGAAAAACTCATTTTACAATACCACGCTGTGACTCTGCTTCCTGCTCTTTACTCTAGCAATCATTAGCTGAACAAAAAAAAAAAAAAAGTCTCATTTACTTTATCATATGACACTTTGGGACTATTTAACTGACCAGGCCATTGGCTTTACTCTCATGCAAAAATTTTAGACAAGAAAAGAAAGAAACAAAAAACAAAAAAGAAAAAAATTAAAAATTAGTATAGCCATTTTGTCCAAATTCAATTTCATTAGGTACCAGAATGACTCAGTCTGGCATTGTCGATGACAACTGTATTAATATGCTGTTCGTTTCCTAATGTACAGAAGTGCTTTTAACAAAAATTCTAAAAAAAAAAATTCTGATATTAAAGCATAAAACTCCAGCAGTACAAAGCACTAAAAATGTTCTATTTTTATTACTCACATCCTCCCTGGGAGGCAGATTCATTAAGATAAGGGAGAAGCCTAAAATATCCACTGAAATTAAAGTGACCGACAGGCAAAAAAGTAAATAGTAATGTTAAAACAGAAGAAAATTTCATTCTCTCTCTGTGAGTCTGTGGGAGAAAATGAGCGCACCACAGTTTAAACGGGTAATAGGGCATGTTTCAGAAGTGGCATATGAAAGCATTTGTTGAAATGCTGAACTTTACCTTCTCTATTGATTCATTGAGTAGGTAACAAGGGAATAACTGGCAAGTGCTGACTGCTGTGCAAGCCTCCACACTGTACACATCAACCATTCAAAACTTTGAAGCAAACATGCCCACCCAGCCTTGCCTTTCAGACCCCACCTCTCTTTCCTCCCACTGTCACGCTGTCCTGGTTTCGGCTGGGATAGAGTTAATTTTCTTCTTAGTAGGTGGCATAGTGCTGTGTTTTGGATTTAGTATAAGAATAATGCTGATAACACACTGATGTTTGAGTTGTCACTAAGTAGTGCTTATACTAGTCAAGGACTTTTCAGCTTCCCATGCTCTGCTGGGCACCCAAGAAGCTGGGAGGGGGCACAGCCAGGACAGCTGACCCCAACTGGCCCAAGGGCTATTCCATACCATATGGCATCATGCTCAGCATGGAAACTGGGGGGAGTTGGCCGGGGGCAGCGATCGCTGCTCAGGGATGGGATGGGCATTGGTCGGCGGGTGGTGAGCAGTTGCATTGTTCATCACTTGTTTTGCACATTCTTTTATCATTATTATTATTATTATTATTATTATTATCATTATCATTATTATCATTACCATTATCATTATTTTCTCTTCCTCTGCTGTCCTATTATACTGTCTTTATCTCAACCCATGGGTTTTACCTTTATTTTTTTCCGAGATTCTCTCCCCCATCTCACTGGGGTTTGGGGGAAGGGTGTGGTGCTTAGCTGCCGACTGGGGTTAAATCAAGACATATGCTAAAATTATTTTTTTGCCATCACACTTTAGGAAAGCCACTGCCTCCTACCTGAACTATTTCAAGTAGAGACTTGTATAAATAAAGCAAGAGAGAGATCATAGAATCATGGAATGGTTTGGGTTGGAAGGAGCCTTGAAAGATCACCTAGTCCAACCCCTCTGCCATGGGCAGGGATTTCTTGCACTAGATTAGGTTGCTCAAAGCCCCGTCCAACCTGACCTTGAATGCAATGATGGGGCATCCACAACTTCCCTGCACAACCTGTTCCAGTGTTTCACCACCTTCACACAAAAAATTTTCTCCTCTATACATAATCTAAATCTACCCTCTTTTAGATTGAAACCGTTACCTCTTGTCCTGTCACTATACGCCCTGCTAAAAAGTCTCACTCCATCTTTCTTATAAGCCCCCTTTAAGTATTGAAATGCTGCAGTAAGGTCTCCCTGGAGCATTCTCTTCTCCAGGCTGAACAACCCCAACTCTCTCAGCCCTTCCTCATAGGAGAGGTGTTGCAGCCCTCTGATCATTTTAGTGGCCTTCCCCTGGACCCGCTCCAACAGCTCCATGTCTGTACTGGGGACCCCAGAGCTGGATGCAGTACTCCAGGTGGGTTCTAACAAGAGTGGAGTAGAGGGGCAGAATCACCTCCCTCAACCTGCTGGCCACGCTTTTTTTGATGCCACCCAGGATACGGTTAGCTTTCTGGGCTGCAAGTGCACATTGCTGGCTCATGTCCAATTTTTCATCCATCAGTATCTCCAAGCCCTTCTTCCCAGGGCTATTCTTAATCCATTCATCACCCAGTCTGTACTGATACTGGTGCTTGCGCTGACCCACATGCAAGGTCCTGTATCTGGGTCAATGCAATCACCAGTATCAGTACAGACTGGGTGATGAATGGGTTGAGAGCAGATCCTTGAAGGGACAGACCCACATATCACTGGACACAATGGAAATACTCTCCTGGGCTTAGAGACTCCCAAGCACTTAAAAAGAACTTCCCCGTCTAGAAACTTTCCCAAGTGGAGTGCAAATCAGGCCCTAAATCTGCTTAGTATTACTATTTCTCAGACAGACTTATTTCAGAAATGGATACTTGGCGCTGATTAATCAAAAATAGAGGTGATGTCTTTTCGCTTGAGTGGGATGCGTTGAGGGTCAGGGGACTATTGATTGTTCTGATTAATACACTGCACTTCCACGGCTGGGAAATGGCAACTCAAAATGAAAGGGCGCTATTCTGCCCTGCTTTTGTGGGCACAATTCCCCACTGAAATCAGTGTCTCAGAGAAAAAAGAGAATCAATGGTCCCAGGCATTAGTGAAGGTCAGAGTGCAAGGCATACAGGGCAAATCATTGGCCATTGTAAATCATGGCCACTCTCTTAACTCAGTGGATCTATTGCACTTTAGTCAGGGATTTGACCCTGAAAGCAATCTGTATTTTTCCTTCATATCTATTGTTTCCTTATAAGATTTTGATTGTTCTTTAGTTTTACAATTGGTGCTATTCGAAATGGATTACAGTCAGTGTTCCGTTAATTTCTGATATTCACAAATACTTTGAGAACAAAGTTTTGATATTTTCTATGACTTTAAATTAATCTTTTTATGCTGCATAGTTATTTATTTCCTATTTTTCACTGCTCAGAGAGTATCTCTGATCTAGAAAGACTTTGGAAACCTACAGGAGTACTATAATTTCATATTGAAATGTGAAGGATACTCAGCATCCTGTAGAAATACACTTCATTTGTTTATTCCTCTTGGATTTTTCTTTTTCTTCTTTTTGTATTTAATTCCCATTTTTTTAAAAATTTCATAAGCTTTATGTTCTAATAAATTTAATATTTACCTGAATTCTGCTATCCAAAATTCAGCAAGTTCTCTACACAAAATTATACATTTTTCTCTTTGATATCTCAGATGGAAAGTATTCTTTAGTATTTCTCCAAGGAGAAAAACTCTCCAAGGAGGAAAATATAGCTCTTAAATAAATATACTTAAGTACATTTTTTTTAAAAGTATGAACTTACAAACATACCCTAGGCCGAACTTAAAATGTAAGTATAAGGAGAAAACAAATTATGTTTGATATGTTCATCCCAAATTTGCAGAATCACAAAACTGGGATAGTTCAGAAAATCTTAATTGCTAATTGAGTTGACTTCTGATAATTAGAGATTCACTTCTGGAGTAAGATGGCTTTCTAAGTGATTCCAGTGCTGTCTTTTAACATGAAGAATGGAGGAAGACTCTACTAGATATTTCTCAGAAACAAATCCAAATTCTGTCACTGCAATTTCCAAAGGGTTCTGAAAATCCCAATTACTCATCTCCTCCTAAAAGACAGCCTATGGTCACAAGTAATGCTTATAGTTGCCTTTGGAAATCCCAACACAATCTCCCCTAGCTTCATTATCCATTACCCCTGTATAAGGAATAGGATAGAGAATGAAATAAAAATAGATGTGGATGGATGAGAGTCTAATTTAATAACTACTCAATATAACTGCCCACTGTCTGATGCATTGCTGCATAATGTGCTATTGATTTGGGGAAAAAAAGATTATATGATAGCTGGGAGCAAATGCCTGGCTCTCTTCCTCACAAGATTTATTGTTTTTGATAATGAGTAAATATATTTTATGCATGAAAAGCTAGCAAGGCTTTTTCTAACCATCTTAATTTTGTCAGTTCCAAGGACAAGATCCCTTGTAACTTCATGCACACTGAACATAAAAAATCTGCATGTACTTCAGTCAGCTAATGAAGGCTCCTATGAAGTGCAAGTAACTCCAGCAGATATGAGAGGTTGACAGAGGATCCCTTCATATACTTACTTGCTCATGGTACAAATTCTCTGATTTTCTATAAGCAGCATAGAGGTTTTTGGGTTTCCCTCTGAGTCAGTATTAAATCCCATGTTAAGTAAGACACTAATTTTCTGGCTAGGCCAGGTAGCAGGTACTTCTGGGCTAGGTATTGCTCAAAGGAAAATGTGCTCTGTCTCAGGACTTGTAGCTGGTGGTTATGACTGATATCTTTCATCAGTTCAGCCTTCTAAGGGCTGCCAGGACCAAAAAATCTCATTTATGGCAGTGAGGGATAACTCATATTTAAAGAGAGATTAGGTCTGCCAAAACCCTTCATCTTCACCATCATCCTATTTGAGGTTCCTCCCTGTCTAGACTGGGTCATCCTGGTTAACTTCCTGAGCCATAATATAGCTGAATACATCATTGCTTCCAGCTCTTTGGGTAATTCTGCAATAAGCTGGCTGGTGAAAAAGCTTCTGATTCACTGTTTTCCCTAACAAAGATTCCCCTTGGGATGGACCCACCAGATAGAAGACTTTACCATTCTTTATTCCTTTACCCTTAAATTGCTGCCAGCTCTTAGCTGATCTTCTTGTCCACCTAGGTAATACAGTTTTAGCTCCTTGGATTTGAAAGATACTGAGCTAATGATTTTGTCTGCCACAGCGTTTGACTGGAAACATTTAGAAGCATATGTCACTGCATTAGCAGATTTCCATCACTGATTCCTACATATTTTAACTGGATTAGGATGGTGGGAAGAGGAAAAAGAGCTGAGATTTATCCTCCATCCCCATGATGTTCCAGACACCCATATGGAGCAGTACAACTATATCCTGAAAGGCACAGCTCTTAACAGTTGTGTTAAAATTATACCTGCAATAATTAGGGAAGTGTGCCCACTGCTGGGAAAAGGCAGAGATGCTTCAACTCTTACGCAATGCTTTTCTTTGGAACACATCTTCTTTATGCATATGTATCTATGTAGATGTAGATAGATATAGATATAGATATAGATATAGATATAGATATAGATATAGATATAGATATAGATACAGATAGACAGATGTAGATGTAGATGTAGATGTAGATGATGTAGATGTGGATGTGGATGTAGATGTAGATGTAGATGTAGATGTAGATGTAGATGTAGATGTAGATGTAGATGTAGATGTAGATGTAGATGTAGATGTAGATAGATATATGTATGTATATGTTTAAGAATGAGAATAGGCTAAGCCCCAAATTTCATAAAGCTCAATATCTTTATAAAGTATCTTCACTTCTAATTCACTGAAATTGGAAAGCCTGTTGAAACTAGTAAGAGGGTACTTACAAACTGGGTAAAGCAATCTGAGATCTGCTAGCAATTATTCTGGAAAACTCATGGAGAACAAATGAAGTGGCAAAAGAAAAAGGGAAAAAATGGCTCTTTAAAAAGGGAGAATAGAAGAGGATGTGATAGTCATAGCTCAACAGCTTAACCTGAATTCCTAGAAAAACACTGAAAAAATAAACAATCTGTAAGCATCAAGAAGATAATAAAGTACCAAGCAGCAGGTCCAAACAAATCAGTCAAAATCAATTTTATTTCTCTCTGTCATAGAACAGCAGATCCAGTGAATAGAGACAAAGAGTTGATATTCTATTCCAGTTTTGGTAAGGCTTCTGCCACTGTTTCAGATTGAAGTTCTGAGATAACCTGAGAAAATACGGACAAATAAAAATACTAGGGAAATTAAAAGCTGCTTGGATATGATAATCAGAGAGTAGCTCTCAATTATTTATCATCAAAATGGAAAGATATAATGGGATAATTAGGGGTCTGCAACCAGTAATATTAAATATTTTCATTGTGACTTGGTTGACGATACCAATTTGGGGAGGACCCCGCAGACAGGATTAGAATCCATGGTGATCTTTAGATTTTGGAGGTATGATCTCAGTCAAATGGGGAGCAATTCAATATGAATAAATACAAAATTCTATACTTAACTAAAAATAATCACCTCCACAAACATGGGACAATGCTTAACCTAGATGGCAGTGCACAGGAAAGAATCTGGAAATCCCTTGATGAATAGGCATCAACAGTGCTACCAGGTAAGCATTATAGAAAAAGAGGAGAAATATCTTTGGAAAGACACATGATGTAATCTATCCAATCTATTTATCACTCACCTCCCAACTAAAGTAGTACATCTGTTAAGTACATCCCTACAACGCTTATTATTTCAGATCCTGTTGTCAAGTTTAGTTCCATGTACCAAAAGATTCAGTTATTTTTATTGTTTAAGATATGGGCAGTTTGAACCTCTCATCAAGTCAATAGCATCCTCGTGAAACCTTCCAGGAATTATTCAAAATCATTTCTACTAGTCACCAAGTTATGAGGTCTAAGAATCATTATTAATCTGTGTGTAGGAAACATTTTATAAGGATGATGTTTTCCAGATGATGCATGCCTTGACAGTTCTAACTGCATAATGCTTTTAGCAAACTGAGGGAGATTTCTAATTTTGTATGAATGAAAATCAATATATATTTCTCTGGATTTAATGTGTATAACGGTTATATTTCTCACAAGCATTTTGTCAACTATTGCTCTCGGTCAGTCTGAATGAATTCCTAATGTAAGACAAACACTGGAATGCTCACTGTGGAAACAGATTTCATTTCATCTGCCACATTGTCCCAGGTAGAATTGTCCTTATCAGTGTGATTAGGCCAGTGAAAGTTGCATTTGTTTGTTTTCCTTGATTATGATATGTATGATAGTCCAGCATCAGCAGCAATAGCTACTAAGTTCAGGCCACAAGTATCCTTCTGTCCTGCGCTCTGTCAAGTGGCTCTGATGCTGAAGCACGGCATTTTGGAGAGGTGGGAACTGATGTGGTTCTCAGCAGCACCAGATCTGTCGTGTCCAGATGCCACCAGGTTCTGTAGTCAAAACGTACGTGTGCAGGCACAGTATCCACACCTCCAGCTCTGGACCGTAGTGAAGATGTTCATGTGATAATGGCAGTAGACTTAGATAGTCTTTTACTGCCTCTTTAGATGGCAACAAGATCTGTGACTAGACCATCTCAGTGAATCATTTAAACACTCCTTTAATAAAACCTAAATGCTACAGTATACCTGCTGTTGCTCCAGACACAATTACCAGTTAAGCAGATTCATCAGAGCTGTAATATAATTTTGATTAACTACTGAAAACAGGATCAACCCAAGATGCTGTGGGACCCTGTTCATGTGCTGAATGTGTTCCACAAGGACAGGCAACAAAACTGAGCTTTAAGAGTTACTTGACTCTTGGGATTTCACTTGCATCTTTCTGTGGCCTCTGTCTTCACTGGTTTGAACTCCTCTGGAGTTGTCTCTCATTTGCCGTAATGCTTCCACTTACCTCTGTCTTACCAAAGCTATAGCTTTGGTGCAGAAGCGTTATAATAGTCAGGGTGTAAGAAAGCTAGGATTGCAGGGACACTTGATATAGCCAAAAAAGCAAAACAAATCAAAGAAAAAAAATTTAAAAAGACTAGACAAGCTCTGAGTCTCAGAATCCTATTATCACCCCAAAGCTTATATACAATGTTATATACATTTCTCTGTATCTCATTGTATCTCATACAATGGCATCTTAAGTATTCTGCCTCACCTAGGTAACATCTGGGCTGCTGACACAAGACTTCTTTTTCATCGGGGATGTACCTCATTTAAAACACCTCTTATTTCCTCCCTAGCTCAGCTCAGCACCTATAGTATATTTTATACTTCCATTTCATCAGCGCTTGGACTTCTTCACTTCAGCTGCTTCAGAGACTGATGGGGTTGTGCTAAGGATCTTTTCATAGGTGTAGCAATACAGACACAACCACTAATTAGGTATCCCATTAATTTTTAGCTCTGTATTTACATCTTTTCTTTTTAGAATAAAAAATCTGCATTTGCTTTCTTTAGTGCAGAGAAGTGGTTATCATTCTCACGTAGTAAACAAAAGCACTGTATTCTGCCAAATCACTTGAAATAACAAATAAAACACTGATGATAAATCCTCACACCTTGAAATTACCCTGTATATGACTCTTTTGCAAATAACTTACCAAATCTGATGATACAGCTGTAAAGACATATACTTTGCAACTAGATCAGGTTAACTGCTCTGCTGTCCTCATTGTCCAAAGATTAATTCTATAATTCCCCATATTGGGAAACAGATTTCAAAAGCCCAGGAGACAGAACTAGAATGATTTTTCTGAGATATCTTTTATCTTAGTCTAAAAAGGAAAGAGAAACTGAAGCAGAGTAGATCCACCGTTTCTTTAACAACAGAAGAGAGCATATTGGCGTGTGGTTATTTTTCAGAAGGGAAAACTTATGAAAATTATTTCAGGGTCAAGCAGTATTTTATGGACCTAGAGGGAACGCTGAGAAGAGAAATCCTTGTCACTCTTAACAGATAACAGACTATGAAAATCACATTAGACATCCACTGGTTATCTTTAATTGAGAATCTGTTTTACTGGAGTTAGTGAAGAGCAGAAGCAGAACTCAACAATATGAAGTTGTGCTAATCCCTCAGGTGATACAGTCAAATCTTTTGGAAAACAAAAATGCCATGAGTAAATGGGAAACTCACTGACATCAAGGAATCATTTGCTTTGTATTCTGAGTTTGTATGACTTTTTCTGCAACCAAGATTTTCCTCATAAGCCAGAATGGCTTGACTATTTGAATTTTCGTTTTTCTGCCAATTTGGGCATGAGCTGAGAAGTGCAGCCATGTTCATTCCAGTACTTTGTTCTATGTGAAGTCTTCCCTTGCTTATTTGCACGTTTCATTTTGTATGTATGAAGAAAAGTCAGAACATAAACACTCCGCTGACAGTTGTAAGTTATGTCAACATTTGTATATATTTTTCTACTCTACTATGAATATGCATTTGTTTATGTAAATGTAAATCCAAAGCTATAGGAGATATACAACAATTACAAGTCAGAATATAAATACATATGAAAAAAAAACAGAAAATAACTACTCTTCTGGGCCATACATCCACAGTAATCACTCTGAGACAATCATAAAAATAACTCTTCTCAATATGTTTAGACTAAAGCCAGCCCCTTACATTGAAATTGAAACAAGAGATTCTGAATATTTCCTTCAAAATTTCTATTATAGTACTAATGTAATCAAATGCCATGGTCCTGACCTTGACAACCTTCCAGAAGAACTCAGAAGGAGTTTCAGGGTCATACCACATCTGCTCAGATTTTTTGACCTCTCATCAGTGGGTCCCTAGTTAGGAATTATGCCAGCAGGTTAGGATTTCCACAGCTTTAAAAAGATAAGAAAAAAAACAGGAGCAGACACTGAAGAGAGACTGAATATGGGTACATTTCCTCTCTCCACATCAGTGCCCAGGTAGATATCTTGTTTTCTTTCTCTCTCCTTCTTGGCTCCTCTCCATGGAATAACAAAATTGCCCTTTGGCATGTGATCAGACACACCAGGATGATCTTTATCTTCATGTTCTGATACAGACACAGTTTTTAGAAATGTGCTCAGTGGTTGTGTCACAAGTGGAAAATGTATTTGAGCTATCTGCATGATTTAGGCCTCAGAGAACCAAGAGCCAAAATAACTTTACGACAGCTAAACTCTAATCTCTGTGCTTGGTTTTCATCCTCCTGCAGCAGCCTATGGCACTTTCCCAGCACAGAGGGACACGGAGACGGTAGCAAGGCTGTAACACACTCTGTAAGGAAGACCATAAAACTACCTTAGATTGCTAAAATATCCTCTCTTTTTAAAAAAAAACCTTGAAAAAATTAGGGTTCCTATATTATAATCCATGACAATTAACCTAGACACGGGGTGTATTTCCAATTGTAAGGTAATGTAGCATTCCTTCAAAGAGGTGTCAAAAACAATCATAGGCTAATGAGATTTTACATGAACCACCTGCTGGTTGCTTTCAATTAGATAAAACGCCTCTACTAGAAGGAGGAAACCCTTTTCATTATTTGCAAATGAGTTACACAACAGAAAGTGATAACAGGAAAAGAAATGAGAAACTAATAAAACAGTCTGAGCTTCTCAGCTCTACTCCCATCCCCATAATTCCTCTCTGGGAAAAAAAAAATACAAAAAAACACAAAAAAAACCCCAAAATACTAATGATGGCAATACTGAGTGTCCAAAGGCACTGAGGAAAAACACAGAGGAAAGCTGTATGAATAACTCACATGTCAGTTCACTGGCACCCCTACAAAAAGGTTAAAACACATTGCTTTGGGTCAGATCAAGCCTTTCATTCAATTCAAGAAGAAATGTTTTGTTTTGCATTTCAGTTGTCATTTTTTCAGAAGAAAAATAGAAAGATCTTTAAAAAAATAAAAAGGCTATTTTAAATAATATAGTTATTGTGTTTAAAATATTTTAATTATTTAAAATTTCAGAATATCTCTTGGGGGAAGGAGGTGATCGAGAAGAAGTTTGACAAAAACTGACATAAATTTGCAAATTCACAGTTTAGCCAGATCTACATTTTATACATTTGTTTACTCAAGAATCCTTGGGCCAAAATGTACCTTTCTCTCCCACTGAGATTTGGGCTTTCCAGTATAAGATCAGAAATCACTTTGGATAAGTCTACGCTTAGAGGAAGACTGATGTAAGTCAGGAGGCGTAACATCCAACACAGACCCCTTCGAATGGAGGAAGAGGAGTACAGGACAGAAGCATGACAGATTCTTTCTCTTTTATGTTTATTTTATAGACCTTTCATACTTGCAAGTTCCAGAGAAAAAAATGAGACACCCCAGAACTAAAGGGCTTACACTCATTGTATTTCCACCTACCTCGTATCAGGGTGTGATGGACATTGACAACAGAATTTGTGAAACTGAGAGGCTACTTATATGGACATAAGACTCAGATTGGCAAGAAACCTTCAAGTTAGATTCTTTTTTCTCACATGATGCATAATGGTGTCATTTGTAATATTACAGCACTGGATTTTTTTAAGTATTGTGGGGCATTTAAAGACCAGCCTATAGCACTACGGAAGATGCCTCCTGCAAACCGCTTTGGAAGCCTGTATTGTGGATGTGGATTTCCAGGGAGTTTGGGTATTGATATACTTCTATTAGCTCTGTTAACAATATGATTTTCAGATAGTGTGTCCCTTAAAAAGACTTCCTACACGTTCCTCCTGCCATCTAAATTCTGACATTTATTTTGTTCCCCAACCTATGTTTTCTCTATTGAAAAATATATAAAATATTTCCCATGATTCTTGTTTTACATGAATAAATGCACTTTTGAGAAATTAAAAAAAAAATAAATAAACACAGTGGATGCTACCCAGTTCTACGAAAAAGGCAGATTCCTTTCAGAAGAAGACAGAAAACAAAAAGTAAATACCTTCCCCACTGGCTGACGTTTGGGATGGGAAAGGGAAAACCAAAGTGGAAGGAAAAGCACAAACCCCATAACAATGAAAGACCTACCTTTCAAGAAAAAAAAAAAAAAAGCACTTTTGACTTCCTAGGTGTTTGTGATGAATTACCTTAGCTGAAGGAAGGTTTGAAGGGTCTCTGGATCCCACTGAAAGCCAAAGAGCCTTGTGGGGGGAAGAAGCTTTATCCCCGTGATGTGGAAAAGCGCTTACAAAAGGATTCTTACTTCAGTCAACTGAAAAAAGGTCAGATCCATCAGTGATTGATAGAAGCTGAATGCACTGTCACACTTCTTGAAGTTTCAACAGCTGTATACCCTGAAGATATTATTGAAAAAGATGCATTTGGAACCTGAGTCACAGGCAGAATACAATTTGAGAATCTGCTGTGGCATTAAAAAAAAAAGCTCACACTTTAGAGGGTTTATCATCCAGAACCATGGCTTTAATACAGACTGCTGTGGCAACCAGTCCTTGCCTGCAGAGTCTGACAGGGATGAGAGAGAGTGATAATGTATCATTTAGAGGCTGAAACACTGCATGGATTTCCAAGTTAATTCAAATAAGTCAAGCAGACCACAACAAAAAAATGTGTTTATGCAAAAGCAGGCTGAAAATCAGAAGGTGACTAAACTTGCTTTTTCATAATGTATCATATGCAAATTAATTTAAAAATTACGGAAATGAAGCTGTGGGTGAGTCTGATTTTTCAATATTTAAAAGCAAGAAAGGATTAGTTTTAAATATAAGGCAGTAAGAGGACTTATTTATCATCATTTGTGGTTCATTAGTTGGTAAAGGTCAGATTATGTCCCAAAGGCACAAATTTACTCAGGGTCACATTAGTCTCAGATCAATCCACGGAGAGGACTGGGGTGCATTAAAGCTCACTTCCCCCTGCTTTGCAGGATAATCATTTTCTTCTGACTCAGCTCAGCAGCATATAACTGACCTCTCCCTCCATGTCCCTTAGCTTCCCAGCCTGGCAAGAAGGCTGGGTCATCAGTGCTCCTTTGGCTATGATCCCCCCCTTACTGCTGAGTCTCCCCTGCAGCTGCAACTTTTGAAGTATACATATATATTAAAAAAAAAGGTGCCTCCCTCTGAACGAGTGGTTTGGCTTGGGCACAGACAGTTACTCCAAAACAACCCTGTATGTTCACATTACACCTAGGTCATCTGTGATGCAGAGTTTCTTCTGGGGAGGAAGAAAACTGCAACTTCTCCCCTTTGCCCTTTTTGTCCGTTCATGCCCACAGTTAAAATTCAGAACATTAGATCTGAAAGCTGCAGTTTAGCCCTAAAGAAATAAGAACAGTATTTTATTTGTAACAAGGCTGGCCAACATGTCTAGCTTTTAAATCTCATACTTAAGCTATTTCTACATGAGGTTTTCCTAATGAATCATATTATTGGTGTGTTACCTTCCAGCACTGCCTACCACGGCATGAGCAGGTAGCGTATCCAGAGCCGCTACAGCAGACTGATTGAGAATCATTAGCAAGACAAAAGGGCAGATGACAGACATTAATGTGAGGGAGGGAAAAATTACCTCATGCCAGGCCCAGGAAGAGTTATAATTGAGTTGTTTCTAAGTGGAAAAACAGAAACCACTTGCAGAAGGGAAGTCTACTGATACCCTTATATTGACTGCCAGGAGGACTGGAACATCATTTTGCATCCTAGCTCCTACCGTGAGATAGTATTTGTTGCTTTGCCTCTGGAAGACCATGACTTTGTCATGACTGGTCCCCAGGGCCACCACAACATCTGAAAAGAGTCATCTCCTACCCTTTAATATTCATTCTTGGCTATATGGACTACCAGTGGATGAAGAATAGCCTGGTGGGGGTTACCTTGCTCCACAGGCTCTAAATGGATCTGTGCCCTCTATGGCTTTCCAGCCCCTTACTCTGATATGTGTATAAACCTACGGTGTTCCTGGGATCTGAATGGAAGGTCCTCACAACACACTCAGGTCACCCTCTGTGAGACAACAGCTAGCTTCAGGAGAAACAGCTTTGAAGAGAGAGTGTGAGAGAAGAGGTTCCTCTGTCCTGTCAAAGTTGCAAATAGCTTGGAAAACAGGCCCAGACTACTGACAGGCCTGACATCATCTCAAACCTGTCTTGTCACCTATGGACACACCTGCAAAAGAAAGGGGCAACACATTGGTTACAACTGTATGCAGCAACATCACCATTTATCCCAAAAAATGCTGTGTGGACTGGAGCACAGCCACAGCACAGTCTCTGCTCCCAGATGTTCCAAGACAGGGAGACACCAGGACTGGAAGTCATGTTCTTGCTCTGCAGCCATGGCAGAGCAGAGCAACCTCAATGCTGTCATGAGAAGCTGGGGAGAAAGGAAATCCTTTCATCCTGCCAGTGACTGCACCTACCATTCTGTGCTGCCTTATTGAGGATAAGCCTAATTTTGATTCTATTGATTCAACAAGAATTTGGCCTGCTACTCTTCAAAAATTAGTCTCTGTAAGATATGGTGCTTGTCTTTCTTCACCAAAGGTTATTGCTGTTGATCAGGATTTGCATAGCTTTTTTATTTCTGTTGATCTTCTCAGATCTGTTGAATGAGAGCTTATAAAAAGGTGTGTGTCACTATTTATTTTTTTTCTACATATTTCTAACCCATCAGGTGTTTATTTTACCCTGGTAGATCTTGATTCTTTCATTCCTTCTGTCATCTGTGTTGTGCTTTCATCTGCCATATTGTATTCTCAGAGCTGTCAAAAGATGCATGTCAATCCTTAAATCTAGGCCTCAGTGGCATATATACAGATCAAGTTGAAAGATGCCAAACATACATAGCCAAATTAATTTTCTTTTTTTTTGTTTGGACTGAATCATTAATATAGTATGATTGCAAATATGCTGTCCTTGGATCTCTTTTGTATTGCATACTACACACAACATAATTGCATAATACAGACAATTACATTACAATTACTCCATTGCATAATACAGATAATGTAAAGTAGACAATGCCGATGGTCTTTTCTATTCAAACTGGAGGCTACCACAATTGCCATGCAAGGCAACTGCATTCATCTTGAAAACATTTTTCAAGCAGTCCATTAAGTAAAAGTGGCAAAAGGTTCAGTAGCAAGTAGAGCGAGCAAACTCACAATGCTGGTTCAAAGGATGTAAACTTCTTGTTTGTCCTTCAGCTGCAGCAATGAGAAGTGGTAATCCTGAAAGAATGTCATTTTCCACTTGGACCCAAGGATGACAATTGTTTTATACAACCAGCTATATTACTGTATTAGTTAATATTATAAACTATAACCCTGAATATTCAAATCAAGTACCTGAAAGGACAAAAGCTAGGAAAATATATCTTTCTGGTACATGTTAGTGGAAACCATTTCCCATGTATTCCAAACAATACGACTTTGAATGAGCCCACCAAACTCTTACACTCTAGCTCTGATTACAAGTGTCTGTAGATATTAGACCCATATTGTCAGGATCATTTCACGTGTCACTGAAATGCAGACACCGCTGAAAGAAAGCAAACACTTAACAAAGCAATATATTAGCTGTAAACAGGCAAGTGTGAGACTCCAGGGAGCCAAAAGCAAAAGGTGAGACCATGACCCTGAAGCTGAAGCTCTGCTTAAATGGATTCACAGCAAATTGCCTCATTTCCTCCTTTCTCCATAGCATGAACGCAGCGAGTTGTTTTCCACAGTGCAGTTCTCCAGTTTGAATATGCAGACAGACAGCTCACACACCCAGGGCCAGAGCAAGCATCCCTGGTTTGGCCATGCTGCAGGGAAAAGGACATGGATTAAACACCAGGGCAGAAATACGCCACAGTAAGTCACTCAGTTCAAGCCGGACAGTTCTCAAAAAAAGGACTCTCCCTTTAGTTTCCTGTAGGATCACACCTCAAATGCACCTTTTGAGAGTACTGGATCCTCTGGAAGCAAGCAGCCATGCTTTGCTCCACAGTTTGAGCCAGCTGGTGTTATCCACAGTACAGTGATCCCATTATGCCAGGGGATGCTTGTCCCGCCATCCTCTCCGCTAAGGCTACAAACAGAAATAATCCATAGTAGCAATCAACCACTATTCAGCAGCAATGGTGCCATTTCCAGTACATCTAGATTAGGATTATGTCATTCTTTTTCATAATGCAATGTCTCTCTCCTAACCTCTTTTATACCTGCCGTAGATGAGATTTCAGACTTACATATGTGACAATAATACACTGAGGAAAAGAAAACTAATATGAAAAGCCATATTTAGCTTTTAATTCTTTCAGAAACTTTCTGAAGTCTGTAATTTCAGCAACAGGGAAAGAATCTGACAGTCAAAGGTAATCACTTCTCCAATCAGCAGCCTTATTTGCCAGGCTACTAGATGTGCAATTATTCCATCTGCATAAAGATTGCTTTAATTTTTAATTTACATATTAGACCATAAAGGGTACAAGATTGACAGCACTGGAAATGGAAGGGCTCTAATTTATCCAAAAAAAGGCAAACTTTTACCAAAGGCAAGAGCGATGCAAGGCAAGAGCAATGCAAGGCTCCTCCTTCTCACTTGTGATGTGCCTCAGCTTTAGAAACAGAAGGGCCACTTCTAAGATGACTACATGCAAAATAATAAAAATGAAATACAAGAGGACTTGAAAATTGAAGTTTTGCAAGTGTCTTTATGAATTTTTAAATAGATCTTTTCTGAAACCAACTGTTACTAAGATAGCCAAATTACTCTAAGAAAACCTGGTTAATTTACCAGTGAAACAGGACAGGAACTGAGTAGGCAAAAATAGGATCGCCTTTGTGAAGAGTTATTTTACTGAAAAGGATTTGGAGTCCTCATCTTTGCCTGTTTCTAAACACAATCATTTTCTGCAAACAAACAATACACATGAACAGCGTGGGCAGAGATGGACAAAATGGAGCAGACATTGGAAGCAAAGCAGACCAACAATGCATGTCAGATGTGAGAAAGGACCTGATGGGAGTTTCCACTTTAAACAAGCAAGTTTTTAAGAAATGCCCAGAAAAGTCAAAATAGCTAGAACCTGAACTTCTTTGTGCAGCTTTCAAATCCCACCAGAACTCACGCAGTATTTCATTCTGACTGGGCAGAACAACTAAGGTCACCTGTCTATCATGAGAAATGGCTGATCAAAAGTACCAGTCAGTAACACATGAAGTCTGTCTGTAATATGTTCCTCAGTTCCTTGTGGCATCTCCTGGGACTCCTGGTCCTCAGTACAGTGAAAGAAAAATCTATATGCATTTTCAGGCTAGAGAATACTATTTTGATGCATGTATTCCTTCCCCAGGTCCTTAATCTTTCCTGTGTACTGCTAATTGAATTAGGATAAACCTTCAGGTTTAAAATAGGGCTAGAGAAATAGGGTTTTTTGCTGAACCCTGATCCTTTCCAATACACAAAATTCTCCAGCAGAATGGCACACAGGACTTCAAGAAGCTACAGAAATATCTTTTCAGTGTGGCGTTGCAAATGGTAATAGTAAATGCATCTTTGTGAAGTCACATTTTCTAGGAATTTATTAATAGGGAATCATCTGCAAAGGCAAAAGAACAGAGAAAAGAACCAAAAGCCTAACTTTAAAAAACGGACACCAACTGTGAGAGCCAATGGTAAATAGATAAAAATTAATCATAAGGAGTAGGTGGATGAAAGCAAAGGTAGTTTACCGCTACCAGTTTAAATCTATTTCCAGAGGCTCTTTGAAACAGAAACAGCAGACATAACTGCTTTCCCCTTCCTTTCTTCTGCAAGGCAAAGGTGAACCTGATGACTTTGGAAATTTGTGATATTGAGACAAGTCTAGAGTTCCTTAGGCCATCAGCTGAGCAGGGATGGGACACAGCATGTAGCAATCTACCACAGGTTTAGGAAGTTTTAGACAAAAACATACACTCTGCAGTGGGTGCAAATTATGAGAGACACAATGAACACAACAGTTCATTTGCACATCAATGTTGGTTTGTTGCCAAGAGGGAGGTGCTTATGCTGTTGTTTCCTCAGTTTCTATACTGAGCATGATGTCATATGGTATGGAATAGCCCTTTGGCCAGTTTGGGTCGGCTGTCCTGGCTATACTCCCTCCCAGCTTCTTGTTCACCTCCTTGCTGGCAGAGCATGGGAAGCTGAAAAGTCCTTGATTTAGTGTAAATACTGCTTAGCCACAACTAAAACATCAGTGCATTACCACATTATTCTCATGCTAAATCCAAAACACAGCACTATACCAGCTAGTAGGAAGAAAATTAACTCTATCCCAGCTGAAACCAGGACAGAAAGGTATACAAAAAATTTATTTCCAAAATGCTGAGAACCCAATTGCCTCCAGAAATGTTCGCAAACATTAAATTAGCAGAGTCATCCCATTTCTTCCCTATCAGGTGTTAAGCACCTTTTGTCTATTTGTGTCTTCCCTTAGCAGGTCACCAATATTCCCTTTGCTGCATCTAACCTGAAGGGATTTTGACAAAGTTGCATTTGACCAAAACCTTTGATCTAAAACCCCTCATGCACAGCAGTTATTAAGCTAGACCAACAGTCCACCAGTATAACCCAAGAACTCTTACAAGAATGAATATGAATCACTATCAAATGAGAATCAAATAAGAATAATTTCAAAGCCAAGACACAAAGGATTTCTGTAATCTCAGATTGCTTAAGGTCTTGGAGGAAGTCAGTGGCAGTGACAGAATGTAAACAATGTCTTTCCTGTCACTGGAGAAAAAAGTCCTCCCAGATTCCTCATACAGTCCCCATTTTCAACATGAGATGATGTAATAAATCCTACCGTAGTGAACAGGGAAAAAAATAAATCCAAGGAGCTTCTTTCTTTATAGTAGGATAAATCAGAACGAGAAGGTGCCCAGGTTTGTGTTCAGAAGGCAAACACAGTTTTTGTAACTGGACCTCTTTTCTCAGGGTAAGTGTCATCCAGCTGGGCTCACCATTCTGCAGCAATCACAGAAGAATACTCTGCTTTCATTCAATATGACATTTCCTCTGTATATGACTTATTAGTGTGAAGCTGCAGCCTATAGCAAAAATAGAAGCTCAGCCTCTACTAAGCACTCTCTTCCAGCTAAGTAGGAGAAGTAGTTTACAACCTTTTAGCTGTAAGTAGATCTCATTTTGACTAAAGAATCAGAGTACAAGAGTATCAAATCTAATTGCAGTAGACTGGGTGACATTACTTGAATCCTTGTTTCCCAGTACATTTCAGTAATGTACTAAGCATTTGCACAATTCCATCAAAATTAAAGCAAATCAGTAGTGGAAGGAGGAACTGAACCCATGGCTTCTAGAAAAAACAAGTCAGAGTGTTTAATCGGTATTTCAATTCTGCCTAAAGTTTTTGCCTAAATGCTTCACAGGCATTGGTATAGCTAAAATAAATGGCATAAAATATAATCAAATAACGTCAGAAAAAACAAATTGTTCATATTTCAAAAAGTAAAGGACAAAACATTGCATTCAAAAATACTAGTTTCATGGAACTGTAAAAGCAACCATGTGAAAAGAACTCCAGCAAAAACTAGCTAATAAAGTTGCTGTGATATATTAATTTATAAGAGGGGATATTTTTATCATTTTCTGAGAGGTTATTGATAAATTGTACAGAAAGATAATGAAAGAATTGTTGTGTTTGCAAAAACTACAGCAAAAAGGAACAGGGTGCCAGAGATGCAAGTATTTTACTTATTTGTAAAGGTTAGAAAAATTAGAACTAGCTACATTGCTGCTTATGTCCTCCAAACAAGTTAAATGAGCTGGAGATGTAAAGGGAGCTGACCTCTCATGGCTGCCCATTTTAGTGGTCACGTGCTATAACTAGCTGGTGCTTCGCACTGCATGAAATAAAACCCATGGACCTGCTGGGCAGAGGTGCCATGCTGCTGAGCTGTAGTGTCATCCCAGGACACACAGGATTCATTGCCCAGACACAGAACTTCTCTGTCAAGACTTACAACAGGATGGCAAAGGCAACTGGGAGCTTGAGCCAACGCCATCAGGTCCCACCAGTTTCTTACTGAAAGGCGCTCAAATTATTCCATGCTTTTTTCTACCAGTTCACCAAGTCACCGATTTCAAACAGATCTTTTTTGTGTCCTTCCATGCCACATCTCAGTAAGAGGGATTCTAGCATGGAGGTGATCCTTGCTTGGTCCATGGTGAGCCCTTATGCAGAAATGTCACCCCACTTGACTCCCTCATACAATTTGAAGGATGCTCTGCTTCTTAACAGTCTGTTCTTCAGTGTCTGTAAGAGAACCTTTGAGATCTTTATATCCCCATCCTTCCCACATGACCTTCTCATTTGTTCATAATATAGGACCATGAGAAATAATTCCCTCCCAACTATTTTTTCTCCTTTTCGAATTTGAAAAATATGCCTTCTCAATTCACTTTTGTGATCTTTCAGTCGATGATGAAACATTTTTCAATGGCTTGCAAGCATCTTTTCGGCTCACAATCTGTTTCCACGGCACATGGTACACTTCAAAATTCACCATGTTACATATTTTCATCTTTATTTTTACACTGATGTTGCCAAATTTCCAGATTTTACAGAACCTAAAAAATGTTGCTCTACTCTTAACTCTATGAGCCCTTAACCCACACAAGCACTCCTCATCTCTATCACAGAAATTATGGCTTCTAAACCATATATTTTTCAATAGTTTCAAGTCCATATTTGCAGTTTGCATCTCTAGTTTTATCACTTTGAACTTCTTCTCACTGGCCTTCAATAACCATTAGGAGCAGCCATCCCTCCAGCCTTCTCGATCTTCTTCTTTAGGCACATGTCTTTTCAGCAGATTCGTAATGTCACCAGGAAAATCCATGTGATGCATCCTATATGATATATCCCTTGTCTGCTGTATTTCCATCCTGTTACAGGCAACCAGGTTATTCACTATCCAGTTCCACAACTAATTCAAAAAACAAAGATGAGAGGATAATTTCCTCTTTTTGCCTTCCTCTAGTAATCAAGCCTAAGTATTTGCTGCTAACATAAAGATGATACTCTCACTATTAATTTACATTTTAGCAAGACCATAACTTCGTTGTATATTCTCAGGCACAGCCTCTGTGCTCTTCAAAATCAATACTTTACAGAACTGATGAAATAAGCTTCTATTAGCCTTTGATATTCCAACCACTTTGTTATAATTTCCTTTAGTATGAATTAAATGAAACCACACCCATCCACAAGACCTTTCTCACCTGCTTCTTTGATCCCTATTGATATTACTATTGAAACTGCCTCATCTGATATTCAAAAGAAGGGAATAGCCCTGAAGTCCTCACCTTCTCTACCATCACCCTTCATTGGAAATGATGCATCTACCTTTGAACATTTCTGAGGGAGCATTTTCCAAAGGATAATACAAGGAGGTCAGACATCGCAGCGTGCGCTCTCCACCTGCAGCACTTCTGCAGGGATGTGATCCAGTCTGGGAGAGATGTCAGTCCTTATTTTCATTATGGCCCTCTCTTTATTTCCAATTACCTGAAGTTATCTAAATAACCTAAGTTTACATTCCTAATAAATGTATTATTATCAACAATTATGGTGCAGCTACCAGAAGTGGGCAGTACAGTAACTCATCTTTTTCATTAAGATTTTTTATCCCCATTTTTAATGCAATTTCCCCAAAACATATTTCCTCTATAATTTCATGCACTTGCTATGCACCATTGCTTTTACTGCAATCCTTAAATTCTGAGAGAAGAGCTACCTTCCTTGTAGATGGTCTGTATCCGATTGAGACAAACAACATCACAGAACAGAAGGATGACTGAAGACAGAACAGTACAAGGTAGATTTCCCCCTATGGTTTGTTTAGTAATGCTTTGTCTTAAATGGCTTTCTTCAAGCCCAGAATGTCCCCATCGCCTTGAAGAAGATATCCTTCAATTTCAGTAGCACCACAGAGTTCATCTTTTTGAACTTAAATCTGTGGTTTCTAGAAGCTTGGATCATCACATGAAGTTTGACAGGTTTTAGGAAATTTTAGTTACAGTAGACAGGAGAATTGAAACCTTTTCATCTCAGGTGAAAAATGCGGAAGTTTAAATCATAGGCTTTGAAAGTACCACATGGGGAAATCTCCAGATATACTCGATTTGACATCTCAATAAAAGAGAACAAGGCATAGCAATGTAAAATGAAGCACATGAAGGAAGGTCAGCACTGTTACCTTTCAATTAAACTTGTGCTTCAGAAAGGTTGAGGTGAAGGACCTCAAGGTCTCCCATACCAACTTTTGATGCAGAACTGAGTGTCCATATTGAAGTTTGATCTTAGAAAAGAAATAACTGGACATTGTCTTGTAACACATGACTGATATCAGAGATTAAAAAATAATAACGGGTCTGATTCACTATTGATTTTTTTGCCTTTTTGGCTATATTCTGAGCTGGTGCAGATCAGCTTAGCCTACTGATGTCAGCGGAGCTATACCATCTTTGACTTGCTGAAAGGCCCGCACTGAGCAACAATTTACATTTGTGAAAAGTGGTTTAAAGAAAAATTAATAGAAAATAAAGCAAATGGAAGTGCAGCACCTCTCTTTCCACCAAAACCAGAGGGAAACATTTCTTTTTCTAGCTTGAGAGAAAAGGCGCTCTGTCCTTGGGTGGAGCAAGGATTGCCTTTTCTGTTACAGACTAAATTAGCAATCAATCAAACACTCATTTAAAGAGACTTTCCACAGCTATTTTGATTCAGAAGAAGATTTACCATGGGAGGATATGAGGGCTGTAATTGCTTCTTTAGCAGTGCTTAGTGCAGCAAATGCTCTGTAGCAGAAGGTGCTGAACCATCAGTGGTTCCCCTCATTTTCCGTGAATATCACAGCTTTACCCATCCTTGTCTGTGACTACAGTACATGCAAATTGATTCAAAATCTGGCTTCATATTTCGTCATACACCAGAAATCTGCACATAAAATTATAGAAGCTACTTTGTAATTAATTCCTTGGAAAAATAAAGTGGGAAAAATGCATATATAAACAGATACTGCATATATATAAACAGATATTTTTAAAATTTGCTTACATTTGTTTGATATCTGACTTTCAGAGCATTCCAGTTGGCTTTCATTCACATATACGCACACATTCACATACACATGAGCACCCCACAAGTACAAACATAAATCCTACAGACTAGATTAATATAATTTATAAATATTTTACTGTAATTTTTTTAGGAAGTGCTAAGATACTGAAAATCAGAACAGGGAATGATTGTTTTTGTAACAAAAAGCTACACAAGAAAAAAAGCTAACAAATTGGTGAGTTGTAGGCAAGAATAAAGAAAATATTTTTGAGGTCTTATGAGAATATGTAGAAGAAATAAAATAATAAATTTCAGATGGATGGTATTTCTCTACTTGAGGGAAACACATGTCTACAGAAAGGAAGATTATGGAGCACTACTATAATGAAAGTCACATTTTTAGTAAAAGGCGATTATTCCATTTTAAGGTGTTGTCATCTACTTTTTTTTCTATTGAATAATACTTTAATGAAAAACTCTACTTTCAAAAAAGTTTATTCAGATAATATTATATATTATCATATGGTTTTATATATTATATATTATTACATATTATTACATTATTATATTTGTGCTATTGTATATTAATATGTTACTATATTATAATATATATAATTATACAATATAATATATTTATACAATATAATTAAACTTTTCTTTAGATAATATTGCTTTTCTTATGGGAAACTGAAAACACAAGGCTAAAAATTAAATTTTGGGCAAGAAGTTTGTATGGTTTTGAACTATAGCAGTTTTAAAAGCAAAAGATTGGTTCCAGTGTTTCAACAAGAAAGGTCTTTATTTTCTGCTGACAAGACGTCCCTGTTTTCAGCACAGTTTTCCATGGGGAAAGTCGGGTCTAGGAAAAGACACCTCTGAGACTGGCATTTCATATCCTTGTTCTCCATAGATAATCATGAGCATTCGTTGTAATCAGAGATATCACCATCATGACATGACACATCATGACCTACAATGTAATACTTTATAACAGGATGTAGGAGAAGCTTGATTTGACAGACATTTTTCATCTGTTAATGACAAATTAGGGGCACTTCTGAATTATTCATCCACAATCCCTGCATATGTTTAAGTCAAATCAACTTTGATGCCATGCATGTTTCAAACTTAGTACAAGTGAGCTTTTTGCTTTTGTCTGTAACTAATGTCAGAGAAATGAAGTAATAAAACTCCACTGAAATCAAGAAATGTTTGAATTTCTTGATTGTTTGCAACGCTTGCAAAGCAGTAAGTATACCAGATTCAGAGCAGCCAATGATTTACCAGACTTCAGTAAAGTTAAAAAAATGAAAAAAACCAAAGCAGTGTTTCACTGTTGTTTGTTTACTCTGCTAACTTGCATGTAATTAAATTATGTATAGATGCTCCAATGAAAATATATGACTTTCAATGAAGTTGTACAGGTTGCTATTTACTGTATTCATTCACGCTGCTATATACAGAAAATATAATGGATTTAAGGAGAGACAAATGCCTGTTTAATAAAACCAACTGATTGCAACAAGAGTCAATATATTTTTATATTGATGAGTTCATTAACACTGGAACATTCTATTTAAAAACCAATAAACGTACCTTCATACTGGGATTAAAAATCAGCTTTGTTAGAGCAGCTCAGCAGTAGGAATCAATGCAGCCTCTGGTTCTGTAAATCTTCCGCGACAGTCAGACCTTTCCTCCTCTCACAAATGTCTGAACGGTGTAGTCATCCGCACCAACTTGGCTAAAGGAGTTTCTGAGTGCTCTGAGCCATTAACCTCTGTAAGGATGGGATTCATCTCAACCTAGCCAAAAAATTCATCTGATGAAAATCTATATCCAGGCTAATGAAATCTAGGGTAGCTCTGTTAACAATGGAGAAGGACAAAAATCTCCAGAGGGTGCCTTGTTCCTCCTACTGTGGACACAGCTTAGCAGACTCTAAATTGCCATCTTAGGGCTTCCACCTTTCTCCACTATTATGGACCTTGTCTAGGTGTCTAGCATCTGCCTTTTGGGTGGCACTGGGCATAGTCTTTCCTGTTCTATGTGCTGGTTACAGCATTGTGGAGACGAGTTTTGGGGACATAAGTTGAAACAAGAGAAGTTCAGACTGGATATAAGGAAAACTTTTTGCCTACAAGGACAGTCAAGAAGTGGAAGACGTTGCCAAGAGATGTTATATAGTCTCCAGCCTTAGAGGTTTTCAAGGTCTGACTGTATAAAACCCAGTGTAACCTTGTCTGACCTCATAGCTGACCCTGCTGTGAGCAGGATGTTGGACTAGAGACCTCCTGCGGTCCCTTCCAGCAGGAATTATCCTTTGATTCTATGATATTTATCCAATATTATCTTTGTACCAAACTGACTCCCCGATGGCATTTTAGGGGGTTCAGAGTGAACATGAAGCTCAGTCAACTCAGTTGGTGTTTTGCCTTTAATTTCTGTTTAGAAGTGTCAAGGATTTCATACCAGTGCCTGTTGAGCATCTGTTGAGAGGGACATGAGCTTTTGGGGACTTTGGGCTTATTTACAAAACAGTGATGAAGCACAAAAATTGGATTTAACTCACTTTCTTGCTCAGTCCATCTTTAAGAAGTATCTTCACCTTTAAAAGCCTACAGATGTTCTATGATTGCGCTGCAAGAAAATACAGAACTATGAAATCAAATCATAATTTCTCCAAATGACTGTCAGTGTTTTGAAAATTCTTTACTTTGCTCACTTTACCCTATCTGCTAGATTCTGCTTGACTGCCAACAGCTAGGAGAGAGGAGAAGACTCATCAAATACCTCTTCTCTTTCAGTCCGGTGGTACAGAGGTAACTGCAGTCCCTATGTTGCCTTAAGGCACATGAGGTCTTGGGCACACGGAAGTGAGAGGGTAGAATGTGGGACACGGATGCAGTGGAAAGATAATGCAGCGGGTGTCTGCATGTGGGAACGATGATGAACCCCCTCCAGGGGTGTCGCGGATGGAGTGAGTGTGCACTTCACTCATTAGAGAGAAGTAAAAATAGAGTTTATTGATACAGAATAGGGAGTTAACAAAGCTCAATGCAACAGTGTTTTAACAAGATTCGATGGCGAGGTACACTCGATTATTTACTGCATAGAGGACAGGGTCAGACAAAACTGTCAGGGAGACCCTCCCGCTGCGTCATGAGGTTCGGAAAAAGATCCCCTTGCTTTCTAAACTCCTTCTCAGAGAGGAGTCTAGGTGCGACTAGATCCAGTCCTAGTCCCAGACTTGGTCAACGGTTTATATCTAAAGGATTATATGTGTGCACAATCAATCCTTTATATCATTTAGCTAAGGTTTCAAAGTTGAGCATGCTATTAGTCACTTACCGAGGATCTGTTGCGGCAAGGAATCTCTCAGCCTCGAGGAATAACCTTGAGAGGCGTCCCTGCTCAAGGGGAGATCCTGGCATGCAGCCCACTGCCATGCAGGAGAGCTCAAAGGGCTCTTGGGCTGCTCAGTATTTATGGGGGATAAGATGATTGACCCATAGTCATATTTACATGCTGACCACAGGTTTTAGTTTCTTCAGTGGGCACATTGCACAATAGCCCTTGGCTATTGTGTTGTTATCTGTCTCCTGAATCCACTTGGAGCTGATGCAGCCATCGTGACCAGATGCATCCATTACAATCACCACTGGTGGTTATCACCTGAGCAGGGTTGCAGGAGATAAAGGTCAGGGGCGGGGGAAGCACACCGTCACAAGGGGTTTCAGTGTCAGCACCAGCAGCAGTGATGGCTCTGGGGCCGGGTACCGTGCCTGCTCGTGGCGTGGCACGGTGGCTCTCTGGGAAGCGGGGTGCCTGAGCCAGTCGCAACGCGCTGCCGCAGCCCCTTGGAGCACAGTCAACAAATCTGTGTGCTTGAAAAGGGAGAAGAACTTGAAAGAAGATACTAGGATCTAAGAGGCAAAATCAGTTTAGTAAGATTAAAAAACGATTAGGCATTTATATGAATAAGAATATGCCTTGTAATTAAGCTAACTAGGCTAAAAATTATAGGGCCAACAGCCTTTATTACAGACATAGGATGGCCACCAGCTGGGGACAGACAGAGATTTCATCTCATGGTATAATATTACACAATCAGGTGCATTATGTGGGTATTTTAACTTCCTGAGAAACATCTGGCATGAGCCACTGTCAGAGACAGGATGCCAGACTAGATGGACCATTTGTCTGTTCTGGTGCATAATTCTTATGCCACTTTAGCTTCCAGACTTAACTGACTTCTTGAGAATATCTATGAAATTGTAGTGAAGGGAAGAGAGATGTTATTTCTAATTGAAGAACTTGCTAATCTCTCGCCACCTGTTGTTTGTACATAAGATGATAGGGTTCCAATCACAAGATTAATGCCCAATTTAGACTGGGAAAATATCAGCAAATCTGTCTGATTCTCTTATTTTAAACCCTTTCATGATCTTCAGAAATATTTTACAGTGCCAAGAACAATTTCAAAAATAAACCATACGACTTCCAAAAAACACTTTTAAAAGCTGCATCTGTCATTTGCTTGTGCAAAACTTTCCTTGCAGATTCATGAATAACTTTGGTTATGTAATTGCTGTAAAATTTATGGGGGTTCTGATAAAATGGATTTTTTATTTTTACTTTATATGACAGAAACATTTGCAACTGGTGTGCTGAATAACAGTGCAGAGGTAAAAATCTGGGCGCCACCCTAACTTTCTCCAACATAATATTTTGCTCTATGCTAATTGCTGCATTCCTTTTTTTTTCTTTACTGATTCCCACTCAGAATGCCCACCAGAAAATGTTTATTTTCATTTAGAAAATAACAACCTAAAAACTTATTAAAGTTGAAGAATTTCTATAGCTATTACCTCCTCTCCCGTAAAAATGGATTTATCTTAAAACCAATTTTTCCATCAAAAAAACATTTCCTATGAAATTTCAATTGCCTTAATGAATACTTGCTCTGCTAGCATTTAACATCCATTTGTAACGCATTTCATGGATCAGGAATAGAGCCCAGGTCCTCATTCAATTAACCCCTCTAAGTTTGCTAAGAATAACAAGATGCTTCCAGATTCTTGACTGGTTTCAGGTTTTGCTGAGAAATCACACTTCTGTGAAACTACTTTTACTCTCTAACCAGCTTCCTGAATGCTATTACAGATAAACAGAGAGAACCGTAATTAAGCCTTCCTATACCCAACTTTAGCCATTTAAAAGTTAGGTAAAGTGAGTCATCGGTGTTTCTTCATAATCAGTGGGACAAGATAGGCACTTCCAAAGCAGAAATCATGCCATCTTGGCAGGTACATCTAAAATAGCGGGGTACATCCAAAAAGGAGATGCTTCTCCACCCTTTCCCAAATAAGAAGTCTAGAAAACTAGTTTAGCCTGAACCCCAGTTTCAGCTGAGACAGAGTTAATTTTCTTCGTAGCGGCTGGTATGGGGCTATGTTTTGGATTTGTGCTGAAGACAGTGTTGATAATACAGAGATGTTTTAGTTGTTGCTGCACTAGTCAAGGACTTTTCAGCTTCCCGTGCTCTGCCAGGTGCAGAAGAAGCTGGGAGGGGACACAGCCAGGATTGTTGATCCAAACTGACCAAAGGGCTATTCCATACCACATGACGTCACGCTCAGTATATAAAGCTGGGGAAGAAGAAGGAAGGGGGGACATTGGAGTGATGGCGTTTGTCTTCCCAAGTAACCATTACGCGTGATGGAACCCTGCTTTCCTGGAGATGGCTGAACACCTGCCTGACCATGGGAAGTAGTGAATGAATTCCTTGTTTTGCTTTGCTTGCGTGAGTGGCTTTTGCTTTCCCTATTAAACTGTTTTTATCTCAACCCTCAAATTTTCTTACTTTTGCTCTTCCGATTCTCTCCCCCATCCCACCGAGGGGGAGTGAGCGAGTGGCTGCGTGGTGCTTAGTTGCCGGCTGGGGCTAAACCACGACAGTCCTTTTTGGCGCCCAACGTGGGGCTCGAAGGGTTTGAGATAATGACAGATTTGATTGGAATGTGCCAGATATAATTTATAGCTGTTATTGCTGTTTAGCTATTAATCAGCAAGCTTCTGTGCTTGCCATAGGCTTGCTTGCCTTACTGTATGTTAGAGTCTAGGGCTCGTTAGTGGCTGCTTTTTGCTTTTGCTGCTTGCCGTGCTGCTGTACTGCTGATCACCTTACTCTGCTGTGCCTGGGAACACTTTGATAACAGCAATGGCCTTGCGCCTGGGCTGGCAGATGGCCAGGGCATCGCTGCTGTTTCTGTGCTGCTGTACTGGACAGGCTGGAACTCTGGTGTGAACTCGAGTCGAAGGGACTATGTCCTGTGGATGAATCCACGTGGGAGCAGGACACCCCAAAGCGTCTGTGCCCATGGATAAGCCCATGCCAGAGCAGGTATATCTTGAAACGTCTGTGGCCATGGTTATGTCTGTGCCACAGCAGGTATAGCTCTGAAGGGATTGTGGTCCAAGGATAAGTCCACACTGGATAAGGTGCGCCTCGAAGCATCTGTGGCTGTGGATGAAGTCCATGCTGCAGCAGGTACACCTCGAAGCATCTGTGGCTGTGGATAAAGTCCATGCTGCAGCAGGTATACCTCGAAGCATCTGTGGCTGTGGACGAAGTCCATGCTGCAGCAGGTACACCTTGAAGCATCAGTGGCTGTGCATGGGGCCATGTTGGAGCAAGTTTACTTCTGAAGGTACTACATTCTGTGGATAAGTCCAAGCTGGAGCAGGGGCAAGGGGAGGACTTCATTGCAATGTTAAACCTGATGGTCTGGTCCAAAGAGACCAGGGGTGGAGATTGTAATGGAAATACCTTTAAATTGTCGTATCCCGGGATCTGAGTTGCATGTTGTGGGAATTACTATAGCAGGAACCCCTTGTTGCTAGCCAGGCTAGGAGCAAGGGGAGGAGTTCGTTGCAATGTTAAATCCTATATCCTGGTCCAAAAGGACCAGGGGTGGACATTGTAATAGATATACCTTTAAATTGTTGTAACCCATGATTTGAGTTGCATGTTATAGGAATTACTACAGCCGGAACCACCTGAACCAATGGAGGAGAAGCCTTACAAGAAGAAGTGCAAGTGCAGCAGTGACCTGACCTGAGCTGGCTTTGGTGCCCAATAACTCCAAGCAACACACCACCTCTCCTGTCCTGAGTAACAACCATAAGAGATGGAGCCCAAAGTCATGGACTAAATGAACTCAGTGGACATTTTGTGGACATTTATGGACATTTTACAGACATTTTACAGGGGTGGTCCATAGACTATGTGTGTATTATATCAAAGGATGGGAAGGGTGATGGTGGGTAATGAGAATGTATTGGATAGTGTGAGACCTGAGCATGACGTAAATGGTATGGAATAAGGGGTGGATACTGTCCTGGTTTCAGCTGAGACAGAGTTAATTTTCTTCGTAGCGGCTGGTATGGGGCTATGTTTTGGATTTGTGCTGAAGACAGTGTTGATAATACAGAGATGTTTTAGTTGCTGCTGTACTAGTCAAGGACTTTTCAGCTTCCCGTGCTCTGCCAGGTGCAGAAGAAGCTGGGAGGGGACACAGCCAGGATAGTTGATCCAAACTGACCAAAGGGCTATTCCATACCACATGACGTCACGCTCAGTATATAAAGCTGGGGAAGAAGAAGGAAGGGGGGACATTGGAGTGATGGCGTTTGTCTTCCCAAGTAACCATTACGCGTGATGGAGCCCTGCTTTCCTGGAGATGGCTGAACACCTGCCTGACCATGGGAAGTAGTGAATGAATTCCTTGTTTTGCTTTGCTTGCGTGCGCGGCTTTTGCTTTCCCTATTAAACTGTTTTTATCTCAACCCTCAAATTTTCTTACTTTTGCTCTTCCGATTCTCTCCCCCATCCCACCGAGGGGGAGTGAGCGAGTGGCTGCGTGGTGCTTAGTTGCCGGCTGGGGCTAAACCACGACAGCTTAATTCAGCTGACCACACACAGGCTTCTAAGGAGCATACAGGTATAAAGACTGATCTACAGACCAATGGTGCATCTAGCCTGTTACTTTGTCTTCAGCAGAAGTAAGAGGAGAGATGGTTTGGAGAGAACCTGTGATGCCCCTAGATGTTCAGAGCTTCCACAGCAGGCTCATAAATCTGCCCAGGCCTACGGGAGAACCCTTCCCTTCTGGACAGGCAACTGGAGATCATCCAGAATAACTTCCACATCTGAAATAACTCCAAATAATTGCACACAGGAAACTAAGTCAAGACCCTATTTTTTTAGGTAGCTAACATTATATAAGACAAATCCCAATCTGTAATATTAAAACTTCATTAGCTGTCTGGTTTTTTGCTGTAATCATGGCTGATTATTCCTGTTAGGATATCCAGTTGTATGCCTGAACCTTTCCTCCCAAGACTTTGCAACTGTGCCTGAAGCTGAAGACATATTTAATAGGAATATTAATTTTTAGGAAAAATTACATTGGTGCTTTTTGTAATCACAGCTTTTACATTACAAGCTTGCTGTTTAGCTTTGTCAATAACATTGCTGCTTTCCCCATCTCGCTTTAAAGACTAGCACAGAACTTCTCTGATGCTCACAGCTCCTTACTTTTCCTGGTTTTATGCAGCTCATCTCAATGTGAGAATAAGGATGGTGGGTTTGCAAAGCTGTCTCCTGCTCAAAAGATCTTGCTTAGTTTTTTTTCCAGACTTCTTTAGTATTTCATAAATGCAGATTGGGCAGAGAAAGTTACTCTTCTTAAAAAGAGCGGGGTTTTTGTGAAAGGCTCATCTGTGATCTGTCAGGATCCTTTTGGGGACCATCATTTTAGTAGTCTCATCTAGAATTTTTTCTCCTTGAAAAAAAGAAGAAAGAAAGAAAGAAGTCCAGCAAGCTACAGTAATGTAAAGGGAACTGCCTATTATTAACCAAAGCCTTGGCCCCAAAACCAGTTGCTCCTCGGCTCTGAATCATATAAGCATCCCTAATCAGAAAAGTATTTAATCATGTGCTTAAGACTTCAGCTTGAAGTCAATGGGACTTAAGCAGATGTTAAGTCTAATCAAGTTTTTAAGTGACATCTTACACGGGTGAAAGCCAGAAACACTGTTACTTTGCTTTCCTGAATTAGGGCTTAGAAAATGAGCAGAAACACAGAGATGAACTTAGCACTGCACCTCTAACTTACCTAGCATCCAGTTTAGACCTTGCAAAAGGAAAGAGTATGCATATTTGAAGACACTTTTGTAACCTTGTAAGTTTGGACTGATCAGGAGCAAAGGATAGACAAGTCCTGTGTACAGCTCCCACCTCAGAGACCAGTATTCTTTATAGGCCAGAGCCTTTCGTGGGACTGCCGTGGCCCAAAATGTACATGTAACCCACTTAAACCACATGTGGGACATTAGGAAAAATGTTCAAGAGGGCAGCTGTAGCACCATCTTCCACAGTTTATAGACTCTTAGATCTCTCCATGGCTGACGACACATGGAGGGTCTTCTTACACCATGCTGCACTGATACAACAAAGCGTTAGGGACTTTTCAACTCAGTAAATACTGTCTTTATCCAGTGAAAAGCAAAAACACATCTGCTTTGTAATTCAGAAGAAACCTTGAAAGCCTGCTGAAATGAACTCTTTGGTTCAATTGTTATCTAGTCTCTACAGCAGCATATATTTAAGCTATTGATACATTCACGGGGTAGAATTATCTATGTATCATATATCTAATGCCCAGAATAATAACATTTTTTCCTGTCTTTCTTGCATAGAAGCAATACTGAATTTGTAAATTATTTTAATATTTTGTTGATATCTAACAGTATGTTGAATACTTAATGGCCGTCATATTCTAAGAGAAAGACTGCAGCATATCTTATTAGACTTTATCTTTGGTATTAATTTCAACAAGATACCAATTTTCCAGGAATAAAAAAGATCCCAGTTTTACTATGATTTAATTTCATTAATTTACAGTTATTTTTACCTCTTTTTCTCTCTTTTAATGATGGTTTCAACCTTAGGAGAGCTTTTTCTTTTTCTCGAAATGAACAAAATAAAATGGAGAGAAGTTCGTCTCAGGCTTACTATTTCATTTTCTATATCCAACACATACCTTGGGCAAAAGGAATTTTGATATATCACTCTGAAGGAGAAGACAGACTGCTCTTCCCAAATATTTACCAGTTTAAGAGACAACTATTGAGGGAAAATAAACACTCTGAAGACTGAAACAAGAAAATGGTGAGCCACAGGTAGGTTTCTAAGCTTCTTTCAAAAATAATTCACACAACATCATAGTTAAAATAAATAAATAAATAAATACCTATTATAATACCCTGTCCTCATATGTTAATAACACCTTCAGACAGCCAATTTTGGGAAGAAAGTACTCTTTTTCTACTTTACAAACCCCCAAATGTTGATTTTTTCTAAGCTTAATGAAAATCTGTTTCTAGTTCATAAAATAATGATTTAAAATAGATTTTTTAAGGGTTGGGTATGAATTATTTCATTACTACATTTTCTTTTCTTCAGTCAGTTTTCTGAGCAGATAAAAAAATCTGTTAGTGCATTCTTCAAGAAAAGGTAATAATAAAGCATAATTTCTGATTATGCTTAGTAAAGAATTCAGGAACACAATTTTTTACATTAAAAATAATATTCTTTCATTTGATTTATCAACAAGTTAAAGAAAGGCTGTTGGCTTTTGGCTACTGTTGGAAGAATGCACAAGATAATGGTAAAACTCTCATGTTTAAGTTTCAGAAGAGGAAAAAAGTACTACCAACCTGTAAAAAGTTGTAAAAATGTTTAAAGAAACATACCCTGAAGTGGCATAAAATATTGAAGCCAACAGAACTACTGATTTCCATTAACTGAGCACAGAACTGAACACTAATGTGTTACCCCAAATACAGCAAAATCCTGCTAAATAGTTCTTGTTTGGAGTCTTAGCAATCCAAAGCCTGTGTAAGCTCTCTGTGTCAGGTGGAGTTGTATGTTGCCTCGCATACATTCCTTTAACAGACCTATAAAAATGCATGGATTCAGATATATTCAAACTATTACCTTTATTCTTGCACATTCATCTATAAATGCATATATGTATGCATTCAAAAATAAAAAATATGAATTTTGTTGACATCCCTGCATTACTTATATGTTGGAAACCTTTTTCCTAGCATTTGTTTCCTGACTTTTATTTATGATGTTTGCAGAGATCACTTTTCACCACAAGATCAGCTGTAATACTGTTGAAGGCCATCAGGTAATGCAAAAACAAAACAGTACAATGTTCTTTAAAAGCATCCTATTTATTTACCATTTAGCTGGAGAGTTCATCAAAAACCCATTTATAACCCTTGCCATTCCTGAGGAAGCTGAATATCTTCTGATTTCAGTAAGCACATTATACATTCTGGAGTTGAAAGCTCTGTACGTTTAGCATCAGCAAGTTTATCCAAGTGCTTAACTAAAGACTTCAGGTTTTGCCTTTTACATAATGATTAGAAGGTGCCCTGTTTTCTGCTGAGATCCGGGAACTGCATCCTGTGCAAATGAGGTGGCCCTAAGGGCGATTGTTGTTGCCCTTAGGATTGGTTTTGCCCTTAGCATTGATTGTGAAATGAGAATATAGCCTAGACATTTTGTTTGTTATCCTTTTTGTTCACAGAATCACAGAATGGTTGAGGTTGGAAGGGACCTCTGGAGGTCATCTAGTCCACGCTGCTTTCCTCAAGTCTGTCCCTGCTAACAGCCCAGCACCTGCCTACCCAAAAGTCCAGATACTCTCATTTTGGAGAAAAGGCTCAGGAGTCAAGGGTCACTGTCACCAAAGTCCCCTATCATCCTGACAGGCTGTTGGATGGCCTGGAGTTATCTTTTCTACCTGGTGGCAAGCCAGGCTGGGAGGGTTAGCACCCAGGAAATCCCACATATGATGCTGCAGGAATAATTGGGTCAAGTTTTCCCTCAGTATTACAGAATCACAGAATCACAGAATTGTATAGGTTGGAAAAGACCTTTAAGATCATCGAGTCCAACCGTAAACCTAACACTGCCAAGACCACCACTAGACCATGTCCCTAAGCACCTCATCCAAACGTCTTTTAAATACCTCCAGGGATGGCGACTCAACCACTTCCCTGGGCAGCCTGTTCCAATGCTTGATAACCCTTTCAGTGAAGAAGAATTTCCTAATATCCAGTCTAAACCTCCCCTGGTGCAACTTGAGGCCATTTCCTCTTGTCCTATCACTTGTTACATGGGAGAAGAGACCAATCCCCACCTCTCTACAACCTCCTTTCAGGTAGTTGTAGAGAGCAATAAGGTCTCCCCTCAGCCTCCTTTTCTCCAGGCTAAACAGTCCCAGCTCTCTCAGCCGCTCCTCATCAGACTTCTGCTCCAGACCCTTCACCAGCTTCGTTGCCCTTCTCTGGACACACTCCAGCACCTCAATGTCTCTCTTGTAGTGGGGGGCCCAAAACTGAACACAGGATTCGAGGTGCGGCCTCACCAGTGCCGAGTACAGGGGCACGATCACTTCCCTAGTCCTGCTGGCCACGCTATTTATGATACAAGCCAGGATGCCATTGGCTTTCTTGGCCACCTGGGCACACTGCTGGCTCATATTCAGGCGGCTGTCAACCAACACCCCCAGGTCCTTTTCTGCCAGGCAGCTTTCCAGCCACTCTTCCCCAAGCCTGTAGCGTTGCATGGGGTTGCTGTGGCCCAAGTGCAGGACCTTGCACTTGGCCTTGTTAAACCTCATACAATTGACCTTGGCCCATCGATCCAGCCTGTCCAGGTCCCTCTGCAGAGCCTTCCTACCCTCAAGCAGATCAACACTCCCACACAACTTGGTGTCATCTGCAAACTTACTGAGGGTGCACTCAATCCCTTCGTCCAGATCATTGATAAAGATATTAAACAGAACTGGCCCCAGCACAGAGCCCTGGGGAACACCGCTTGTGACCGGCTGCCAACTGGAGTAAACTCCATTCACCACCACTCTTTGGGCCCGGCCGTCCAACCAGTTCTTTACCCAGCGAATTATTGGCCCAATAATTTTGCTGCCTTCACAATACACAACTCCCAGTGCAACACCATTCCCCAAGAAGGCTCGGGGATGAAAGCTTCAGCTCAAACAGGCCAGAAAACAGCTGAAACGGTCATCTCATTTAAAGGCAACTAATGAACAGCTATCAAACAGCAGTGACTTTCTGCTGTTACCAACTTTTATTCAAACAAATGAACTAATGTAGAGAGGGTCTGTTTCTCATTGCCAGACATTTAGGCTTAAGCCTAAGCCTACCATCACTCTTTTAAGGTTGTCTGGAATAACAGTCCTAATTCTGATCTCTGGCAAGTGCAAATGAGCAACGACTCCACTGAAGCCCACAGACACACTGGTGCGGAACCAGAATGGAAATGAGAGCAAGCTGGCACACACTGTCACTATTTGCCACCCTGAACAGCCATCAACCAGACAACAGAAATGCACAAACAGCCAGGAGCTTGTATGCGTCTAGTGGTTTAGCTTGCAGAGTTTTTAAACAACCCTTGCAATGCTGCGTGCCCTTAGAGGCAGCTGATGTGCCAGAAAAATTCCTGTCAGCTCAGGCAATAGCACATTCATTACAAAAGCAGGGGGAGAACATAGTTCATTGCCAGGTGTAGCTGCTCAAACACATGTGCTCTCTGCTGTGTTTGACTTACAAGAATATTAACTAATAAATATACTTCATTTTCTTACCTGGAAAGCCAAAGACTAGCTGCAGCATAGGTGAATGTTACCTGCATTAAAAAAGCTTCCAAATCTTTCAGCCCTCTGAAGAAGCAATTAACTTCTTTCATTGCTTTTCCCATTAGGGACTGATGATAGCAAACACTGTACTCTTTCTTGCAATACAACAGTGTGGAACCCTCCACGCAGTTTAAATGGCATTGGAGAAACTCTTTCTAAGTGGAAAAAAATTAAGTGTTTCTTCCTCAAAAAGCAGGCAGGCAAATATGGCAATTTCTTACTGAACAATTCTATTTACTGAATATAGTTGGAGTCATCTGCTTACTCCAGTAACTAAATTTTTTTTTATGGCTTTTTGTTCCTGTTATCCTGCTGCTCCAATGCAGTTAAGAGAGACGACTCTGAATCCTGCTCCATTTTGTGCAACATAAACAGAATTTATGCTGCAATTACAAAGTCAGATTCTGCCTGCAGTTATACCTTGTAACTCCCATGAAGAAAGCAAGTTTAGTATAGCTGAACCCAGTGTGGCCTCTTGAATCTTTATTGACAACAGTGAAACAAGACCCAGGGAGAACCCAGCTTGACTTCCAGGCACAAGGTTGAGTTTATCTTAGTAGCCCTGCTAGATCCTAGTGGTGGATGCTTTATAACAAAAAACAAGGGCAGGTGTGTCGGCAGGGACGGCATTACATACAGCGTTGTAGGGTAGGTACTTACTACAGCAGAGAAGAAGGGTTCAGACACTCTAAAGAGTGTTTTCCAAGAAGTACATGTATGTTCCCCGCTGATAAATGGGAGCCTTACAGCCACTCCTATTCTCCATTCTGAAAATATAATGTATATTTCCAACTATTTGGGTTTCCCTCTGACTGTGAGAAAGGTATAATTTAGGGCTTGTCAACACAGGGAAATTGTCCAGAATATCTATTGCAGAATAAACTGTCCTAAAATATCTTTATGAACTTGAAGGGGCTATCTGTTCTCTGGCCACCGCTGGATCAAGATCATGAACCACATCCAGTTTCTTCTTCTCTATCTCCTCCAGCAAGACACTTTCAAAATAATTACAACTGTCCTAAAGGAGAGTAAAACTTTCATTTATTGTTAGACATTCCTGTATGTCCTTACATCAGGTATCTAAGTTAGAAGGCTGGTAATGTTAGGCTTCCCAGATAGTTAACATGGAGAGAGAGAACGCGTCCCTCTGTCAGCCTACTCCTGATACAAAATGCTCTCTGGAGAAACCTATTTTTCTATTAGCTGTAGAGAGCACTTCTAGCTTAAGTGCCTCAGTAAGGCCTAAAGTTAGATGTGGTGAAACTGGGTTAGAGCATTCCTGAGAGCAGCTGTTCCGGAAAAGTTTGGTTTCACAGTACCTGGCATCCCTCAAAGACAAAGCCGTTGTCCACAGGTGTGGTTTCAGACCTGTCCACACTTTCACACTGGTCAATGTGCACATCATGCTCCCTCTTCTTTCTGAAAGGCAACATTGGTGACCATGAGACCCTGCAACTGATGGCTTAGGAGCTGATCTGAGTGAACAGCAACCTTACAGAAAAGAAAAAAAGCTAATTTTCATTTGGGTCAGATCCCTATACATACTCATTACCCTGTCAAAGCAGAACTGGAGCTGGCACAAAGAAGGAGGTGGGGAGGATCACACTGTCATATGTGGAGGGCAAGACTACCTTTCTGGGTGCCAGCCAGACTTGGATCAGCTTAAAGCAACAGTGAAAGTGCCTCCAGAAGCTCTGGAAGAGAGCCAGGCCAAAAAGCCAAGATTTTGAGAATGCTCAATATGTCATTTTAAATTCTTACTAGCTCCTTCTTTACATATAAAGCTTTTCACTTCAGTAGCCTTTTGCTGCTGATGCAAAGAGCTTTGGGAACAAGGCATTGTGCAAAGGAGTGAACAAGAACTTTAAAAGCCTGAGATGGCTCCTACCTAGAAAGCTCTAGCCTGGTGGACCATCCAAGGAGGAGTAAAAAGCAACTGATGAGCAAACTGTTTTGTGTGTCTCATACATGTGGGCTTTTTACAGCTGACTGCAAGGTTGCTGCCTTGGCTGCAGCACATAACTGCAGGGCTGTGCAACCCACACTGCCACCTTCCCCCGCACCATGCTACACAGGGTCAATTCACTTCATGTTCCGCAAACCAGTACAAATGGATTGCAGTGACTCTGTGTATCAGAAAATGACTCAAGGAAAGATAAACGGATGAACTGCCTGAGCATTCTCACTGAAATCTACAACTCCAAAAGGACCCACTGTGTCCACCTGTGTGGTGCTTGGGCAGTTGTGTGAATGTGAAAATCACTGTGGAAATAAATAGAGGAGTGGGATCAAAATTCCTGCTAACAGCATCCATGCGTATCCAACAAAATTATCTGGTCCAGAAACTAGCACTTCTCTGAACCGCCAGCAAGTCTGACTGAGCCAGCAGTTCATCCCAATCTGCATCTGTGTCCACACAAGGTGACACTGGCAAAGTCAGAGTTCACCCATATGAATCCTTCAAGGACAACCTTTGGGCTGGATCCATGGGGTTTTTTTCTCCATCTTTCTGAAGCAGTCTGAGGACTTTTTATATCATAATTAAAAATAAATAATTAAGTGAGAATTAAATGCATAGTTAATATATTAATTATTAATAAAGGTTTTTAATTAAATTAAGAGGGAAAATCAATTTCTTTAGTCAAATTTCAGTTTTGTTTTTTTTTTTCTAATTGTCACCTCTTCTTAAGGCCCTCTGAAGTGATTCAGTGATTCAGACTGACCCAGTGCTGACTAGATATCTCACAGCTCAGAATGAAGGTTTGGGGAGGCTCTCCTAACTTTGAAAGAATCAGGTGATTTTTTAGGAATACAGAAATTTCTGTCAAAGTGTTTTTCCACATGAATTCGTCCGTGTTATCTCCCAGACCCTAACAGTTTGGACCATTATAGCCTCCCTCCAAAAGGACTTCGGAAAAGTCTTTCTCAGATTTCAGTCTTCTGCTGTAGGCAGGTTTCAAAACTCTCCATCACTTTTTGTTCTTCTCTTGTTCTCTTTCTCTCTCTTCCCACCTTTCTCCTACATTTTTCATTTTCTTTTTTCCCCACTCTTTCTTAGTTGTCCAGTTTCAATGATCCCTTTTTCCATTCACACTGCTGGTGTGTCCCCATTTCCCCTTGATTCCACATCACAAACCCAGAATCTCTGCATCCCTACAGCTCACACCATGAAGTGCCTCTAACCCTCTCATCTGAGCACTTTCCAACCTAAATTTCCTCTAGTCAAGGCCTCCTTCATTCTCCCCTCAGTCTTCCACTTTCCTAAGGCTCCTCTAGTTTTTTCCTTTCCTCTTTTTTCTCACTTATTTCTACAGCATTACAATTACTATGGAATTCATGCTGTTGCCAGGGTCCATCACAAAAGCAAGGGATATGTCAAGGTGGTCAGATATCCACAGCTCAACATTACTCTTCATTTCCCCTCTCCCTGCACAAAGATATGCTCAATGGCACCTGTTAGCCCTCTGCATTTTTAATATCTCTGTCCCATCCTCAGGTTTTATTGTATGAGCTCACCGGTGCACCGGGCATGCCATGAAGTGCCACTTAAAAAACCACAAGTATGACACTCATTCTGTGGGGGAAGTTCTCTCTGTGTAACAGAACTGGTGTCAGTGCTGCAACACGACCTGTGTTGACAATTTCATAGCTGCGAATTAACATGCAGGTCTGCCAAGGAAAAGCAGCCGTGTAACTGGTGAGGTCCCACAGTTTGACTGTTAAGCAGGGTCGAGGCACTTGGGGCACCTATTGTATTTATCATTGCTCCCCACATAGCCCAGGATAGCACAGAAGCATCACTCTAAATTGACAGAACACAAAAACTGAACGCAACGTGAACGCAAAATCAATGCCAGATGTGCCCAGACATTACTGAACTCTTTACGCTGCTTTATAAGGGTGGGGAAAAATAAGAAAATTTTCTTTTTCTTTAGTTTTGTTCTTTTAAAGTGACATGCCCTCATCAGTAACTCAAGCTGAAATTGTTTAGGTTAGTCTCTGTGCATGCAAAAGGACACCCAAATCTTCTTTCCAAAGATCCACAAGGTCTGGATCTGAAACCATTTATATAACTCTTCCACGTTTTTGTTACATGTATGGGCCCATTGCTATTGTATTAGAATAATCATCAGAAATACCTGTCAATACTCTAAAGGGGGCAAAAAATAACTATTTTCCCCTTCTAGAAACAAAACATGGAGATCTGATCCAAAATAGGCAGCTATCTGCAGGGACAAAAGGGATTCAGTTGCAAAAAAGTCAATTTTTAGGTGCCAAACTGGACGTTCCCTCAAGGGGTCTGCTTTTCAGAGAAGTTCATCACTCAGTCTGTAGGAAACCAACTTTAAGGAGTTTCCACTTAGTCAACAACTGATGCAACTAGAATCTCTAGGCTCTAGTGAAAATCACCTCTGTGTTCCCCTATTCCTCTAAATAAAACAGAGATGTTTTTCCAAGAAATAAAACTCATATCCATTAATTTTTCTGTAGGGGAAGCAATTTGGCCCTACATTTCTAAACATGTATTACACTGGCTTGCAAACACTTTGTATCATACTGAAGGAAGGCAGACAATTTCTGAAATAGCTTTTTGCACATGTACTCTGATTGTATTTTGCTTTTTTTAATCATTTTGTTGCTATGCTATTGATTTTTGCATTAAAACAGACACAATTCCCAACAACATACATGTTGAAAAGTATAGAAATCTCTCCCCTTTTGTAATTAGTTCCCCCTTTTCTGACTCCATTTAATGAAATCTCAAGGGCCAGTTGCTACAATTCTTACTCAGGCAAAACCCCCATTAATCCATATATGTTACCATAATAATCTGTTAGGAAAATAGCAGTCATATCAGGTTATAGTTTTCTAGCATCATTACGTGGAAGAGGAAGGAGAAGGGGATGGATTGTACGGAAAATAAGCTTTTATCATAAACCAAAACCATCCATAATAATTAGCTATATCTGGGAAACATTCATGATTGCCAAAAGTAAATTGATTAATTTTAATTAATGTCTCTGTTTTACCATGGTATCACTCAGATTGCAGGAGGGACATTTTCCCCATTGATTTTCTTCCATGGGACTGTTCCTCTCCTCCTCCCTCCCATCCCCAACAATTCCAATTGTTTTACTTGTCAGCTTGATCAAAGTACGGCCTTCAGTGATTTCACATCCTAAGCCCATTCATCAGAAAGTCTAATAAAAGTGTTGAACTCTTTTATTGATAGACAGTGGCACAAAATATGGGGCCTGGGAAAGATCAGGCACCTCTGACTTTCCCTCCTCAGCTGTCATATGAAGGTATTGCTTACCCAGTGACAGAAGGGCCTTGTTTTGTGCCCTCAATAAAATGAATCCTGCTGGAAAATAACACCAAAGATGGCTATTCTTCTTCTGAAAAGTATTGTCCATCACAGCCTTCCAGAAATCCTCAAAGGCCAGTTCAGCTTTCAGCTATGGGTTGCCCATTGCTTTATATGTCAGAACGAAGATTATCAAATAAGCAATCAGTGGGATGTCACAGGCCATCATAATTTATGGCACTACAAATACATCTCAGGCTGAGTCTACACCTTCTACTCCAGACTGAAGGGCTGTCTTGTTTCTGCAGAAGAAGAGGCAGCCTCAGCAAATCCAGCAGCACAGATATATATCTCAGCAGACAGAGGGCAGGAGGACGAGCAGCAGGTGCCAGGGTTAGAGGTAGCTAGCAGATTCCAGCTAACCCTATTGTTGATTAGAAAATTGTGGTTTTGATTAAAGAACACCTGTCTTTTTTTTCCCAAGAGTCAACTTTCTGTGGTCTCTTGGGAAATAAGTCAATCAATCTTATTGATTTCTTCATTTTTTATAATTGTAAGCATATTCTATTGCTCACATGATAGTGAACTGGAACTACTTAAATAGGGAGCCTGTGGTCCATCACAAGAGATGAAGTCAAGTCAGTGACACCAATTTACCACAGATATTGGGAAAACAAGATAACACAGTAGTATTTTATCTTAAAATTATTTTGGTAGAACTGTTTTTTTCAGTATTCAGACATTTGCCAAGGAAATGAAACTTTCCATAGGAAATAAATCCCAAAACTCAAATTCATATTAAATTGTAGGTGAAGTCTGTTCATTTCACAACGTAGACTGGATCACTGAGCATCAGCTGTTCATATGAGTGTCTCATATATTATTAACACTAACAAGTCCAGTAGCAATACTTCAGCCTGCTTAGTGCTGCAACCATAATACTTTAAAATATTTTTAAACATCTATTTCACAAACAAAACCACAGCTGAAGTATTGCCTTCTACCAAGGAAACAGTTCTAAAAGTTGGACCAGCTTTGAAGTATAATCATTTTCATTTATCTCTGAAAAAGACTGTGAAAAGGCAAAATAACATCATTATACTGGAGGGAAGAGAGAAATATAGTCAAAAACTGTTATAGCTGCATCAGCTATAACAGGGGACTTCTAATGACTTGAAAATCTAACAGAAATCATAACACTAATGGAAACAAGGACATGACAAAGAGCAGCATAGACCCTCTTGTCTTCAGTCTTCACCAAAAATGATTAAGTATGAACAGACATTTAACTAAACTACTTTAAAAGTTTCAAGCATTGGAACAGGCTGCCCAGGGAAGTGGTTGAGTCACCATCCCTGGAGGTATTTAAAAGGCGTGGAGATGTGGTGCTTAGGGACATGGTCTAGTGGTGGTCTTGGTAGTGTTAGGTTTACTGTTGGACTCAATGATCTTAAAGGTCTTTTCCAACCTATACGATTCTGTGATTCTGTGATTCTGTGAAATGAGGTGGCAGTAGTACAAGCCAAAGGAAGAATAGGTTAATGAACACTAAGATAAATTAGGTGTATCTGAGTCAGCAGTAATTGATGAAATTCACCCTAGACTACTTAAGAATATAACCAATGTAATCTCTGAGTCATTAATAATTGTCTCTAAAAATGCAAGAAAAGTAGGGGTGGTCCCAGAGGACTGCAAATTAGCTATCACGTTACCTATTGTATAAACAAGAAAGGAGGGGAAAGATCTAGGGAATTACACACCAGTTAACCTAACACTGATTCTCAGAAAAATATTATGTTAAAATTATGAAACCATCAATTTGTAAACACTTAGCACATACAAAGTAGATAACATGTAACTGCAAACAAAAAATCAGGTACAACCAAATTAACTTCATTTGGTGGCCCAGTGGAATGGGGGGAATGGGAGCTGTGAAACATCTGGACTTAAGTAAACTTTGGACATTGTACCATAAAATAATCTCAAGAGCTAAGTAAGGAAACAACCTCTGAATAAGATAAGTACACATTTAATTGAAAAACTATATTCAGTGAGACGCTAGTTCACTACTGAATTGGAGAGTGAGGACTCTTGGTGAGTCCTCAGGCAAATGAGTCTGGTTGGTATTATTATTGGTATTATTGTTATTTTCACTAGCAACTTCACTAGTGTTTGCTAGTACTATAGAGATATAGAGAGCTGTGTGCAATAGGAAAGACAAGATTAGTCTTCAAAAGTACCTTGATAAATAAAAGTTGCCTAGAAAACATCAAGACTGAAATATCTAAGCACAAATACAAAAGTATTCCAAGAGAAATATCCAAATGTGCAAATAAATAATAGACACTATCTGTCTATGCAGAAAAACTGCAGGAAAGTATCAACATAGTGGACTCAAATTAAGTAAGTCAACAATACAATGCTGCCGCAAAAGAGGATAAACCTAATTCTCAGCATTATTAGCAGGAACTTCCGAAGCAAAAGACAGGAGACAATTACTGGTTCCGAGTGAGGCACAAGATGAACTGCTGTATTCAGTTGGGGGACTTACTCTCAAAGAAATGAAAGGAAAAATTGAAAAGAGTGAAAAGAGATCATTAAGAATGATGCAGGTTAAAAACCAGTAGCAGTGATGAAAGGCTGAAAGACCTGAATTGCAGTCCAGAAATAAGAAGGCTGACAGCAGTCTTCAAAGATATAAGAGCCCATTACAAGGATGATGGCAGTCAATAATTAAACCTGCTGCAGGACTAGGCATAATCAGATTAATTTCTATGCAGCAGATTGAGGTTAGATTTGAGGGGACAGCTAACTAGACATGTAAGGAAATAAACATTATTCAGAAGTTAGAAAGACTTGGAAAAACAAGCAAGGCAGAACGTGTCCTGAAGAAGACGCTTTTTCTGGCTCCATTGTGAAGAGGACGAATTTAAATAAATCACTTTAAGCCTTGTTTAACAAGGTTTACAAACAATTTCTATTCTTTTATGAGTCTACTATTTAAATACCAAAGTAGCAGGTAAGGCACTCATCCTCAACACCCTTCTTCCCCCTCCACTGAGCTGCAGAGAAAGCATGCCTGGAAAACTTTTTGTTGCGCAGTGCTTTAAGTGCAGTAAAACAAAAGGTAGCATTTGTAGTTCTGTCTCCTGCCTTCCACTTGCAGCTCTGTGCCTTTCACCTGAACTGCTGTGGCAGGGTTTTTCCAGGGCAGGGTTTTTGCCTTGTTCTCATGTTGTTGTTCTCAGGTTCCTACTCTCATAGTCCTGCATCTGCAAAACCCAATACTCTCGTTATATCAGGTTGCTCATGGGAGGCAATGCATGAAACGCACCTCTTCTTTCTCTCCCTTTTCTTAACCCCTTCTTTTATAGGTTTTAGTTTATATTAGAGGAGTACTCCAAATGGAAGTCTGAGTAGTTCCCTGTCAAAATATATAGTGCTAAAGAAAAAGCACAGTGAAAATTGACTGTGTCATCTTTATCGTCATCACCTGCTGCACTGTAACTTTCACTGTTAGAATTGATGTCTGCCATCATCCATGGGCACCCTAGTAAAGTTTTGTGCATGTAAGCCTGTCTCAGCATCCTTTGTCCAAGATTTTAGATTATATAAAAATAGAAATTGCTTGAGGGTTAGCAGAAAGTGCCAGCTGAGATGCTGAAATTGTTATTAGTAGAACCCAGGCCTTTTTTCCTGTAGATAAAACAAGAAAAAAAACATAATGAAAAAAGGATAACCAAAAAGCCAGAAATTCTGCTCTTAGTAATGATCCTTATCCATAACTGCTAGAGAAAAAAACAGGCACAGCAAATATGTTATCAGCCCTACTGAAAGCCAGCAAACTTCTGTGAGCTTGGGCTGTTTCAGACACTGCTTGTAGCTGCTTCTCTGTTTACGGCAATACTACAGAATCTGCCACATTTGTAACGGTGCCAAAACCCCTTTAAAAATATATAAAGAGAGAAAGAGAGTGAGCAACACAGAGAAAAGCTATTTTGAGAGTGGGGAGGAAGACACAACTGGAGGAACTGACGCTTCCATTTCCAGTGTGTTGAAGAAGATCGTGACGGGTGCCTTGCTCTCCTTCACTGTGATCAGGATGATGAAAACTTGGTATGAGCACTGTGGCCTGATGTCCTTGAAGACAATAAGATTAACAGTCAAAAAGGTAGATATTGCTCTCTTCAGCTGAAATCTCATGGTATCAGTGTTGTACCAGGAGCTCCAAAAGGCGTTGATGGGTAAAAAGGTGCCATTCTTTTACTATATTTGCTAATGACTTAGACCTTATTTCTAGCACAACTATATTTGATCATGATTTACGGTCCTCTTACTGAGCAGACATGATCTCAACACAGTCTTTTCATCGAAGAAATAGACCTTTATGTCTGGACTAATTCAATCCTCCTATCTATTTTTTTTGCCTGCTCTTAGTAGGCAAAACAACTACAGAATCCACTGGGTTATATTTCCACCATTTTGGACAATTTCAAGTACAAGGCCCTTTCACAATAGGAGATTTATCTGCAAGCAGTGTAATTTACAGAAAATTACTATTTTAAGACATATAATTATTCCATTCCTCTAAAAGGCTGGTGCTAGTCACAGCAGCTGCAAGTAATATTATAGCAAGAATCTTTTCTACCCATTGCCTGCACTTAAGTAATTTATATCTGAAATTATTAGGAAGTTTAATATTTATATGTAACTCCTTTAAAGTTTGAAGTAGAAAAGTTTACATTCATACAGCAGTAGTCTGAGCTGCAAAATGACTAATAAAAAATCATACTTTCTTATTGAACATGGATTTCTGAGTGTGGTAAAAGTTCTCTGCTACATTTAAACTGTATACAATAAAATGATCAGTAAATCACGTATCACAAAGTACTACACAAAGATTACAGTTAATGCTAGTTAATGGATTCTAGTTAATGGATTCTTAGTTAATGGATTACCTTACAGTACTCTAGAAAATGCCACAAACATTGTTCCTCTGAAACACTGATATATTATGCCAACCTTTTCTACAGACATAGTTGGTTTCTCTTACATCAATATCCGTAAAATAAGTAATCTAGCAAACAATGGGTGTCATGCTTCTCTTTCTCTAATTTAGGCCAAATCTTTAAATTATTCATTCAGAGAATATTTAACAAAAAAAACTTTTTTTCTAAATGACAATAAAAAAGGCATACCGTGTTACAGGTAAAGATTAAAGGTAGCCTGGGAATTGTCCAACACAAAATGGGTGCTTTACTTCAGTTTTCAGTGAGAATAATGACATTGGACTGGGAGGAAATGGAGATGACTGCAAGCAAACAGGAATTACCCCACAGAAGGGAAAACAAGAAGCACTTTGGAAGGAAGATGATCTTCCAATTCACAATTTGGAGAGAATTAGCTTCTGCAGAAAAAAAAATTTAATAAATCTGTCAGCAGGGTCATAGTGGAGCATAAACTCAATCGGTTGAAAATGACCTGACATTGCAAAAAAGTCTCTCAATCCCAGCAGTATTCAGAAAGTACCTTATACTTGAAGAAATGTGGTTATCCCACTAAGTGCTGTTAGACTGTGTCCTCTTGTGGGCCTCACACTAGGAAAGATGCAGGCAAGCTGGAGACAGTCAGGAGATTTGGTAAACGTATCTACTGGGAGAGAAATAACGCCAAAGGGTTTAGGAAATGTGACCTATAAGGAAAGGCTGAAGGAATCAGCCTTGGTTTTTGCCAGCAAAAAGGCAGTGTAGCTGAAACATAGTAACAGACTTCTTACTGTGTAAAAGCTGCTATGAGGAAGGCAGTGATAATTTTTTCTCTATATCTATTGTAGGTTTAAGAAGAAATAAACCTTTGAATTTTCACATGGTGTTTCAGGTTAGATAATAGGGAAAGCTTTCTACTGACTCCTTGTCACCTGAAGCTTTAATGAACACACCAGAGAGTCACTTACCAGCCTCAGGGAAGAGCTATTGAATCCTGTCTCAGCAGGGATGAATTAGGAGGCCTCCTGAGATCTCTTCCTACACCTATACAACTTTTATGATGTAAGTTGGGAGTAGTACCAGAGACTAATAAACACACTTTCTCTTCCTCTCTCCATCTCCCTCTTTCTCTTTCTCTTTTTCTCTTTCTCTTTCTCTTTCTCTGTCTCTTTCTCTTTCTCCTTCTCCTTCTCCTTCTCCTTCTCTTTCTCTTCTTTCTCTCGCTCTTGCTTTCACTCTTGTTCTAGCTCCAGCTGTATGCCTTTCTCTTGTATAGCATTTCAAATAGGAACAAAAGATTTTAAATTCATAACAAAATGTTCAAACCACTCAGCAGAGTCCAGGGAAGCCTGAAGAGCCCCTTTTATATCTCCAGTGTAAGAGCATACCATACAGTCTTTAAGAGGATGATTGATAGTCTGAAGTTTACCACATTCAGAATATGTCTGTGATTTACAGAAAATTAATAAATAAATTCTCCATTTATATAAAAGAAATCTGCATCTGCTGTGAGTTGCTCAGATGTTGAGGCACGGTGATCAACTTCCAGCTAAGGGGAATCCAAACCTTCTTCTGAGAAGTCAGCAGTAAGTTTTTTGACAGTAATATGACAGGTTGTTATTTTAATGTCATTTTTCTGTTCTGCTAAAAGATTTGGACACGTACTGGTAGGATTTCTTAGATATTAGGTCATGAAGTGATGCAAGTTTATGTCTTTGGGAATCCCTTGTTGTCAGTAATTTTCAAGTATTTCTGTACTACAACTACTTCATATCTTGTAGTTGCTTGTAGAGTATGCAACAGTACTTGAAGTCGGGAACTAAAGAAGAGTTTAGTGCCCTATTTATCTCCTTCAAAGCACCATTAGCTTTGTATTAGGGCTGTTACACCAGACAAGCAATACTCTGCTGTGAGGGAATCAATGCTTGTGTTGACAGCCTGAGGGTACACTCACCACTCTCCTTGGTAATGGTGCCTCATTCCCAAATTATATTTATATAGACTTCTGTCACTTATTTAGTGTTCTGCAGATGCCATTTATAGCTAACAGTTCTTCACGTGGTACCTTAGATAATTGTTACTCACCAATTTAATGAGAAAGACACTCACTGTGTGCAGTTTCACTGCAACATCAATTCTTGATTACACAAGTGAAATACATTTATAGCAGCTTTAAGTGATTTGTTTCAGTCCCTGTCCTTTGCTTGGACTTTTGAAGAGGATGAGTCTGAACTGCAAGTTTAATGTCATTCACCTGAATGAATTTATGAGTGGTAGAAGATAGAATACCACAGGAATAAATACTGAAAAGTATTCATAAGAGGAACTCCACTTTTGAATGTTCCTGTGAGGCTGAACTGGTAGTCAGTACAGACATAGAGCTGGACATACTGTTCAACACGTCTTCAGTAGTAGTAATGGATAGAGTAATGATTTATGATGTTTGACGCTTTCTGAGCAGCAACATATGTGGAGAGAAGAGACAGTACTTCTGTCTTTAATTTCTTTAGGTAGCCAATTTTCATCAATGTGGTCAGTGCAAGGATTTGATGGCATTAACCAAAGTTAAATGCCACTTTATATAAATAGGTCAGCTTGTTCTAAACCTGGCTTAAGTGACTGAGAGGAAGAGCCATGCCAGTGACTTGTGCCAAGGACTAAGTGGGGATATCCTGCTTAGAGGTTGAATAAAAGCTGATCCGTTTGATCATTTTTATTCCAAAATAAAGAATACCTTAACATTCATGGTCTTCTTCTCAAGAGGTCTTTTACCCCACTGGTAAAGTGTTACAAAACTGTCAGTTATAGCTTTCTTTTTCATCCTGAATTCTTGAGGTGCTCTGAAAAAATGTCATCAAGTACAGCAGCCTTTCATGGATTCAGTCCTTTGCTCATCTTTTATACTAGAAGAGTCCTGAAAATAAGGAAGACATCTGACAGCTTGGCTTGTTTTGATGGAACTCTTTGCAGACTTTTCTTCAACAGGATTTATTTACCAGCATGTTTGTGTTCCTGGCAAGCTGTATGGCTATCACATTTTCATTTACACGCATCACATTGCTGGCATCTTGGTTCACAGCACCCATAAGCAAGGAAGTGATCAGCAGCTTGACTTTTTAAAGTTAACATTTTCCATGGTGTCTTATTGTTTTATCCTGGCCAGGCTTGCAGATTTTAGGAATAAGATTTCTGTGCACTGCATCTACCCCAGTTCCAGTGTCCTTAGAGTGCTTCAATTTTTGTTACCCAGCAGGAAGCCCCATACTTTTTTAAGATATTCCTTTAAAGCCCTAGGAATTGTTAGGTTCTGCTGATCTCTTCAAAACATTAAAAAGCACACTTCAGTTAATCAGATCCTAAGGATTTTTATGATGTTTTTGTAAGTATCACAGTCTACTCGCTACAGATTCTAGCAAGGCTTAAGCACTGATGCCCTAACCTGATAATATATGTAAGGATATACTGATACCACTTCCCTGCGTGTGTGTGTGTTGTTAAGCCAATTTTATCATGCAATATAATATGAAGATCAGACATTTAGCATGCTCTTCAGCAATTTCTTTTTTTTTTTTTTTGTTCTTGTATGATAGACTAGTCATTGGTCGTCTCAAGTTATATTTAAGAACAGTTCTCTCGTCACTAATATTAACCCCATAAATGCTGCGTCCACACTTACAGTAGCAGTGGAGGAGGGGAATGAGTGAAACAGGTACCTAGAAGTCTGTTAGTTAGGTTCAATAACAAGAAAGGCTTTCAGACAGTTTTCTAAGACAAAATAATTAAGGACACAGTAGTAGAAGGAGAATAGGACACAACACAACAGAGTTTTATCAAAGGTACACTATTCAAGACTGTTCTCTTATGTTTCTTTGATAAAATAACTGACTATCAAAACAAAGAAGTCATATAAATCCCATCTAACTGAAGCTGAGTAAAAGCATTTCCTATGACCACACGTGGAAAAGGATAAATTGAACTAGGACTTAGTACAAAACACTGCAAGTAACCTGAGAAAAGAGCTAGAAAAGGAAATAATCACATGTTGGGCTGAAGTGAGTTGCTGGTACAGTTCCTCAAGGATTAGTCTTGGAAAAATATTATTGAATTGTTTTACTTATTTATAATAAAGAATAGCCACCAAAAAACACTTATATAAAGTATTAAATAATATTTTCATTAATGACTTTGATAGAGATGTGCTCACGAAAGTTGATGACGGTAAAGTTGGGAGTCGCTGTCAATATAGAATTATGCTACTCATGAAGTAGCATTGTGTGAACTTGCTAACTGGAATAATAGTAATAAGAAGAAATCTAATAATACCAAGAGCAAGGTCATTCCCTTAGGGACTATTCACTTGAACTTTAGCTATATAATGGGTGCTCATCAGTTGTAAATGGCAGAGCAAGACCTTGGCATATCTGTTCATCACAGGATGTCCACACACCAATGATCTGATGACCATGGAAAATACAAATGTGTTAGCTATATAAGTCAGGTGAAGTGTTTTTAACAGCCAGAAGTCTTTTATGCAGTACCTAAAAGTATGAGAAGGATAGAATTTCCTCTTCATAGCAGTGATATATCCCCAGGGGCAGGTGAGTGATGAGTTAATGAAGTCTCATCTGGAAGAGTACGCAAAATGTTCAATAAAGTTAAACTCAAATAGGGGCAGGTTTAGACAGGGGTTACCAGGGAACAGAGAGGCCATCTCTTTAGTGAACGCTAGACATGCTTGACATGTTTAGCCTAATGGAATAAGGCCTGAGCAGGGCAATGCGTACTCTTCATAAATATATCAGGGACATAAATACTAGAAAAGAACTATTTAAGTGAAGGCGCAATGTTAGCACCAATCAAAATGGTATTAATATGTTCTGGAAGACTGGAACCAGGAGAAAAATGAGATTCTAGAACATCCTTCAAGGAGGAATAATGGGTGGAAGCAGCCTACCTTAATCAGTTTATAAAAGACATAATTAAATGTTTATTTGAAATAGCAGTAAACTGTGCCTAGCAGGTCCCTTTCAATTCTATGTTCCAATGTAGTTCACTTTTGCAGTGAAAGATAATAAATCTTTCTCTAATAAATAAGGATCAGAAAAGCTAATACAGATATCAAGCTCTTTTCAAAACTGAGAGATAAGATGTTGCTATTACCCAGTGACAGTACATTTTCTCTAATAGAGTTAATTATCCCATTACTATTGGTTATCATTAACATTAATTATTGATGCCAAAGTAGCATCAAGTGGTCCCAGCCAAACTCAAGGCTCCACTATTCTGGGGGCCTGTGAGAATAAAAATAGCAGAAGACAGACAGTTTTTCGAAGAACTGCAGTGTAGCTTCCCAGCTAGAGCCTCAGGCTGCCCACGGCATGCGTGTGTGATAACTACACACAATAAGGAGCCCGTTTAATTTAATAGTGCTGCTCACAGTACGCCAAGTAAGGCAGGTATAAGTTCTAGCAGACTGGAGGCAGAACAGAGGGGACAGAAAAAACTGGGAGGAAGAAAACTGGATTCCTGTCCCTGAAATTTTATTCTTAAAAAAATAACATAGGGACACAAGGTCAGGTACTGTAGGTCAGACCGGAGTGAATTTCACAGCGGTCAGAAGCAGCAAAAGAAATTAAGGAGGAAGGCTACATTGAGTGATCACTTTCCTGTTCTTGTTACCCAGCTCCTATTAATCTGTTGTGAGAGGACATACTAAGTCTTAAGCCATACCAACAAATCTGAGCTTAATAGATTTTAATGAACCATAAATTTGTCTAGTCAATTCTGGAACTCATGAGGGGTTTGGCCTTCATAACATCTTGTGGCGATGGTTTATACAGCTTAATTGACTGCTTCCTTTTGCTTAATTTTAAACCTGCTGCCTTTTATTTGTTCTCCTGATTCCCATATTACAAGAAACCTTCAATAACCAATGCATCTTCACTATCTTCATATGCCTTAGGCTTTAAGATAAACTGAGTACAGGGAGGCAGTTTGCCCAAAGTCATTCAGAAAGTCCTTAGTAAAGTAAAGGACAGGACACAGATGTGTTGGGCTCCCGAAAGAATCTCCCAACCATGAGACTCTCCTTCCACACACCACGTGCAGATGTGCACATACATTGTCCAGAGACAATTACACTTCCTCAAGGACGTTATTAATTGACAATATGAAATGGGCAATCTCACAGTTCTGCTAGATCAAGTATTTAATAATGTTCCTTTTTAGGATCACAGCCCAGCTAAAAAGCCAAGTAATTTCTTTTAAATTACTTAAAAAGCACAAAAGCCGTACATGAAATTCATGATCTGAGGTGGAGAGAACAAAATTTGTTTAGAGCAAGCCAATGGATAAAGCTACCTTATTAGGTAGTACACCAAACTCATTTCTCATTTACATCTAGATTCAATTAGGCCTTGATTCAACCAGGCTCTGAATTACACCCTTCAGTTCATTCTGCCCAGACCATAAATACATATGAAGCTGCAAGGATGTCCTTATGTACCATGCTGAATAGGGACAGGTGCTGAAATCAAAGCAGTAAGTAGCATGTCTTGGAAGCGACCAAAAGCTGAGTTTGTCTCCAGGCTTATCAAACAGCTCTGTATTTTAAGTGCTTTGCCATGTAGAGGTGTGGAATCTAGTGAAACTTTAGTACTGATCCAGGTACATGGGACTGCCTTTATTTGTTGTTAGGATGTGGGATTCTGAAAGGAGATAAAGCTTAATGAATGCCTATAAAAGGCCTCAAATATCTACTGCTACAATGTCAAAACAATGTTGTTTCCTTTGGTTTGTGGCCGAGAATTTCAGCTTTGTTGGCTCAACAACAAAGGGTCTCATTGTCAGCCTTTCACACCCAATTATGCACAAATATCCGAGCTCACATATACTGCATATTACATCGCAAGTATAGCTAAGAGGACTTATCTGAACTGTCTGACAGTTGTACTCATATGCGATGTGGAGTAGCTCTCACTCTCTGAAGTTCATCAGAATGATGAGATGGTGTTGTGGTTTAGCCCCAGCTGGCAGCTAAGCACCACCCAGCCGCTCGCTCACCCTCCCCCCCAGTGGGATGGGGGGGAGAATCGGAAGAGCAAAAGTAAGAAAACTCATGGGTTGAGATAAGATAATATTGTTTAATTATTGTTTAATAATTGTTTAATATTTGGAAGAAAAATAATAATAATAATAATAATAATAATAATAATAATAATAATAATAATAATAAATTTTAATGAGAAGGAAAACAACAAGAGAGTGAGAGAGGAACAAAACCCAGGAAAAAAACAAGTGATGCAACCGCTCACCACCCGCTGACCAATGCCCAGCCCATCCCCAAGAAGCGATCGCTGCCCCCCGGCCAGCTCCCCCCCAGTTTCTATACTGAGCATGATGCCATATGGTATGGAATAGCCCTTGGGCCAGTTGGGGTCAGCTGTCCTGGCTGTGCCCCCTCCCAGCTTCTTGTGCACCTGGCAGAGCAGGGGAAGCTGAAAAGTCCTTAATTTAATATAAGCACTACTTAGCAACAACTAAAACATCAGTGTGTTATCAATATTATCCTCATCCTAAATCCAAAACACAGCACTATACCAGCTACTGGGAAGAAAATTAACTCTATCCCAACCAAAACCAGGACAGATGGTTCAGTAGGAGAGAGGGGAAACTGGGCAAAAGGAATGGGAAATAGGCAAGAAATAGCACAAAACACTGAACAACTAACTTTTCTACTGATAACTTCCTAGTAAGCATTTTTCCAGCAGTTTTAGATTTGTTTTGAGACATCTGAAAAAAATTGTAGCTATTTTTTTCTTGCAGTGTGCTTTCCTTTTTTATACTTGGTGAGCTTTAGAATCCAGAAAGATAGACAGAACAGCCATGGCATACTGCAAATATTTCACAGGAATGTCTGACAACAGGTTTCTCCCAGCCCAGAATAAATTTCAGGTGTGCCTGCCTTGCAGAAACAAGGGGACAAACATGCAGAAATTGTACTTACTGCTTTTATTGCTTTAACAAAAGCAATGCTATAGACGCAGTATTTGGAAGACTTATACAAATCAGACTGTCTGCAAATTTTTATTAATGTCCTTCTATAAAAATAAAACCCCTATGCTGATTAGCTATATCGCAGTGCATTTCACACATGTATTAAGACAAGGTCAGGAGACCCTGTTATGGATCAGATAAACTTTTGGAAGTTGCTGCTGATTGCAGTCACATTCAGTTTAACAATGTTTCTCTCATAAATATCTTAGTGAGTCTCAGGATAGTTTTCTTGGCTTGTGAGATTAGTAATATCCAGAAAGAGTGAGCTCCATGCTCAGCAGGCAATTAGGTTCAAGCCTCCATCCAGTTTAATGGGCTGCTTAAAAAGAAGCTCCTGGAATGCTCTCTTGCTCCTGATGTCACCCCAAAACTGAGTTGGTTCATAAGATAAATAGGAGCTTGCAGGGAAGAATGCTCCGTGTGGCAGAGAAGACTGGAGTTTCTTAAAAATTAATGCTGAAAGTAAAATTGCATTTTAGGCTTGCTTTGCTGTTCAGTAAAGGCAGTCAGCACAGGTAAATATGCTTTATAAAAACAAACCCACTGAAATTTAAGAAAAATACCATATTGGAAGAAGGAAACTCACATAAACAATGTGCTATATCTGTTAATTTTGTGCTAAGAGGTCCAACAAATTCAGGGGCAGATAATTTTGAAGACCAGTGAAATACTATATCCCTGCCCTGAGTGGTCTAGACAGTATAGAAACACAAGCACTGTGAGAACTCTTACCAGCTTCCTAGCTCCATTTTATAGATAAGAAGCTAAAATAACTTCCCAGAAATCACCAGAGAAAGCCTAAGGGACAAGATTTTACCAACATCTTCTTAACCCTACACTTTACCTCAACAATATCAATCTTTCTCACATACAGGTTATTCTCGTGCTTTCTTATAAAGAATTTTTAAATATGAACATTTAATGCCAGCATCACTAGTAGTGCTCCATGCTTTTGAAAGTCCTGACTATAAACCTGTGATAATTTTAACACAAACATTAGGAACCATTCAAAAACAAAGAAAACACATTGTTGGCTGTGGCTACAGCAAGACTGCTGCAACTAAAGATTATGCGCTTATAGAAATAGAGGGCTGCTAGAATCATGGTGCATATGTTACAAAAGGAGGGCAGAATAACTTCATGGACTGCTTTATTTGTCCAACCAAAGTGTGGAAAGTGGAAAGTTACTTTCTTAATAGAGAAAACCAGAAAGAGAGCTCCTTAAAGAAGAGTTTCTGCTGGCCAGTATGGGAAACTTATTACTAACAGGCAGATAGTCTTATTTCATCATTGTTAATAAATTACAAGCAGGTATCAGATACAACGCTAAAATTATGATCTTAATACATTATTAATTTGTAGTACCTACAAAAGTGACTTAGCAAAATCTACATTAAATATTATTGTAAATCCTCAATAGATGGTGCTATTATCTAAGTTAATATCTTAGCTGATTATGCAAAGGAGCTCAAGATGAGTGTGTCTGGGATTTATCTGTGAGGAGAGATGACCATCTTTATGATGTCCTTGTTGTTTATGATAAATGCTCGTGAGAGGACTTCCATTTGCTTTCCACTCCGTGGTAATGATCACAAACATAGGCAGTTATTCCAGTTACACAACTCCACCTACCAGCAGACAGATTTCAGGGCTTTTCACTAAAAGTAGGGCTATTTGAAACAGAATCATTCTCTGCAGAAAACGGCATACCTCTCACCATTTTCCTTCCACACTTTGAAATGGTTGATATCTGGAGCTAACTAAAAATGCAAAACTCAGCTTCACAGCACGGCAGAACATTGCAGGCTGCTCGCACATGGCTCAGCATTATGGAGGCAGGATGCGTACAACAGCAGTCGTCTCACTGACTTGACTTCTTGGAAAGCAGCTGTGTGTTTCCTCCACCTACGGACTAGACGCAGCTATCATCCCCCCCATGGCAAATTTTCTAGTCGTTCCGTAATTTCTGCTTTTGATTACAGTAACCCATCTTTTCAGGGATGCTCTTCCAAATACCTCCAGGAAGTTAACCCAGAAAGGCACCTTAATCTGATCATTGATTTGTTTTTAGTATTTAAATAAATTTAAATATTTTTATTTTATAATTTATATTAAGTATTTAATATAAATTTAAATAAATCTCTCAAATGGAATCACCTAATTCTACCATCTAGGTTCCAGGACTTGGAAAACTTTGAAAAGATAAAGAAATAACAGGATCTTTGAGGAAGCGAAGCATCAATGAGTAAGGTACCATCAGTTTCCCCATTAAAATATAGTAAATATTTGATCATTCACTAATGGCTGAAATGTTGTCCCCTTTAATGACAACTCCAGAATATAAATTAAATTAAACCATTAGCTAATTCCTCATTTTATATCCTATTTCAATCACATTTATTACTGTTTGATTGCCTACTCTATGTTATCTGAAATACTATATACATATTGATTTGTGGGCATTAATATAAGATGAAAAGCACACTAAAAAAGTAGCTAAAAGAAACCACAGAGGAATAATTGACTATTAGGACTTCCTAATTGTCCTTTATCTCCTTTGAGTATTTAAGAGAAAAGAAGTTTTAAATATATTATCAGTGAGTCACTGAGTTTTAGGAAATAGTAATAAGCAAGTGACTGTAATTGTTAATCAATATGATAAGAAAACACAAACATGGCAACAATTGCTGATAACAATAATGAGGCCAGGTCTGGTCTTGAGTCAGGTTTGGGCTCTGGCATCCTCACTCACCCTGAGCAACAACATATTCTGGGAACAATCCCACAGCATCATGTGCTGTATCTGTACCAGGCTGGAAAAGTGATGGTGAGCATGACGTAGCTGATGTCACACCCATGATATCACAGATTGTCTGCCCAAGAAAATCAGGACCTTCCTGAGCAATCTGGGTGTTTGGGTTGGGCCCCTCAGACAGGCTGGGCTTGGGCTCACAGAGTAGGTACTGTTATGTTTCAGACAGAGTGATAGATTCTATCCTTTATTTTTTATTCAGGCCTAATTGAGACAAATTACCACTGAACAGACATTGCCCAAAAGAAGTCTGTTTAGTATGTTACTCCCCTGAAGAGGTACTAGGTACTTCGACATTTCCAGCTGTTCCTCCCACAGCTTGGTAAGGTGATGTGGGTTTGACTGCACAAAAGCAGAGAAGGGAATTTAGCTGGAATATCCCAGCTGAGACAAATCCTTTGCAGCACCAAGGCCACCATCATTTGCATTCTCCGGGGATAACAGCCAACGCTACTGAGTTTTCTGCTGAAGTTACTCCTGTCAGTTGTTGGATATGCACAGAGTTTGCCCCTTGGACTTAGACCCATTTGCACTACTTAGCCAAAATTATGTGTAGTCTGTGGGTCTTGAATGAACCCGAAAGACAGGAACTGTGATGTTCAGCCCAGACAGCGTGCATTCTGTTCTGTCTGGGGAGTTTAACTTATGAAAAATGAACATTTACAATTTTCCAGGTATCTGTCTAGAGACTTAAATGAGAATTTTGCAGATCATATTTGCAGACCAAAGCCATGACTCCTGGCTGGCTTAAAGCATGCTAAGCAAGCTGCAAGAACCTTCAAGCCTGGATAAAAGCCTGGCAGGTGGATTTTACTGAAAAATTTGGAGTAATCGTGTTATGATCTGCAGCAATCCCATTATGACTGACTGTCCATTATAACAGATGCTCAATTAAATAAGTTGTGTGCCCATTTGTATTCCCAAACATTTAAAAATTTCTATAAGCCTCCATGCATAAAATTCCTGATGAAATCAAGAGTTTTCTAAGAATAATCCACTCCCAAAGGATAAAAAACTGACAGAAGGACTCTTCTGACAATGAATCTGACACTGCTTAGATAGCACAGGAAAAATATTTATCTTTGCCAAAGCCCAGGAAAACATGAATGAAGCACTAAAAAATCAAACCAATGGAATGAACACTAGCTGCTTTGAATGTTCTATTAACAGACAAATAAATAAAGGAATAAAATCCAAACTGAAGAGATATGGGTGGTTTGTGAAAATCACTGCCATGATAGAAAGGCTACAAAACTGTATCGGCAGTGGCCATTAGGGTTTTTAATTTGGAAATTAAGCAAAGTTTTCTGATCCTCTAGTCATTAGTTTTTTAACAATCAGAACTGCATTTGAGAAGTAACCAAATGTACTAGTTTTGAGCAATATGAGATGGTTTTATAAAGCCAAATGTAAGCAATGGATTAAGAAGTGTGCAATTTTCTGTTCTTGGGCTGATGTATTTCATTAGAATTGAAAGAAGGTGAGGCAGCAGGAAGCCTTCTCATGCAGACTGCAGCATTTTAAATTACTGCAGCATGCATTGCATACAACTAATACGTTAGAAAGAGACATTTTTATCAGGAGGGGAGTTGGGATGTCTCTAGCTTTCAAGACAGCATTCTTTCCCGGTCAATTCAGGGCAACAAAAACTGTTCAAGACGAAGGAAACTGCAGTACAAGTCTGAACGCCCCACTCACATGTCCTCCCTTGCTAAGTTATCTCCTCGTCAGTACTGATACTAAACTAAAGTTTTATGAAGGTTCAATTGATTTTTTAATATTTTATGAAATATCCTTTCCATAGGACTTTAAAATATTATTAGGCTGAACTCTTTTTCACTTCTGACCTTTCACAGACATCGCACCTTGCATTGATTTTTCAGCACTTTGATACTGACTGAACTACAATAGTTCCAGCAAATAGGAGAGGAGGGTGAATCAAATGCCATTGCATTAAAGAACTGAAAAGAAATTATCTAAGTTCGATCACCAACAATTCAACTTTCCTATCTCCTCCCCTCAGAACGTGAGGCCTTCAGAGATAAGTCACCAAACAAATGCTTTTTCTCATATTCACCCCAGGTTCAGCAGCCTTAACATTGCTTCCAACCCCCTTTATCAATCACTCTTAGCATTAAAAACATGTATTAAAATAAATACCTGAGCTGAGTCTTTAGGCAATACTAAATATTCTCTTTCTCAACTAAATGATTTTCTGTCAGCTGGCTTGTCAGGCTCCTGAGGGAGCAGCAGGGGATCATTTGAAAAGAATTATGTTACACCGGTGATAAATTAAATCCACTTGAATCAATAGCATTTAGATTTTTAAAAGGATATAGCCAAGACACTATCAATTAAAACAAATCCTGACTCAGTAAGCTTAGTTTTCACATCAGGGTCTTACTTAAGACAGTCTCCTAGAAGATAGTGTGGGGTAATTTTATCTCCAATTTAGACATCTGATTGATGGACGTTAATACTTGACCTATTAATTCCTGGCTCTTTTTATGTCAGGCATGAGGTATAGGGTTTGTTTTCACTGTCCACAAACAAGAGTCCAGTGCCACCTGAATTCTTCAAAGATATCTGGGACACCCACAAGGTGATGGGAATCTCTCAAATGACCAGTAGATCTATGCCCTGGCAGGAGACCCTTGTGCATCTCAAGGGGCACTAAGTGCTTATATATAGGCCACTGATTCAAGCTGTTCATGTCATCCCAAAATTGAATCTCAAATAGATGCAATGAAAGGAGCTTAGGGCAAGTAACTCGGACTCAGCCATCAAAATCTTTTGTACCTAAAGTCAGCAAAATTATCTACTGGCAAAGTTCCCCACCTGAAGTTGTTTTAGCAGCACTGGAGTTTTAGTAGTACTTGGATTAAAGAATTTACAGAAGAAGTCATTCAGAAAACCTTCAGTGTCATCCATAGGACATGATGTGGAACATCACCAAGAGGATTTAGGGCTCTGAATCTGGTGATCCAAGCTGGTATTTGTTTTTTTTCCCTCAAGTCTCAAGAGACAAATATTAATCATGTCAATGAAGGCACTAAGGGAGGATTTGCAGATACTGCAATTTGTTTCTTGGTTGATATTCAGGGGTCTGGGTTTGTTTTTGTTTGGGGAGACATGTTTTTTACAGACTCTTGATTCCAGCAGCCATATCTTAGAAAAAGCCTCCAGTCATAAATTCAGGCAGAAATGGTGCGCTGTTGCTTTCATTATCTGATTTCACCTGTTGCTTTACAGCTGAGAAGTTTTGAAAGAGTGTGAAGGTAGATTAGAGTTGTATTACCTTCAGTTTAGCCTCCAGAAGCCCTGAAGGGTGACCAAGTCCCAAGTAACACCTGCTCTGTCCTCCGCCAGTACATTTTGGGAACCCAGGTGGATGCACACCAGCAGAACTGGCATGAACTGCATGCCTTGCTAGCGGTAATCCTTCTATTTATGTTTCCAGATCCCTCGTCCTACCCAGTCATGTTAACAGAGGCAAGGAAACACAGCTTTTAATCTCCTAGCTTGTGTGCCATTCTTGTATGAGTAAGCAAACAGCTAAAATCTCTAAGGTTGAATTAATCATATATTTTGAAATTCTTCATAGGCTCAGTTCAGGCTGTTTCCAGGAGCATGAGATTATATTGACAATATAATCTCTTAAAGGATAAAGGTCAGCAGCACTTACTTCTTTCAAGAGGGATTTTGCCCCAGGAAGAAGTTCAGACTCAGGCCCATTATAATTACCATGGTAGGATGGATATAGAACTTGAATAACACGGTGTCAACAGGGTTTTCCTTGTAACAGTATTCACCATCCTCAACAAGGGAAATACTTTACAAAGCAAACCTGGTCAGTCAAGCCTACCGGCTGCTTGTAACTTCTTAGCCTACACATTGTAAAATGCTTTAGTTTGAAAGATGACATTGTAAAGAGATCAGCTGAGAGGAGCAGTTTGAACTGCATTTTAAAACTTAATTTTGAATTTCCCAATTCTTATAAATCTTATTAGAACCGTAGAAAAATTTAGCTTGGAAGGGACCTTAGGAGGTCATTTGGTCCAATCCCCTGCTTAGAGCAGAGACAGCATCAAAAATAGATCAGATTTATCAAGGCAAATCCTCCAGAATATTTTAATAATATTGAGAGGAAGTTTTTCAGACAGAACATGTACTTCAGTACATATCGAGAATAGACCAGAAATGAATTCACATCTACACTAGGTCACTTATGGTAAAATTTATTTGACCTGTTTTAGTTTATGTATTTGACTAGTATACTTAATGATTAATTGGATTGTATTCAGAAGTGTCTGTTTCTTTGCAATGACTATAAAAAAAGCCTAGTCCAGATGTAGCCACCTCCAATTAGTCAGATTAATACCACCCCAAGAAACAAATGCAACCATTCAATTACGTCATCATCAGTTGCATCATCTGGGTACAAAGGGGAAGTCTAGATGGCAAAATGACGCCGTCAGCATTTTTCTATAATGTATTCCCAGCAACTGTTTCCCCTAGGATTTGTTTTAACATGCCAAGTCTCTGAGGATCTTTTAAAAATCAGGTTTGCTTACGTGTTTTTTACACTCCTACATACACTGTTACTCACTTAAGTACAATGACCTGAATTATTAGTGTTTAATTTCACATTTTTTTATCAAATAGAAAAAAGGCTGTAAGATACTCCTGGAGCTTCTTATACTTCTCATTGAGCCCTGTACAGATGGACTCAATGTAGCCAAATATTTATCCAAGGATACAAAAGCAACAGCCTAATTAAAAAAAAAAAAAAACAAAACAGGATGTCCATATATAGTTTGTTTCTAAGAGTACATACCACTTCCAGAATATCCAGTGGCATAATATATTGTAATGGCATTACTCTAAAACCTGTCAGAGATGAATTCACTAAGTATCACACAGGATTGAACTATTTTTAAATTAGCTTGCCAAATAGACTACAATTAAATCACATGCATGTTACTTCAGCTCTCAGGAGGAAGGAGGACATTTTATTAATTTTTTTTTAATTTCATATAGCATAGTTGCTGAAAATAAAACAGGATTCCTCCCAGGAAATGTGTTTTGATGTGTTTAGGAAAAGACAAAGGCACTTCAGAATAGCTGGTATGATGAACTCCATGGGACACACTTTTTTTAACGTCACACACGCTAGATGACATCTAAAAAGAAGTGTGGGTGACTAGTTTAAGTCATTGCAATGTTGTAGTAGTCTGTGGAGCTAGGCTAAATGATACTGGTTGCATATCTGACCTACTGACTTTTTTCATTTCAGTTAGGAAAGTGGAGCTTGGAGATGAAGAACAGTTGTTTCTACTGCTCTGGAAATACTTCTGAGGAATCCATTTTCCCATACTCCATTGCTTAGAGCAAAGACTGAGTGTCATGCAAATCCATCGCATCTCTGAAGGGGACAAAGAAGGCTTTAGGAGCTTCCATGTAGCATCCGCCTTGTAAGTGATTTTTGACTATAAGCCTATATCCCTTTGCAGGGATATCCTCTTGCCACTCATAGAAAAATGAGAAAGGAATGATCCTGACACTTGAAAGAATGCAATAACTGGGAATAGATTTGACCGTTGGGCACAAAGGAGGAAGGTGTGTTTTGCCTTCTTATTTTGTACACCCACTCAGCAGACAGGCACCAGCAAATTCGTAGTCCCACTGTATCTCTATGTATTTCTCAGCCTGATCAGTCTCTAAGAGCTGTAATTCTGATCAAATTCAGTGCAGAGTGGAACCGATTCACAATCAACCAGACCTACTATCCATATGCTTAAGCTCCAATTGCATGAAAGAGAAAGGAGAATGGATGCCTCACTCTCATGCTATCACAATAGAGTGAAACTAATTGAATGTATTACCTTGTACTTCCATTTAAAACACCTTTTCTATTAGACTCACACAATCAGCAAAAACCCTTAACAAGTCTGAATCCTTACATAAATACCACCCAGAATGACCAATTTCAACACATTACAAGCCAGCAAAATGGAAAGATGACCTTGACACATGATTTTTTTCTTCTTAGAAATTTCCAAGGCTATTGTAACACTCATAATGACAAAATATAAAGTCCTTAGAGCAGATGTGGAAAGTAAACCTTCTCTGCTCTCTTTGTGTGTTTCATTCCAGGTTTTGACAGTGAAAGATAGCAAAGTGCAGTCAACTTCCTCTAGTGTTACTATTCTTTAAACATTAAGCACATTTGTCTGAATAAAACAACTGGCAGTGACCTCAAACAATCTGATTCATTGGTTTATATAATAAGACTGTCTAAATATCTTTGAATTTGAAAGAAAAAAAATATATTTTGTTCTGCAAAATTATTTTAATGCTCCATTAACTTGCAATCTTATATTTTTCTGCTACTAGTATTACTAAAAGAAGAAAAAAAAAGAGAGTGCAATCCATGGTCATCAGTACCATAAGCTTTCACTGTGTTTTGTGCTATATTAAGAGTTGTGCATACGGTCCTACAGGACCATATATCCCTCTGCCTGTGTAATTCACTGTGATACAGTGGAAAGCATTACATGCTTACACATTCTTATCACTGATTTAAAAAAGAGATAGGGACCTGCAGAGAAAGCTATCAGACAGAGGCAGAACAGAGTGCTACACAGCACATAAACATTAAAATGCCCTCTTCTCTAGGGTTTGCAAGAGGGACAGTATTCCTGTTCACTTGCTCAGCCAGAAGCGTCTCTGGGCTGCATGTCCCCTGCACTGCCAGAGGATATGAGTCTTATCCATGCAGGATCCAGGATGCTCCTGTGAGATGATCAAGGTCTTCAGTGTCCAGCCTATATCTGCAGGACTGACTACTTCCTAATCCTCGCCAAGGTAAAAATCATAATCACAATCACTGGAACGTACTCGGCCTAGAAGGTTTGTTCTTAGATGCTGGCATCCCTTAGCAAGAGTTTGGTAAAATGTTTTGCATACAGCCTTTTTCCCCACTCCTCCTAAGAAATTCCACCAAAAAAAAAAAGTTATTTTTATATAGTAGAAGTAACCCATCTTTGAGCTTTTGTTTGTGCAAGGGCAAAGGAGATTATGGGAAGGGGTAGGAGAGAGTGTTCTTTTTTCAGTTTCTAAAAAAATGAGGCAGATTTTTTCCTCAGTTGCCACTGAATTAATTTCATGACTATCCCAAACTGAAGTCTTCTGGTATTTAAACTTATATCACTTTGATCTGCCAATATGTGGCATCATTGAGAAAAGGGTCCTAAGGGTACTGTTGAATAATTCAGTTTCATGCCAGCAAAAACATTTGATTTAGGGAGTACCTATCTCTCTTATAAACTACTGCAGCTTTCCAAGTGGCAATTGCGGAAATTATTGTAATCAGGATGTCTTAACATGAAATCTTGGAATGAATGTATGCAAACATAGTTAGTTGGTGTCACTGAGGACAATCTGTTTGATTAGTCCCAAGTATTTAATGAAAATAATTTACTTCTATCCACACATTGCAGTATGTACATACCAATTGTAGGCTCTTTCATGGACTGGTGAACAAAATCAAATTTAATGATAAAGGACAGGGTATTCATTATAGTTCAAAATAGCTAATCCTTTATCAGTGCTAGACTATACCCACAGCTCATCTTCAAGGACCTTTTGAATCAAAGTTGATGCAGCATAATTTCTAATCCATCTGACCTCCATGAGCTGCAAATAGTATGAATATAAAATATTCATCTCCCTATAATATGTTGTTTTAAAAAATCCAAAGAAGGCTTCTTTTCCCACAGAAAATAAAACACTAGGTCATTTTTATTCTTTCCTGCTTCAAAAATAGCAGGTGGCTGATAGAAAACTACAATGAGTTCCATTTCTGCTCATCCGTCTGCAGCTCACAGTCTATTGTACAGCTCTTATTTATTGGCATTGTATGTCAATGTCAAATATGTTTGCAGGCTATTTAAGCTTTTATTATACTATGCTTCTATAGGATTAAAAAACAATCTTTGTTTTAACAATGTCTGTATGATTAGTTGATGTGCCAGCAGTAACACTGAGCAGCTTCACTGTATGTCCCTAGGCTGTAACAGATGTTTTTGTCTTCTGGTTTCTTTTAGTGTTTATCTAGCAAAAATTGAATATTACAAATATTGAAGTGTCACTGTTCATGTCTTCATTGCAACAATAAGGGCCTCTCAGCATTTCAACTTCAGACCTTCACTTGGTCTTTAAAAAACATGGTAAATTTAAGGGTTTTTTTTTCATTTAGATAATAAACTAAAAAGGAAAACTAGATTACAAAGATGGGCATATTCTTTTAGTCTACTCTTAGAATAGAATAGAACTATTTCAGTTGGAAGGGACCTACAATTATCATCTAGTCCCACTGCCTGACCAATTCAGGGCTGACCAGAAGTTAAAGCATGTTATTAAGGGCATTGTCCCAATGCCTCTTAAACACTGACAGGCTTGGGGCACCGACCACCTTTCTAGGAAGCCTGTTCCAGTGTTTGACCACCCTCTCAGTAAAGAAATATTTCCTAATGTCCAGTCTATACTGTTTCCATTGTATATACACACAATCAGCACTGTAAGGGCTTCTAACTGTATACAATATATAGATAGTGGGTTAAAACTTTCTGAGAAAGAAAGGTTCAGCTGTGTCCCTCCATTTCATTTAAAGAAAGAGTCAGTGAAGCTCCTGTTTCCATCCAAATCAATACCAAAAGGAAAGTTTCTCAGGAATTTGAAAACTTTGTTTAGTATTGTTTGGCGTACACAAGAGAGAAAATTAAAGTTCCATCCCACATAGTTTCTCTCTCTCCTGCCTTTCTGCTTAGATTCAATTCATTTTCTCTAGGTCAGATGTATTTAATAAGTCACAGCCTAAGTCCTTCAAGTCAAAAATCCACATATTCACATGCCTGTGAATAAACAGCATACATAAGAGCATGACTATATATGCCTTAGGTTTAAAGACACAAATGCATATTTCAGCATCCAAAAGAATTCTGCAAAAGAGTAGCAGATATTATTCAAGGTATTGATTTTAATGAGAGCCGAAAGTCTCAGCATCTCTGAAAATCAGGACACTTATTTAGGTCATATGGATATTAGCCAACATTTTCAAAAATGGCTGTCTAAATTTAGGAACAGAAATTCACATTTAAGCACCAGCCTCAGCAGTTCACTTTTTTCAGAGGTATTAACCACTTGCAACTGCTAGTAACTTTATTTCTCTGTATCTATAGGTCAAAATTTTTCAGAAATGACTGAATAGTTAACAGTGATTTGATTTTGGATGTCCAACTTCTGTGACATGTTCAAGGGCAAGATTTCCCAAGAATTAGCCATTATTAGCCATTTCTAATCAGGCATATCTAAGTTATACCAGACTAGGCATCCAAAATTTCTAATCTTTTCTTAAAATCTTGGATCTTTGAAGTAAAGTTTAGGATTTTTTAAATATTTTAGCATTACAGTTGTGGCGCTTTTCCCTACTTTCTATGAACAGTGATTTTGCATCGCGCACACTTATGAGTGTGTTTTGGAAACCTAAGATAGGTGTACAGCAGCAGCTGTGGGGTGAGGGCAGTAAAGCCAGGGGCCAAGGGTGATGGCCCTTTCCAACACAGCATCATCCCACAGCACCCAGCCAGAAGAGCAGAGAGGGGACGGGGATGGTGGCCAGGGTCAGCCACAGCCCAGGGATGGTCAGACAAGCCTGCAGCTATGGGCAGGCCCGAGGTGACACCAGGGTGGGTATGGGACATGGCCAGACACAGGCATCGCTGCAACATGGCGTGGGCAGGGACAGCAGCTGGACCCCAGGTTATGCTGCACCATGACAGGGCTGGCCTTGAGCACAGCCACCAACCCCTGGGGAGGAGGGAGAGGTTGTGGGACCTGCCGGTGCCCTCAGGGACCTGAGAGTAGCTTCATCTCACCCCACTTTAGAAGTCTGCATGTTAGATATCTAAAATGAAGCTAGCTGCCCAAGATTTTGCATAGTCAGTGGATGGAAAAAAACCACCTCCGTGGGGCAATACTGGTCTGTTTTAGATGCCTGTCTTGAGATAAGATGAGTCATGAAGACACTGATTTCTCTACCCAGACAAATGAAGAAGCTTGTACAAATCTAACTTTTAGGTGCCTAAATCATGAGATATAATCCTTTCCCCCAATTTGCTTTTAGTGGAAGAAGGGGTTAATCATACCCATGATATTTTGTCTTGAATTTTCTTAATGTCACCCATATGTGACAACAGCTACACCTTCTCTCAGATCTTTAAAGAAAAAGTTATTTCTCCGTAAAAACTGACTTAGATTATCCTTTTAATCATTATGAAGAAGAAGGTGTGCCTAGCCTCCAAATCTGGATTATTAATCCATACATTTTGCTTTCAGCAAAACATATGAGAATACAGTAAAATTTGGTGTTATGTGAATGTAGGCAGCAATGACAGGCTATAATTCAGATCAAATATAGTTACTAAAACCAGTGTGAGGAAAAAAAATGTTATAATTCAGCACATACCTGTAACTTGCTCGGTTTTTACAATGTCAGAATTCGAAAAGAGAAGAAAAAAATGCCTGTTTCATTTTGAATGTGTAAACCTTCTCAGATATGAACTTTGAAAGGTTCATCCTCATACTATTATGCATACTCACTATCCCAGCACCAGAGAGACACCAAGCAAATAAATGCAGCTTTTAAAAACAGCATTAGGATGCATGGTAAAAACTACCTGCTCCAGCTGCTTTTTTAATGGCAGAACAGCTATACTGGTTGGGAGATAGTGAACACATAGTTCAAGAAAGAAGGGGCAACTTACTGTAACACTTCTGTAACCCATGATCTGAACAACCAGATTTCCCTTTCAGCAGCATGTGCAGGGCTGATAACTAGATGAACTGCTATGCAAGGTGTCAAACTTGTCCCTGGGAAACTTTAGGGTTACACAAAAGGTGAATTTGACCTGTGGGACTTTTCCAGCACCTGAGAATAGAGTGATCAGCATTCCTATTATTAGATGATTGTGTCAGCACTATAAGTACTATGGGTAATGTAGCCACAAGGCTGAAACAGACAATAAGGAAGGAAACTTCACAATTAATGAAGAACTAATTTAATGAAGCCTGTGAAAAGAAACAGTGATGCATGTTTAAAGGGCAGGGAGAAGAAGAGCCTGCAAAGGGTCATTGCAGTCCTCTGCTCTTGGTATTTGTATCCTTGATGACTTATTTAATATATTAATTAACAAAGATTATCTACTGAACTGCCTAGATTCATATTTAATAGTAATATTTAATGCAAACTGATCTGTATTTCTTGTCTTGTTTCATGACACCAAGCCTACCTATATGTATGTAGTGCAGGTGGTAGTCCGGTCAAATGGCACTATCGGGAGATGCATGCGTTTCAAAGGCAACAACCTCCTGTCATTATATTAATGAACAATTCTGAATCAAAGAAAGATGTTCTCAACAGCCTGAGCTTAAAGATGTTGAGCATCCATTAACATAAATAAATGAACGTTTAATACTTCTGATGCCCAGAAAGCTTTTGTTTTCTAGGATATATGAGAAATCTGAATGTAGATGCTGAGATCCATACGAGTACCATAGCCCTGACCCTGAGCAAGCATTACACTTGTAGTAGCAGAACAGATGGGTAAAGCATGGAAAACAGAGGAGAGGGAGCAGGAAATTCTGGACAGCAGTTTTTCCTGAGAGAGGCAGGAGGAGAAAGAGCAGTTGGAGACTGGCTCCTGGGAAGCAAGACAAATTTAGGGAGCTTTGGGTTGTATGATTAGGGCTGCTTTTTAAGTGGACTTTGGGCATGTTTGCGAGTGCAGCCTGACACAGCTGAGGCTGCTTTTGAGGATTTGCTGTGTGTCTGTTATTCAGAGGAAGGTTAGCAGAGTGCAAATGGGACTGGGATGGCACCCTTTTTGATCCTGATCAGGAAGCAATCCTTGCCCGGACCCAGGCGAGGTTAATAGGTAGTGGCTGAGTGACTAAGGGGATGCAGTGAACAGCAGAGTTTGTTCTTAGGACCTGTATTGCAGAGAGTGCAAGGAGCAGCATATCACCTTACTGCTCATTTCGTGGGGGTTTGGTTGTTTTCTTTCATGTTCTTGGGTATTTCCAACATACTGCTAACCAGTTTTATTAAAATGAGAGTAAGAGCAATACTAATCACTCCTTCAAAGAAGAAGTTAAACTAATACAAGCTTCCAAAAAAACCCTGTTCCCTGTTCATAGCATAGATGAACAGGGATTATCTGCCCAAGTTTTGTTCACAGAGTGTGTGCAGTAACTTGTCGTGACTGATCTGTTCTCTTGAGGTGAGGAGGGTTGAACTGAAGCAACATACAGAGCAAAGGTTCCTATATGAAGCCTGTGGCACGGTCAGACCATTCCCGCCTTGGCTGTGTTACCCCTTGTGCTGACATGCTCCCGTGGGAGATCAACTTTAGCAGACCCCATGAGATTTACACATGTACTTGGGGTGCACAAAATGAACTGTCATGGCCCATATTGCTACCACTGATGCAGGGGGGCCCAAGGGGGATGTTCTGGAGCCTAAATTTAGGGTGCCAGGTGAGACGCAGAAGTCCAGGACCTTACTGGTAGCATTCCCTAAAAACTGCCAGCTCCACGCATGAGACCAAAGATGCAGGCAGATAACCACAGTCTCTGTGAATGAATGAGATGATAGTATAGCAGTGAGGGACTTAGGTGTCTTAGGAACTGGGGAAACCTGTACAAGAAGAATTAGATGTACATTAATCATAATAGAGCCAGGCTGCTGACACTAAAATTCAATACATCGGGGAGGAGTGCTTACAGTGGGAGCAGAGGAAAAGCTGACAGAGTAACAGCACCTGTTTCAGAGTTACGTGACCTATAGGGTGGTTGTGGCTAATGCTCAGTGTTCCTCTGAGAAAAACAGTAGAAAAATTGCTGCACAAACACGATAAACAAGGAAGGTGAATTAGACCACTTACAATGCCATTTTGCTGGTGCATGCCAGTTTCAGGTGACAGGGTGAGGGCAGAACTTGCAAGTGTTTCTACACCAGTGCTAAAAGCATAAAAAAAAAAAAGATGGGAGAAATAAAACTTGGGTATTTCAATAATGGGATGGCCTACACAGTTCCAGGCCTGCTGGCGTCAGATGGGATTCATGTTTCTCAAAGGAGGAAGAACGTCTTTGCTCACGAGCTAGCGGGGCTCATCGACAGAGACTAGTCAAACTAGACTTGAAGGGGGAGGGGGATAACATCGGGCTTGCCCGTGACAAGCTGTGGGATGACACGCCAAGGTTAGAAGAATGGGGTGCTAGTGAGGGCCCTCAGCCTGTTGCTCTGAGATGTGCTGGCTACACTGCAGCACACTTGAAGTCTTACAGAGATGAGCCAGGGGTTCCTGAGGTAACAGGAGCCAACAGGGAAACACCAGTGAAATACCTCAAAGGAATTAAGGGGTGTTCTTCTAAGAAGGTGACACAGCCAACAGCCCAGCTGAAGTGCCTCTACACCAATGCATGCAGCATGGGCAGAAAACAGGAGGAGTTGGAAGCCACCATGCTGCTAGAAAGCTATGAACTAGTTCCCATTACTGAAACTTGGTGGGATGAATCCCATGACTGGAGTGTGGCTACCAATGGCTACAGGCTGTTCAGAAGGGACAGGCAAGAAAGGAGGGGTGGACGCGTTGCCCTCTACATCAAGAAATGGATAGAGTATGAAGAGCTGTCCCTGAAGAATAGCCATGAGCAGATTGAAAGCTTATGGGAAAGAATCAGAGACCGAGGCAACAAAGGGAACCTTGTGGTTGGTGTCTCCTACAGGCCGCCTGATCAAGGAGAGCCTGCTGACGAAGCCTTCTTACTCCAGCTACAGGAGGCATCGTGCTCGCAGGCTCTTGTCCTACTGGGGGACTGCAACCACCCTGACATCTGCTGGAAAAGTAGCACAGCGAGCTGTAGGCAATCCAGGAGACTCCTGGAGTGCATTGAGGATAATTTCTTAAGCCAGGTAATAGAGATCCCTACGAGAGGGGATGTGATACTAGACCTGTTGGTCACCAGCGCAAGTGAGCTAATTGGTGACGTCAAGATTGGAGGCAGTCTGGGCTGCATGATCGTGCACATGTAAGAGACTGAAAGAGTTAATGCCTCAAACATTGTGGCGACTTGAGGCGCTATTGGCATGGCGATGGCAGGTCAGCGAGCATGGGGTGGGGGAGAGCGAGAGCGGGACGTGGAGAACGCGTCAGAGGATGCGCGGTTCCAGGTTCTGCCAGACCTGACCATGTATGGCCAGAGGTCACACAGGGTTTATCTGAGGAAGGGGCTTGCAACCGCCCCAGAGACCCCTCGCGACCACCCCCCTCCACCAGCGCCTGCGCAGAAGATCGAGAACTTTCTAGAACCAGAACCATGTAAGCCCTGAAGGGGCGTACCTGGAGGGGGGGATTAGCCTATAAAAGGCTCCTCCCCCCGGGCCCCCCGCCCCGCGGGGAAGCGCGCGCGCCCACCACTGGAGGATTGCCACGTCTGTCATCATCATCATGGGATCCAAGGGTGGTGATACTTTTTCTTTCTCTTTCCTCCTCTCTTCTCCTTTCCTTTTCTTGCTTCTCTCTTCCTCTGCTCTTCCAATATATATGCAAGTTTGGGATAAATTGTGACGGGTTGCCCGGAAAATAGCTCCATTGCCAAATCGCCTTTGTTCGTTCGTTAAGCTTGCCAATTCGTTAAGTTTGTCTGTTTGTGGAATTCGCCAGTTAATAAAGTTGCTGGCCAGACTGTTCCTCTGGGTCATTGTCATGACTCTACCGACCACGCGGCTCTGCCGAGCAGAGATCGGCTTTTGTCGGTACACAAACCATCAGGGAATCGAAATGTTCACCCCTCTCGCAACCCACCAAGTGGGACGAGACACTGGTGGAGTTCGCAGTCCTGAGGGATATGGGTCAGGCGAGGAGTATAGTCAGGACCCTGACTTTTAGGAAAGCAAAATTCCAGCTCTTCAAGGAGTTAGTCAGTAGGACCCCCTGGGAAACTGCCCTCAGGGACAAAGGAGCAGAACAGAGCTGGCAGATCTTTAAGGATGCTTTCCACAGAGTGCAAGAGCTCTTGATCCCCAGGTGTAAGAAATCAGGAAAGGAAGGCAAGAGACCAGCATGGCTGAGTCAAGACCTGCTGGTCAAACTAAGGGCAAGAAGGATGCACAGGTGGTGGAAGCAGGGACAGGTACCCTGCGAAGAGCATAGGGACGCTGCCTGGTTGTGTAGGGATGGGGTTAGGAAGGCCAAGGCGCAGCTGGAGCTGAACTTGGCAAGGGATGCAAAGAATAATAAGAAGGGCTTCTACAGGTATGTCAGCCCGAAAAGGAAGGTCAGAGAAAGTGTACCTGCTCTGATGAACAAGACTGGCAAACTGGTAACAACAGACGAAGAGAAGGCTGAGGTACTCAACAACTTTTTGCCTCAGTCTTCACTGGCAACTTCTCTTCCTAAACCTCTCAAGTGGATGGACCACAAGATGGGGACTGGTGGAGCAAAATCCCTCCCACTGTAAGAGAAGATCAGATTTATGACCACCTGAGGAACCTGAACATACATAAGGCTATGGGACCTGACAAGATGCATCCCAGAGTCCTGAGGGAATTGGCTGATGTAGTTGCCAAGCCACTCTCCATGATATTTGAAAAGTCATGGCAGTCAGGTGGAGTGCCTGGTGACTGGAAGAAGGAAAACATTGCACCCATTTTTAAAAAAGGTAGAAAGGAGGAGCCTGGGAACTACTGACCTGTCAGCCTCACCTCTGTGCCTGGGAAGATCATGGAACAGATCCTCCTAGAAGCTATGCTAAGGCACATGGAGGACAGGAAGGTGATTCAAGACAGCCAACATGGCTTCACCAAGGGCAAGTCCAGCCTGACCAACCTAGTGGCTTTCTATGATGGAGTGACTACATCAGTGGACAATGGAAGAGCTACGGATATCGTCTATCTGGACTTCTGTAAGGCCTTTGACACAGTCCCCCACAACATCCTTCTCTAAATTGGAGAGATATGGATTTGATGGATGAACTGTTCAATACATGAGGAATTGGTTGGATGGTCGCATCCAGAGGGTAGTGGTCAATGGCTCAATGGCCAGATGGAGACTGGTGACAAGTGGTGTCCCTCAGGGATCCGTATTGGGACCAGTACCATTTAACATCTTCATCAATGACACAGACAGTGGGATAGAGTGCACCCGTAGCAAGTTTGCAGATGACACCAAGCTGAGTGGTGTGGTTGACACACCTGAGGGACAGGATGCCATCCAGAGGGACCTGGACAAGCTCAAGAAGTGGGCCCATGTGAACCTCATGAAGTTCAACAAGGCCAAGTGCAAGGTCCTACACCTGGGTTGGGGCAACCCCCAGTATCAATACAGGCTGCGGGATGAAGGGATTGAGAGCAGCCCTACAGAGAAGGACTTGGCAGTACTGGTGGATGAAAAGCTGGACATGAGCTGGCAATGTGTGCTTGCACTCCGGGCAGCCAACTGTATCCTGGGCTGTATCAAAAGAAGCATGACCAGCAGGTCAAGGGAGGTGATTCTGCCCCTCTACTCTGGTCTGGTGAGACCCCACCTGCAGTACTGCATCCAGCTCCAGAGTCCTCAGTAAAAGAAAGACATGGACCTGTTGAAGCGGGTCCAGAGGACGGACACAAAAATGATCAGAGGGATGGAACACCTCTCCTATGAGGAAAGGCTGAGAGAGTTGGGGTTGTTCAGCCTGGAGAAGAGAAGGCTCCGGGGAGACCTTATTGGGGCCTTTCAGTACTTATAAGAAAGATGGGGTCACACTTTTTAGCAGGGCCTGTTGCAATAGGACAAGAGGTAACAGTTTTAAACTAAAGGAGGGGAGATTCAGACTAGATACAAGGAAAAAATTTCTTACAATGAGGGTGGTGAAACACTGGAACAGGTTGCCCAAAGAGGTGGTAGATGCCCCATCCCTGGAAACATTCAAGGTCAGGTTGGACGGGGCTCTGAGCAGCCTGATCTGGTTGGACATGTCCCTGCTCATTGCAGGGGGGTTGGACTAGATGACCTTTAAAGGTCCCGCCCAACCCAAACTATTCTATGATTCTACAAAAATGCTCAGATCAAATGACAAACCTGATATAATAGGTGTCTCAGACACACAGTGGAGGAGGAAAATGAGAGGGATACGGTCTTATCAAGCAACCTTATGGGAAGAATGTGGTAGGAGGTAAAGGGAGGGGAGCAGCCTGTGTGGGATGCATAATATTACGTGTAACAGTGTCTCGTCCCACTCGGTGGGTTGCGAGAGGGGTGAATCTTTTCGATTCCCCGACTGTTTGAGTACCGACAAAAGCCGATCTCTGCTCGGCAGAGCCGCGTGGTCGGCAGAGTCACGACAATGACCCAGAGGAACAGGCTGGCCAGCAACTTTATTAACTGGCGAATTCCACAAACGGACAAACTTCACGACCTGACGAGTTTAACGAATGAACAAAGGCGATTTGGCAATGGAGCTATTTTGCGGGCTTCCCGATCCCAAACTTGCATATATATATTGGAAAAGCAGAGGAAAAGAGAAGAGAAGCAAGAAAAGGAAAGAAGAAGAGAGGAGAAAAGAGAAAGAAAAAGTATCACCACCCTTGGATCCCGCGATGACGATGACAGACGTGGCAATCCTCCAGTGGTGGGCGTGCGCGCGCTTCCCTGGGGGGGGCCAAGCCTTTTATAGGCTAATCCCCGCCTCCAGGTACGCCCCTTCAGGGCTTACATGGTTCTTGCTCTAGAAAGTTCTCAATCTTCTGCGCAGGCGCTGGGGGAGGGGGGTGGTTGTGAGGGGTTTCTGGGGCAGTTGCAAGCCCCTTCCTCAGATAAACCCTGTGTGACCTCTGGCCATACGTGGTACGGTCCGGCAGAACCGGGAACCGCGCATCCTCCGACGCGCTCTCCACATCCCGCTCTTGCTCTCCCCCACCCCATGCTCGCTGACCTGCTGTCGCCATGCAAATAGTGCCTCAAATCGCCACAATGTTTGAGACATTAACCCTTTCAGTCTCTCACAAACAGTATAAAAATATTATGTCAAAAAAAGTTCTATGGACTCCTCTCAGGTGCAAATCCTTAATAGCAGCATGTACTGCTTGGGTTGCACAGCCAACACACCAAACAGGATGACGGCGGTGATCAGGAAGTATTATGTGAGATTGGAGAAGCCATAAATTTAGGAAAGACAGCAATAACAGGAGATTTCAGCTACCCACCTACAAACTGCAGCCATACCTTACTGTGATGCAGAGATAACTCTTTTGAATTCAACGAATGACTCTTTGTAGAACAGTTGGTCTTAAAAAAACACAAGAGAAGATGACCTTCTTCTGGACTTGATTGTGAGTTGTGCACAGGACCTAGCTGAAGGGTTATCCATGGAGAAGTCACACTGTAGCAGGTTTAACATGGCAGCCAGAGAAAGCAGAACAATATACTGCACATGGATATTCAGCTTGAAGAGATGGAACTATATAAAAATGAGACAAACCAGACTCAAGGTGGAGGGCATGAGAGGGGCAGAGAACAATCAAAAAAAGCAGAAAGACTATGAGAAGCCTGAAGAATATCCAAAAGTACTGCATTAGCAATGGAGGTAAAATATTTGTCATAATTCAAAAAGACAAAGCAGTCCAAGAAAATAACTTGCATAGCTCAATAAGACAGATGAGACTAGCAAAAATTGACTGCTATTTAAGAAATAAGAAGTTGTTTCAAATAAGGAGGTTCAAATAAAACATGGCAGGTCAAATGTAAAGAGGAAATACTGATAATTAAAAAAGAACTTGAATAGTGCTTTGCTCTCCTTGAACTCCTGTACTCCTTCAAGTACATTAAAAGTCAGAATCAGACCACGGAGCTGCTACAGCTGACTGATGGCAAAGGTATAAAAGGAGCATGTGGGGACAATAAGGGAACAACAGGGAAGCTCTGTAATTTCCTTGCATTGTTTTTTACTGTTGAAGATGATGGGGAGCTTTCAAGACCTGACACCTTTGCAGCAGATTGGTCAGAAAAGTGAGATGAATTTGGACTAAATATACAGAAGTCTCAGACCAAGCAGACAAATTAGATTTCAGTAAATTGTTGGCACCAGATGGTGTTAATCCATGAGTCTTGAAGGAGCTCAAACGCGAAATTGCAGAAGTGCTGGCCAAAGAGTGTAACGTGCCTTTGCAAAGAGCCACGTGCCAGAGGACTGGCAGTGTACCAGCTGCCACTGTGCCTCCCGGCTGGACAGCAGCTCCGGAGGGAAGGGGAACTACTGACCAGTGACTCACCTCCACACCACGCAACATGGCAGAGCCTATAATATGGAATAAGATCACTGAGCACATGAACAAGAGCTATTTTGGGGGACAGAGCCCGGGATCTACATAAGGAAAGCCTGCCACAGAAACCTGCGGACATGAGAGCACCTCCTGACGCCACCTCACAAGGACACTTCTCATGTCCACTTTGGTGGTGCCTGAAGAATTTACAGCTTCAGCTACTCTGTCTGCAGTGTCTTATATTTTATATGCTCATCATTCCCTGATAACCCTGCTTTCCTTTTGCTTTTACATCACAAACAATTGCAATGCTTATCCGTACAAAGCATCTCTGCTAAGGCTTATCCCATGCTCAGACAAAACCTTAGTTCTGACTGCATTTACATTAATATGTCCTCTCTAGGTATGTCCTTTAATTTGTTTTGGCTTATAAAAGGCTCCTGCAGAGTAGTTTATCCATAAATATAACTTACAGTTATGTGGCCTATAGCATTTAGATGTATAGGTTGTCACTCTTCCCCTTGTCAGCCTCAACTTAGTTCTGTGCAAGGTCCTTTGAGACCTTGCTCTCTCCAGATGAGCTTGAAAGAATTAGAGAAAACTTGCCTCTGTAGGTATACAGAAAATTCTCCCTTGCCCAAACCACTTACATGCAAGATCCAGCTTCCCGAGAGCCAGTCCTTCTGTGTTTTACCTTGAACTTCACAGGAACTCATTAGACTCTGAAAAAATCCATTACGCTGCCATGTCTCTTGCTCCAAATGGGAAATGTACATTGACAGCCAATGTCCTATCACATCATTTCTTAGTGGTTGTTATGATTGCTATGCACAGCTATGAATGTGCAAAAATACACTTAATATCACTATAATATATTAAGGAAGTAGTAATAATATATTAAGTAAAGTAATTGCATAGCACATATATAATGCTGACAAATTTATTTAAGCAAATTAAGAATACTGCAGAGGAGCTATTTTCCAGCTATCTTGCATTGAAATGTTCACTGTTGGAAGTCTAATTTAAATTTTTATGATTAGATTATGATAACCATTGCGAACTCAGTACTAAAAGTATATAGCCCTAAAAGTCCATACAAGCACCAATTAATCTATTCTGAGATTCTCCGAGCAAGAAAATGTGTTTACCATGGAATATTTTATTAGTGCTTCATTTTAAAAAGGTACTTCCCCACAGGGCAGAGTTTTCCTCACATTGGACTCTGAAGAATGCTGATGATGCCACAGTCTCTTACTAATTGGATTCACGAGCTACAAAGAAACGAATCTTGGTTATTTTCTGTCATTTGGTTATGGAGACCCACAAGTTTCGGCCTGAAGAAGCTGTGGTCATAGATTTCCCACCCCTGATTCCATCCAAATGACTAATTACTAGTCACTTCCTATTGAGAAGGGAAAAAACGCTGTTCTACTTTTATTTGCTAGCAATGCACGATATATTTAAGTAAATATTGATTTTCTAATCTCTAAGATAAAGTACCACCGAATGGCAATTTTGAAACAGTGGTAGTGCATATAGCACCACACACTCCATTAACCTGTTCCTCCTCCCCTGTGCCAAGGCTTGTTGTCAGTCTGGGTAGCCCAGTTCCTGAATATTTGACTTTTTATTTTTATCTGACTGAACTCCAAACCCCAAAGACCTCTTCCCATCATGTCTACCTACCTTCTGTCTTTCTTTGACATTGAGACAGCCCTTCCCACCTTCTTCATATCACCTTTTATGAAATTAAATAGTAAATACGTTGGGCAGGAACAACATCTTGTTCTCATCTATATCCTGCCTAGCTGTGTCAGTATAAACACATTCATGTTTTTTATTATGTGGCTCAGTTTATTTACAGATACACATGCAACCTATTAGGTAAGTTGTGCTGACAGCAAATAAAGCCTGGTTCAAATATTGATAAATTCCTTTGAAAGTTATCAAAAATGTTATAGCTTGAACATCCACACAGAAATCATAGAATATCAAACATTTACCCAAATGGGGATTTTACGGCAACAACTTCACATGTCTGGGTCTAAGTATGAAACAAAAATGGTTTCATGAAGAGGAAAAGGAACACAAAATTAAATTCCGAAAGTCAATAATTAGAAAACAGAAACTCTCTTCAATCCAGCCACGTCCCCTCTCTCAGGCCCTATGAAGTACTTTTTGACTTTATTTTCTCATCCTTGTTAAGAGGCAAAATTTCACAGCCCCATTCCTCCCAACTGAATGAATTTTTACCAAAACAAGTGCAACGTTCTCACTGCATGGTCACCACCTAAGCAGAAGAAGGTTGTTCATTTGGCCTTAGCCTTCAGTTTCTCAACAGGTGATGGCACAGAAGTCCTTTCCACAACAGTCTTCAGACCACAGGATTATCTGACTATGTCTGTATGTATACACACACAAATTTTTTTACAATCATAGATTTAAGAGGCGTTATAGACTTCACTGCTCTCCATTTCAGCAACATTTTCTTCTACCTTGTACTTACAAATCATTTCACATTTTACCAAGTGCGCCATTAAGGCACTGCCCTGAGCAGGGTCTGGTGCTGAAGTGGGGTCATAACGAACCAAGGCCCCGCCGAAGTCTACCATATGAGGGCTGCACACTGTGACCACGGTAGAGTTATTCAGCACATAAAGAGCCCCACGTCTCTGTGCTGAGCTATGAAAAAGTTGTCTGAGCCAGGATCCTCTTCAGGAACTGTGGGCTAAGACATGCCCACTCTGCTTTTCTGCAGAGAGGTGGAAAGGGAAATGTCTAAACCTGCACTTGCAGCGCTGATTTTTAACACCCTCCAGCCCAGACATGGGTCTTGCTGGAAGCAGAAAGATGAAAGTAAAGCCAACATTGGCAGATGAAAACCTGTTCTGTTTGATGGACAAACATAACTAAGTTAAAGCAGCATTAGTAGAAAGACATTAGAACCTAATGATAACATGAGTTGTTGGAAAAAAGAATCACCTGTCTTGACAGATAGTGATCTTAACTCAGTACTGACAGTATTAGTACTACATGTGGGCAAAATCTTTAAAATTGTATTATCCTTCCAAAGATTAGGGACCACAGTTTTTTAGGGAAGCCTGGCAGTATGCAGACTCGTGCTCCATTTGAAATTTACTCTATTTGCTTTCAGCTGACCAAAGTTACCAAAAAAGACCCCTAACTTTAAAAATAGTAAGACTAAGCAATAAGCTAAAACTTGTTCATGCCAAATCCTTCTCTTTCAGAACTTTTTACTTCCCTTTCAGAACTTTTTACTTTTTTTTTTTTTTTGTCTGGCAGACTCTATGAAATGGTATACCAGAATAAGTTCCACAAAGAGAAAGCAATGTGCTATTCCAAAGAATGCTTCAGCAACCATGAATTTCACTAATGCACGTGTAGACAATAGTCTCAATATATTTCAGCATGAATTATTTGTCCATCTAATACAATATTTTCCCCTTCTTCCTTTCCAGATGTATCCCATCATGACCACACACTTTATGTTTACTTTACTTAAATCCCGTAGAGCACGAAGAAATTCATAGACGTGTCATAGGGCCACTTGGCCTGTGTATGGGACATTTAGAGAGAAAACTATAGCTACCAATATCTGACAGCAAAAAATGAAGTATCTCTGAAGGCTATCAATGAAAAACTGAATCACACAGTTCAAGAAGTGACCAGCACACTCCAGGCTTTGGGAGTCAGGCCACTATTTAAGGGTATCCCTTTCAACTTAGCTGTCTACTTATCACCAGTTTATACTACAAAAGGTTGGGAACAGGTTACACTAGCAACTAGCTTTGTTTATGGGCCTGTCAATCAGCGGGATAGAAAACATCTGTGACTGGATAACATGGAAAGGAAGATACATTAAGTGACTGTTGCCTCCTTTGGGACAGAAGAAGCGATGCAGATATAATGAGATGCAATTCCAACCACCAGGTAAGTGAAGAAAAGGTGGGCATCCAAAGCCCGAAGGCAATCTGAAAGAGTATGCAATTTCTTCTTTCTAAAATCTGTAGTCATAATGCAATAAAAAGAGCAATTGAATAAGCACATTCACTAAATGCTTCTGCTCTCATGATTAGCAGCTTGTTGCCAACAATGTCTGTTTAGTCAACGTTGTTGTTATTTGATGTAGCTATTATACTTCAGAATTTAAAATCCGGTAAGGCAGAGAAGGTAGTTCAAGTTCATACATTCACAGATAACTCTGATAACCTATTCAGATTTCTGAACAAGAGCAAACTCACTTCACCAGCAAAATTCATAAAAGCAGTTGAAAATCAAGGTTCATATTATCATTCAACCAGCACTAACAAGGACATGTAAGTATGGTATTACTACGGCTTAATGTAGCTATGTATCAGCTGGGTGTCAGCTGCACTAAAACACACAGGAGGTTTATTTTCTAATGATGCCATCGATTTTTTTGTAGTAATATCAGTAGCAGTAGTTGTAAAAGGACAGAAGGTCTCAGTTTTGACCAGGGTCAGGCTATGCCAGACATAAAACAACATAGGGAAGTCAAATCCTTGCCTGAAAGAGTTTTTAGCTTAATTAAAGGAGAGAAACACAGAGGAATGCAACATGAATGTGAGCTAGTTAACAACTGAATCAGTGCAAGTTCACTTTGCAGCAAGGCAGAAGCAGGAGGTGACAAGGACCAGTCAAACCTTGCTGGCACGATGGGTGCTCCACAGCTGCTGAACGCTACCGGCCGTCTGCCGTTGCCCACGTGTAAGTCCAGCTGAGTTCCTCTGTGATGAGTACAGGCACAAACACATTGCTTGCTTCTAGCAAGAGTTAGGGAAGTGCCGTGGACTCTATAGGGTCTCAAATAAACCCTTATCTAAGCAAAACAGAGCGCCCTCAGCTTCTGTGATCAGCAATATCAGCTGAATGGAAGAAATACTATTTCACTGGTTTGCACAGAAAAGGAAAGGTTCGTAACTTTATAGCTCTAATGATTTTTAGATTAAAAATTAAATGATACAAGAAGCAGAAAATATTAAAAATCCATGTGGAGACCATCTATTCGGAAAGCAGGTAGACAACTGAACTCTGTGGAGTTTCGGTGATAAAGTTTACATCCTACAGGTACCATTGATCTCGCTGTCACTATGTTATTAAAGAGTCGTAATGCAGTAATCATGTTATAGCAGCTAGGAGGCAAAGTGGCATCTCATGTGTATAAGGAGTTTCTGAATATACTTGATCATATAGTCGGCTCATAATCTATTATATTCTCTGCATCTCAGACTTGATCTTATTATTAAATTCTGTGGGAAAAATGTGGAGATGCTTGGTCAGGTGTGAGTGAGTAAAGACCGATCTGGTAACCTTCACCATGCATCTAAGCTAGATATAGCTAAACAAATGTGGAAAGAAAAAAAAGTCACAATGACTACTGGAGGAATCTAACAGATATTCATATAGGTATGTGAAACAAAATGTCATTTCTCCTTCAGCTTGACACCATGGGGCCCAGGGATTCACCTTTGTTCCCTGCAAGAGGTCTCACACCTCTTCTATCTTTCATGCCAAGGCCTCCTAGCTGCAAAATGTTGACAACTGGGCAATTGCAAACTATCCTGCTCAGATAGTGTCCCCTGAGAAGCATCTTCTGGATTATATTAGAACATACCCACTATGCATGTGCTTGGTCTCATCCCAGATCATCAAGGTCACAGGAGTTAAACCACTGGTAGTCCTTCCCATAATGAGTTTCAGATACCTGCTAGAAGTCACTCAATACAAACTACTGTATGTTGGCTCCAGTGAGTCCTGCTCCCTTCTGCTGCTTCTCCCCATCCTAGGACCCACCTCTGTAGTGCATTCCCCATCACCGCTAGCTCTTTCTACCTGCATCAGCACCACCCATATTCAGCCTTGGATCTCCTTCTCCATCTCACAGAAGCTCTCCAAAGTCATGAAGGAAGCAAGGAAAAGTATTAGAAGGGTAGCACAGCACACCATGGTTTGTTGCCCTAGTCTGTAATGAAAGGACAGTCCATATTTATCTGGAGCCTAAGATAGGGGCTTCTCATTATTAAGACATGGTTACTTCTAAACACTGAAGTGTAGAAGACATGAAACTACTTGTGCCAGCTGGCTGATCACAGGGAAATGTGAGTTTCTACACAGTAAGTCAGTATGTGCTACCATACAGCTCACACAGGTATGACTTGGCAAAGGACAATTATCATTATATAGAACAAAGTAGTTGCTATGTTTCAGTCTTATTCTTTAAGTACTCCAGTTACCACCACCATCTTAGTAAGACAAAAACCTCTAGTAATCACATTGTTGAAATTAATGTGAATGAAATTATGAAATTTCATTAATGAAATTAATGAAATCACAATGTTGAAATTAATACATCAAACTCTCTTATACAGATCAGTCTGAAAGGTGCTAGCCTCTCGTCTGGGCTTTCTGATTAGGGATTTTTACTGCTGTAGACTGAGTGATAAATTATGTTTAAAGTGTCATTAAGTATTTTTTCTAACAATGATAGATGACAATATTTAATAGCTGCAGGGAAAAAAAAAAAACCTGCTTTGATCCCAAGTAATTCAAATATAGGAGTTTGCCTTTTCATCACAGCACTTTTCTGGGAGGATTCAGAGTTGAGCTCTGGACATATGCATTGCAGTGTTTCTACAGCCAGCTTTGCTTCAAAGTTACATGGTATCCTAAATAAATCAAAATTATTTTTCCATCCACTTTCCAGTTACCATATATATAATTACTCTTCCTGCTCATAGTAACACAAGCCTTTTCGCAAATGTTTCTTGATACCCCTAGCGTTTCATGCATTGAAGATGCTACCAAAATGTCTTGCTTTTATTAATTTGTTCTTAAATTTCATTTCTCCTCTGTTCATCTGTACTATGTCATGTGTGCATTTCTCCCTCTGAGGCCGAATTGTTCTTGTCATCCATACTAAAGTAATTGGTTACTCCCTGGCAGAGGTCAGGGAGCAAGTTGAAGTATGAAATGTGAAGACAGAGATTACTAATTAAAGTAATTAACTATTATTATATTTTCATAATTTTATATGATACACAAGACATATAGAGCATATAATGAACAATATAAAAGGATGCATTAGGAAAGTGTGGGGAGAACACAAGAAGGTCAAACCCCAAAACCCACCCAAGAGATTGCTCAGCAGGGACAGTGGCCCATCCAATTTTCCAAGCTCCTTCATTTTATGGTAGCTGACCCCCAAACTCTGCTCATGTCCCAGAACGTGAATACAATGATACTGAAATTAAAAAAAAAAAAAAAATTAAAAAATTTTGAGAGTAATATTCCATGTCTCTCTGAAGTGGAGTTTCTAGAAACCTATTTCATTTTCAGTAGACCAGGCTTTTTCAGATTAGAGAAATAACCTATACAGTTTTACTTGGCATTGATAGACTGAACTTTATTCCACTGAGACAGAGTTAAGTGTCAATAACTGAAGAGAGGTTCTTAGCACCATTCATTCCCTTCCAGGGGCTGTCAGCTGAACTTAGAATCTATATTAGTACATCTACAATAAATGTGTTCCTGAAGAATGCAGAATAATTACAAGCAAAACATGAACCATAGAAAGAAGGTTGAACATCTATATTTAAATAGAATTCTGATATCCACCAAGCAAAAAAAGTTCTTGCAAGGTCATGTGGGAACCCTGGGGAAAAAGGAAAATTACTTGCCAGGTCTAAGTTAGGCAATAGTTAGCAGGGAACATGTGTTTTGTTGTCCTGCTAAGAAGCAATGCCAATAGCTCACTTCTATCAAATTAAGTTAAAAAAACCTAAAACGCCTAAAACACCTTGTTCAGTAATTAGCTTACAGTAGGCATTAACTTCACCCTTTATTAAGAACAAAACCCTAATACATAATATAACCCTTCCTGATATTGAAGGTCAGTGAGAATTTTGGCATTAACTTGAAACAGGAAGAGAGTTCAGTCTCCTCCACTACTCTGCTTAAACCAGCTTTCCCTTGACTCCCCTCGTTAGACCTTGTTTTAGCCAAGCTCCTGCCTGTCCACTGGTGCTGCCACTCCGGTCTCAACCCTCTGTCTGGTGCTCTGCAGTATCTGCTTTTGCGACTCTCTTTCTCTGCTGCCTGCCCGATTCCCATAGGCAACGCCCATCACCACGCTTTATCAGTTCTTTCTGCACTCTGAGCTGCCAGCATGATGCTTTGCAGAAGAAAGCAGCAAATTCACTTGACATTGTGGAATGACTCAGCTAGCACATTTCCTTTGACTACCTGCAACAGCTGGATGCTAAAAGGGACCCAAACAAACATGCTGAAAATGCAGACCTGCAAGTCACATTAGATGTGGGATATAATGGAGCATGGTGGCTTAGGGGCTCATAAATAACCCCTATACCACCTTCACCACCACATTTTGGTTCCACAACCCAGAAACCTATTAAAGATAAGTAATTATCACCACACCTCCCCAGGAAGCTTTCTCCACAAAATGGCCCTCACATAGATTAATGCTTCCTTTTTCTGCAATAAAGTCTTGATTTTCAATTTTTGGTACAATTAAGGAGCACTGTAAAACATTTTAATTATCTTTTTGTTCAGACTGAGAGACAATTATTGCACTGTTTGTATATGCAGTAACCTATTCAAGTATTAGTCATTTTCCTTGTTATTAGCTTCTGCTTTAACTTGCATGATAAAGAATTATGGCCACATTTGTGATCCCACAGTGTTTGTTTTCATTTTTTATGGCATGGCAACACAAATGAAATGAGACAGCTAATGGCCTGGGGAGGAGGACGTGTGGTCTCAACGGGAAGGCTGCAATGACAGGTATGAACACTCGCTAAAGAGGTAGGGTGAGAGGACATTGATTTTCCGAAGAAAAATACTTTTTTATCCTTCCAAAGATATCTTCCTGTAATTATCTGGTGCTGTGTTCATTCTACACATGTTAATTGGAACAAGTTTTCATTTGCACAGGTGGCAGCTCAGGATATGCTCTCGCACTGTAACAGCACCGAGTTACACAAAGAAGAGAATATGCAGCACAGCGTCTGCCCTTCACAGGCCTGCAACTTTGTGTACCAACAGCCAGAGGTGGCCGAGCAGCAGACGAGACTGTCACCGGGGCCCTAATTTGCTAAGGACAGATTTGTGAACACACCAACCAGGGCTATGTCTATTCTAGTAAATTAAATGGCCCAGGGACCATTCACCAGCCTGGAGGCCAACTGGCATAGCACAACTTTCATCCTTTTGGCTCAACTCTCTTATCTTCAAAAACAGAATGGCTGCATTCAGGCTGTTTACTGGGCACTGTCCCTGGCTTGTGCTATCTCCCCAGCCTTGCCCAAGCATTTTCTTGGAAAGCACTAGTTGCAGCAAGCCAAAGCTCTGCTAGGACTGGGATAACAACTTAACAGTGAAGCTGAGCACACACCCCTGCACGTGCCCATGGCCTGACACTGTTTAGTTTACAGGTATAGGCATAACCATGGAAACTACTCTGAATATTTGTGCAGAAGAGGCTCGTGGATGAAGAATAAATCCAGCACCGTAGATTTGCAATGTGAAGTGCACTTACACAGTGTTGTAAGAATTTGATGGATTGTAGCTGTAAAGTGCTGCTTAACTCTGAAAATGAGTTATTTCTGTGCTATCCTATCATCAACGCAGTTTTTAGAAATTATGTGTCCTTTTATGTGCTGGGTAAGGGGACATAATTGCTTAATGGTGACTTTAAGAAATTAATATATCTCTCAAGTAATAGTAAATGACAGCAGCCTTGCTTTTACCCCCTCCCTCAGTGATAAGGACTGAACAGCCTCATAGTTAGGAGTCAACATGTTGTAATTGCCATATTTCCACTCAACCACCACAAGCTTTTCCAAAACACTGTGCCCATAGCATCCTCACAGACACATCAGCTATGCCCTCCCTTCCCTCCCCTGGCCCTGCCACCATGGTCAGAGGGGTTATAGTGACAGGCTAACCTGAATTTGTGTATGCCAGGAGTCATAGGACTTCCCTGCTTCAAGTCCTGCAGGCAGAGCTGAACTAGAGCAAATCCTTGCAAAACCAGCAGCCTTCACTGCAGATTTCCAGTGATGGAGAGTAGCTACACACTCAGGTGCCAGCCTTGATAAACTACGTCTGATAACTAATCACAAAATGCTTAGATACTTTCTGCAGCTACTCATTAGTTTGACGTTGTACCCAAGCATGCAATCTTTCTTAGCAATGCTTGGGAAACTGCAAATCTAATCAGATCAATTAGACTGCAGGTTTTTTTCCTGATTTCTGTTGGTCTTTCTCTCTAACCGTTATTATCTTTGTCAGCATCCTCAGTACTCAACTTCACACACAAGATTTATGCAATTAGATGCATTATTTTAAGGATACATATCCGTTGGTATGCTTATTCACAAATAGTTAAATAGGCCCAAATAATCCTGTGTGAAGAGCCTACTAGTACTAAGTTTGCTCATGCTTACATGTGTAAGTTAACAGATGAACCATCAGTCATGCTTCAGTGAGGCATGTTTTTTTGGGAGTTTCTTTAATCCCCCCTTCTGGATCTTTGAACTGTCTTGCCATCTTACATTTTTTTGTTTGAACAGTAACACCAGAACTACATTAATTCCAGAAGCAAGACTGGCAGCCAACATCACAGTGCCACAGAATAATTTGGGGGGAGCTCTACACTAATCTAAAAGTAGGGTCTACACTGAATTCAGATGAGGCTGCTCAGAGATTTATCCTGCTGGGACCTGAAAACCTCCAAGGACGTCCTACAATCTCTCTGGACTGTTACCATGATGGAAAAAATTTCCCCATTCCAAATTTTGCCCATTCTCTGTCATCCCTCCACCTGCACCACTGCAAAAATAGGATAGGATAGGATAGGATAGGATAGGATAGGATAGGATAGGATAGGATAGAATAGAATAGAATAGAATAGAATAGAATAGAATAGAATAGAATAGAATAGAATAGAATAGAATAGAATATTCAGTTGGAAGGGACCTACACTAGTCCAACTGCCTGACCAATTCAGGGCTGACCAAAAGTTAAAGCATGGTATTAAGGGCATTGTCCAAATGCATTGTAAACACTGACAGGCTTGGGACATCTATCACTTCTCTGGGAAGCCTGTTCCAGTGTATGACCACCCTCTCGATAAAGAAATGCTTCCTAATGTCCAGTTTAAACCTTCCCTGACACAGCTTTGAACCATTCCCATGCATCCTGTCACTGGATACTAGGGAGAAGAGACCAGCAGTCAAAAAGCCAAGCTCCACCTCCTCAATGACCTCCCAGTAGGCACTGGGGGCTGCTATTAGGTCCTCCTGAAGCTGTCTCTGCTCCAGGCTGAATAAGCCCAGCTCCCCAGCCTCACAGGTCAAGTACTCCATCCACCACCATACTGGTGGCCCCCCTTAACTCACTCCAGTTTTCTGCATCAGAAGGGGCAAAACTGGATGTTCCAGATGTGATCTAACAAATGCCAAGTAAAGGGAAATAAACCCTTCCCTGGGTGTCCTGGCTCTACCCCTGTTCCTACAGCCCAGGGTGATGTTGACCTCTTTGCTACCAGTGTCCCTGCAGTCCCATGCTCAGCTTTGCCTCAGCAGGACCCCCAGGGCCTTTCCCACAGAGCTGCTCCCCAGGCAGGCAGAGCCCAGCCTGTGCTGTTGCAGGAACTTGTCCTTCCCAGGGGCAGGAGTTGACATTTCTTCTTGTAGAGTTTCAGGAGGCTCTTGTCAGCCCATATTTCCAGCCTAAGTCCCTCTGAGTAGTGATCTTGCCTGCAAACGTTGCTGTTTCTCTAATTTGCTATCATCCATAAAGCTGATGCAGATATCATCTGCCTCCTCTTCCAGATCACTGACACACGTAATAAACAAGACAGGTCACAGTACAGACCCCCAGGGAAGTCCACATGCTCCTGGCCCCCACGTTGAGTACAACCCATTAATTACTGAGCCTGATGACCCAGAGAGTTACTTTCCCCAATCTTGTAGCCCACCCAGTCATCCTCTAACATCCCCGCTTGGATACAAGGAAGTTGTCAGAGACAATGTCAAAAGCCTTGCTAAACTCAAGGTAGGTATCGCCATCTCTCCCTCTCATCAGCAATTCTGAGCTTTTATCCTTCTAAGAATCAAAATATTCCCTTCAGCCACAGCATGTTTAGCATCCCATATTCTCTTCAGCGTTCTTGCTCTGAGACTAGATTTCCCCCTCAGCCTGTAGTCATGTCATTATTTGATCCTCAGCATAACCTTAATAACTTAACTTAATCTTTATCTTTGGACATGTTTAAAATGCACATTGCTGGCTGGAACCCGGCTCACTGAAATATCAAGACCGCTGTGTTTCCATGACCTACTCTCATATTATTTCTGGCATGTTATGTAGTATTTATTATGGAGCTGCCAATCAGACAAAGAAATGTATGTGTTCATTTTTTTGTTATTGCTATCATCTGCTCTGGATAATGCAGCCGTTATGAGAATCACCAGGAGCTACATTTTAATGAGGTTTTGCTTTAGCTTATCTGGAGGCACATCAGTAATACCACTGAACCTGAAGACAACACTTTCTACTAAATATGTAGTTAATTATTTCTGTTAACAGTCTTTTTGCTGGCAGTAGTACCTATTCATGTCTTTTTTACGTTATGCTGTACCTAAAAGTTATGATCTGTGTGAGCCTGCTGCTCTCCCACTCCTACAGTTTTGTCCAGTTTGCTCTGTTCAGTATGAAACCATAAGAGGAGACGCTTTCCTTAACTGCCAAAGCAACAGAGATTCTGCCTTAAGGAAAAGTTTATAGGCAGGATGCTAAAGACGACTCCTCTCTTGGGTTCCTTGACTCATTTCCAAGTTAACTGTATGATTTTTATTTTTTTTAGTATTGTTGACGCTGAGTAATGATAGCAGTAACTTTTTCATCCCAAACAACATTTCCAGTGAAACATGAGCTGCTAAGACAGAATTCATCACCCTCCAGACCTTGATCTTAGGTCAAGAAGTGACACTTAATAATCTCTTACATCAAATCTAATGAGAAAGTCAAGAATATGCCTTAAGGAAAAGTGTAATTTAAAGAGCAGAACCTGTACTTGTTCATCTGAATCACATTTATAACACACAAGAAAAAAAATCATCTTTTTCATTTCCCATGAATGTCTTTACTTTTAGCTTTATGAGATTTCTTTTTGTACTGGTTTTGGCTGGGATAGAGTTAATTTTCTTCATAGTAGCTGGTATGGGGCTATGTTTTGGATTCGTGACCAAAACAGTGTTGATAACACAGGGGTGTTTTCATTATTGCTGAGCAGTGCCTACACAAAGTCAAGGCCTTTGCTGCTTCTCACCCCACCCCACCAGCGAGTAGGCTGGGGGGGCACAAGGAGTTGGGAGGGGACACAGCCAGGACAGCTGACCCCAACTGACCAAAGGGCTATTCCACACCATATGACATCATGCTCAGCAGTAAAAGCTGGGGAAGAAGAAGGAAGATGGGGATGTTCGGAGTGATGGCGTTTGTCTTCCCAAGTAACCGTTACGTGTGATGGAGCCCTGCTTTCCTGGAGATGGCTGAACACCTGCCTGCCCATGGGAAGGAGTGAATGAATTCCTTGTTTTGCTTTGCTTGCATACGTGGCTTTGCTTTACCTGTTAAACTGTCTTTACCTCTACCCACAAGTTTTCTCACTGTTACCCTTCTGATTCTCTCCGGTGGGGAGTGAGTGAGCAGCTGGGTGAGGGTTAGCTGCCCAGTGAGGTTATACCATCAAACTTTTCAGTGATTTCAATCCTACATTCCAGCCTAGTGTTTTCTCAAAATCCCACTAAGGACATTTGTGTCTGGAACAAAATAATGAATTTTTATTTTCCTACTATGGCACCACTGGGGCAGAGGAACTCCTCCTTTTCCTCTCACCAAAATAAAATAAAATAACACCAGAGAAAGATGAGCACAGAACTGTTTTCAATACAAAGATATGTCTGAAGTTTCCCCATTTTCACATAAAATGACGGAGTGAATGGCTTCACTAATTTAATTCCCATTTGCTTTGCTGTAATATACCCTTCGTAAAGGTTAGAAGTCCATCTGCTTATTCTTCCATCAGAGACTCGGCACAGTTCCAGCTGCAGATGTGGCAGCTCCAGTGCAAAATGAGCAACAGCTTAAATAGTCTCATTTCCAGCCCAAAATGTGAAAGCTTTTTCTCTTGACGGAAAAAATGTATATCCCAAATCAGTATTTTGTTAACAGGTCCATAACGGTTGGACTTGATGGTCTTAAAGGTCTTTTCCAACCTAAATGATTCTATGATTCTATGATTCTATAAATAAGAACATTAAACAGGGCAAGCCTGTCAGAAATAGGCCAAAAATGTGATTCTGTGATAGACAGATCTCCTGCTCTCAGTAACTCCCAGAATCACATTTCTTCACCTCTCATTCCAGAGAAATTTTGAAGAACACAAAACAAAGACTAAACTTCAGATGTGAAGGGTGACCTCAGCAATGTGTCAGTAGGAGTTGGTTTAGTCATTTTGCAGCATGAAAGAGCAACCCTCATAATCCTCATTCCCATTCCAGGGAGGGGTAAAACCCCATTGTACTGAAATCAGATCATTAATGGATCATTTCAGTGAATAATTATATCATTTGCAGGACTGTAATATGTGTACGTGCTCAATCTCCTCGTGCAATCAAGCAATTTGAATTTTGTTTGTAGTTGTGCTTTGGAAATCACTGATGCTGGAGGAAGGAAGGAACCATGCTGTGCCAGGTGCTGAGCACAGCTCTGATCTCCCCAAAGCTTTGTTCTCATTTCAGTGGAACTCCATCAACATAAAGCCTCTTTCTCGGCCACCTGGGATGCCATGAAGATGCAGCTGATGTCTCATGTCTGAGCTGCATACCTCAGGTGTTGATCTCCTTTAAGATGATGTGAATCAGGAGATAACTGTTGCAATCAGTATAGCTTTACTAATATAAAACTTAAGTCACTAGGGCCCCAGAGTACATAGACAACACTCTTTTCAGCCATCATCACATCCATAAAAGCCCTCTGGCCCCTTTGCACTCGCCCTCTACGACAAGACAGGAATATGCTTGTACCTTCCATCTCTCCCCCATCTCTGCCAAGCAAGCAGCACAAACGCAAAAGCCTTTTAGGGTGAATGCAGAGTCTTGTGTAGTTCTGTCTCTGCAAAAACCATGGCGCAGGGAAGCAGAACAGGAACCAAATAATTTGCATGGGGAGAACTAGAAGGCAGTTTCATCAGGGCAATCTGGCATCCCTGTGATGTCCTGTTGCGACAAGCTCTCCTGGAGGGTAACACCAAGAGAGCAGCACTCGCCTGCACCAGGGGCAGCATAGTCTTCACAGCTCCAGTACTGGGCAGGATCAAAACACCTTCACTTACCTGAGAGAAAGCTGGAAAAAGTGGCATGCACTCCAAAATGGTGTACAAATCTAGAGCACTGAATAAAGCAGTCTAGGAAATATTTAGGAAATATTAAGGAAAGCAATTTCACCTGGACTTAGACCTTTCCCTACAGGCGGTATTCACAGTCCTCACTTTTTCTGTTTGTGTTCTGTGTGTTGGTTTCTGGTCTCCAGCTATTAATCCACTTTGTGAAAATCTGCTTCCCTCCAAAGCTCCACTTACAGCTCTTTTTCAGACTAGCAACTAAAGCTTCTTCTAGGCCTGCAGCCTCAAAGAGAAAATGACTACTAAGATATTTCCCAGGATAGTTTTTAAGATCATTCTGGTCTTCTACATCTACCTCTACCCTCACCAAGTGCAAGGTCCTGCACGTGGGTTGGGGCAACCCCCAATATCAATACAGGATGGGGGATGAAGGGACTGAGAGCAGCCCTGCGGAAAAGGACTTGGAGGTACTGGTGGATAAACAGCTGGACATGAGCTGGCAATGTGTGCTTGCAGACCAGAAAGCCAACGATATCCTGGGCTGCATCACAAGAAGCATGTCCAGCAGGTCGAGGGAGGTGATTCTGCCCCTCTGCTCTGCTCTGGTGAGACCCCACCTGCAGTACTGTGTCCAGCTCTGGAGTCCTCAGTAAAAGAAAAGCATGGACCTGTTGGAGCGGGTCCAGAGGACGGACACAAAAATGATCAGAGGGATGGAACACCTCTCCTATGAGGAAAGGCTGAGAGAGTTGGGGTTGTTCAGCCCGGAGAAGAGAAGGCTCCGTATTGCAGCCTTTCAGTACTTCAAGGGGGCTTATAAGAAAGATGGGGTCACACTTTTTAGCAAGGCCTGTTGTGATAGGACAAGGGGCAATGGTTTTAAACTAAAGGAGGGGAGATTCAGACTAGATACAAGGAAGACATTTGTTACAATGAGGGTGGTGAAACACTGGAACAGGTTGCCCAAAGAGGTGGTAGCTGCCCCATCCCTGGAAGCATTCAAGGTCAGGCTGGACGGGGCTCTGAGCAGCCTGATCTGGTTGGAAATGTCCCTGCTTATTGCAGGGGGATTGGACTAGATGACCTTTAATGGTCCCTTCCAACCCAAACTATTCTATAATTCTATGATTCTGTGATGATTCATCTCTCATTCACCTGGAAAGCATTAACCCTCACTGCTAACTGTCTAGGGGTCTGGATGTGTTCCTAAGGCCAGTCCCGGAGAACCAGTCCTTATGCACAACTTTCTCAGAAACCCTCACCTGCCCTTTTCTATTCAATCTAGGCTACTTAAAAGCAAAAGCCCTTGACTTCTTCTTCTGAACAGTACCTCCTTCTGTATGGAAACCACTCAGCTTCTCCACTCAGCAGGAACTGACCCAAATGTCCCCTTTGCAGAGACTATCAGAGGCTTCAGCTCTGTGAACTGGCTTTATTGGCCACTGAGGGTTTTATATACCTTCAACACAGTATATATTTTATCCTTTTATAGCCTAAGTAAGACAGTGGTCACTTTCTATTGTTTCTAGAATGGCTTCCTATCTTGGTAAAGCTCAGGGAACAAATGGGCTTGCACAACTTGTAGCTTCTTGAGAAGCATTGGTAAGGCAGGTCAGGAATACCTGAGCAGAGACTGCTTGAGCTCTACCTTGAAAAAGGTCTTTAATTCTGGCAGTATACACAAACACCACTTTTCAAATATAAAAATCCTCCCACTAGATATTGAAAACTGGGCAAAGGTCAGCCGTGTTAAACGGAAGACAGCACTTATTCTGCTCTCAAAGAAGGGCTGATTTGGAAGAAAAGTAGCACAGTCCTGATAAATCTCCCTTAGTTCTGGAGGTCCAATATGTCAGCAGCATGAGAGGGAGAGAGAAGGAGAAACAGAAGCTGAAAAAGTCACTAGGATATTGCTGTCAGGATCATGCAACTGACGATCAGACATTCAATCTGGAAATGGTAATGGGGAAGAAAAGCAAGGGAGCACAGCGAGGTGCTATGGGCTATTAGAGATAATATAAAAAAGTCCTTTGACAGAGCAGGGGGACTTATATAAACTGTAGATTAAAGCCCACCTTGCTGCACTGGAGACATGGAGCTGGTTAACCTGATGTATGTTCCTGCTGTAACAGGCACTAGAACAGCAGACAGACGAGAAGTCAGGAATAGAGTTTGACTGGGCAGCAACATTAAAGTCCTTCACTTTCCTTGCTGAAATATTACTGGAAATGGATATTATAGATATATATATGCAGAAAAAAAATGTTTTCATATCAGATGCATTAGTGACTTTTTTCTTGAAGACAATCCTTACCTACAAAGAAATAAACAGTTAACAACAGCAAGGGGGAAAAAGTATGTTTCTGGTTATGTATTTGACACATACTAGAATTATAAGACAACAGAAGAAAGAGGTCTGAGCTGACAGAGAAAGTCAAATGTGTTCTGAGCACTTTCTGGGGTCCAGAGTGAAGAACAATAGAGGCTAGCATAGAAAATAAATGGGCTTTTTCAGAGGTAAAGGTGGGAGGCAGGAAGTAGCCTGGTGAAGCTTGAGACAGCATTGCTGCTGAAGTTTTCCTATAGAAAAGACCAGAGAGATACATAGGTCTAGATGAACCCTATGCATGTCAAAGCAAGAATAGCACCCTCTGCAGTAACGAAGCAGATATGTTCCCACCTCAACAGTGTGAAGAAACATTCTGCAGGCACACACTCCTCTCACATCAGGCCTTCTTAAGGATTATGTTTCATTTTCCCCAGAAAATGCACTGTCACCAAAGCAGAAGACGAAAGAAGAAGATAGAAGCAGAAGGACCCAATGGGTCCTGGGTTTTCAGACATGCAGGTCCCCAATGAGCCCTAGGTAAGGCTGCATCTTCTTTCCTTGGACTGTCATTTCACTATTTCATCATCACTTTCCCCTCCATCTTCTCTTACTCACAGTGCTATTTTGAAAGAGACACAGCCTGAAAACATACCATTTTTGTGGGGTTTTTTTTCTGTGTTTCCTTATGTGTCCATACATTTGTGTTATTCCCTTCTGTACCTCTTCAGGTACCTTCAGAGGTTTCCAGAACAGTCTTGCGAGACGCTGTCGGGCTGCCCTGTGCAATGATCTTTGTTTCCAGACTGCTGAAGGGAAGCAAACATCATCTTTAGTGTGTTTTCTGTGACTTCAGAATACTCTGTAAAACAGAAAAGTTTGATAAACCCCATTTAGGAAAGTAGGAGATGTAGAGCACAAAGCTGTCCTTAGGTCTACAACAGCCCTCAGGATTTTATGACCCACTGAAAATGAAAACAAACCCTTTTTTTGGATATGGGATCGCCAGTCTTTCCCTGCTTACGTCAGGGGAAGTTTTGTGTCAGAATACGAATTTGAGCCCTTCTCTCCCTGAGACCTGTCTCTCCCTGGACCACTCCCCTTTAGTGACTTATCCTGTTCAGTACAAGGGAGAGGTTTGCGTCTACGTGGCTGTTCATCCCCCTGCCTTACCTGTGTTCTGTCAGCTAAAAATGAAACATTTAGCAGCAGACACAGTATTAATTTAGATGTGGCTGGGATTTATTCTAAAACAGAACTACCTCTTTGTTAAACATCAACTTGAAAACCTCAGTCTTTTTTTTTGCTATCATATGCATATCTTTTTACCAATCATATGCATTCTTAACAACTAAAAATCACTGGGTATTTTTTAGCTTATAGAACTTAGGCAACATGAGATCACTTTGTTTTAACCAAAGACCCCACCTAGATTATTACATGATACACCAGGTTTCAGATAAATCCAATTTAAACAAGTCAAGCTTAAAAAAAATCCTAACACAAACTGTCAGATTTGTTAACAGTAATTTTTCCCTGTATTATTCAGGATATAATTAAATAAAAACTGTATAAAGCAAAAATATGATAGCTAGGGTGATGTAACAGTTTTGTATCACCTAAGCATACACTATACTTAAATGCAAACAATTTTCTGTAGGAAAACTTCATTTTGTAGGGCAGTTATAAGTCTCTAGGCATTCATTCAGAATGAGTGTTAGGGACCATATCACAGTAAATACCTGAATAAATAAGCACAACTAGCACTGAAATATGAACATTATTCAGTCCAATTTCCTTTGATTTTGACATAACCAATTTTGAAAGTCACAGAGTAGATCACAGTGGTGTGTCACCTGATTGCATCTAATATAAATCTAGATAAAAGGTTGTATCATTTTTAATATATCAACTTACTTAGAATGCTTTTTGGCTGCTGACACATCAGCTAGATTGCAGTGATCAATAAAAGCAAAGAAAATGCTGAGATATTAGAATCTTTGTAATTCCCCTAGTCAATTTTTCACACAGTACTTAGTACCTAAGTTTTATGTCTAAACTTGCCAAGCTAAAAATGTAATTCATATGATAATGAAATGTCAAATAAGTCTTGAGCTAGAGATCTAGATATTTAAAGTATCTGATTTCATTAGGAAGCCACTTCTTAAAGACAAAAGGAATTATCAGATGCTCTACTCATCTTCTGTCAGCATTCAAATAGAAGTGTATTTGTTTTACCAGAATTTAGCTTCCTTCTAATAAATCACACTCCAAGAGCACTAACTTCTAATTACCGATTTACACTTATACAGTATATTATCCCGTAATGAAGATGAAGCCTATTAGAACAGACAGTTCACTGCAAGTTCAGATGCTGAAGAACAACAATGATGGGATGCCTGGAAGGAGGAAGAAAAATCCTGGTTTGCAGATGTTAAGCTTGTTGATTTGGTGTCCTGTAAGAACTGGACCAATTTGTATCAGACAATTTCTCTAATACACTTCTGGTTTTAGCCTGGAACCTGCCTGGAATGCGAACTGTGTTATAACTGTTACATATTGCCAGAGGGAAAACTGGGCCCTGTGTACGTCAGGGTGGTAAATCAAATCAAAAAGACACATCTTTACCCCACTAGATACAGGAAACACCTCATCAAATTTTATTCCAACTTAAGCAATTTAATTATAATTATTATAGACAATGGAGCAAAAAAAGGATGGGATAGTTTTGTTCAAAATAAAGAAGGTGCTTTGGTTTCCAGCACAAAATGCATAAAACATTTCACAACACCTATGCAGCAACTATAAGAATTTAGCATTGTGACAAATACTGCAACAAAAATGTAAGTTCAGTGACAGCTACAGCAATGGAAAGAACCATTGGCACATCCAGGGAATTGTAACCAGATACTTGCAGCTTATGGGACTCTCTTCAGCTATTAATACTGAGATATAGTTTCAACCCAAAGAAGTTCAAACTGTAAGAAAAGGAAAGTCTTATACATAAGTATGCCAGCATAAGAACCTGCTTAGACTTCCACCTTATCGTTGGAAGGTATAGGAATTACTGAGCTGACGTTGCATTACTTTGCATTGACACCCAAGGCTGCAGCCAAGGTGGAACTGATGGGTCCTCAATGGAAACACACTCAGAATATTCCTGGCAATTAAATGGCCATCTTGTAGCATCACATCCAGTAGTTTCACTGGATGTCGCCCAATACACATTTCTTTGAATTCCTGCAAGTTGTCATCATTCTTGTAATCACAGAGTCCTTTTAATGCCGAAGTCCCAAAACATTTCAGAGAAATAGCTGATGAGCAATTATGATGTCTGAGCTCAGGGGCCCTGCGGCACTGCTATGTGCTGGTGTCATAGCCTGTGATACTATACATCTTTTTTCTTGTTTTTATAGTCATATCTAAGCAATCACATGAGGTCATTTGATTCATTAGCTACATTCTTCCAACAAGAGGAACGTTCAAAGTAGAGCCCCAAATTTTAGCCAGTTACCTTCTGTTCTGTTGGTCAGACTCTGGTGCCTTCATGGGATGGTACAATTACAAGTCCTACACAACACTTAAGAAAACACATATCTTCCTACAAATCTAACTGAAAAACACACAAACCTTCCCGTGTCCAAAAGCCAACTGAATTATGGCATAGCATAGCATAGTGCCTTTTCTTAGGCTAAAATATTTTCATTGCAAACACATAGATTATGATAGCAATGATGGCCATGTAAAGTATGTCATCTAATTTTATCATCGACTAACCAATGTGGACGTTATAAAATGAACTGGCCACCCTTCCGCTTCATTCATTAACTGGTTTTGCTAACAGTCATGACAGGGAAAGAAGGTTTTTGCTTTTCATATCAAAAGTGAGTTTGCGTTGCTGCTAGTGAGAAAAGTCATTCTTTCACCTGCAACGTAGTTTGACCAGATAACCACTAAAACACAAGAAACAGAAAGATCTGAACAGCTTAAAACTTCTAGAGTAATTAGGATTCTTTCATTTAGAGAACTCATTGTTTGCCTCTAGCAAACAGAAGGAATTATTGATCCTTCATTCACTTTTCAGCTAATTAGATATCATCGCTCAGCTTCTTACTAATATGATACTCTTTCTTCTGGATTCATTGTATGTCCACCTTAATTAGCACTGGCACGGAAAAGCATAGAAACAATCAACACTTGCACTAAGAAATGTTCAGCCTAACTTGGTGGAAGATAGGCACCTCCCTGGCACATCCTGTAAGATTTCCAGAGCTCCTTGTTGCTGCAAAGTGTTTGGCATTACAGAAATTGGCTCACGGTTCATGTCCTATCATCTGCTCTCGTCAGGGTTAATACCACAGAGACAGGAAAGAAGAAAAAAACCCCACCAAGTCTTGATTATTGCACCTTGTTCCACTTGTGTCTGGATCAAAGGGGATAAACATGCAGGCTGTAACACCATTTGCTCACAAGCAGTATAAACACTGCCGATACGGCGCCGTCTGATCTGCAGCGTCCCATCTGCCAGCTGCAAGAACGAAAAAGGGAGAGCAATTAAGAATATTAATCAGGGCTTGAAGTGCTGCATGATTCATGATTCACGTGAAGAAGACCAATATATATCAAAAGATAATGTGTTTATTTAAAATAAAATAGAAGCATGATTTCTTTAGTCCTACATATTTAATGCAGTACATTTTTTTCCCTGACTCCACTGAACTTTCCACCAAATCTCTTGCACTTGCTTTGAAGTCAAGCACTTAGCTCAATCTATCTCAGTCTAATTCAAGCTTCTGATTACTGATTATTTAGAAGCACTGAGTTAACATTACTGTATCAGAAGTTAGATTATTTCCTTGGTGATCTTCATTCTGGTATTTAATAATGCCATTTCATCCATTCCGATTCAAATTTTCTGCTAACAAAAAAAAAAGGCAAAAGTTTCTTTTAGATTTCTGGGTAAGCATACAGAGTATAACAGAGAATTTGATCCTTGCTGTGAAATTATTTGGGAATATTAGCAAAACCACTCTACAAGTTCTATCTTTTCTGTACAGCAGAGGTATTTCTATACAGAATTTTAGCTTCTGCTGAGGAGCTATCTACTTGTGGATAAGTGAAGGGCAACACTGTAAAGATATTTAAAGTGCCTAAAGATGCAGGTTGGTGCCTACTGGAACTTCATCTCTCCATAAGAGACCTATACACAAGCAGAAATCACAGTTTAAAAACTAAGGAAATAAAACGTTTATTCAGAAAACCACCTGGGAAAACTAGCCTTTTGTGTGTACAAAAGCCACAGAAGCAATCTAATACGGTGCAGACAATCCTTTTTACTGCCACTCGCCAAGTTATGTGGCCTTCTTACTGTGACAGGCACTTGGCACACAACAGGCACTACCAAATCACAGCTCTTCTGCATGTGTGGACCACGTCTCTAAGCTGAGGAAAAGGAAGGTTCAGCACAATCCATCCCAGCCGGCGGTTTGTTTCCAGGCCAGCACAATCCCTTGTGCACATCAGGGAATCGGAGGAGAAGCCTCCACTGTGGAGACCGACCCCCGAACACTCATGGAAGTTATTTACTGTGCCTCAGAAAGGTGTCTGACATAAAAAGCTGCCATATCCAAAGATGGGGAAGCGAAACGTAGCCCAAACTCACTGGGGTACTTATTGCAACTATTCCAGCAGCTACAAACACTTCAAAATTAAGACCAGATTCCTGAGTTGAAGGTCTACAGTATTTTGATCCAGCCACTTCTCCAGAAATAAGCAAGACTCAAGACTTTAAAGCATCAGGTATTTAAGGATGTCTTGGTCTGGAGCATAAAAATGACAAAAAATATTTTATGCATTATAAGGTAGGGTTTTTGTTGTTTTTTTTTCCCTGGATTTTAGGTCACGTAACAGCTTGCACCTGTCAAGACAAATTAAGACAATGTTGTATGCAATTTTCACATTAAAAAAATTATTTCCTACCTTTGAAGTAGGCAAAAAGGAGCATTTATGAAGTTAAAGAATCTCAGAGAGAGGCCTTTTTAAAAGATTAACCTCTTAGAAGATGATGATATGTTATCAAGCTCTGCAGTAGAAGCTTGATAACCTCAGGCTGCCTTTGAAGCCATCCAAACAGGGGCTTTAGATGATTTGGAACCATTTAAAGAAGGTCTGCATGCCATCTTTTGCAATAAAATAAGGACCTTGGCACTTGATGTCCTCTGTCATTAAAGGCTGAAGTATAAAGTTAAGCAGGTTGAAGCCAGATGGCACACTAAAATTGAATGTGTAGGTGAAAAAAAAAGCAGGGGTATCTGGAGAAAAGGACATAGAAATACAACTTTTTGTGAGCAGACAATATGCCAGGGGGAAAATGATACGGAGGGCACAGCATGCACCTATATGTGCCATCTTCACAAATGATCAAAGCTATTTGCAAGAATGCATTAAGTTTAATCCTACAAAATGCAAGGGACAGGCTGGGTATGCTGACTACCTTATTCAAGTTTTCCTCTTAGGAAGGGTTGAGTACCTGGATGGCCTCTTCTTTGCTCAAAGAAAGGAAACCTGCATCAAAGACATGTGTTTCTCTTTTTACTGAAATACACATATAAGGAACAACCCTTTGGGAAAGTTCAATAGAGACTGAACAAGTAGCAAAGTTGATGGTAAAATTCCTCTGTGCTGGGGTTCTCTGAAAACAAATCTTTGTTTTTAAATTCTCTGGTCACCTTTTGTTTGCTGCACTTCCCATCATTGCCTTCCTCATAGCCTCCAACCTAGGTCTGCGTTAACCCTTTCTTCAAGCACAGTGAAAGATCTCAAAGTTTAAATCACTGCATGAGCTCAACGAGAAGCTGTGTCCAACTGCATGTTGCTCATCTTCTGCCCTTCGACAGACAGAAACGTCCCTCCCCAACACCAGTAGTGTGCAGAGGAAAGGCTGCACGTTACAGCCGCAGGGCTGACCATACTGAAGTAAAAATCCTGACCAAGTAGTTATTTAGAACAAACTTCTGTTCTGAAATACTTTGGGGTCACCTCAGAGAAACGTCACTCCCTGTCACAGAGTCGTCATCTGGGGTTGAGGTCACAGGACCGAGGCTGAGGAGACAATTTCTTTCTGTGCCACATGGGCTAGAGCAGGTAATCCAGAACAGCTTGCACTATGCAAAATTTTGAGGAGGCTGTCTGCCATATAAATTTAGACAGCAAATTCTCCAGTTCAGAAAGTCCCACATAATATACAGTACCTCCCACAGTGAAATCTCCATTTCTATACACATATATATGCACACAGAGTAACTCTGGGATAACGCAGTAACTGGAAGCAAAATCCGCCTTAATTGTTGAGCACAGAACAATGGCAACAAACTCCCATTTAGGAATTTAATCTCAGTAGGTCTTTATATTTTGAATGCCTTTCTTTTCTTTTATTTTCCCTATGACTGTTTTGGGTTTTCCTCTTAAACAGGTTGCAGAAGTACAAGAGGATGCAGATCTAACAAGCTTCGATTAGAGGAGAATATCCTGACTTCCCTGCTGCAGACAGGCACCTTAATGGTAGTTTGAGATAGAAAGGATTTCTTATGCCATTATCAAGATCTTTTCTGGCAGCAGCTTTCATAGCGCTGTCAGATTAGAGTCCCCCTCATTAACTGTCAGCCACTATCTGGTTTTCAGGGGGAGAGAGAAGGAGGGAATAATAATCCTTACATATACTCGATGGCCTCTAGGAGAGAAATGTCACTTAATGACATTTGTACAGCAGATAATACCAGGCAAAATAAAGGGCAGGAGGGATTTTTTTTCTTTTTTTTTTTTTTCCTCCAGAACTCCTAGAAGAAATGTTTGTTACCGTTCCCTCTCAAATTGGCTGTGCAAGTGACTTGGAGGTTTTGTGTCAGAAATTACTTGTAGATCACTGGAGGGATAACAGAGCCCCTTTTGCAGTCCCGAGCACACTAGGATATTTTCCTTTGCACTTTGTGACTGGCAGCAGCTTCCTTTCATCCTCAGCCAATGGACAAATTAAAAGACAATCCTGGTCCCTGTGTTTTCCCTCTGATTACTGTGCACAGGCTTGCTCTCAGCTGTGTCAGACTGTGCCATTACCGCACCTCAGCTACTTTTATCTAGATGAAGGGAGGAAAAAGGTCTAAAGGTGGTTTTTTTCAGGAGGCTTTTTCCTTTCCCTTAAGAAAGTTCTTTTGAGCCCTAGCTGGCAAACCTTTGAACTTAGTGTATCCTTTGTATCCTGGCAGAAGCGCAAGCTACCCCCAGTCATCCAGGAACAGGGCTGATTTGGTGTGTCCTCCTTCCAGGTTTTATCTCCACCATAGAATTTCTGTGTTCCTCTGCCTCAGAAAATACCTAGAAATACCAAATTAAAATTTAAAGATGATTAGAAAAGATCGGGAGCAAATTTAATAGGCACAACATCCTTAAAACTGTACACAGACAGCATTTATCCTTGATTATTTTCATTATCTTATCTCTTAGGATAGATGAAAAGGGTTAGAGTTTTCCACCTTCCCTCACCATTCAGCACATGGACAGCCCAATTATTCATGAAAGAGGTATGCAAAGACCACAGCCATCATCGTGGCTTTCTAAAATCACCTTCACTGATTTTACCCAGCCTTTCAGTAGAGACAGAGTGGACAGCTGAGGAGGATAACAGCAGCAAAGTCAAGAGAAGTCACTGCCTTCTTAAATCAGAGCTTAAGGAGGTTCCAGCAAAAGATTCAAGGAATAAAGTTAGATAAATTATCATCTTCTGTGGCAAATTCTGTGCTGCATCTTTCTTCATAGTTCTTGTCAGTAAGGTAACTGGTAATATGCCTCATATGGTCTGAAAAAGCCTTGTTATTTTGTACATGGCGTCCGATTGTCATATGGGTAAGAGCTTTTTGCTTTGTCTATCTATATTCAAAGACTTGTAGTATGCTTTGCAAAAACAGATGTTGCTATATTTCTTGACAAGCCAGGCCTTAAATGTGATCTCTTTTAGTCAACAGTCGCAAGATGATAGGAAACATATTTTTCTCCTTTTTCTTTTCTTATCTTGGACAGCATTTGTTCTTTTTCCTCAGCAGTGCTGTCTGAAGCATCTTGTTCAGTCCTTGTTTTGATCTCCATATGAAATCTTCTCAGGACAGACACGCTTCCAAATCACAGCAGAAATCGTCTGTGTCCTTGCGAGAGCAGAGAGAACACGAGCCACATCATGAAGTGATAATCAACTTCGCACACTTCCTTGGCTCTCCTTGTAGATGTGTGCGAGTCTAGGCTATGCCACAGAAAGCCTAGCCACAGCTACCTAATGATCTAGGAGGTAAAAGTGGGTCATGAAAATTTGCAAGTTTGGAGAAAATTTCTTAAATTACTATGAAACATACTTGTAGTAAGGGAAGAAAAAAAAATCCCAAACCACAACAATATCTTCAGCGTTAGATTACACGAGAAAAAAGCCTAATGGACCTCAAACTAAAAGAAAAAAAAAAAGGAAAGAAAAATACAGATCAAGTCACATGAAAAGTTCACCTTGTAGCTCGCTACCTTGCAAATTATGCAGGTTATATTGCAGTGTGCTCAAAGAAAGAGAGAGAAACAACGGGAAGTCCAGCAGACAATCAAGAACCTTGGCTACAAAAGCCAAAAACAATACTGGACATGCCTGGGGATATTTCCAAAGCTGTTGGTTATCACATCACACTCCTGGTGTTGGACCAACCTAAGCACCTTGGGGAGATTGCTGTAAATACAGGGATTAAAGACAGCTATGGAGATGGTTCATCCACAAAGGACCAAGCAAGACCACCACGGGGGTTGGTCCCAGGCAGTAAAGGCAATAGCTGACCTGAGGATTTTTCCAAAAGTGCAAACCGAGAGCAGTCTGGCAGCTTGTCAGCTGAAAGAGAACTGACCTTGGAGTTAATCCTATACAGAAATAGCGATCATCAGGGTTTTCAGTTAGTTCTGTGTATCTGTTTCTAAACCTAATAACCCCATTGTTAATACTGTTGTAATACATTCCTGCCACGCTGGTACTTCCATATTTCTCTATTGTTGAAAGCAATTGCCCATTAACTGACAAACAACAAAGTATTACATTCCTCCTCCTAGCAGTCTTTGAAAACAGTCTTGTGCCTTTCTCTAAAACTTTACACATAAGTTTCATGAGTACCACAGGGGAAGGGAACTTCTTTCTCACTGAGCAGCATGAGCTGGGGTAGGTAACACCAGGTGTCAGTTAGAAAGAGATGTTTTCCAGTGACAAGTATTAGCCAGCGATGGGCAAAAGGAAAACAGGAGCTTTGTGGAACCCGAAGGGCCTCCTGCGAGTCTGTAACAGTTATCTGAATCATCATTTTTTCTTCCCTTCAGCTGGAGGGAAAATGAGATCTATTAATATTAATATACTACCCTTGATGGTGGCAAGCCCAGCCCCTGGTAATGCCCACAGGCAGGAAGAGGCACTCACCTGGACAGCATTTATATACGATAGCGTGGGAAATGATGCTCTGGACCATAAATAGACTCTTAATTGCCATAAGTGCACAGCCTGAAGGGGTGTGAGGGAAAATTCCTTGAACTCCCTCCAATCAAGATACTATAGTGTGTTCATTATAGAAACAACAAAATTCAGTTTTCATGCCTTGAGAAAATAGAAACATAGCACCTTTGACCACTGACTATCTTCCAGAAAAATCTGGAGACCCTGAGGAGTCTAAAATACATCAAACTTAGGAGCAATTCTGAGCATACCAGAAGACAGATTTATTTGTCAGCGTAAGTTTTAGCACCTTTAAAATTTAAACAGCATTTTTTTCAACATTAGTTGTAAGATGAAAAACAAAGGCATGAGGGACTCAAGAAGAAACTTTATCTTGGAAAAGAAGCTCTATTCTTATTAAGAGTCAGCAATTGTGACTATCAAGTTATCCAAATTTAAAAATATGATTGTAAAGATGTGTTACTTTAGCCTCCAAGAAGCTAAAAAAAAAAGGAAGAGGGTTATTGTAGAAATGTTAACAGACAACAGCATGCACAAAAAAAGGAGTGCTGTAAATCAAGTGACATATCATAAATCTAAGCAGACAATTTATGAAAGCCTTGCTGAAAATCGGTGTGTCATTCCCTTCATTCCAATGTCACCATTACCCTGCAAATATAGAACAGTTAGAGCTAATTTTTCCAGCAAGAAAAAAGAATTGTGGCCTCAGAACATTACTAAGAAAATATGACAGATTGGATAGAATTAGGTTAAGGGGAAAAATAAACCTTGGAGTGTAAAGCCTATGCAAGCTTGTAATAGAAACATGCAAATCTCAAAAATGGCACCGGGGCTGCACCCTCACTTAAGAATCTCAGTGCTGTTGCAACTGAATGCCATGCTTTGCACTACCCCAAAGAAGAGATTTCTCCTATTTTACACTATAATTTGGCTTCAGTAAAAAGAAAATAGCACAGCCCTTGAGTGAACCCACTTTGGGAGTGTGGATTTTGGAGAAACCCAGACTCTGTGCCACATGAATGATGTATTCCTCATTGTATGCATCCCACCACGCTGGCCCCTCCACGCCCAGAGTCCCTTTTAGATCTAAACTTCCATATAGGTTTACTTATGTTGACAGAGTTGCAGTTATCTGATTGTTCAGTCCTTCTGAACAAATGTATAATGAGCAATTTTTTTCACTAAACTTGGTACAACTCCTATGACCATCTGAAAACTGATTTACAATATCACAGATTGGGCAACATAATCATGGTAGCTAAAGATAATAAATAATTATTGTTGCCATCTGGACGCTTTGAGAAGCGTCCTTCTGAAGTTTGTGCTTCAGTTTCTACTGGAATAGAGCTGGTACAAAAGTAAAGAACAACAACAACAAGAAGTTAAATTTACATTAACAGAAGAATAGCTGCTAATTTGGAATCTACAAGGGGAAGCACTGACATTAATTCAAATGCAATTTACACGGAAATATTCATGAAATTTTGTAGCTATTTTTTAGCTTGTTAAGTATATTGATGTAGTAGAATAGTTTCCTGATTATCAGTACTTCTACTTGCAACAGTATACATCACATCATCTGAGAGACAAGGGTTTGTTTTGATACCTTTTCCCTACCTCTGCGAATCCAGTTATCCTTAAAGCCGACAGTTGCAGCATGTATTTAGCATTTGGAGTGTATCTCCCTGCATTGTTACATTCACAGTGGTTTGCAGGACAGACTGATAATGTCACGTGAAATGTTTAGACCACCTTTAGCACTGTGCTGCTCATAGGCATGGTAGGGGTGAGTTCAGCCCTGCCCTGATATGCAATGTTGAGCATCAGCCCACTGCTATTAGTCACAGCCTGCAGCACCGGTGAGCAGTGACCAGTGCTAATGAATGCCAGCTTTGGAAGCAGGCAGAGGTGGCCTTTTCTTCTGCTGTTCTGTGGCTACCCCTGCAGGCAAGGAAGACGCAACCTTCGGCTCCTAAAACAGAGGTGCTTGAGGAGTACATGGCATTCAGGGTTGTGAGCGGAGATTCACCCCCTGCTCCTCAGAGCCATAGCAGATGTCTTTAGGGCATCAAGCAAGCAAAAGAGTGAACTTGCTCACGGGGGAAGCTGGAGGTCAAGGCCTTCCTTACAGATGAGCCACAGCCATGGGAAGGGACTACATTACAGTCCCATTTTGAGGGAAACATTGAGGGCGAATATGATTTTTTTGTAGCCTTGTCAACAGGTTTCAAAAAAGGTCATGGGAGAGATTTGAAATGTGCATGGCACCCACAGGGCATGCTCTTCGTTCCACTGAAATAGCAACCCAATTTCTGTCCCTGCACATCGATTTTATGATCATCGGTGCAGTGTCAATTTGCCATAGGAGAGCTGATCAAAGACCATAACTTCAGAAAATGTTTTCATGAAACAGGCTAATTCCCTGTTATGGCTGTTTATTCTGTGGGGGTTCACCAAAACAGTGAGTCATCATTAGCCCTCCAATTTATTTCAATTACTTGATCAAATGCAGCATAAATAATCCAATTAGTATATTCTGATTCAAGCAGGCTGTCATAATGTTCTTAAAAAAAAAAAAAAAAGAAAGAAAGAAAAGAAGAAGAAGAGAGAGAATCCTGCCTGGAAGTAGCACACTTTGAGTGAAGTGCTATTTGGCTCTGATTTTGCAAGGATGACATTTGGATTGTTGTGAGCTTTCACAAGTAGGGCATTGCAAAGTTTAACTTCTGTTAAAGCAAAGTAATGCCCTGATACTCTCTTGGCTGAGAACATGCCTCCTCCTGGGCCCCCTCGCAGATTCCTCTGTCTTGTACACCATGTTAATTTTGCAATCAATACCTGCGGTGGAAGGCTTTGTCCCTGGAACAAGCAGAGAGTGGGCAGTGTAATGGTTTGATCATGTTGGGTATAATCAGTTTCCTTTGTAAAAGGAAACAGGTTCTCACTCCAGTTCTTATTTCATTTCCACACCGTTCATAGCAAAACACTGGCTGCAAACTATGTATAGACAGCAGCTTTCAAACCTGAATTGCAGGACAAGGAAATGCAGCTTGGGAAAATCCAACAACTGGTTGTAAGGTTCAGCATTGTCACCTCCCTGGGCTGAACTGAAGTCCATGAGCACTAGGGCCATGGAAAAGGGACTAAACTCGCCCTGCCTTGCACTGCTTCAGGTTCAACCCCTGACAGCCAGAGACTCAGTTTTGCATACAGGACAGGAACAGACCCTCCTGCATCAGCTGGGAGAGGCTGGCACCCTGCAGAGCCCTCGCTTCTGACCACCTCTGCTTGCCTCACGGGATCCAGACCCGCAAGGTCCCCAGGCCATCTCACCGCAGCCTCTGGATCAGGAAGAAGAAACCTTTACCAGGGCAAGCGGTGAAGATACTGAGCCAGGCAAAGGCTGGCTGTTGCACCTGATGGAGAGATGAGCAGTGAGGGGTCTCCTGCAACTGCAGCTCCCAAGCCAGGGGTGACCAGCACTCCCCGGGAGGTGCCACGTGCTGTGCCACAGGGTGTTTGTTATGCATATGTTGTACAAAGGAGGTTGTTTTAAAGAATAATTATGGTGTTGACTATGGCAGAAGAGGAAGGGGATGGGCTATTACATAAGAGAAATTGGGACCCAACCTAAAGCACCCAAGAAGTCCTATTCAGCTGGAAGTGGGACCTGTCCCCCCAGTCACCCCTCAGTGCACACCGAGAAGATTGTATTTCTTTGCTCCTAACATTTTTTATGTGCAAATCAGCTCTTTGGCCTCCCCAGGGGCTCCCCAGGGCACCCATCTACTCCCCCTGCTTTCCCTACCCATGCTGGCAAAGCCGGCGAGGCTGTCCCAGGGGTGCAAAGTGACAGGCACAGTTCAGCAGCCCCCGCACTGGTGATGGCATTTTCACACACTCTGGGTGCAGGTTTCCACAGCTGCAGTGCACAGTGGGGTGCTGATTGCACGGCAATGGTAAAATGAGCTCCTTACCCTTGCCAGCAAAGCTACCTTGCCTCTGGTGGCTAGTGACAAAACCCAGTAACACCTGACAGGCTAGTGTCCAATGCTCACTTTTTAGGTAGTTGTTTAATTTACAGCTTTTCAGACAAGTTTGTCTACTTCACACTGCTCACTTGGAGTCAGGCTTTCATTCTATTTGAGTCAATGAGAGTATTTCTACTCATATCAGAAGGCAGCATTTCAGTCAGGTAGTAGGTTTGTCTCTAAGGAGTATCACTTAATTTATGACGAAAACCTGCGCTGCATTTACAGGAGGAAGAGAGAGCTGGAAGCCTACAGAGCTATTGGACAGGGGTCCCTCTTAACGTTCTTGATGCTGAGGGTAGGTCTACCAGTGCAATGCAATATCACGTGGAGCTGCCCGAAATAACTGTGCATCAGAATGAAAATACTCACCGCCATGGAGATCTCTGCTTCACCTAATTAGCACTGCTGAGAAGCAGGACTTATTAACCTGGGCAGAGTGCCACAAAAACACGGCTATCCTGCTTCCAGCACTTCAGCAAACTCATTAGTGCTGTCTTGGGCATCGTTGCGCAGAAGAGAATTTGTGAATGAAGACCTGAAGAAGGGAAGCCATGTGATAAATGCTGCAGCTCTCTGCGGCCCTGATTACAGGTCATTCAAAAACTGGGCGATGGGGAACCACATCCGTCATGAATCTGAGTCATACATTGCATGTAGGTTTTGCGAAATGGAGGGCTTGTTTCCCCTGTCTCCCCTGGCATGAGCTGCCAGCAGGACACTCCTGAAAATTATTTGCCACAACATGTAGACCCTGGTGCATGCTCCTTGCGCTTTCACATGAAGGCACAAAAGATCATCTGAGGTTTCCTGTATCACCAGAGGAAAAAGCCTCCCTCTAATACAGCACTTCGCCTTCCTAATGATGAACATTATCTAATAGCGATAGCTGACCTAAAAACAGAAACAAAGAAACATCATGTGTGCTCTCATTATAGTCACTGAGTAGTTATGGTCCCATTTCATGGAAGGAATATGTAGGTGATAATAACCTTACCAAAATGAAATGAAATGGTGCTGTCACTAATTCCATTTAATGCTCTAACAGCATCCAAGTTAGATGTGCTTATTAGTTCATAGCATTGCTGGCTATAATTTTTAATCTCAAATAAATCTCTCCACAATGAGGAACTAATATAATAAGCTAGTAAGAAAACAACACACTTCGTAAATAAATATTTTTAATTACAATCATGCGTGCGCCATGGTAGCAAACTGCCCATTACTCTTGCCCTTCTGTGACTTCCTCCTAGTTATTTGTGGTGTGCTTTCATATTTCCCTATAAATACCATGCTGTATCACTTTTACTCTATTTTAAAGGAATTTTAGGGGAAATTAGGTTCTTTTGACATATTGCACCATCTCTTAAATATTTTTGAGATGTTCTGAAATTTCAGCCTGCTGGTATTCCAGAGTAGCTCACCTGGACATTATTCAGAGATGAATAAGAGGGTTAAAAAAATCAGTCATATATGAAGATTAATTTTTGCAGCAAAGTGATGCTGTCAACAAAATTAACAGCTTTCGGACACACCTTCATTTGTATGAGCTCACTTTGAATTTTGGAAAAAAAAAAAAAAGGCAAGCCATGCTTCCACAGAAAAGATGTTTTGTTTTTCCCCATGTTTTTGTCTAAGAGAAAAGGGTGTATTTAGAAAGAGAAAGTCACCCTTCTATAGGAACAGTCCATTGTGTATAAAGGCAATAAATTAGTAGGAAGCTTAATGCTATTGACAAATATCAAGAGCACTACATCAAAATAACTCTATCAAGAGACCTTTAGTACTCCCAGCACCAACAAAAAGATACAGAAAACAAAACACAAGCTTTGACAGCAATGCTAAAAGACTTAGAATTCTTCAGGGTCACAAAAGGATAGAAAACCTTAAAATCACAAAATAATTAAGACACATTTCCAAGGAAGAACAACTCAAACTCTTCATTTCACTACTCAAAACAATATCTCTATGTGATCAAAGTGTAAAAAATATATTTTTCTATTGATTTTCAGTAAGCTCAGCTACCCATAATATAGCAACAACAATCAACTATTTTTCTCATTTTCAACAGAGGCAGCCAGTTCCACAGGTAACATGTCAGAAAGCCACCAAGAGTTCAGGTCTTCAAAAAACTGCTGTTGACTGCAGCTACCTTCAGCAAGACTGAAAAACGAGATCCTTCTCTAAAACTTTGTTGGAAAGGGTTCATTCACAGCTCGGAGAGACAAAGCAAGAGGCTTGTGTTGTAATGTCCTGTGGCTAGACTCCATCAGTATCTACAAATGACTTATTCAGATGACTGATAGCACTGCACCTGTAATGGTCTGTATAAGTGAGTTAAGATTAGGAGGAAGTTGTATCTCTTAGTACACCTAAGAGGCTGCAAACAACACAGAAAGCTTTCAGTCACGCACACTTGGCTCAGATCAGTTGTTTCATGCTTCTGGACCTGTATTTAGCTTTGTAACCTTACATTTTGGACTGAGAAAGGACTTGTGCCATTTTTTCAGACTTTATCTGTTGGTCTCCCCACAGACCTTGATTTCTTCAAAATCTAAGAAACTTTTTCCTTTCCGCTAACCACGTTTCTGAGCATAATGACCCCTTGATCCACCATGTCCAAATTGGATTTCCGTATTTGAATCTGATGACAAGTCACATATCCCAGCTCTCCAGGAAACACCTACCATCTTTCTCAATAGATGATGTCATGACAATGACATCAATGACTTTAGACGCTGATCATTTCAGTGTTCCTTTTATCAATATCAGATCAATAAGGGCAAATGCAGACCTGTGAATCATTAGATTTATGTTCAGCTCCAGGCAATGCAGATCACAGAGCTCAAAACAAGGTGCAAAACAACTGGGAACAGAGTATTTTTTGTTGTGGGGAGTAAAACACAAGGCCTCCTGGATCCTACCGGCATACAAGGCTTCCAAAAGACAGTAGACAAGATAATGGAAGAAAAATTCACCAAGGACTATTAAAGATACTTATGTCACTTAGGTTTCTGAACCACAGGTGGTTGTATAGCTGCAGGCTTCTTATCCTCTCCTATTGACCATTGTCAGATATGGGATGAGCAGCCAAATTCAACTCTGATCTGGCACAGCACTGCCACCTGTATGTCTTAAACTGAAAGAGAAAATGGCACAAATCCAGAATGTGACTACTTGACGGAAAGCTGCAAAGCTTCGCTCTTCCTTGCAGCCTTTGCAGGTATGAGTGACGTGACCAGCTCCATCCACGCAGCGGTCCTCTCCAGCCCTGTGTGGCTGTGTAACCATGCTCTTTCCTTTCACTCCAGAGGCTTTCAAAGAACCTGCATGAACTGCAAAGCAAATCAATGACAAACTAGATTTAATGATGGCCATAATTTAAAATAAAAACAAAACAAAACAAAAACCCTGCCAGTGATACTACCTAAAAAGGGAGAAAAAAGATAAAGTCTCTATGAAATCCCCCAGCATCTTCAGTTCAGCTCAGACTCTGTGTTGATGTGCAGCAGGATAATATCCCTGAGTACGTTTCGAATTGCTCATGACAAAGGTACATTTCTGCCAGGTGGTACTCTTATTCGTGTCACTTATCCTGTCTCCCTGTTCTCTCCATACAAGAAATGATGCCAGTCATTTGTCTGTTTCTTTTACAACAGTTTCTGTATCTTCTTTCAGGCCATCCAAAGAGGTTTCTAAACAAATTTCTGAATGTATTTTTGCATAATTTTCTGCATTTTTGGGGACAAGACTTTAGGAACCAAGGCACTTTCTTACTCCCTATGTACCAGTTTATCAGGACACGGATATTCTTTTGTCAAGCTTTATAGTAAGGCTCAGAGAGCGGTAGGGAATAAAAAAGGGAAAGGACAGAGATATATAATTTGCATTAACAGTATGGTTTTGTTCTTTGTATTTCAACTTTTTGTCTGGGTTTTTTTTTCTGTCTTTATAGGTCATAAGCAATCCAATGAAAATGGAACTGTCCCTGGCTACCTGAATAGCACCTAGTGAACCATCACCTCTGGCTGTGGCTTCTGTGGCTTTGTAGCACATTTTCCCACTGAAGACTTGATTATGTAAAAAGATATAATTTTGTCAACATCTATATCAATTCTAAACTTAAAATATTCCCACTCTGTGCTATCCAGCTAATTTATTGAAAAAAAAAATCCTCTGTATTTTAGCCCATTTTTCCTGTGGAAATGAAGCTAGGTGTTTAGTCTGTGTGTGTTTGCGCATCTTTCTCAACATCTTTGGAATCTACATGTTGATTTTAATGCAATTTGTCATCAGTCTGAAAGATAATTAGGTTTCTACAAATTTAATGAAAATAAATGGATGGCCAGAAGCAGAGAGAGAATCCCATTCATGCTGCAGCCAAAGCGAAGTCCAGGAGCTTATAGGCATGAGTGTATATACCTTGAATAGAGCCCAGAGAAAAAAGGTTCAGGTGAAGTTCTTCTTTTCTCACTTTCACATCTCCCTTCCCTTCATCAGTCAAAAGATACAAACCCAAAGGACATCAGGCCTCAATATTTCCAATGCTTACAAAAATAGTCTTCTGCCTTCTATTTCAGTTTAGCATTGCAGAGCCCAGCACTGAGCACCCAGCAACAGGAGAAAGAGATGGTATATATTTTGGCTCATGCTTCCCTATATATACATATATATATAAAAAACATTAAAGCCTAGGGATGATCTGTGAATGCAAGTTAACATAGATAGACCGGTGCAGTTACTTACATTATTTACTTGTCTGCTGTTTATGGAAGTGGATCTCAGTCGCTCCCAACCTTCTAGCTGCCCTGAAATATGAGCAGTAAATTGATGGTGATTCCAATTATGCATGAAGTTTCAACATGCTGTTTATAGATTAAGCTGCTGGTATTGACAAATCACCTTTCTTCTTGTAAGGAGGTGAATGCAGTATAAGTTGCAGACACTACCCTTTAGTAAGCTCTGACTGAAGATTCCCACTTTGATTTACTTTGGTATTAAAGCTTTAGTTTTACATATATGAAAACTAAAAAGGAAAACGCTGCAAGCCATTACTTGTATGAATATCACTTATTTTTCTTTTTTCATTATTTGAATGACTCGCAGGCAATTAGTAATCTGTGCCAGAACAAGGATTTCTATATGGCCAGATTGTGCATTATTAATTTATGCAGAGTACCATTTACTCACGTAACTAGTCGTGCTGGTTTCAGGAGGACTACTCACAGGATTAAAAGCTACTCTGCTTATGGAGTTCTAAATTCCTATCCCAGGAGTATCATGTTTCTGGAAGAAGCCGTTAGTCTTCATTTTTTTTCCTTGCTTTAGGCAGAAAACTGAACTGAAAGTGTAAGCTATCTTAATTAAATCTGAATCTGAAGCTTTGCTTTTCTAGTTAGCTCATGCATTCTGATATGTAAGTTATACCCTAATCACTCCTCAACACAGTCTTCTGCACGATGGTATCTAAATATAACAATTAGTGCAGTAGGGAAAAAAATTAGTTCAGACTAGACAATATAAGAGAAAGATAAACTCCAGGTGGCATGGGTTTTTTTTTTAAGTCAAAAAACAAATTTCTCACTGCGAGGCAGCGCTCATAAATTAGAATTCTATTTATAATGTGTCAGTGACATTTTCATACCTATTTATTTTAATGCCTATCAGCGTTTAAAAATTAGTTGAGGTTGTGTTGCTATTACAAAGGTTAAATGAAGAGATTATGAGTTGCACAGATGTTTACGGTTTGGGTTGATAGCTCTGGGACATCCCATTCTGGAGGCATTGTGTTCCAGTTCATTTTAACAGTAATTAGAAGTACCCCCGTAACGAGGTGCTTGCTGCTGAAAACAACTTCATTAGTTTGGGTGATTTTATTGGTTTCCTTTAGGGTGAGGAATGAGTGTTAATAGTTGTAATTTAATAGGAAAATTACTGAAGCAAGGAAGATTCCACTGAATCTTAAATGAGGCATTAGACAGGCGTTTCTTTTCCAAATAATGAAATATAAGGGAAGAGCAGCAACCTTAAGAATTATCATATGAATGTATTTACCCTAGAACAGATGAGCTGTTTTGTTTAAATATTTTAAAAATCACTTGAAGTTGTTAGGAGCCTATAGAGAAAATATCTATTAGGTTAACAAATTCCGAGGACATTTGGCTGCGCGCTTGGGCATTTGCACACATTGCAACTCCGCACTGAAAGCCTGCCAGTCAGAAAGGTTGTGTTCTCTTTCAGAAAGCAAGAAGTATTTTCTTCCCCTGGCAATGTGATATTGCTCAGCACGGGGCATCTTCTTTAAGGTACCACCAGCTCCCACCAGGCAGAGCTGCCCCAGTTATGCTGGAGCCCTTGCCTTTAGGGGGATGATGGGCTGCTGGCAAACTTGCTAGGCTGCCTGAGCTGAGCTGTGTAAAGTCACATCCCAGCTAGAAACTTCCTTTCTCTGGAATAGGAGGTGTTACGTACTGTTGGCCTAGGGAATTTCTTCTTCCCTGGGTAGACGTGCACTATAAAACACAGCTAACCTGCCCTTCAGCTCCTGTTGAAAATCAGTATGTTCTCCAATAGCTTGTCTGGAGGCCTTCTCTGACTCTCCTTTCTGCCTTCCCTCCCTCCTCTCAAGTCTCCCTTCTTCTACAGCTCCTCAGGAATCCCTAAAGGCCTCTCTGACGGGATGATGGTCTCAAGAAGAGGTAGATAACATGAGGGTGCCCTGTGAAGATGCTGTCATGCCTCTGTGACCTGCTGAGTAGTTAGCTCAGGCCTCTGGCCAGAGAAAAACATCTTCCTTGATAAAGTAATCCAAAGTCACAAAAGCAAACACTCCCTCTGAAGAGGTTATCCACCAGATCACAGCCAAGGTCAGGTCAAAAGATAAGCACATGCCTTGCCTAATGGGAAGCTATATTTCCTTTACTAGAAATGTCAGACCCAGATCTACGAAATGAAGTCACCTCTGTCAGTCTTGCTGACCTTGAGAAATTAAACAAAACATGGTTCTGGAAGTAGGATGGGAAGCATCACTGGAAGAAAGGTGCTATTAAAATCCCTATCAGAGTTTAAAAGACTTGGAGAAGATCTAAAGACCACTTACTTCTGCATCTGCACACAAACTGTATCAAAAGAGAAAGAGAAGAGAAGAGAAGAGAAGAGAAGAGAAGAGAAGAGAAGAGAAGAGAAGAGAAGAGAAGAGAAGAGAAGAGAAGAGAAGAGAGGAGTAGTTTTATTTCTGACAATAGGCGTTTGTGAAACACTTGATACTTTCAAGATCTTTCCAGTAACAGCAGATGTGGCTAACTGAAATTGAATTAAAGAAGTGCACTCCATATGAAATGATGTATAAAAAAAATATAATTTTAAAACAGAAAGTATAAAATAAAGATGTAAATAGAGAAGGAACTCAGGTGGAAAACAGTCCCTGAGAAGAGACTGTGAACACAAATTCAGACAAAACATTTATAGACACCTGTAAGAATTACTATATGATGCAGTAAGAATTTGAAAAGTGCCAATGCATACAGGGTCACATGAAGGGACAAGAGCATCCTGAGACTACAGGCATTAGAAGTAATCCAAAATACAACTCAGAAAGACACCTGAGTTAGAAAGTCATAGAGCTCAACTCAGAGCTTGCCCTGCTATAAAACAGCAAAAGTCCAGCCCTGGAAAAGGGGGACATATTACAGTGGTTGCAACACTTTTCAAGAGTTAACGCGTGCCAGAAGATGTCCACAGCATGAACAAAGAGAGCGGCAACCAGTAAAACTGTATTAATTATATAAATATTTTTCTAACAGAGTTAAATTGGTTAAAAGCATTAAAGAAAAGACACAGCCAAGAACTATCACATCTTTGTCATGGACCAGCTAAACAGGAGGAAAAAAAGCAGTTATCTTGATGGATATGATTCAAAGAGTCACTTGAGAAGATAGCAAACTACATTGGCAAAATTTCCACACACAGCCTTTGCTAATATTTCTTCGCTGTAACAGATAAAAAGCAAGTAGCATAAAACTAGAAAACAAATGAATAATAAAATATTTCTACTGCTAACATCTAACATTCTTCAAAGATCATAACAAAGCCATGTTCTACTGTACGTATCAACTATTCTGTTTATTGCAAACAAAAGCTATCTAGTAAATACTTTTATGATCTGGGAGTGATCCAGCTGTATGTAATCATGTTTGAAATGAAAGTTGCTTATTGTGATGATTGGACCCCAATGGTGCTGCATATTCTGACAATATTATTAAATACTGGTATAGTTGATATCTCCTGACTCCTAATTCATTAAACAAAGAGTTTCAGAGCCCTTTTTCTATGAAAGCAGAAAGAAAAAAATCAAGTCAAATTTCAACACTGAGAAATGACTTAACAAAAGGAAACCCAAGAAGTGGTGTCAAAATAAGCTTAATTAAAGATTCCATAAAGAAGCTTTTTGCCACGTATGAATAACACAACTAGGAAGGATGAAGTATGCGAATGTTATCTTTGATCTTTGCTGAAGTCAAGAAAGTAAAACCAAATGTGTGCGTTACCCTTCTCAGAAAATCCTTCTAGCCTAGGCAGGTACAAGATGAATTCAATAATTCATGTCCAACATCAGAAAGGGGGAAAACAATTAGTCTTCTAATATTGAAATGCACACCAGTTTGATAAGCAGAGAACAATATACTGGATGGACTCCTCTCCACACAGAACAAGTGACTTTTGGAAGTCCTAACGGGCCTGAAGAGACCAGAGAAAGAGACTGCATTCAGCTGAAGGCAAAGCTCTACTAACAAAACACCCACTGCCAGGTGTGTGAAAATAAGAGCTTTGATTGTCATGCTGTTCCTTGGTGGAAAGGAAAAAAATCTCTCACCATCTTTTCTTTCCTCCTTCCCCCTTGCTGAAGGATCTGGGCTGCAGAGCTCTTAGGGTTACACAGAACCAACTCACGCTGTGCCCAGAAGAAGGGGGGTGGCATGTGGTACCCTCAGCACTGAGCAATCACAAAACTCTATGAGCCCACCTTACACCATGCATGATTTGCACCCAAGGAACAAGCTCCTAATCTCTGGTTTGGGGATTTACTGAAGGCAAAAAACAGGGTCCCACCAAATCCCCAGCACAGCCCAGAAAAAAGCTTGCTGGCTGCATGACTCCTTCATTTCCTACAACCAGCCATTTCAGTATCCTCATGTATATTTCTACACCAAAACCTACAGAAATATTCTTCTTCACAGCTCCTGATTTCTGAAACAATGTAGCTGAGGATTTCCCATCTTCAATAGTTTATGGAGTTTTCCAAAAGCCACCTAAAATACTGCCTTCTACAATTCTTTGAATCTGCTATGTGAATTGGAATAGATTTGAGATAGATGACTTTTAAATTATAAAATATAGCACAGAGAGGACAATAAAAAATTTCTCTCATTTGTTGTTAGAGATAAAAGAGAGAAAAGACACAGAAAATAAGTTGTAAAGGTAGAAGCTGCAGGCTTCTTCCATCCACCAGATATAGTGGGGTTTTTATGCTAGGCAATAGGAGATGACTCCAGTAGACATGTACAGTTGGAAAGTGCCATCCGATGGAGGTAGCCACCCTATTATCCCACTGTAGTCAATGAAAAGCAATAGGCATTTTCAGCATATGACTTATCTGATCTATTCTAGAGAGCTGCTTCAGACTGAGATGAATGGAGGCTTAAAAGCAACTATTTCTCTCTGCTGGCCATAAGGGAAGAGGAGACAAGTTCATATGTAGGCATTTACATTTGACCAAGTGGCTCCTCCTCCAGGTTTCCAAAACATAAAGTGGCTTCATTCAGGGAGGCTTTCTGCAGGCACATCACTGTTTGTGCCAGCTCACAGGCCATGGGCAAATAAACTGATCTCCTCGTGTCTCTTCCAAACTCCATAACCTCCCATGACCTGTCATCCTCCATCCACATTTCATAGAGAAACAGGCAACTGGGTTTTCAGATACTCTCCAGACATCCTCCTTGTTCTTTTCAATCAAATACGGGTTACTGAGTATAGAACTGCATACTTTATTAATACTGTATTTTTCTGTACCAAGTATCTTCAATGGACTTATACATACAAACCAAAAACTGTCTTCTCTGAGGGAGGTATTATAATTTCCACAAGGTACTGACTCTGCTCTTACTCATTAACCTTGACCAAATGGAGTTTATTAGACTTTTTACCCAGGAAGTTTACTTGACTTCTTACACATAATCACTTAGGTGGGTAAAAAAAATGGTTGCCCAGAAAGGATGTGCAGTATCCATCCTTGGAGGCTGTGAAGACCCAACTGGATTAAGACCTGAACAACCTGGTCTGATCTCGTAGCTGACCCAGCTTTGAGAAGGAGGTCAGACTAGAGACCTCCTGAAGTCTCTTATAAACTAAATTATGCTATGATCCCATTCTGTGCAGATACCATTCTGGTTTATTACACAGGTCCAAAAAGTGACAAAGCCAAAAAAAAAAAGAAAAAAAAAATCTATTAAAGACCTTTGAATTAAAGATTTTACTCCCCAAGTTCCAAAATGATGAAAGTTTGGTTTTATACCAGTACTGATATATTCTTGCCCTGTTCTAACACTTTTACCTAGTCATTTGTCATTTGCCATGGTTAGAGACAAGATACTGGACAGACAGACCTTTGATCTGCCATAGTAGGGCTTTTCTGATGACAGACATAAGGGAAAATGAGGTATTGTGTATCTGTCAAGCCCGACAGTAATATGTTGTAGGTTTCCATGGAAGCAGCATGCCATAGTTCAGTGTCAAGAGTGCTGCATAAACAATGCTTTCGGAATACTCAAGCTGCAGATTATTAGAAAGACAGAAGAAAGTTCACATCACAAATTGTACTGTATGGCAGGGAGGTAACCAAAAGACAAACTTCTGTATCATGCCAAAAAACCCGTAAGGATTTCAAAATGTTAAATGTAAGTTTACGGCTGCAACTAAATTCATCTCCTGAGTGCAGGAGTACAAGAACAGAAAATATCCTCAAAAAAGTTCAAGAGTATTCTAATTTAACAATTTCAGAGATTGCGTCTATTTAGTGTTTTAGTCTGGACAGAAGTGCACGTTTGAAGCAATCACCTTCACCTCCAGGCTTCAGTTTGCATGGCAGAGCAGCCTCAGAGAGCAGCTAGATTCCTCAACAGTGAAGCCAAGCAGGGAGCTGCACCTCCTGCACACCAACCACAGGTGAGCATTGGTCTCACAGGTGGCTCAACGTAAAATCTCCAAAATGCATACAATGCGGACATCAGGACCTCTGCAGGAGGCGGAGCTGTGGAGAACCGTTCCACAGATCCACCCTATTGCTGATATAAAGATAGCCAGAGATGCTGAACACCTAAGAGCAAAGATAGTAAGTAAAGAGGTCCCCAAGATTAGATTCAGGGATTCATCCCTCTGGAGTAAATAGCTGAACCTCAAAAATCTGGGGGACTTGGAGAATACCCTTTCAGGATGCTTGCTGCTTACCAGTAGTTTGGGAGTTACTCCATTGATGCACATGCTCCTCACCCTGCTGCAAATCTTTATGTGGTGACCAGTGACACCAGTCCTTACAAGCAGAAGCCATCTCTGCCAGCAGCCTGCAGCCACCTCCTCTTTGCAAGGAGAGTGCTTATGATTCAGAGAACATCTCTGAAGTCACCCTATAATTGTCCTTCGTTGGCTTCCTCATACAGATCTCTAAATGCACGATTTGAGGGAATGAAGTGAAGTAAGAGAAAAGATGGTGATTAATATTAATACAATCACTGTGAGTTTCAGTCACATCAGTAAATTGCAGATGCTGAATGTTTGGGAAATTCCTCACCTTTGAATCTCCAATCACTTCTTCAGATGACTGTGTATTTATCACTCTCCACACAATAAAGCACAACAGATCTTGTAAACTCTGACACCGCTGGGGGTCTGAAGGAGGAAAGCAGGGAGGGAGGAAGAGGGATGGGGAAGTCAAACCCATTCACACATTTGTGGGAGAGCTCAGATGTGGTGGTGAGGGGCACCCTGGAGTAATCTGAGAAAGCCCAAAGCAGAGCCCGGGCCAGCTGACCCAGCAGACCTGCAGAAAGTCTCTTCCAGCTCTGCCCAAGGCTGCCGACAAAAATGAAGCAAGACTAATCAGCAGAAGATTAGATGAACTGTTTAAGTCAACTGAATTTAACATTTAGGATCAACTCAAAGGTCCTCCTTCAATGTTTATCAAGTCAGTGGAAGTTGGGGATGTTTACCACATCTGACATTTCAGCAACCTCCTCCACAAATGAAGGTTTAATTTGCGAAATGTTAATTTTCAAATGTTTCAAGCAAATACTTAGAGGTCAACCGTTTCATTCGATCTGGATTTTAACATTCAGATTTTTGTTCACTGTAATAACATCACATGAAAAGTTAACCTGCCTAGTGTGGAGCAAAATAATAGCCATAACATACGATTTAGCATATAAACTTCCTTTTTTTTTTTTTTTACAGAAGTAAAGGTAAATGCAAAAATAATCAATTTCAACAGACTGCAGTTAATTTCTTTTTCTTTCATAATAGCTGCTATAGGTCTATGACCACAAGCCTCATATAAAATAAAATAGCAAAATATCCTGGAAAAATACTAGCCAAAGCTGGATCTGGGCTGTTTTATACTCATAGCAGCAATATAAACTACTATAACATGTTACTGCAAGTACCAGTATGAATGGTGAGATTCGTTGTTACAGATCTCAGTATGTCTGAACAAAAGATAGTTGGAAAACAAATTATCTTGCTAGAATGATCATTATTGACAAAAATATAACGGCTATGGTTTCAGATCAAGGACGCATAATCACATCAGAAAAGTTAATGCTTCTCCCTGAAATGCAAAAGACAGAAGTGCAAATCCCTGAACCAAATCACAACAGGGACTTGAGCCTGAATCTGTTCATCCGTGACTGAGCTCTCAAATGATGAGGCTAGCAAGTGCCCTCAGCTGATCTTCTCTAATGAGCTTGAGTTTTCAGGGATAATTGCAAAGCATCTTCATTTCATTCCTCAATGGAAGAACTGCTGTAAAATCCTTATTATTTCTAAAGAACTGGAAATGTTGTCTAACAGTCAGTTTCTTTTTTCCCAAATAAAGATTGGTGAAAGCTTCCTTTTAAGAGAGCTCTGCAGCATTAAGGATTCAGCTGGAGAAGTTTAAGAGAAATATCATTGGTAGTGCAGAACTTTTTTATGCTGTCATAAAGCCAGGAGAAGTCAATTAGGTCTAGTACTTCATTAATGATGTTCACAAATCACATTTATGGCAAGTCTCATATCTATTGCTCTGTTAGAATATGCCATTTGGAAAGACTAGATTTGACACCCTTATACGATGGCACTGCAGCTACTGCTGGGGTAATTAATTTTTACTTGTGCTCTGGAGAAACCAAGCAAAACTTTCTAAGACATTTGGCCAATTACACACTCTTTAGGGCAATGAAGCCTTTGCAGAAAGCTTGGCTTTATATTACCACTATGATCAAAGCTTTAATGAAATTGCTTCATGACAGAAGCCACTGGACTATTGAGAAAAAGCTACAAAAATAAATTAATGCACAATTGTGAATCTGCAAAAAGACATATCTTTCAGGTTTCTGACTTTTTATTAATGCGCTCCACCAAGCAGCCTCCCCTGTGTACATTTCTAACAGATATTACAAGAACACCTTTTCCTTTTGATGAATGATAAAGGCCATCCATGGGATTTTCATAATGGGAGTGTTGTATTCCCTTTGTTTTATTACAGTATTTCCAGAAGAAAGGTGTTACTCTGTTCTCATGGGGCAAACTTGGAAGGACTGGAGTTCTTTTATGGATGCACTGGCATAAAAAACTACAGAGGAACCTGGGGAATTGCAGGCTGTTTTGCAGCTCTGATACAGCACATCCCCACTAATATATGTGTCAGAGTATTGTAAAAAAAATGGCAGTGAAGTTTAAACAGAGCAATGAAAACTGTAGTTTAGGAAGAGACAAAACTTTGAAGATCCTTCCTGACTATGGCTCTGCGGTACACGCAGCCCTGCACCAACGCGATACCCTCACATACACCCGCACAGCTCAGGTGCACGCAGTAGGGTGCTGAGCTTGCGCAATTTCTTGGCTGCAGACTCATGTACGAAGTGTTTCTGAGTCACAGAGGACGTTAATGACTTTTCTGAAATGCAAGTAGAGAGAACAAGGCACCTGCAGCACGCAGACACACTGCAGCTCAGCCGAGCATCCTTAAATTCCTCGGAGATCAGTGAACAAGCTCATGTGTCTCCCACGTTAAAGACTATGCCGGCTCAATATGAGGTTACCGAGTCTTACAGTAACTTGCACGTCCCTGATCAAGCCAAGCCACGAGTCCAGCTGGTGAGCTACCCTGAACCATGCACCGCAGGTCAGCTCTTCAGGCGGTGCAAACCGGCAGCGTCGGAGGCCAATAGCACCGTAACAGGCCTGAGAAAAGGGAGAGTAGGGGGATGGAGGCAGGCTGGGGGGAAAAAAGCAACAGGGAGGAGAATGAAATTCTCTAATAGAAAGTACAGCTTTGCTGCTGTTTTTAACCCTGCTTTTTCTAAACTCACCCTTGAAAATGTTTTTTTGAGATCCTCAAAGGTAAAACACAAGTGCAAAGCATTTGTGAAAACCTTTCCTCAGCAGTGCAGAGACTCCAGTCCAAAGCCTGCACCCAGGTTATGTCTCTTGAATCTGCACTGTGCTGTATAGTTATCTATGAAGGCATTCAGGTGTGGGATAACTCAGAAAATACGCTATTGTCTATACAAGGAGCCCAGAGGCACATTTACCCCCTTGTCTGACTTTCCTGAGGTGCACTTCCAGCAACACGAGATGTGAACAGTGGATAGGCAAGCTGCTGGTCTGGATCTTGATGTGGATCTGCACTTTGGTGACAGCAGAAGCCACCCTGCCTGACCATCAGCACAGATAACAAGTGGAGGAATTATTCAAATTATTCATCTTCCCGGCTGTGACCTCATGATAATTACATACAAATGCAAAAATAAATCACAGCTCTTGGTCAATGCTCTCTAACACAGAGTAGAAGCTTCACTTTTTTTGGTGTTTCACACGGGATCCAAAATATCCATATTCCCTTTCAGGATTGTGTTTTCCTTATATTTGATTGGTTTGCCTTTACCAAGCAAGCTACAGAAAGATATATGTGAAAATTCTGAAATATAAATGCATTTCCTGATTTATGTTTCTTTTACTGTAACTTATTTAAAGAATGAATAACACATAAGTTCATATTTACTTGTTTCTGTTATGCTTTTCATTTTCAGGCCAGGAGAGCAGTGCAAGGCAGCAAGGGGGATACAGGATGGTGCAGGACTGGTCAGCAGTGGCAGCTGCTGCGGACCTAGCAAAAGCATCTCATCAGGATACCAAGGGTTGTTACAGGAGGGAAATAAGGAATTAGAAATGCAGTCCTCATGAAGAATGGTGTTAAAAGATAAAAGGGCTCATTCCTGTGCAGCTCAGAGACACAGTGGCCCAGGAATCAGAGAAGAGCCTTTGAAGTCTAGACAGGAGCTCTCATCCCTGCTCCGCCACTCTTGGTTGACCCCAGTGAAGTGTCAGTTTGCTAATCTTCAGCCAGGCGAGTCTACTGCTATATTTACTGTTAAAAACCTGCAGGAAAGCTACAGCTGAAGAACACAACATAGCAATAAGTGGCAACTCAAACGGTGCAGGGTTCACAGGGGTTCATCCTTCAGCTTTGCACTGATTTTCAGAGATGAGTCCATCCCACACCAGAGAGGTGGAACATGGAGCAACACTCAGCAACAAGTAGCACAGCCTGACGGATGCTCATCCTATTAGCCAAGAGCTTTAGCCATATGAGCCCCACTTTCACAAAGCATGTCTGCTGGAAGAGCACAAGCTGCTACAACAGCAGAGCAGGCTCACACTTTGTGTTGCAGGGAAGCTACTGCAGTATCTGAGCTTCCTGGAAGACTCATAAAAACCACCAGCCAGATACAGAAAATAATAATGTTTAATGTAGCAAAAGGTTATTAGTGGTCCTCAGTGTGCAGTTGATAGGGAGCGTGGCTTGTTGCAGGCCAGAAAGATGCTCCTGAGAGCAGACCTCCAAGGCTTTGTGCGGGAGGGCTCCTCTGCTCCCCTTTTCAGCAATTCCCCACCACAGAGGTCACTTCAGGCTCACTGGCTCCACGGCACCTGCTGCCACTGGGAGAGTAAGAAATCCCTTCTCTTTCTGGAGCTGAATCCTCTCCTAATGGTAATAAGGCACTCAGAAAGAAAGCATTTACTTAGATAAACATCATCATCTGTCAAAGCCATGGCAATAATAAAACCTCTGTTGCCAGAATTCGCTTACATTGAGTGATGGGTGGGTGGATTCAACAGTCATGAACTCTTAACTAAATGCATTTTTCCTGTAAATTCCCCTGGTACATTAACTTTTACTGATAGCAAATAGCTGCCCCATCTCTAAGGAAACCCATATTAATCTTACAAACCTGCAGGACAGAAGAAAAGAGGTAACTACTGCTGACTCAGACACATGCCATGGCCCTGCTCTCCAGACCTTTGCAGCTCCTGTAGACATTGCCACAAAATCACACAATCACAGAATCGTATAGGTTGGAAAAGACCTTTAAGATCATCGAGTCCAACCGTAAACCTAACACTACCAAGTCCACCACTACACCATGTCCCTAAGCACCTCATCCAAACGTCTTTTAAATACTTCCAGGGATGGTGACTCAACCACTTCCCTGGGAAGCCTGTTCGAATGCTGGACAACCCTTTCAGTGAATAAATTTTTCCTAATATCCAGTCTAAACCTCCCCCGGTGCAACTTGAGGCCATTTCCTCTTGTCCTATCACTTGTTACATGGGAGAAGAGACCAATCCCCACCTCTCTACAACCTCCTTTCAGGTAGTTGTAGAGAGCAATAAGGTCTCCCCTCAGCCTCCTTTTCTCCAGGTTAAAACAACCCCAGTTCCCTCAGCTGCTCCTCATAAGAAAAAATGCCCCCAGAGCAGGCAACAACCCACTTTGCATAGGTGTAGATGCTCATCTAGACAAAGCCCTGGAGTCTGGCAGGCAAACAAGCCAAGTCACTGACTTCAAGATGTGTGAAGCAGGCTGTCGACTAAACGAGCTGTTGAAATGAGCTTACTGATAGCAGTTTAAATGACAGGCTCCTCAATTATTTTCAATGAGGACTGTAAAAAAAAAAAAAAAAGAAGAAATCCAGTCACTGAATTTACTGTTCTTTTCATGAGTCCAGGGCTGATGGACACACGGGGAAAAAAGCCACTGCGTGCCTTCTAGCTGTTCAGGGTGGCTGGGATGACCAAGTGGTAAAAGCAGGAGCTACCTCTGGTCCCTGGGGTCACAGACGGTGCTGCGGCTGCAGTTCTGCAAAGAAGGGACCTGGTCACCGGCTCCTCTTCAGTGTGCTCGCACTGATGGGTAGGCACTGAGGAGCAGCATAATTATCCTCCTAACCCCAATCCCCACTCAGTACAAGTCTGTGGGAAACCATCAAGAGGCAAGGAAGCCCTGGTGACAAAAATATGTTAAAAAAGACCCTCTAGGAGGTGAAGTAAAAAGGTCTGGAGACTTTACCTTTACTTGGAAATTCATATTTTACCACAGTTCGAAGACATTTCCTGGGGATAAGAAACTATTTTTTGCAGCCAGCCCTACAGAATTAATGAAAACCTTCAACTTCCCAGGACTCCAGGGTCCCCTGGGGGCAATAGTCCCAATTAACATTTTCTTGATTGCTTGTCATTAGGCTTTCAGAGTGTGAAAAAGTGTTGCAGAGAAATCACAGTTCAGCCACGCAGCTAATCCAGTGGAACATTTTTATTGTTGCATCTGAGTGAGGAAGCCATAAAACAGAGAGAGAGAAACTGTGCTGAATCTTTCCAGCTCTTTGAGCAAGTACCCCCCAAAGATTTAGCACGATTTCCCCTCTCCCAGCTGTAATTTAAATAGCCCCAAACCTATGGCTTGTGTAGGAGTTTGTTATATGCTTTATTCTCTCATAACTTACATTTGAGGTGTGGTGGTGCAGAAAGTGTTGGCCAATTTAAGGCTCAAAGCGCACCAGGGAAGCTCTTCCAATAATCCCAGGGTGAATCAAGAGCTGAACAAAACTATTAATGGAGATAATAATTGTGAACATGAGGCATAGTCTCTCTGCCTTTATCTCCTCCTCTTGCCGAGCCTACACATGCAGACCTTTGTCTCTGCCCAAGGACTGCCTTGAACATTTGTTAGTGTGGATGTGGTCATCAAAGGGGCTCAGAGGAATTTGCAGCACAACATTGCCATTAAAAATCAGAGGAACCTGTACTCTTAAAATACACAAGCCTTTTTGAACCTCCTGTAGTGTGAGCACTGGCCCAGCCTCAGCTGTGACGAGCTCCCTCAGTTGAGGTAGACCGTGTGTGGAAGGCAAAATGAGAGTCACCTGAGGAATGGAGATGCAGGGGGTGAATGGGTATATTCCAGGCTACTGGGGAGCCCCAAAACAGACACAGTGCTCCAGGTGCCACTCATAAATCCCAAATAGAAGGAAAGGATGATGGCCCTCAACCTGCTGCCTACGTTTTCACTAATGCAGCCTAGGACATGGTTCTGTGCCCTTCGCTGCTAGGGCACGTTGCTGAATCTTGTTCAACTTGTTGTCCACCATGACTCCCCGATCCCTGTAGAAACAAAGCTGTCCACACCATTGTCCTGGTTTTGGCTGAGATAGAGTTAATTTTCTTTATAGTAGCTAGTATGGGGCTATGTTTTGGATTTGTGCTGAAAATAGTGTTGATAACACAGGGATGTTTTAGTTGTTGCTAAGTAGTGCTTATACTAAATCAAGGACTTTTCAGCTTCCCATGCTCCACCAGGTGCACAAGAAGTTGGGAGGGGGCACAGCCAGGACAGCTGACCCCAACTGGCCAAAGGGCTATACCATACCATATGGCGTCATGCTCAGTATAGAAAGCTGGGGAAGAAGGAGGAAGGGGGAGACATTCGGAGTCTTCCCGAGTAACCATTACGCATGTTGGAGCCCTGTTTTCCTGGAGATGGCTGAACACCTGCCTGCCCATGGGAAGGAGTGAATGAATTCCTTGCTTTGCTTTGCTTGTGTGTGCACAGCTTTTGCTTTACCTATTAAACTGTCTTTATCTCAACCCACGAGTTTTCTCACTTTTACCCTTCTGATTCTCTCCCCCATCCCACCATGGGGGAGTGAGCGAGCGGCTGCGTGGTGCGTAGTTGCCAGCTGGGGTTAAACCATGACAACCATCCAGTCCATGCCCAGTCTCTATTGTTTTGTAGGGTTATGCTGGCCCAGGTTCAGGACTTAATGCTCCCCATTACCCTATTAGATAACTCTACAAAAGCAGCACTGTTTGATACGTGCTACTATCCACCAAAACAATAAGGGCAGAGTGAAAGCGTGCTCCAAGAGTGAGGCTAACCAGGTTGCCCAAGCATACACACTGGAGGGAACTCCAGTGGCTGGATGGACAAGGGACTTTCACCATGCTGTTCCAGCTGCAGATCCCTCCTGCCATTCCCAATGGTCAGAACTGGTCAGAAAAAAAAAAGCTTTCTAGATGTCACCGGGGCACTGTAAGAGGACTGTATGGAAACAGCCATTTACTCCAGAGGGACTAATCCTGAAGCACTGCGAAGGTGGCCACAGCAGGTTCCTATTGTTTGTACCTTACAAGGCCCACTCTATTGACCAGATGAAAGCCAGAAAAGGAGCCAGAGGATTAATTATTTCTGTTACTCTCTCAGTAATTACTAAACATCCATATTGCATAACGTCTGTCTCTAATAATTCTAAAAATATATAATTTGCAGTTGTGCTTCTAAGGCAAAATTAAAAACCTGACATCAAGCACCCTGACTCTTCCATGTGGATGCTTCAGCAGGGGAATAGACTCCAGACAAGAATGTCTGCATTTCCTTTCCAGTCACTGGGGTTAACAGGGATGAAATAGAAACAGCCAAGAACCCCAGACGCACTCCCGTTACACCTGCCACACGGAGTGCAGCCAGGATCGCTGTGTCCAGCACCTGCCCACAGGGACCAGAATGTCTGTGATGCTGTAGCTCCAGATGTCCAACGACCCACCAGCCCCATGCAGAAAGATGACAACTTCTCTATGCAGCATGGAGCAAGGAAAAAGCACACTCTTGTTTCTCCTTTCTTCAGCTCCTAAGCCCCAGCAGGTGGAGGGCAACAAAGGCAACAACTTCTGCTCCTGGCCTGTTTTGCCGCTGGCACATGTTGTTGTTCATTAAGACCCCCAAGTACTTTTCTGCAAAGCTGCTTCCCAGCCAGTCAGCACCACACCTGCACTGTTGTGTAGGGTTGTTGTCTCTCAGGTACAATTTTAAAGGCAGATGTTAGATTTGAAATGCCATTACAAGGAGCTCTGAGGCTGCGTTTACACTAGTAAAATAAAATTAACCTTGCCACAGGCCTGAACATTGAAACCTGGTTGTGCACACTGTTAAATTATTAGCATAATCCCTGGCATGATTCTGGCCTTGTCTACTAGCATGATAAATCCTGGGCATGGTCTGGTGTTCGTCATAGGTCAGCATCCATTCCCAGTGTTCACCTTGTATCAGAGGTTAGAGAATTGAGTTGTATGCACCTGATCTGTACTTCACCTGGTGGCCTCAGCGCAGACACTGCTCCTTGGGTCATATTGTTTATTAGTTTAAATGCACCTTGAGAGTCCATTCTAGTTTTGGGAGAAGGCTCCTTCTTTCTCCCATCCATCCACCTGGTGGTGGATGAATTGTGTGCCTAATGAGCTTAGTACACAGTCTGGTAGGATTTTGGCCTCCCTGTTGAATAGTTATATGACTTCTGCTTTGATAACTCTAGCTGAATGTTAATGGTCACTTAGCAATTGAACACTCCTAAATGTATGATATTGGGGACATATTTGAAGGTCCAGACTACTGTCTTTGTGGCACTCTGAGGTTTAATTGTGTGAAAAGGTGTGTGCATAGTGTAGAAGTGAATAATTATAGGTCACTGGGGATTGTGGGGTGTCAAGCTTAGCAAATACTGAGTAAAAATGGAAGCAAAGCTCAAAGAAACAGTTCAGGAATGTTTAATTCTGTTTAGGAGCCTTTAGGATCATTCCAGCCATGGTCTTTGCCCAGTCTAGACAGACTAGTTGCAGTAAAAAAGGCCAACAGCCTCCTGAGCAGATCAAAAGGGATGATCTGCTTTGATGATCTGATTTGCCGAGGTCAATTGTATGAGGTTTAACAAGGCCAAGTGTTGGGTCCTGCACTTGGGCCACAGCAACCCCATGCAACGCTACAAGCTTGGGGAAGAGTGGCTGGAAAGCTGCCAGGCAGAAAAGGACCTGGGGGTGTTTGTTGACAGCCGCCTGAATATGAGCCAGCAGTGTGCCCAGGTGGCCAAGAAAGCCAATGGCATCCTGGCTTGTATCAAAAATAGCGTGGCCAGCAGGAGTAGGGAAGTGATCGTGCCCCTGTACTCGGCACTGGTGAGGCCGCACCTCGAATCCTGTGTTCAGTTTTGGGCCCCCCACTACAAGAGAGACATTGAGGTGCTGGAGTGTGTCCAGAGAAGGGCAACGAAGCTGGTGAAGGGTCTGGAGCAGAAGTCTGATGAGGAGTGGCTGAGGGAACTGGGGTTGTTTAGCCTGGAGAAAAGGAGGCTGAGGGGAGACCTCATCGCTCTCTACAACTACCTGAAAGGAGGCTGTAGAGAGGTGGGGGTCGGTCTCTTCTCCCAGGTAACAAGTGACAGGACAAGAGGAAATGGCCTCAAGTTGCGCCAGGGGAGGTTTAGACTGGATATTAGGAAATTTTTCTTCACCGAGAGGGTTATCAAGCATTGGAACAGGCTGCCCAGGGAAGTGGTTGAGTCGCCATCCCTGGAGGTATTTAAAGGAGGTTTGGATGAGGTGCTTAGAGACATGGTGTAGTGGTGGTTTTGGCAGTGTTAGGTTTATGGTTGGACTCGATGATCTTAAAGGTCTTTTCCAACCTATATGATTCTGTGATTCTGTGATTCTGTGATCTTTCCCCTCTACTTAGCGCTCGCAAGATCGTATCTGGAGTATTATGACCAGATTTGTACAAGAAAGCATAAACTGGAGCAAGTCCAGTGAAGGGCTGGAGCTCTTGCCCTGTGAGGGAAGTGGGTTCATTCAGGCTGGAGAAGAAAAGGCTCAGAGGGGATCTTGTTGTTGCCCTAAAAAGAAATACCTAATAGGAGGGTGTGGAGAAGACAGAGGCAGACACTTCTCAGAGGCTGAGGCTGAGAGCAGCAGGACTAAAGGTAACAGTCATGAGCTGCAACATAGGAAATTCCAGTTAGACATCAGGAAAACAGTGTGACCATGAGGGTGGTCAATTATCAGAGCACGCTGCCCAGAGAGGTTGTGGAATCTCTGTGTTTGGAGATATTCACAGCTTGACTGGGCAAGGTCCTGGACTTGCTGTGAGCAGGGGCTTGGACTAAAGTAGGTACCTCCCAGCCTGTATTGTCCCACTACTCTATGATTCCGTGACCAAACGTTCCTAAAACTACCATAAAGGAAACTGCTTTTAATCTAAATATAGCTGCTTTTAATCTAAGTACGGATAAATCATCTTTGATTAAGAATTTACCGGGCTGGAGAGATATCAGATTTTGTCATTCTTTCAGATTCCTTACTCCATCTCATCTAGGAAGAAATTACCTAAATTATGTACTCTTTTCCTTTCTGTGCATCTGAAAAAATCTTCACTTTAGAGTTGGTTTCCAAACAGTAGAGTTCAGAATCAAGCCCTCAGTTAAGACTGCAGGAGTTTTTTATTCATTTTGGCTCTATTGCCCTGTTTCCCAAAGGCAGTATGCAATTACTTTAAGGAAAATAAAAGATATTACCCAGCAATGGTGCATGACACTTCCTAGTCACTTCTGCGAAGCACAGCACTGCAGTAAAGCACCCATTAGTAGGTAGAAAGTCACATGGACGAAGCATCAGTGCTTCACTACCTTTTAATTTCTGCAAAAGTAACGTGAAGAGACTCAACTTGGTGAAAGAAAACTATGCAGTGAGGGGTTCAGATTCAAACTTCCCAGGTACCTCCCAAACCCCTGAAACTTGCTGCATCTGTCTGTCCCCATCCTGTGAAGGCCCTGACTGTAAGATTTCAAAAAGCTCTTCTGAACATGATGGCTAATCAGATGCAGAACCATCAACATTTATGAGAGTCTTTACTCCTTATATATTACATTATCTATATAATATATATGACAATACTGTAGGAAAGGGAGGAAAAGGCCCCTTAAAAGGGGCCATCAGCTTCTCCAGCTTTCAGACAAGCTCAGCCAGCCTTAGACCATCTCTGACAGACTAGATCTTTCTTAAAAACTGACAGTGCCTGGGACTGCACAGACTCCCGAGGCAATCTGTTCCAGTGCTTAACTATCTTTATAGTTAGGAAGTTTCTCCTCATATCTAACCTAAATCTCCCTTGCTACAAATTAGGCTGATTACTTGTCATCCTACCCTCCATGGACACGGAGAACCATTGATCACCAGCCTCCTTAAACCTTCAATATGGTTGAAGACTCCTGTCCTGTTCCCGACTTTTCCTTCTCTTTTCTAGACGATTCCTCCAGATTTTTCTCACAGGTCACATTTCTCTCTGTTGAGCCCCTTTCAAGTTAGCCTGCATTTTTCTTAAAACATGACAATCAAAAAAGTACTCCAACATAGATTTTGTAAATATGAAGTAAAAGAAATTACTTAACATCATGTCTTACCTAGGACATGTCAATGCATTCAGGAGAGATGTCAGTACTTTTTATGCCAACATTACATTCTTGACTCATCTGCAGTCTATGATCCAACACCACCACCAGATATTTTTGCACAGCACTGTGGAGTAACCACTTTTGTCCACTCTGTACTGGATTTTACTTTCCTAAAATATAGTCTTCGGGTTGGTCTTTATTAAATTCCACTTTTGTGATTTTTAACCATCTATATATGATTATAGCAAGATTAATTTCAGTTTTAAGCCCATCTTCGAAAATGCTTGAAGCCCCTGTCAGATTGTTGTTCTAATAGATATATAGATTTTTTTTCTTATGTTCCTTGATATCTGTACTGTATCTCATGCTGTCCTCTTATTTTGACCATAAGCCTTGCAATATTTATCATCAGAAATATTTGTTGCAATTTTTTGTATCGTTCTTTGACTCTTGGATCTTTAGGAAGTTCTAATGCAGTCACAAGTTTCTTGTTACACATTCTCTTTTCTCCACACCTGCAAAGTTGATTGGTGGGCTGCTCCTCTTCTTTTCCTTAAGATTATGAATCATAACTTTTGGGGATAAATTTCCCCCAGATCCCTTCTGATCTTGATTCCTGATATATTAATAATTTTGTCCACTTTAAACAAAACAAGTACATGAAAAATTGTTCCCAGAAGATTTCCAAACACAGAACTGGGTAGTGTGCCTCCAGCCAGGCTGCTTTTTCCAGGGGACTTCTATTCTCTGGCTTTCACTATTACCAGTCTTGCTCTTTGAATGCGTCTCATGCTGTTAAACAGACTTCACATACTTCCCCACCTGATCCAATCATTTCTTGTAAAGCTCTTCATGAGTCACCCTTACGCTTTCATTATTATTCCCTTCATCCAGACGTTCTCAAAAATCCTATCATCATCACTTCTTGGACATTCAAGTAAGCACAGACATGCTTCCTTTTCTCTTGCTGGTATAACTATGATATAAAGCACAGTTTTCACAGGCTGCATCTCATGCATGTATTTATATAAGTAAACATACATATACAGAAAGGTATATGTGTAATTCTACCTCACGTAGCAGAATCAGCTATCAAAATCACCAGCAGATGCTGAACCAATTCTTAAAAAGCATTTCCAGCAAGCTACGCCCTCTTCCACTGCTGGCTTTCTCCTCCTTCTCCTTCTCCTTCTCCTTCTCCTTCTCCTTCTCCTTCTCCTTCTCCTTCTCCTTCTCCTTCTCCTTCTCCTTCTCCTTCTTCTCCTCCAGCCTGTCTAGCCATGATCCTCACTGAGAGAATAATTATTATGCTGGCTGCAAAACTCTCTATCTACCATACAGCTCAGCACTATTCGTCTTTTACAGTCTATATGTGGTTTGCAGTTTAAAATGGAACACACTTTTTAGAGCAGCATTCGTATGCAGATATGGATTATAGTTTTGATTAACTTTATACTATTTTATATTTTAACTACCCAGCCACACACTTACAAACAAAATGAGTATGATTTTTCTTCACTGCCATGGTACTAAATATGTATTAATCAGTAGTAAGATAGGAGAAGGGAGGGCTAGCTTGGGATTAGTGTACGTCAGTGCTGCTGAAGGAAGTTCAAGGAGATCTACTGGGCTTTCTTGTGAAGTCACTGCTGCGTGTGAGCAAAGGTACCACAGCCCCGCCTGAAGAGCAAGAATAATCAGCTTGTACAGAGCTTTTATCCAAGGAATATCAAGTTGGTTACCCAATGTTAATTAACTCTCGCAGTGTTCCTGGGTGGTACATTGCTATTGTTATTCACAAACAAAACAAACTGACTGAAGTAATCAACATAACCCATATGCAAAACACATGGCAGTTTTAAATGTGGTGTAACCACCACGAACACTCACTCGCAGGGGCGATCAGCTCCAGTGCAGGCGTGTTCCGCAGCGGAGCGGGGGATCGCGGGGTCCAGGGGGGTTTCCTGAGCCGGGGAAACCCCAGGGGAGCGCAGAGACCTGCCAGGAGCCGGCAGCTCTCACGAGAGCGGCTGACCAGGCGTGGGCAGGGCCAGGAGTAACGGCGGCCACCCAGGGAGCCATGGCACCGGCGACCAGGACGGGCAAACAGGGCATGGCGCGGCAGTTCGCACGGGACGGCACCTCGTGGAAGGAAGGGCATTCCACCGGCCAAGTTCCACAGGCTCTTCAGGAAGGACAGGCAGGGGAGACGAGGAGGGGGTGTATCCCTCTGTGTCAATGACCATCTGGGGTGCATGGAGCTCTGCCTGGGGATGGATGGGAGCCAACCGAGAGCTTATGGGTCAGGATTAAAGGGAGGGCAGGGACAGGTGACATTATAGTGGGGGTCTGCTACAGGCCACCCAACCAGGAAGACCAAGCACATGTGGTCCTCTATAGACAGATAGGAACAGCCTCATGTTCACAAGCCCTGGTCCTCATGGGGCACTTCAACCACCCCGATATCTGTTGGAGGGACAACACAGCAGGGCATAAGCAATCCAGGAGGTTCCTGGAATACGTTGGTAATAACTTCCTTCTCCAAGTGATAGAGCACCAACGAGGAGAGGTGCTATGCTAGACTTGTTCTCACCAACAAGGAGGGACTGGTGGGGAACGAGAAGCTCAAGGGCAGCCTTGGCTGCAGTGACCATGAAATGGTGGAGCTCAAGATCCTGAGGGCACCAAGGAGGGTGCACAGCAAGCTCACTACCCTGGACTTCAGGAGAGCAGCCTTTGGCCTCTTCAGGGATCTGCTTGATAGAGTACCATGGGATAAAGCCCTGGAGGGAAGAGGGGCCCAAGAAAGCTGGCTAATATTCAAGGATCACCGCCTCCAAGCTCAGGAGCGATGCATCCCAAGAAAGAGGAAGTCAGGCAAAAACACCAGAAGGCCTGCCTGGGTGAACAAGGAGCTCCTGGACAAACTCAAACACAAAAAGGAAGCCTCAGAGGGTGGAAGCAAGGACAAGTAGCCTGGGAGGAATACAGAGAAATTGTCTGAGCAGCCAGGGATCAGGTTAGGAAAGCTAAAGCCCTGATAGAATTAAATCTGGCCACAGACATCAAGGGCAACAAGAAAAGACTCTGTAGATAAGCCGGTGATAAAAGAAAGACTAGGGAAAATGTGGGCCCTCTCCAGAAGGAAACGGGAGAGCTATTTACCCGGGATATGGAGAAGGCTGAGGTACTCAATGACTTTTTTGCCTCAGTCTTCATGGGCAAGTGCTCAAGCCACACGGCCCAAGTCGCAGAAGGCAAAGGCAGGGACTGGGAGAATGAAGAACCACCCACTGTAGGAGAAGATCAGGTTCAAGACCATCTTAGGAATCTGAAGGTGCACAAGTCCATGGGACCTGATGAGATGCATCTGCAGGTCCTGAGGGAACTGGTGGATGAAGTCACTAAGCCACTATCCATCATATTTGAGAAGTTGTGGCAGTCTGGTGAAGTTCCCACTGACTGGAAAAGGGGAAACATAACCCCATTTTTAAAAAGGGAAAAAAGGAAGACTTGGGGAACTACAGGCCAGTCAGCCTCACCTCTGTGCCTGGCAAGATCATGGAGCAGATCCTCCTGGAAACTATGCTAAGGCACATAGAAAATAAGGAGGTGATGAGGGTGATGAGGGTCCTTCACTGTGAGGGTGGTGAGGCACTGGAACAGGTTGCCCAGATAAGTTGTGGATGCCCCATCCCTGGAAGTGTTCAAGGTCAGGTTGGATAGGGCTTTGAGCAACCTGGTCTAGTGGAAGGTGTCCCTGCCCATGGCAGGGGGGTTGTAACTAGATGATGTGTAAGGTCCCTTCCAACCCAAACCATTCTATGATTCTACAACTATTCTCATTCAAAGACTCCCAGCTCTCAAAAAGATCCAGATAGTCACACATTTATGGATTTCTTTTCAGTTAAGAGACAACATTAATTAAACCTGCTCACCGAAGATGTAACCCTGCCTCTCCACCCCGAGGTGTGAGCAGCCACAAAGCCAGATCTGTTGCTTCTCACGTTTGAAGAGTATTTTTCACATCCCGCAGAGCAGACGCATGTGGTCCTTGCAGGGAAGGGAGGCTGTCCACGCCAGCTCTGCCAGGGCTGCAGCCAACGTACACATGCTCGTGCTGCCATAGGCGCTAGCACACCTTTTCCGAGGGGCAAGGGAGAAACGTGGGCTGCTCCCACCCAGCCCGCAGCACTGCCGAGACACTGGGAACAACCCAGGGCCAGCAGAGCCGGGGACTCAGGGGGTGTCCCAGCTCCTCATGGTTCACAGGGTCCAGTTACCCCAGCAGGGTAATGGCAAAACGTGTGGCCACTTGAAACTCAAGTGGTCCAGTGGTGCCCACATGGACATGCTGAAACAGAAGTCCTAGCTAAATAACTAACGGTATTTTTGTTTACGTAGAAGCATAAATTATGAACCCCCAAGGAAGCTTGTCTATACAACCAAAGATATGTAATAACTGCTGACAGTCTCACATGATGTATAGCTTTATTTTCACATCTAAAGGATTATTTTCAATTATTTCTTCCTGGACAATTATGCTTATTCTAGCCCCATAATGCATTGTGTCAGTCATCTCTGGACATAAAACACTTTAATAGTGTACAGTAAGCTTTTTCCTTCCACGGAAAAATATCTTTGGACCTATAATTACATTTCATAAAACCTCAGTACCATAATTTAGCTGTCCCTTTCACAATGTTAGGTCTGCATTTGTACAAAATAAAAAAAAGCCATATATATGCTTTATCTCTAAAGCTTTAATTTATTTCTTGTCTATACAAAGTGTCAAAGGTTTGGTCAAAGTGGTGTGTTACGAGGCAAGAAATAAGCTAGTATAACACCTTGACAAGGCCATTCCACAACTGGCAGCAATACAGGATTAGTCTGGGTTTGAAATTAGTTAACTTTACCACATAACTTTGCTAATGGGGGATCAATAATCTCCTGGCCATTTATTATCCCACTTACTTCCAACCCCAAACTATTTCACAGCATTTTAAAGGAGGACGACCCACTGGCTAGGGTTGTGCCAGAGTTTTCTGCTCTGCTGCAGATTCCTTTTATAAACTCCAGCAAATCGCCAGGTGCCTCCAGGACTGGGATAACAACATGGGGTTTGTAAAGGCAGCTATAGCAAGGACCGTAGCAGGCTCAAGTACTTTGGTAGGGTTCCTATATAGCAGATAAAGCAGCAAAACTCAAGGCAAAGCCATACAGATGGGGAAGTAGACTTTTATTTTCAAAGAAACAGATTTCCGTCCCTCACACCCATTCTCTCAAACTTTTCTCATTCTTCTACAGTTATAAGCACTGAGATGTATGCATCCAAGTAACCTGTCCAGGATGACTTATGGTGACACAAAGGGTGATGGACACCAGCTAACAAGTCCTCATCCAGTCTTCTTGGTTCATCCTGAGTGGTGATGAGACGCATGAGCTTTGGAGCCTTCACAGCCTCTCTTGCCAAAGAAGGCTCATGTCCAGCATGAGTTGTTTTGCACCAGTGTGGCTCCATATCTGTGATGAGGTCTGTCATCTTGGAGCAATCATCACTGCTTCCAACACTTGCCCTTGCTTTTATTTACATCCTTCTTCTATTTCGTCTAGCTTTTCTCAGTCTTTTGACTTACTTACAATATATACACCATTACTTTAAATACTACTTTGACATTTATTCTGGCGCCTTTAAACATGCAGAGTCTCATTCACACTCTGTATGCTGATAGATTTGATTTACAAATGTCTATACCTAAGAGTATACTATCAGCAGTAAGGGTCTCACCTTAACATGTAGGGCAAGAGCACATTCTCACCCAAATGCCATTTTTTATCGCTTTCAGGTACAGGAACTGGAGATCCAGGATATGGAAACCATTCATTGTAAGAACAAGCAAAGCCATATAGGTACAGTGAAATGAGTTTGTGATATATTGCTCTATCCATCACCTCCAAGGCACAATTTTCATTCAAGCCATGGCTCACACTGCTGAATAGGGGTTAAATCAGAGATATGAGCCCAGATTTTTTACCAACAGATGGAATTTCGTAAAAACACAAGTCACAGTGGAATTATTGGTTGCACAGGCACCGTGGGTGTTCAAAAGCAACTTTCAAAGCTTATGGTAAGGGACTTAGAACAAGTGTAGCTTAGTTGATCATGATTCTGTTCACCCCAGATGATACTTTTGGGCGCTTGGAAAAAAACAATTCTCCTGGTACTCAGGAGACCAAGGGCAGAATTAGGATCCTAAGTTTGTACAATCATTTTTGAACATTTCAAAGGTAATTAATATGTAAGAAAAATGCTTCTTACTGTTTTAACGAGTCTTACTAAGTAGCTCAGTCCCCTTTGCTCCACAGTTCTTAATTAGTCTCATGCACATTGGTAATAGGATTCGAGATCATTAACCTGTAAATCATTGGTTCAAATCTTGAACAGGTCATTAGTGACTAGAAGGCATTAGTATCTAATGACTGGTTTCATTCCAGTGGACAAATAGTCACCGCCACAGCTGGCATTAGTAAATTATTTCAGTAGAGACCTAGGAAATGTACTAGGTCCAGATTTTGCTTCTGCCAATCTGATATCCCAGCCAGTCTCCCTATTAAGCTTTGAAATTAATATTTTTTTTTCTTAGTGTTTTCAAGAGCAGCTCTTGGAACATTGTCAGGAAATGAAGAACAATCTGGAAAAAAAGCATTTTTTAAATTCTGAATCTAGTTTTCTAGAGATTTCTGTCTTGTAACTCCATCACTGTAGTCTGAAAAAAATCCCAAAGAACAAGAAATGCATTTCCCACATCTGGGACATTTTATAATGTCTCTCTCTCTCTCCTGTGTGGATTTCTCTGCTTGATCAACATCTGGAAATCCCAGTGGTCCCTGCTAATACACAGAACCACTCTACAGTGTACTTACAGCAAGCCTCATCCATTCCGCTGCAAGCCTGTGATGGTGGGACCCAAGGGCTGGAAGGACTCCTGTATGCCACAGAGGCCAGACCCTTGCAGTCCAGAACAGACAAACAACATCCATGTCACCAGCATTGCCAGACATGTAACACTTCCAACAGCCTCTAGCAAACTTGAATTGGAAGTCAGGACAGATTACTGAGAAAAAATACACCACTATTGCTCAGTTTCTTCTAATTTAAGCATTTGCTACTGGAAACACAGCACTGGGTTAGGAGGACCTTTGGTCAAACACAATATACGTTTTCTTAAGCAAGACCAGATATACAAAGACCAAAAATCACAAAAGGTGCAATATGTCATAGGAGGAAAGCAGGAGAAATTAAGGATATCATGAATGCCGAAAGCACTAATAAGGGGTTTTTTTTCAAATGAAAACAGGCAGTAGACCCTAGCTGCCAGACCTTTATAGGCTGCCATCTGACTACACAGGTAGCAGCCTTGTACAGCCACTCTCATGTATTTACAATAAGTTATTATATGAGTCAGAAGCCACATACTGACCTTTGCAGTCCATTAATTTTATTTTTTCCTCCTGTTCAATTAGTGCAGGACCTTGAGTCATTATAGGTAACCCCAGGAGAATTGTAATTAAGAATTAATATAAAGCCAACGTGTGGTGCAAAGCTCTGAAGTACTTTTGTCACCACGTGTTTATGGTAATGAAACCGTGATGAAGATTTTATCGCTGAGTAAAACACTTTTAAATGTACAGTCACTGACCTGCAAACTGTTCACATGGCGAATGTATTAGGACATTTGTGTAAAGATCTCTCTCACAGCTGAGAAATAAGCCAGGCTGGTTTTGAATAGGATTTAACAAACTGATCACCACCTACAAGTTTGCAAATTGCAAATCCTCACACCTCCCGCTGCAAACAAGGCTTATGTATGCAGCATGTAAAATCCAATTAATAAATAGTTTTAGGGTGTGTGTGTTTTAAGCTACTACCTGTGAAAAGCAGTAAATCAGGTCCTCATTTCTTCTGCACTTATAACATAGGCTTGTGTTAGCACACACTGACAATACCACTCCAGCAAGGACTAATTGTAGAAGTAACCAGATGAACTGAAGCAGCATTTGCATTTCTTCCTCTTACCTGTCAGTTCATCAACCACCTCTTCAAACTCCATGCTGGTGCAGAACCATGTCATGCAGCAATACAGCCAGAGAGAGGAAATATTTTAGTGTGGGCTCCCTCCTGAAAGCCCTCAGCACACTCGCTAATGAAGATGTATAGTCAAGTCTCAATACCTTCTGTGCAAAGGTTAAAAACATCCAATAGAGTGAAAAGGAAATCAGCTGGTTATTTATTATTTATCGTAAGTTTGCTCTGGCTCACATTACAAAAAGGCAGCTGGAGAAAAGAGAGCCAGTGTAGAGGTGGAGATGGGTTCCCTCTCCTCCCCACCAGGTATCACCCCAAAGCGTGAATGACTTTGTGCTGCTTGTGGGATTTGTTGGCTGTCCTTGCAACCCTCCTGCCTGCATGGAGGGCAAGAACAGGTTTGGGAAGGCTGTGCATCCACTGCAAAACATGCCATGAACCCACAGACCAGCCAAAGCTCCTTCCGGGACCTGCGCTCTTACCTGGCTTCACTCCCTGATGTCCTGGGCTCTGCCTGCGCCAGGCTCAGGCTTTGTGGGACAATATTGCTCTGAACGTGACAGAATCAGGCCCTGGAAGACATAAAAGGCATAAACAGTTCCTGTCCATATTTTACCTCATCTTCATAAAAATAGATCACTCCGGTTTCCAAAGCAAGCAGTTAATTTTCATAAGCATAACCTATATTTTCTGAAGGAGCAGAGGAAGAAAGAATACTCTCTACAAGTTTGTTATGTCTGACATATTTTTCCTAAACTAGCTGATTGCATTAGTAAGGCATAAGAAGACACATACATTAAAAATCCTGCATTTAAAACTTATTTTGTTTGATCTACAACAAACTGACAAATCCAAAAAATTCAAAGTTATAGATGATACTTTATTTCAGAAAAGGAATAGAAACCTAAGACACAGACTGAGGACAGCAGAACTGTCTCCAGATTAAATTCTTAACTTGTGTTGCATTAAATCAGGCAATTAACATTATAATCTGGAGGCACAAAGGCCAATACTTCTTGGTTTTTCTGAATTTGTTTCCTTAGGGCTTGACAGTGACACTCAGACACAGCTCTCAAGAGAGGCTAACATTTAGCTATGCCACATTAGGAGGAGCCTCGGGAGGAATTCACAGGTTCCTATTTTGCCTTGCTCAGAGGGGAAAGCGTTTCACTGCATGCTTGAAAAATACTCTTGCTTATTCCTTTCTTCTCCACTTCCACTTCTCTACTCCAGTCGTGCGTAACGTCGGACAGAGCTACGCACTTTGGAGGAATGTTCATTTTCCCCATCATAACAAGGATGAACCTCTGGTAGGGACCTTGAGATACTCTTTATAGCTAGCTAGAATCAGAAAAAAGTTATTCCCAGACTTTCTGTTTCTTCTATAAAAATAAAACAGATAAATGCATTTCTATATGCCCATCCTAGAGCAGGTACTGTAGCCTGTAGCTGAGCCACTATGGTAAACCAGGGAAACAGCAGGTCTAGTAAATAAAAACATCACACTGCTTTTACAAAGCTACATATCCAAGCTTCTACAGGGTAAATGCATGCCTGATCACATGGAAAATAAAAATGGCACATGATGCCAGTAGTGGCTTAGCTGCAGAAGATGTTATCAAAGAAAAATAGTTAGAGTATAGAGAACAGTCAGTTCTTGCCCCTCCAACTCGACTTCACAGATCCCCTGTGCAAGTTTATGAACCCTTTACAGTGGGACCTGATTAGCTGCAATTGCCGTGCTTTCTTTGGCCATAAAGCATACAAGACATTACAAGAAAGGAAGAATTTGTGCATAATGCATGTCAAACTCAGACAAGGCATTTTCCCCAGTTCCCACACACCCACCCAATTCCGTGATCTTTAGATTTAATGTCACATATTAACTTATATTTGATTCTTCGGTTAAAGCAAGAGCTTTAACCTTTACAGTTGGTATTTTTAAAGGAGAACAAAGGAAGGTTCCCCTCCCCCAAATTTTTATTCAAGCACACAGTCATATTGATGAAACTGCTTCCCCTGAAGTTAGCAAGGGCAGTCACAAGTAACAATTTGCAGAATGAGGCCAGAAGAGATGCTAGACTAGTGGGCTATCCAACATCAAAAATGAGCGTGCATACATCAAAAATACTGGCTTTGAATGGACAGGTCCATAAAGACCAAGGGAACAGAAGTCTTTTGCCTGTGCCATGGAGCTCTGCCCAGGATCCTAACATGAACAACACAACCCATGCATGCCAAGAAAAACTAATCATTCAACATCCCTTTTTCCAAAGGGGTAAATGGACCACTTGAACTCCTAGCAAACTTTGCTGCGGGGAGAGAGGAATGGTGTTTTCCAAGTGAGCTATGAAATTATAAAGTTTATGACCTGGAGGCCACAGTTCTTGAGTCAAGAGTCCAAAACAGTTCTGTTGCTTTGACATTACAGCTCCCAACTGTATGGAAAATGTTCACAGCCAATAAGAATATAAGGGGCTTCCATGCTCTTGCTAGGTAATGAAGCCTCTCTAGTGAAGTGTTCACAGCCAATAAAAGTAATAGCTGAATTTCACTTATTTCCCCTATGCATCAGCAGACTTCTACACTTTTATATCTCTGGAATGTATGCATTATTAGATCCTTGTATGTACCCGTCACTGTGGTGTTCAAGTGCCATTCATCTTGAGATAATGCACACTATCCAAAACTCCCAACATCCAGCTCTAATTTTGCAGTTTCAGTCCATTATTAATTGTTCCATATGCTTGGAAATGAGCCAGGGAAGCTTTCTTGGCTTTGCTCCCACTCATCCCCGTATTTGGGCAAGTTGTCCAATTATTTTAAATACAATTCAAATCTTTTTCTCAAGGTTCTGTGCTTAAGACAGTAAAATTCGTCATAATAGGTTTTTCTCCTCTCCTTTAGTTATTAGACTATGAATAGCTTTGTGACCATTTAAAGTTCATTTACACATGTCCCAACAAGAACACACAGCCAGGGACACTGCATGGACCTTTCTTGATCCAGTTAATAAGGTGTGTTACCTGCACTGTGGATCAGTTACCTTTTGAGATCTGACTTAACATTATTCCAAACTGATCTTCCTCAATGTCAATGAGAATTGCACAGGATGTACGGCAGAGATCTGCCACAGGGATGGCAACATCCACAGACCAGAAGCAGGTACAGAAGTTTGCCCAAAATGTTTCTAAACTTCAGTTTATAATCCATCAGCCCCATCCACCCAGCTGACAACTGCTACCTCTGTTTGCATTCTCCAGATTGCGCTTCTTCCACTCCTCCTGAAACAGCTGTGTACTCCGCAGATTGTCACAACCATTCGTCCCTGCAGACACAGGCAGCAGCTTTTCAAATTTGTCCAGGGGTCTAGCTTTGACTAGTCTTTCCCAAGGGGTCATTTCAAAATGCAGACCTGCTTCTGCTTGGTGATACTTTATCCTAGGTTGTTAAATAATTTTGTACAAGTGTCCATCTGCTTTACCCTTTAGCACAGATCTTTTTCACAATATGGTAGATGTACCCTGGGCAAGGCACCACAGCAGAGTTAAGCCCCTTATCTGCAGAAAAGATACATTCAGGGCAACAGCAGGGAAAGCTTCCTCCTAATGCCTGCACTTTAATCCTGCCCTGGAGAGTTTCCTCCCGTTGTTGCACTCCTGTTAATGACAGTTGTCAGCAGCTGACCATTTTCCTAGCACAGATGGACCCTAGGTATCAAAAGTTATTGCTGAAGCCATTCATTGGTATGTCTTCAGTTTGCAATTCATCCTCAAACTCTTGCATTCCAGCAGCTTTTGCTCCACATCGCTTACATCAGCTGGTACCAACATCTGGCCCAGTGTTTAAAGCTCAGGTCCAGCTGAATCAGTACAGACTATGGCAATTTCTCTCCTACACAGGAGAATTCTGAACACTGTACTGAAATGGAACTGTTCATCAATTTAATTCCAACCCATAACATCATGCATTTGGATGTTATGCCAAATTTCCTGTGCCCTAGCAGCAGTGCTGCGACCTGCTATGTAGGCTCTGTGGGAAGTGCACGGTCAGGGATAGACTGGAAAGGACCCTCACAAGTCAGCTGGATGCACGGAGAGCAGGTGGGCTTGCAGGTCCCTGCGGATGGCAGGCAGCGCTAGCTTTCTCCAAAACAGTCTTAGTGAACATGCTTAACTGTTGCTAGCACCAGCAATGAAGCAGAGTCATCCGTCCATTATTTTCTCGCTTAAGATATTATTTTAAATTATTCTGGAGCAGTTTCTGCTCCGACAAAACCAGTCTGACATCCAACATCTCTGCTGCTTCCTGCATTAGCTGTACCAAACACTGAGCACTAAGTGAAGACGGTTCCTGGTTGGATTTGGATAGCCATTAGTCCTTTAGTGATTGATCAGAGTCAAAGGTTGCTGTGTTTAGTTTACTTTGTTTACACAAGGGAAAAAGGAAGGGAAGTCTGTTATGTTTCTTAAAGAACAGTTTTACCTGGATTTGGTTTTACTTATGCTGCTGTGAATCAGAAGTAGTGCCATTTAGCTCTGTGGTGTTATCCCAGGGTAAAACTGCCATGAAATCAAAAACAAGGACATTGTATTTAGAATAATGGTATCAAAGATCCTTCTCTTTATAGGAAGTATTGCTGAAAGAGGGGCTGTTGCGTTAAGAGTTATTGTCGCATACAAATAGGAATTTGAGGAGTGGCTGGGGGGGGAACCCTCCTGTTGAGTCACGAGGTTCAGACAGGACCCCCTTGCTTTCTAAACTCCTTCTCAGAGAGGAGTCTAGGTGCGGCTAGGTCCAGTCCTAGTCTCAGACTTGGTCAATGGTTTATTTTCTAAGGACTGTGTGTATAGCCACTTATTAATTCAGGGCTTTCGCTAAGGCGACAGCATTAATTTTTACACCCCCCAGTCTGGTCGTGTTGAAGGAACTGTCACGGCCAGAGCAGTGAAGAGTGCAGTTTATTAGAGCAACAGACACACAGATTCTTTGGATTACCGGTGATAATTTCACTGTCTGCAAAGCACATACAAATACCAAGAATATGAGTATGAATAACACAACCGGACACAAACATGTATATAACATGGCCAGACACAACGTGTATATCAAACAATATGAGTAACACGGCCGGACATAAACACGTTAAAGATAATAAAGCGACTCTATATATAGAGAGAGATTTCTAAGTTTTCCGCGGAGGCACTTGATATAACCAAGTGTTCGACTCTTACCCAAAGGCGTCCCGCTAGGGGGGAAGAGAGGCTCAGCCCGTCGACTGATCCCGAATGTCAGAGTGGTACACGATGGTGTCTTCCCTAACATTCTCTTTCTCTTAAGCTATTTTATACTATTTTTCACCTTTCAGGTGGAGCTTGAGTTACTCTAGTCATACATACCTTTGTTTAGGACTGGTGTAAAGTTTTCTCGCTTCGCTTGTAAAGGTATAAGCTAGGAAAATTCAGTGCGCAAGCTCAGTGAGGGGTGGTCGCACCTTGGAGGCAGGTAGCTTTTGGGATGGAGGTGTGTTTTGGTATTATAATGATGTTATAATGAGCAAAGTTCACCAAAAGGACAGCATTTTGTCAAAAACGTGGCACGCTGTTGGCCCAGGGAAGTAAATATGCAGCTTATCAGTCCCGTGACACCTTTAAGTTCCCATATTATTGCAGAGCCTGGCCACAGCATCTCCACACCGCTCCACCCTCCGGGCAGCGCCTCTCAGAGCCAACACACCAAGTTCCCCTGGCGTTACCAACATCTAAGGTTGCAGCAGGCCTAGGGAACTCCCATGCAATGGATTCCTTACATGTCAGCCGCATTCCATCTGGGAAGCTTCTTCAATGCTGTGCCTTACCTAAAAGTGGGAATATAAGTTCTAATTTTTAAGTCACCTCAGCCATTATCCCACAGGGGCTTAACACAATCCTTTAACTGGAGTTCTATGCAGTTTTCAACAGAAGTCCTAGAGTATTTTTTTCCCTTTTTTTCTTCTTGCATGTTATGCATGTCATTCATCCATAAGGTCCCAAAATATCCTAAAAGTCTAAATAAAGGGCTAACCACAATTCTGAATAAAAATCAGTAATTAAAAATAAATAAAAAGAGTCCTTAGGCTACACTCTGAATCCACAGAAATCTCGGTGCTCAGCTTAAGTTCCTTTGACAACCCCTCCACCCCTTCATTCATAATGCGTGCATGGAAGAACAGGCGGAGACGGAGTTAAAGTTGTCATGACAACTTTGCCTCTAAATTATCTGTCTTTTGTAAATTGGCTACTTTGGGCTACATGTTGCTCAGCAAAGCTCTTGACAGAGAATCAGTTTCATAGAAGCAGTCTGACAGATCAATAACTTGGTTTTAATTTTAACAAAAATGCATTTATGCATATATATATAGCCAGAGAGAATAAAGACCGAACACATGATGAATCCAAGCATCAGCTAAAACAGAATATTTTGTGTCTTCAATCAATACAGTAATGCTAGCAAGACTTTTTAACTGTATTTTTAGTATCCCTCAACCTTCATATAGAAAACATTCAGGTGATAACTGAACTGGCAAAGATGACATATTCATTTACCATCTACACTCTCCAACATTACCAAGCTATTTCATTTGTTTTGTTAGGAGCATAATCAGAAACTGCTTCCTCCTAGAGGAAACAAGATAAGCTCTCAAACACTACAGAGACTTCTCTGCAGTGGGAACTGTATATCAAATCTCCTTGCATAGTATTAAATATTATTTCCTCAAATATGTTTAACCTCTGGACTTCGCAGCAGAGAGTCTTTCACAGATCCCTCTGCTTGCCTCATATTCCTAGGAGCAGAGCTTTCAACATCTTTGTAAAGTTAAAAAAAGCAAAACAGAACACAAAAAAGCCTTCACCTTTTTGCTTATGTTCTTGAAAGTCCTCACTGAAGAAGTAAAAAGTTTTCATTTGATCTTATAACAGATTTCTCTTGCAAAATATGATTTCAAGTAGTAAACAGTGATCTTTAAAAAAGGTATTTCCTCTAAAATACTTTCAAATCATAACTCTAAGTCAGACAAGGGCTTAAATCCAGTATCTGTGCAGACTGGAAAGCTCAAATTGCTTTCTAATTTGACTTTTTCTATCTGCTTCTGAAAATGTCACCAAGACCTCCTGATAAAAGAAACTCAGAGAAGAACTGCAAACCTGCTATTATTTTTCCCCCCGCTCACCTCAAAAAGATAATCTTCATCCAGGAGAGCCTTCCCCGAAATAGGAACTCTGCTTTATGACCAGTGTGTGTAGCAAGCACAAGTCGTAGTCCACAACTGTGATTCCTGGGCACTGCAGTGATGTGCTTAACAGTGAAATAACCGCAACAGCACAATATTAGCAAACATCAGTAAACTCTGCATCCAGTCCAGATTTTATCATTTAATGGAGAGAGTTCATTCTTTTTAAGTGGATCCACAGTCCAAGATCTCCATTAGACCCACAGAAATCCACTTTTTCACAACTACTTTTTGCTACTAATTAAGCGTATGCAGAGAACCATGGGATCAGAGTAAAGGAGATTACCCAAGTGCTGCTCAAAGGATGAACCGCTTGCCCCCAGGGTGTCCCTGTAACTTGGTTAATATGTGTAGCTGTTAAAAGCTGTTGAAATGATGGTGCTAAAAAATCTGGACAAGCACCACAGAGAAAAGGCTGGCTAAAGTAATTGAACCATGAAAATAAAGTGAAGATGAATAAAAGAAGCGGGGGTGTGGAAACCAACAACAAATAAAAGCAGGAGAAAGATAAAGGGCAAAGAGATATACAGAGCTGATAATCATCTGAAATCAGCTTTCTCTCCCCTCCTTACTTCCTCTTCCTCCTCCCCCTTCCCCATTTCCTAACTTCTCAACTCCGCTTATACAAATCTTTGGCTTCTACTGTCAGATTAGCATTACATCCTCATGCTGGATTTCATGAAGTCAAGCAGGCTCAGTGAAGATCACTGGGCTCAGCTTACTCCTGGTATAATCACACCCAAATCCATGGAGTTACACGAGGGATGAGCTGAAACCAGTGATGTTTCCTGAATCTTCTGACATCCAGCTTTGGAGCTCTGTAACTCCAGACTGATGATACACACTGAAGGGTTTTCCGAACGCAGCAGGGGAGAAAGAAAAAATATGAGCTTCTGAGCTTCTTGGGTGGTGTTCATCATGGTAGTTGCATTACATGTGCCATATATCAGAACATTTCCCATGTTTCCTACCCAAGATTCATAACAGCTCTAAAAACACCACCATACTTCACCATGTTGAAAAACAAATTTCTCCATAGCTGGAGAAATATATTTTTCTAGGTGCAATGGCAAGGAACACAATGTCCTTCAGAGCAACTTAACAAAAGAAATTACCTGATTCCTGGAAAGCCTTTTGCAATCTCTGCTTTTTTATCTGCAAACTCTCTGCAGTTGTTTATTCGTGAAGTGATAATCCTCTCCCTTTGTCTCAATGAAAACTTCTTCCTCGGAGATAAAAAATAGTTTGTACGAATCTGCTGTATTGCTTGTGAGTAGTAATAAACACCTTGCATCAAGGCTGTATTTTTTTATTATTATTTGTACTGCAACAGTGCTGGAAGCCCCTTGCTGGCACTGGATGTCACTGTGTTGGAATTGTGTATATACGGGATAAGGGACACTGACTGATCTGACCCAGCAGATGCACTGTGTTTTAAATGGAAGAGGCAGGGGAAAAAGAATGAGAAAATAAGACTGCCAAAGACCTCAAGAGGTCATCTAATCCATCTTTGGATGCGTGGTAGACTCATTTGTGGCTTATCAGCTACTGCTATCGGTTGTTTCATCTGTTTTATAGATGGAAAATTAAGAGATTGTGTCGTGCCCATGAAGCCTCCTCTTCCATGAGGCCATGGTAGAAGTGGAAGTTCAACCCAAATCTCACAAGTCCTGGTTGATAGAGTCCATGAAATATTTTATGTTAACTGAACTTGGGAGCCTCTAAGGAAAACAATCATAAACCTGCTATCCTGCTATTTGCTATAATAGCAAAACCTGCTATTTGCTACTATGAAACAGTGAGTTAAAATAAAGAAAATCTAGCTATCAGCTACAATTTTTTATTTGCTCTTCTGTACTCAGGCATACCTTTAAAAAAGCACAAATTCCAAAAATAGCTGTATATATTAAAATATCTCTACCTCATTTATCACACTGCATTATATATTCATTTTTCCTTCACTATCAGTAAAAAACACTATACTATGCCATATATAATATATGAAAGTCACACTATACAAAAATTCACAGAAGATAAAATACTAAGATCAAAAGCACTCTATATCTGACAAAGACTTTTCACACACTGCAATGCATCTTTTGCCATGTATTCTGTCTATTCCATGAAGCAGTATACATGCTTAATATCAGATAAGCTCATCCTTTTAGTCAGTTATTGTGGATACCAAGTTTTCTGTTTTAATGCAGAAGAAAAAATAGTTCCAAGTTACAGACAGTTCCTTTTCTATCACCATGTTATCATTTCTTCTCTGGGCTGAAGTGTAGTCACCTTCTTTTACAGGTTACTGTTTCTACCTTCGATTTCAAATAAGTTTCATACATTGATGCAATCTAGGCAATATTAGTATGACTTTCCTCTTTAATATAAATCTTTTGATTTGTTGCTGAATGGACTGTTCTCAAGTATTGCTATCTAACTGCAAGGGACAATGCTGTTTATCATTTCACTCTGAAAGAAGCCATCCAGATCTAGATATTACAGTACTTTGAATTTAGAAACCATGAAATATAAATGTGTTCCTACCAAGAGTGAGTAGGAATTAAATGAATGTTTATTTTACATCCGAAGTATCTTTTACATTTACTTCCCATCTAAGACATCTAGATAAAAATCCGCACTAAAATAGACAGCTAACACTGAAGATTTCTTCTGAATAAGAAACATAGAAGTTCAAAATTAATGAAATGCAGATCATGTGAAATAAAAATATAAGTAATTGCACTTAGTCAAAAAGTTAATGGAGCATTTCTCCCTTGGAAAATGTTGTTTTTTAAGCTAACACATCTTGCGAGAACTCCCTGACAAAGTCTAACTCTTGTTTTGAAAAAAAAAACCTGGAAAATTCTTTAAAATACTTCAATATATTATTTGAAATTATTGCTTGAAAATGTTTTAACATCATATAAAATATAGTCTATACATTAAAACCGAAACAAACAAACCAATGTGAAAGCTTCATTCACATTACATTCCAATTTTCACCAATTTTCTTTCCAACTTGGAAATGAGATGACATTTTATAGCTGTTGAATTTCCTATCAGATAAGAAGTCTGGCTCCGGTTTTCAGAGAATACTTACTTTTTACCAGATGAATGGTTCCTTCCACTAGCCATCCTCTCCTCCAGGCACAAGGTCCTACAGTTAGCAAAGCTGAATATTAGAACACACAATATACTTAAACACAGCAGAAGTTAATGAAGTAATGATGTCCTTTGTTGCTGACAGCGCACTGGGAGCATAAAGAACATTAAATCTCTTTCCCAAGCTACAGAATCGACTTATCCTGTAGTTTTTGACACAGACTGGTATCATCCTAATAACTAAACAGGTCTAAGCCTGTTTATATCAGCTGAGGTGTTAATGCCGTACATATATCTACTTTAGCTTGAACCAACAAGCTGCACTGCAATGATGCTTTAAGATGTACCCTTCTGTGCCTTTTCCTTAAAGAGAACAGGCCCACAGGGCTTGTAAACATTCCAACCAGATCCTGTTAAAACATACCCCAGACTACTGCAATTACTAAAATGGAGGAGGAAACCCAGATCCACTGGGCAACAGAATAAAAGTAAAAAAGGCATGTGAGGCCGACTTCCCCCTTGTCCCCTCCTTGCAGAGTGACTGCTTTTCTCCAAGCTCAGTCTCAATCCAGCAAGCTTGCTGGGTTGCAGTAAATGATGTGGTCTCTTTCTGGCTCCAAAGAAAAGTCTTTTTCTTCCATTCCTTCTGTGCCTTCTCCTTGCTCTCCTCAGCAATCTCTGCCTCTGCCCGGCTGAGCATATTGAGTTATTCTGAAAGCCTGGAAGCTCTTCCTCCTTCTAGAGGACTCCACCTGAACGAGGGTCTAGTGGTGAGGCCAGGCTGAGAAGCAGAACTCCTCCTTGCTGCCCAGCCAGGTCCTTTCCCCAGGAGTTGTCCTTAAGCTCTACCAGAGGTTCTCAAATGTCAGCCAAGGAGGTGTTACCTCTGCAATTGGACAGGACAAATAAAAACCTTTATCTATAGTCTAGAAAACTGTCCTCACTCTGGACCAGTGGAAACACTCTAAAGCAAAGGAAACAAACAGCTTTAAATGGGTGAATGAAGGACCCATTTAAAGGATCAAAGGAAGTATCAAAGTGGATGAATGACTACCTAGGGATGGAGGAACTCAGGAGCAAAGAAGGTTGTTGTTCATTATTGATGGGTGCCCTCAAAACACTAAGAAAAGACCTAATCTTAGTACCTGACCTCTGGGAAGTCTTATGATGATACTGCTGATGACTACAGTTTATTAAACTCAGAGGGACAAATGGTGATTCATATTTTTTATCAGACTCTTAATCCATGTTTCTGGGGAATGACACAGACAAAGTGCTTTGTTGCACAGGTGAGGCTCCCTTTCTTGAGACAAGGCTAGGAAAATGGAAAAGTAACAATTTGGCTACCTATCTGAGAGAAAAAATGTGCAATAGTGTACATGGACGAGGTGTAAACGTGAGTATGGGTTTTGGATTCCTGAGGGAAGAACCTAGCACCTGTTCCCCCCCCCCCCCCCTGCAGTGTGCAACTAAAGGACCAGGTGTAGGAGAACAAAGTCAAACAGACTTTTTGATCTGGAAAGGCTCACACCTGTCAGAAATGTGAAGTTTAAAAAGAAAGTTCAGAGGACAGATAAAATTTTTGTGGAGTATGAAGAGCAAGACCCAAAGAAAGAGATAGAGAGTTGCATTTGGTGCCAGAAGGAAAGACAGAAGTCCTGCAGCGGGACAACTGAGTTGCTTATGACTGATCCAAGAGTGATGTTTAAAGGACTAATGCTGTGCCATTATTGGAGAGGATGTCTTCTGTGCTTCTACTGGAGGGGACATGGGTAATGGATAGTAGATGTTGTAGCTCCTTGTTTGTGAGCTTTCTCTGAGGTCCTTGAAACAGAAGCAATGCCTTTTTTTCTCATCAAGCCCCCGCTGCAATTTGAGTAGTTCAAATGTTTAGGGGGTCTTATTCACTGAAGACTCAGTTACTTCATCACTGTATATAAGTACAATATCATTCTTTTACCTCCCTTTCCATTGAAGTCAATAGCGATATAGTCCCTTCAAAAAAAGCAAGATTTGCTTGGAGAGCTTGATCATGCAAGGTGGTAGCTCCATCTAAACAAGCACCTACCAACAAGATTAATCTGAAGCGTGCAACTAATATGATTGATTTCAGTGGGATTATTCACATGCAGGAGTTAGAACAAAATATCTGTGACAGTGGAAAAAGGTGTATAAAGCACAATCTGCTGTGTATGCATGCTACTTAATGTGTGCCCTTGCTGTTTCAAGATTGCAAGACCTGATTATAACCGGTTGTGGTTATAATACAGGACTCTGCCATACTGCCTTTGCTGATAGGGAAGATTTTTTTTTTTATTACCCTGATAAAGGCTATTATTTTAAGTACAAAAAAACTTAATTCTGTTCCCTATGTCACAAGTTGGATATTTAGCTGGAAACAATATGTCTGGAAGTAAGCAAATGGAGAATCGTTACAGGTTCATTCCACAATTTAGCTTTGCTGTATCTGAAAAAGAAATGGGCATAAGTTAATCCCCTTCTGCTTAGAGGAGAAGCAAGCAGAAAGACCGCCTAGAGCAAAATTAAGACACAATTTTCTCTTCTCACTGTTCCCATTTTATCTCATCTTCCCATTTCATCCTGAAGCTTCTGCCAATAGTGTTAGTTGTGGAATTAATGTCTTGCCAATGTCTTGAGAAAAGACTTTTAAACAGTGAGATCTATTAAATTATGCAGTAGTTTCTACAAGGGAAAGGATAGGAGACTTATTGCTTAAGTAGTTTGAAAAAGTCATGGATAGTTCAACAAAGGGAAGTGCAAAGTCCTGCACCTGGGAAGAAACAACCCCAGGCATCCGGACAGGCTGGGGGCAGAAAGCAGCTGGAAAGCATCCTTGCAGAAAAGGATCTGGGGGTCGTGGTGGACAACAAGCTGAACATGAGCCAGCAATGGGTCCTTGCAGCAAAGAAGGCCAATGGTACCCTGGGCTGCATTAGGCAAAGTATTGCCGGCAGGTCGAGGGAGGCAATTCTGCCCTCTACTCAGCACTGGTGAGGCCACACCTGGAATATTGTGTCCAGTTCTGGTCTCCCCAGTACAAGAGAGATACAGACATACGGTAGAGAGTCTAACAAAGAACCATGAAGATGACAAAGGGACTGGAGCATCTCTCCTATGAGGAAAGGCTCAGAGAGCTGAGATTGTTCAGCCTGGAGAAGAGAAGGCTCAGGGGGATCTCATCAATGTCTATAAGTATCTGTAGGGAGGGTGCAAAGAAGATGGAGCCAGGCTCTTTTCAGTGGTACCCAATGACAGGACCAGAGGCAGTGAGCACAAACTGAAACACAGGAGGTTCCCTCTGAACATCAAGCCCCTTTCCATCATTTACCAGCAGTCCTGGCTAACTGGGGAGGTCCCTGCTGACTGGAGATTAGCTAATGTGACGCCCATCTTCAAGAAAGGCCGGAAGGAGGACCCGGGGAACTACAGGCCTGTCAGCCTGACCTCGGTGCCAGGCAAGCTGATGGAGCAGATCATCCTGAGTGCTATCACACGGCATGTAGAGAATAACCAAGGGATCAAGCCCAGCCAGCATGGATTCAGGAAAGGCAGGTCCTGCTTGACCAACCTGATCTCCTTCTACAACAAGGTGACCTGCCTAGTGGATCAGGGAAAGGCTGTGGATGTTGTCTATCTAGACTTCAGTAAAGCCTTTGACACGGTTTCCCACAGCATTCTCCTGGAGAATCTGGCTGCTCATGGCTTGGACGGGTGTGCTCTTCGCTGGGTAAAGAACTGGCTGGACGGCCGGGCCCAAAGAGTGGTGGTGAATGGAGTTTACTCCAGTTGGCGGCCGGTCACAAGCGGTGTTCCCCAGGGCTCTGTGTTGGGGCCAGTTCTGTTTAACATCTTTATCAATGATCTGGACGAAGGGATCTAGTGCACCCTCAGTAAGTTTGCAGATGACACCAAGTTGTGTGGGAGTGTTGATCTGCTTGAGGGTAGGAAGGCTCTGCAGAGGGACCTGGACAGGCTGGATCGATGGGCCGAGGTCAATTGTATGAGGTTTAACAAGGCCAAGTGCAAGGTCCTGCACTTGGGCCACAGCAACCCCATGCAACGCTACAGGCTTGGGGAAGAGTGGCTGGAAAGCTCCCAGGCAGAAAAGGACCTGGGCGTGCTGGTTGACAGCCACCTGAATATGAGCCAGCAGTGTGCCCAGGTGGCCAAGAAAGCCAATGGCATCCTGGCATGTATCAAAAATAGCATGGCCAGCAGGACTAGGGAAGTGATCGTGCCCTTGTACTCGGCACTGGTGAGGCCGCACCTCGAATCCTGTGTTCAGTTTTGGGCCTCCCACTACAAGAGAGACATTGAGGTGCTGGAGCGAGTCCAGAGAGGGGCAACGAAGCTGGTGAAGGGTCTGGAGCACAAGTCTGATGAGGAGCGGCTGAGGGAACTGGGGTTGTTTAGCCTGGAGAAAAGGAGGCTGAGGGGAGACCTTATTGCTCTCTACAACTAACCTGAAAGGAGGTTGTAGAGAGGTGGGGGTCGGTCTCTTCTCCCAGGTAACAAGTGATAGGACAAGAGGAAATGGCCTCAAGTTGCGCCAGGGGAGGTTTAGACTGGATATTAGGAAATTTTTCTTCCCTGAAAGGGTTATCAAGCATCGGAACAGGCTGCCCAGGGAAGTGGTTGAGTCGCCATCCCTGGAGGTATTTAAAAGACGTTTGGATGAGGTGCTTAGGGACATGGTATAGTGGTGGTCTTGGTAGTGTTAGGTTTACGGTTGGACTCGATGATCTTAAAGGTCTTTTCCAGCCTAAATGATTCTGTGATTCTGTGTGATCAGGAAACACTTTTTTACTGTGAGGGTGACCAAGCACTGGAACGGCTGCCCAGAGAGATGGTGGAGTCTCCATCCTTGGAGGTATTCAAAAGCTATCTGGACATGGTCCTGGGCAATTGGCTCTAGATGGCCCTGCTGTAGGAGGAGGGTTGGACCAGATGACCTCCAAAGGTCCCTTACAACCTCAACCATTCTGTGATTCTATGAAAAAAAGCACTCAAAAACATATTATAGAACTAGTCCTGTATTAATGTGCAAAAAAATAAAGTATGATAAGGCACCAAAACAGACCTTAAAGCTCTTATTTATACATACCATACATTGATATAAATTATATGTATTGCATTAATCAGCTTAGGGGCCTTGACTAATTTTAGGGAAGAAATATAGAACAATGCTTGTTACTGATAGATTTTCTAAAAAGTATCACCAAATAACAGGTAAACAAATCCAAGCACATTTCATAGACTTCACCTGCAATGCCAGAAGGTCCAAAAATAATGGAGGATCAGCTTAGTCAAGTTTTCTTAACTAAGAAAAAATTGCCAATGAACTATTTACTTGACTGCCTTGTCTGTTCTTCTCGTCCCTGAGTAGACTGTGAATTTCTAAAACAGATCGGAAGGATACAGCTAAAAACATCCAGTGAATTAATTTTGTGTATCTTATCACTGTATACTGCAATATTTGAAACATCCTCCACATAGTATTAGTAACAGCAAAAGTGCCATGATCTCTATGGAACTTCTGTCTATTTTTGCTTGAGACACAAGTATCTTGGTTGACTGGTTACTTTGCTGATTTTTTTTAAGTATCATTTTAGTATTTGGAAGGGTGATGGCCCTTGGAAAAGCTGATACATGGACAGTGCAGAGTTAAAAGTGACATTTTAGCTGTGGTAGAAGGTCTTTTTAAAAAAGAGCAAGATTTTGCAGCACTTCCAAAGAAAAGGCCAGTCTTGGCAACTGTCTAATCTTCCCAAGAAATGTGACCACCCAACTAAATCCGTTTAGTAAGTTTTTCATATTTAAAACATGAACTGTTCTGAGTAGACTGACTAGTCACATGGCAAGCTGCTTCTCCCAGACTGGAAGGATGCACTATCCAAATTGCTTCCTGTTGTGCAACTATAAAATTATGAATAAGCACTGTACTTTGCAAAAGTTCTTTGCTACTTGATTTAAATACTGTTTTGTCTCATACCACTTACTATCTACACATTCTTTTGTTAGAGCACTGGAAGAAAGGTGCAATCACAATCAAAGTGAACTTGCTAAGAATTTCTGTTCTTACTGTTGACTGAAAATATTTCTGCTGTACTCACCAAAGCTCTGACATCTTTCCTTCTATCAAAACAAATTATGTGTGACAGCAAACAACGTTGGGTCTCCTGGCCCAATTTTATATTCTCCTTTATTTTATTTTTAAGTGTGCTGTCTTCTTACTCTTTCTGAATACAACTCTCCTAGTTGATTTAAAAATGCATATAACTCTGGGAATTCTGTCCCAGCATTAATGAGAAATGGCACCATCCATTTATAGGGTGCTCCTTCAGCTTTGGTGTTGACACAGGTACCTTCGTGAGTGCAAGGGAAAATGACGAAGGAAGGGAGAATATTTCTGATGGTTTGTCTTCTCTGCATCAATTATCTCAAGTTATTACACACAAGTAGTTCTCTTTTGGTTAGTTTATCAAGTGAGAGATTCATGCTGCAAAACCACCACTAACTAACACAGGCCTGGTTTGATTAACAAGAGAAATATGGTTTTGATCCCAGCTGCTGTAGCTCATGCACATTACTGGCTCAAGTGTCAGCAGCATTTGACCTCAAAGCTCTACCCAGCAAGCCATCTGGATCAAGCTCACAGCCCATTTAACATGAGCTGGAAACATTTATCAGGACAATAAAGCTTTCAAACTAGCAGCAATCTCAGAGTATGAAGCTTGTTATGGAACCAGCATCAGCACTGGAAGATGGCACATGTTAGCCCCATTCCTCACGTATCATCTGAAAGGAGCTCTCCTTGGGGTGAAAGACATGTCAGACAGCACAAATGAGAGTAAAGCAGGTAACTATGATCAATGAACAGAAATATGCCTGTGCCTGATAAGGTTTATTCATTTTTCAAAATGGGGTCTGCCAGCACTGATCAGTCAGGAGACGAGACAGATGCCAGTATGTCATTGCTCAGGAATAAAAGCCCTTACAGCACACCCTTGGTTCCACCTTCATTGATACCTGATACATGCATTACCGAACAGTAAAAATTTGATCTGGGTCAGACCAGAGCACATGACTGTATTTCTATCATGTTAGAACGAAATGATATGGTACTTACATCAGCTCTTTGCCACTTGGAAAAGGTAGTCAATACCCAGTCCGCTATAAGAGGAGAATGACATGAGACCATTTCTGCTCTGGAATAGAGTCCACTGGCAAAAAGTCATCCCTTCAAAAGGAAAAAACATGACAATTGGCAGGATGAGCTTGCACCAGTTCTGGGTTTGCACCATGTGTCTGTGGTGGTTTTTATCTGATCTAGTCTTTTAAAGTGAAGCTGTACACCACAGCTTCAGTGTCATATGTGTTCAGAACTTTATGAGACTCCATATTCATCACTGGAAACTCTAGCTACGAGGCAGTGTCCTTAGGATGCATATAGGATTTATCTAATCTAACTTTAGATGTCAATAAAGTAGGCATTTACATCTAAGCTAGCCATCGGAGCCTCCCATGATAGCGAAGAGAAAAAAAGGAACATGTGGAGCGTGACTTGCCTGGTTTGTTTTAGAAGCCCTTTTCACAACATGATGACTCTAACCCTAGAAGCCACCATTTCTTTACACTGACCTGAAAGAGAACCTAGGTGACCAGCTGAAATGTAGTCGTCTATATGATATGCATGTAGTCAACTGAATCCCACAAATGCAAATTAGAGTGTAGTCCCTTTAGTGTAGGTGTCTGTATACTGTCAGGTCACTGCTACTTTTCCATGGTTGTTGAATTTGGCCATATTTTGTCCTGTAAATGAAAGTCAACCCTTCTTCCCAGAAGCTTATAATTCACCTTAAAGGATTACCAGAAATATTTTATCACCTGCTCTGGTGTTAAAACATTTCTTAAAACAATCTGCTAGACAGGAAGAAATGTGAAGGGGAGATCATTCAGGGAACTCTATCAGAAGACTAAGTGGACTGTGAAATACTCACATATATGGTAATTATCAACTTAATAGAGTATGTATTCTGTTCTGACTGGTGGTGGTGAGTCATTGAAACAATTAGAAAGATTCCAATTTGTCAGTACAGCAATCCTAAAATTGCATTTAAAAAATATCACGCCAGGACATTGGGAATTATAATTACTAAAGGACATGCTGTGCACCTAATTCTTTAAATGTTTCCTTGATTTTTGCTAATGAATAAATGGAAGCACAAATAATATTTGAGTTGAGATTTTTTTTAAGGGACTAGTGATCTGTGGTTCCTCAGTTACCCAATGCCTGACTGAAACCACTTTCAAGGTGGACAGTGCTCAGGACATTGGATGTTCAGCTGTTTCCAAATATCCAGGCATTTAGAATTACTCGGATGTCTTTCCTCAACACTAAGTCGTTGCTGTAAGAAACACTTCAAGAATCTTCGTCCGCTTACTTGCTGGCATTTTTACAAGAGACAGACAGACTGTGGACCTGCCTGTAAAGACGGATGGAGACAGATGGAAGCTCTCTCTGTCCGTGTGCTGAGTTGGACATACGCAAGCTAAACGCTGCTCAGCAGTTGTATAGCTGTATTAGCACAGCAGTGTCAACACAGCTACACAACTTCTGGAGCAGAACAGATGAGGCACAGCACTGTGCAAACACAGCCAAAGAGCTTCTGGATGGTGTTTGGTGTAGCCCAGTAAATATGATTTTTTTGCCATTCCTAGCAAAAGGCCACACGTTTTTTATTGACCTGACAGCAAAGGGTGGCAGGAGTTGTTTGGGCTTGTCCTGGCCTAAGCTGATAATTAGCTTGTTTTATTTAACTGGGGTAGGAAATGTCCAGCAGTCAGGTTTGCTTTGGGTAAACTCCAGTTTATAGCGATAACAAGTAGATTTTCTGTGTAGATTAAATTACCTGTGATCCTAGAACAAAATAAGGTTTGCAAGAATGCAAACACAGGATGGTACTGGAGGTCCCAGACTGTAAACACAAATCCCAATGGTCAGTCAGTGGGCACTGCAGGCATGCAACTGCCTAAACCAGTTTAGATATAACAAAGAGACCACAAAACTGAGTAACTGAGAACTAAAGAAAAGAAAGCCCATGTAATGCAGGCTGTATTAGGAAAATAGACAAACATAAACCCAAACTGACCCCAAAACAGAGGAGGAAGGGACCTCCAGCCATCGAACTCCTCCTGGGGCAAAACTGAGGACACTGGTGGCCGCTGACACCCCCTCCAGCCCCTCTGCTGTCAGCCCCAGGACCCAGAGGGACACTGGAAGGATGGCGTAACACCAGAGAAAAGGGGGCAACACTGGAATTTTGCCGTTAATAGGACTTTGGGCTTAACACTCGACTGCTTTGTAGCTGCCCTGTAACCTGGGAAGAAAAATGCTGGCTTTTTGCCCCAAAACATATTCACAGTAAGATTTATTTCACTTCATTTTAGATATTTTCAGGGTAGACATCTACATTTGGTCTAGTCAGCCTGGGCTCCCATTATAGTCACTGGAGTGAAATACGTACTTTTAGGGCATGAATTATCCGATCTGTTTTAGATGACTGCTTTAGGCTGACAGGAATTGCACCCTAGAATAGTTCATTTCCCTCCATTGACTATGAAAGGGCTCAAGGCAACTAATTGAGAGAGGGACAGTTACAAGAACTTTTACCTGTGAGAATACGATTCCTACCTTCTGTGTTCATGCAGTATCCCTGCCTTCTTTATTTACAGATTATTTCAGTAAGTAATTACTCATTGGATTGAAACCCGGTAAAAAGCATGGCCCCAGGATTTAATTATAAAACAACACTGTTAGAAGTACGGGTCACTCATTTGGAAGGAATTTGCATTGTACCAATAATAATAACAACAGAACTAATAAACATAGGCCATAATTTCAAAGGTATTGCTGGTTTCAAAAGAAATAGATGGGAATTACGGAAAAGTAACACTTTTCCAGGGGGTAATTCAGCATCTTCCTGAATTAGGGTCTTATAAATTCGGAAGCTCAGTTACAAGGATCATAACTTAAAAAGCAAAGGCACAGCTACAAAAGCAGAGGGAGAGCTCTGGCAACAAGTCCCAGAGGAAGCAAGGAGGATTTGACCCATTTCATCCCTGTTTTACACTAACCAGCACGTTATTAGGGCATCATAGGGGACAGGACTACCCCGAGCTTGGGGCTTCCCAGCAGAGAGCTCTTTCCTGATCCCCCGGCAGTGCAGCCTCCTCCTGCCTCATTGCTGGGCTCAGCCTGAGAAAGGAACCAGCCATGGGAGGCACCGGTTACCGTGCTGGTCTGCGGGCGAGACAACTCGGCTCTGGGCACATTCATAGCTCCATAAACCGCAACAATACTAACAATTTACTAACTTCTGGTAAAAACCGGCTTCTTGGGAGTTGCTGATACCTCTATTTCTACGGGACATAAATCTCTCCAGAGGCTTTGCTCCGCTGCTCTCTGAGCACAAGAAAGTGCTGCTGAAATTCCTAATTGCAAATTAGACTTTTGACAGGGGAAGGCAGAGCAGACAGATTGAAATAGCCTTAAAGTGCTTTTCTCTTCCCGATGGCAGAAGAGTTCATAATCCAGACAAATTAACTGATTGTAACAAACAGCATTAAGGCAGCACTGTGCAATGTTGTGTCTGGCAGCTGGTGGCCAGACACTAGAACATACTTAACCAATTAGCACGGTCCCCTGCGCTGGCCAAAATGCACATTAAGGACAACTGAGATGTGATCTGGGACATTTTGTGGTCCACATACAGCGGCTTTACCAGGTGGGCCAGAAAAGTGAGATTCTCAGTGGATGAGTTAGCTGGGGCTGTAATAAACCTGAATCTGCTGGAAGTCAGTCTGCATATCTTACTGGCTGAACCACTCCAGGCTTAGCTGAGCTGTCTTTTCGTGGCTTTATCTCCTCTTCAAGGAGATTTTAGAGGCATTTTGTGATTACTGATGCCTTTCTGTACTTCCCAAAAATAATAAATAGGCTGCAGACCTTTCAGAATATTCTTTTTCTGACACCGTAATAGTTACATTTATGGAATAATTATTCTTTGTACTTGTACAGTACCTTCCTTCAGCTTTCATAAAAAGTTCCAAACATTAACGAGTTACAGGCTTAATTTTCAAACTCAGCTTCAGTGACTCAGCAGTCCTAAAAAAATACAGTCATTTGTCTGTGTTCTCTACCTACAGATTTAGGTATTTAACTCTAGTCACTCATATCTGAAAAGGTAAGCTGCAGAGACTTGAGGGAGAGGTGGGAAGAGATCACAGATCTCATGATACTTAGTCATGTATCTTCCCCAAAAGACTGCGTTTCATCTTACGCCTCAATGATGTGAGGGAAACAATTTTTTTTTCTAAAATAGCACGGGCATGCTGGCTTGCCAACACTCGGGCAGCACAGTGTGCACGATGGAGAATCTGGGGATCTCACAGCAGCATTTTCTCTCCCTGATTACCCATGGCTTGGGAAGATGGGCTGTCTTGGATTTCTACCTGTCCTCAAGGAAAGAACTCAGAGTGGCAATGACATTGTTAAAATCAGACTGTCTATTCACTGAGCACATTAGTTTAATTCCAGTTCCAAGATTAATGAACCTTATTTTTGATGCACAGACTCATGATTCATTGTGAACGCTTTTGCTGCCTAGATATCCCCGTACTGACCTAGCTAGTGTGACCCCGCTATCCAAACATCTCAGAGTTATTAATGAACTATGTTTTCACAACAGCTATAAGGAAGCAGCAGTCAAATGCATGCCCTTTGCAGAAAGAAACTAGAATGCTGAAATCCTAATTTCCCTGATTCTCAATGCCTTGAACCTGGAACACTTCGCATCTCCTGTTAAATCAAAAGCATTCTACCTGATTTTAGTTGTGTACATTACAGTAAGGTCACTCATGCCCTAGAAATGCCTTTTTCTTGTTTCCATCGACTAGAAAGGGAGCCTGGGCAGATCAGCTTAGAAAAAAGGATCTTTGCAGGGTAGGTGCTTGCAGTTAGGTTAGAAAAATACCAGTCAGGGAGTGGGAGAGATGCTGCAGCACTGTGCTGCACATGCAGTTGCAGACAGGAGGGAATTAAAAGTGTGAGACATCACAGGTTTCGGGAGAACTCCCAAAAGAAAGTCTCCAGAGTATTCTGGCCAATTTACATATTGTACTACCCTGAAATTAAGAAAAAAAAGACTCTGGTCACTTCACACATTGCAATGAACTCCCTTAGGAGTTTGGCTTGGGTTTTCAGCTGTGTAAAAGAGAAAATAATCTGATCGCACTTTCTAAACAAAGTATTAGGTCAAAAACAGAAGTAGAGGCAGAAGAAGGTGAGGTTTGTGAGTTCTGAGCTATCCATATGAATCAGAAAACTGTACTCAATAACTTTGCTAAAGATATCTTCATTAAAGCTATTTAACATTTTTGTTGTTTTGAGTCTTTATCTACAAAGCAAAATATTTCAAGTCTGTTTCTAATTTACCTTATGAGCTAACTTTAACGCAGTAGAAAACAATATGCGATAAATTGTTTTCCAATAACAAAACAAGTTTACTGATGCTTACCAGATGCCTGCCTCTGACTAAATTCAAGAGCATCCAATATAATGGGTTAACTCTGATTTAGCTTTCGTTTCACAGACGACCACACCAGCCATTTGACTGGACTGAGTTTGAGATGGACATTATCTTACTTACATAATGAAAACGTTCACTGTTATTGCTGAAACGGCTAAAGTCCAAATAATACCTTCAAATGACTGAGGAGGGACTTGATCCTTCTGTGGCTCACTGCTCCTACTAGCTAGTTGAGGATCTCCATGTTCTGTCCACTTCTAAGGGGGAAGCAGATTCTTCTTGCTCTTTCCCAGCCATCTGCCTCCATGGTATATTCATTACCACGCTGCTTAAAACCGTATGTAAAACTTATTGTTATTCCCTGCATATTGCATTGCCTTGTCAATACTTTAACTTCTTTCCTTCCCACCTTCCCCCGAGTTTGGCTAATACTGACATCTCATCAAGATTTGAGCGTATGAGCACCATCATTCAGGGTACTGCTTTGCAAACTGATGATACAACGTTCACATAGGTGGTGGTCATTTGCCCAGAGTAGGCTCAGTGCAGGCAGGTGTTGGGTGTAGGCAATACAAAGCCGGTGAAGGCCTCAGGAGCTGGTTTCACACAGGGAGTTACCTGCTGTTCTTTTTAGCTCTTTCATATGCAGAGGTCAATACTTTTGTAGAGATTATCCTTTTAAATCAATGTCAGCTGACTTATACTCCGATCGGCTTACACAAAGTCTGATGGTATTTGAAGCTGCGGGAGGAATGTGCGTAAGCAGGGAATCCCATGCTGAAAGTTGGCCATTAGTGTACATCCAGGCTCTGTTAAAGCATTTTGCAGCTTCTTTAGTGCCTACATACGACATGACAGCGGTTTTACAACATGCTGTGGCAGCCCCTTCAGCAGGACAGTGCCATTAATCTCCAGACAGACTACTGAGATCAGCACTGATCTCGGGTTTGGATCCCCTAATCCAGGACCCTGCGCCCAGCAGGACCCCTCACTGCGCTGGCTTGTTCCAGAGGGAAAGGACTTGATCTCGGCCTGGACTCTCTTAACTCATATTTAGTCATAATACTTTTCACAGTTCCTCTGCAAGCATTGTAATGTAGTGACTGAAGACATAGTCAAGCATTTAAGTACATGATTAACCTAAAGTGCTTGAATAGAATTGTTGACTTCAGCAGGGCTGCTTGTATACTTAGAGTTAAAAATGTGCTCAAGTGCTTCACAGATCAGTTAATTATCATTAAATACATGCACCAAACAGAAACACAGAGATGACATAACCACAGAAGTACTGCAGAATACATCTCCTGGAGCAGTAATAGCAAATCTTGTTTTTAGGTGCATCTTTAAAGTACATACTTCAACATTAAGCCAAGAGGTTATTTGATTTTTACAGAAGAACACGGCAGACTCAACGTGCAAAACAAGAATACAGTTAACCCACTTCCAAGATGTGCCTATTTCCTACAGGAGAATTTAAATTCTATATTAAATGCATGACAATAGTAAATTACAGAATATTGAAAACTTTATAAGGAAACGAGCCAGCCATTGCCGCCCCCTCACAAAATACAGAAATCACATTTTGTTTAAGAAAAGAAAAGAAAAGAAAAAAAAGTCTGCTGGTTACAAGCCTGTCTGCTGTTTTAGGTTTATTTCCCTGGGGAAGTATGGAAGGGACTCTTGCTGGGGTCCCGGTCAGGGTTCTGGGGTCACTCTCTCAGGCCTGCTTTGCTGTTTGCGGTGAGCTGGGGCACGGGGCCCTGCCAGCCCCAGGGTCTGGGCTCCAGGGCTGAGGGGCTGAGGGGCTGCGGGGCTGCGGGGCTGCAGGGCTGCGGGGCTGCGGGGCTGAGGGGCTGAGGGGCTGGCTGAAGGGCTGCAGGGCTGAGGGCCTGCGGGGCTGAAGGGCTGTGGGGTTGAGGGGCTGAAGGGCTGAGGGGCTGTGGCACTGAGGGCCTGCGGGGCTGTGGGGCTGAGGGTCTGAGGGGCTGCAAGGATGAGGGGATGAGGGACTGAAGGGCTGAGGGGCTGCGGGGCTGAAGGACTGAGGGGCTGCGGGGCTGAGGGGCTGCGGGGCTGAGGGGCTGCGGGGCTGAAGGGCTATGGGGCTGAGGGGCTGCGGGGCTGAAAGGCTGAGAGGCTGCGGGGCTGAGGGGCTGCGGGGCTGAAGGGCTACGGGGCTGAGGGGCTGCGGGGCTGGGGGGCTCCGGGGCTGAAGGGGGAGGCGCTCCGGCGCTGCGGGGCTGCAGGGCTGAAGCGTGAGGCGCCGCCGGTGCCGGCGGGCGGAGCGCGGGGCAGCAGCGCCCCCTGCAGGCAGAGCGCGGCCCCGCACGGCAGCCGGGCCCCGCGCCCCGGCTGCCAGCCCGCCCCGCAGGTTCGCAAATGTTTTTAAATGAGGTGGCTCCAGGTCTCCAGGGGGGCCTGGGGCTGTGCCAAAGCAAAAAAACCCAAAGGGAGGCTTTTGGTTAGTGCCGCGTGGGGCGGCAGGAGTGGTTTTCTGTACATTTGCATTGTTTATTCTCCTTGAGAAGTAACACGAAAGGGCAAGTTGGGCTTTTTGTTCCCTCACCCCTGTACTGACAACTGCAAATCATTTCCAGGATGGATTAAATTATGCGGGGGGAGGCAGGAAGGGAGGCTAAGAGGGAGATGTGCAATGCAATACACTTTGCGTGATTTGCAATTTAGATTCTGTTGTATTGATTACTGCACAAACTGGGGGTGGGGGGAAGCAGTTGGCAGGTCTCCGACTCCAAGTATTTCGAAATTATTATACATTTTATTAATCAAGGTCAAAGTAACCTCATTTGGCCAGTAGTAATGAAAACATAGGGTATGTGTTAACTAAAAATCACTTCAGCAAGGAAAATTGAGAGACATTAAAATTCGGTGGAGAGCAGTTTACAGTGTGTGGGTTTCAGATGCCATCTACTGGGCAAATCTCATGCTCAAAAATGACAAGCACACCTTTGCTCTGGGCTTGCATTCTCCCCTCTCTTCCTCCCCCGGCAGTTTTCCCACAGTGCTTCGAGCTCAGGAAACCTTTGAAATACGTTTCACTTTGGCTTGAGGAGTCAGAAGGATTTGTGCAGTACTCGAGTGCTTTGCTTTGTGAACTGGGGGACAGAGCTGCCCGTGACACTGTATTAAAGGTTTAAGGTAAAAATGGTTGCACAAATTTCTCTATAAACACTAAAGAGAGAAAGGCATATTGCAATATGAGTACAGCTCAGAGCACAAACATGATTCATGTCAGGAAAACCACTCTCGAGCACCTAAAAAAAAGGTCATCTTGAAATAGGATATATGTGCAGTAAGGCCAAATAACCACTTGAAGTCACGTTACTTGGGAGTATCAAAAAAAACCCCAAAAGAAGCCTAAAGGAAACACTAATTTATCACAATTTTGTCTCATAGCATGAGCTATGCGCTGCAAGTGCACTGCAGTCAGCGGGAGTCTTTCTATCCACTTCACAGGCTTTGGATTGGAGTCAGACTGACTGCCCTATCCGGCTTTTCTGAGTAAGTATCTTTCACATTTGATGACTCTGAGTCTGTTTTCCAATTACTTTGTTTCAGCACTGCACCAGAACCAGAAAGGATAAATCCATTAAATAAAGCAAGAGTCCCTGCCTGGGGACCTCCCAGCACATAGCCCTAATTTGAGCAAGCAGGTCCCTTCAGGAGAAAGTGTAAGCAGAACTGGCTTTTTGGGTCCTGGGCTAATAAAACCCCAGATTATTCTGCAAATTCAGCAGTCTTTTGTGAGCTACAGTTCTCGTTTTCAGGCCCCTTCTCCGTCTCTTTGATCTGCTACAAAGCAAAGCTACCATGCAGTTTAAATTCACTTATCTTATATTGCATCAGATTACGAGTACACATATGGTCATTTTCTCTCTCCTTCCCCTTCTCCATCTCCCTCGCTCTCCGTAACCCATCTCCCAAGGCTGTAGATTTATAGACAAACAAGCCCACTTTTTTTGTTGGGTTTTTCTTCAGTGTTGTTTCATTTTAATAGGACCAGTGGGAATTGGCCTACTTACTTAATGAGAGAATCTTTGAAACTTTTTGAAATCTTATTCCAAACTGTGAGGAACAGGCAAAACCTAAAAAATATTACAAACCCCCTTACATCTGAACAGAAAGGTTAACCAAAATGGCATGAGCTGATGCAAGGTACAAAGAATTTTAGTTGGATAACTTTGAATGTGTGATTTCTAATAAATTTTGTAATATGTTGTCAATAACCTATAGTTTCAAACAAAATTATTTTGAAACATAAGACAAGGCTTTCTCAATTTTGAAAATATTAAATTAATATCTTGGTAATTTTGAAAAATGCTCTGAGCAATTTTTAAGTTCAGGAGGTAATTTCAACTGAGCCATTTCTATGAAAAGTTTTGTACAAAAAAAAGATCTCTTTTTTGATAAACACGTTTATTAAATAGTTCCCAAACCACAACACTTCTTTAATAACTACTGCTTTTTCATCAAATCAGAGTAAAAGAACAAACCCAGCAAGACAGCGATTTCCTGAGACCATATTGGATAAATGCAGAAATCCAGCTCTGTCCCAAAATATAATCAGTGTTACATAAGCTACAGTAAGTGCACCAGATAAAGATAAATCAGCACCTGTCAACTAATGAGGAAGGGTTATCATTAAATTATCCCATAGTAACAGTTTTCTCCATTCCTCAAAAATCACTTTTAAAAACCTGCTTTAAATGCCTATTTTAAAAGACTGCTGTTATAAAATACAACTTCCCATGGTAAAAACTCTCTTCAAATTCTTTCTCTAGAACAACATGCTAACAATAAAGTAATAAAACTGGATACATTGTGAAAGATAAAAATACTTCATGTTAGCAGATAAGAAAAGAGCTTGTTCTGGGTCAGTTGTCCTCTGTCTGTTGATGCAGCAGAAGCAGCCTAGGCGAAGACCTGCCAGGTGCCTTTGAACCACTGTCACAGGGGAGGAGGACACAGTCCCAAACTTTGAAGCTCATGGGAGCTCTGGCCCCAGTCAATGAGCTGAGTGTTTACCAGCAATGGGACCCATCTATTTTGCAACTTTGCTTTTGAGTCAAGCACCCTCAGTCACCCACCCCTAATCATAGATAAATGTGCAAGGGAACTAACTTTATTTTCTTCCTTACCATTCTTCAGGACTTTTCCTCTGTTTCCCCCTCCACGGCTTCCTTTTGCACCCTGGTTTAGGGCCCAGAGCCTGCAACCTCTGCTGTGCAATACCCAGAGCACGCTAGAAAACCTGCACCCCACAACAATCTTACCATGCTGTATCGCTATGAAATATCCATCACTCCTGCTTCCACCACCACCACCATTGGTCACCAAGATCCTTCTGCTCCCCTGGTCTCCTCACCTTGCAAAGACTCCCCAGATTACCACTCGCTTAGTCTGGGGTGGGTTACCATGCCACGATTTCTGCAATTTAGTTCTGTTTGCTCTCACACTGGAAGAGAGGCTTCTTTTCACCCCAAAATATGTAGACAGACCAATAGGAAGAAAAGCTCAGAATCGCAGAAGCATTAAAGCATGTAATTTTACTGAAATTAATGACAGTAAAGTACCTACATAGGGCTCAGGGCCAGAAACACAAGGATTTCAGTTGGGAAATCAAGTCCCTAAATGTGTGTCTTTAATGCCTAATGACCTTAACACCTAGTTTTTCAGAAGTTAAAAACAGTGCATGTAGAGTTTTTTGAAACACTGTTTCAAAATGGATTCCTGGGATTCACACCTCTGGAATTAATGGCATGTTAAGAAAAGTATGTGAGAGTTCATAAGGAAGAATGTTTGCAATACATTTAATTCCTTTTGCCTCCATAGAAAGAAAAAATAAAATTGTTATTCTTCCTACAAAACTAATTCACGGATTTTCTTTGAGAAGGAAGTATTTGCCATGTGAGCTATTCTGTTATGAAGCACAGATGGAAAATAGTCACGTCAGCATATCCGAAGAGACTCATGACCATCTTTGTTGCTGTTACGGAGGTACCAGACACGTCCTCCCAAACTTGGAGCCATAAGCCCCGAAGTGCCACAAAGTGTGAGAGTATTTGGTGGGAGATGGGAAGCAGAGAAGAGTAACAGGCTTGGAAATCACTGGCTCTGGGGTTATACAGTATTAGGGATAGGGGAGGTGGGTGATCACAGACAGAATTCATGAACCTACGCTTCAGAAAGTCCTTCATTGCCTACTCAACTGTAAGAAGCAGGAACAAAAGCAGGTGCCAGTTCCACCAACAAACACCACCTAAAGGAACGTTAACACAATATTCAGGTACAGGATCAAATGCAGATCTAGAGGAGGGTGCTATGCAGAATTTTGCTGTTTGCTTAAATATAGCCTTGACTAAAACAGTGCTGTCAATTTTGACTAAGCAAAATACTCTAGGGGTCTAAAGGAGGGCAGAATCCATAGCCCGTGTAGAGCGTAAATCTCTCCAGCTGCAGGAAATACTATCAGCACTAATCATTTAATTGTGTTCAAGTGGTGTAAGTGGGCACCCTGAGTTTGCCCGAATGCGTATGTGAAGCAAGTTTATTTTGCATGAAATCTTCTTAAGTCCAGTAGTTGTCTCCTGTATGTATTAAATTTATAGGAGTTTCTCTTAACTCCTTTTACTTCCTTTAGCTCCCCAGCTAAAATGCTGAAATAACTGCTTGTCTTTCCTACTTGTCTGGCACGTGATTTAATAACTTAATGCTACAGAAATGTTGTTTTCAGCCAAAACAACAATCAGATTCCAAAGTTCTCTGAGATTTGATTCACGGTGTTTACAAAACTGTGGTTCTGTGACCTCTGCTTATCATTGCAATCACAAGTAACTGGCTGTGTCGCTCTGCTGCTTTTAGTTTCCTTTATCCACTCTGTTTCTTACTTCATCCTTAAATTGTACGTTCTAAGGAACAGAGACCATCTTTTCCACAATAATCAACTAACCCTGCAGGACTATGTGTGAACTGGTGGGTGCTTCTCTAATACAAGTCATGAATACTCAGAACAGTAACAGCGAGTTCAAACTGCAATACCCCTTCTGTGCCTCCCCTGCAAGTAGTTAACATCAAGTCGTGGTTTGAGTTACACTAGCACATGGGCAAAACAGTGACCCAGCAATCGTACAATTACATTCTAATGTTCTGCTCTGCATTCTCCTGTTTACAAACAATATTAAGTACTTCGTAAATGTGATGCTTGGAATTTAACATGTAATTTCACCACCATTTTTACCAACTTCGAATGTGACGTGCTTAAGTTTAATGGAGCCATAAATGAATACTGTAAGAAAAGCGTAATCTCAAAATATGTTATGGCCTAGTATTGAAGGAGGCACCTTATGTGAAGGCAAAAATCCATATCATTGCATGGTATCATTTTATTCAAATGGAAGAAATTTTTAAGTGTTTAGTATGAGCAATCATAGAAATATTAAGGAAATTTTTCATTGTGACCAGTTTTGCTCACAATAGGTTATAAAGCTATTTTTTCAACTTATCAGACAGAAGCAGATATTTCTCTTCAAGCAGAAGAAAGTTGTTTAAATCTTTTATGGAAATTTATAAAAAGTAATCATCAGATTTTTTAGTAAGCCAAATTACACACAAAAAAGGGGGGGAGGGGATGCAAAAGCCTTTCAACAAATGAAAATTACAGTCAGCACTAGTTTTAAAGCCAAGCTACTGGCAAACATCCATATCTAATACAAGCAACTTTCCCAACACTCCCCACCAAGAACTTTCCCTCCCACAATATCCCCATGTGCTTAAAAAGTAGCCGTGACAATTCTTAAGCATGTTGTGTAGCTAAAATATAAGACACCAGTTAATGAACTATGTACCCCTAGATCTGAATGGGAAAGTATGCCACATATGCTTAGATAACATCAGAAATAGAAAAGTCATGGGAAAGGAACTTAGAAACTACATTAGCCTAAAGATAAAAATCTAGCCCAGACCTCTAAGGGCACAGGTCTTTGAGGCCTTTCACATGACCAAATTATTTCATCATTCACAGTGTTCAGGGCCAATTCAGCCTGTGATTGCTTACTTAGTAAGTGGCATTTTTTTTTCAGGCCTGTTTCACCTTGCTGGAAATGCTGGTATTCTGCACTAAGTACTGTTTGGGAGTGTGGGGAAAGGTGGTAGAGGTTAGGATATTTCTGATCTATGTAATCTCAAAGGAAGTGCATGAACTCAGCAGCTGAGATCCTGTACTGGCTTCTACCTACTGTCCTGTGGGTTTGATAATTTCAAGGTAGAATTTCAAGACAGGAGGTTTTTGTAACGCACTTTCATCTGGGTTTTCCCTTTGGCTTACCAGAGCCCACATCCCAAACTCAGTATCATGTAGCTGAGCTCATGTGAACTCAAAGGCTATTTCTGGAGGGAAGGAACAAGCATATAGTAGAGGGGATGGGAAACTTTAACTACAGAGTTAGGGAGAGGAAAAACCCCACTGCTCCATCTAGTCTCTGCAAAGACCGTACCTATGCTAAGGACATTGAGTAAACATATTTTGTTAAGAAAACGAGAAGTTATTGCACTTACAAAGAACATGTGCTTAAGAACACAAACTTTGATTACTTACCAGGTACCAGCATTTGTATCTATCTTGTCTACAGTTTGCTTTTGGGTACTTTTGATATGTAATACATATCATTAATACTATTCTTTTGTCCATATATCACCAATTATGATGAAAGATTAACAGATTTTAAAGATTAAAAATATGCCTCCTAAATTCAGCATTGCTGGAAAACAGGCCAGTTCTTGAATGAGAGGTCAGCAGATACAAAAGAATATAAGGGGAAGCTGGGAGAATATTGAACAAGAACAGATGTGAAAATTTCACAGTAATGAGAAAAAATTAAGGATTTCAGAGTTGAATACCTAAAGTGAAAATCCATCCTCTATTTTAATTACTTTAACAATGAAAGAACTCCCCATATGATCTACTTTTTTCAACTAGTCTAAATGTGTAAATCTAGAATTAAAATTACATTTTAAAATATATTATATAGCTATTTCAAAGAACACCCAGGCAAACCTGCTTTCTCTAATGCACCTCTTCACGCATCTCTTTTTCCTGTGTTGATCTTTCAAGGTATGTGTCTGTGGGGCTGAAGTCAGTTGAACTTTTGTTGTTGGCTCCACTGGCACCAGGTTAAGACCCAAAACTCATATTCTGTCTGCAACTGTCCTGATATCTGTATCTCTACTTTGTGCCAAGGATCCGAATACAAACAATAACTTCACATGAAGGGTGCTTTACTACCTTTCAAATAGTAAATCTTGGTGAAGAACCATTAGCCCTGAGATGAAACAATCCTTTATTCTGACTTTGCTATTATATGAATTAATTTAATAGATTTCTAACCTTTACAGCTATAATATGTAAATTGCTACCTCCTTCAAACAGGATTACCTCACCTTCATTCCCTCGATTAAATAAGAAATAAATGGCATAGTAAGAGATTATTTGTAGGGATGTCAGTTTATTTGCATATACTTTGGGACTCTCTTTGTAGTACATGCAGCTTAGGTTAACCAGTCAGGTGCTCTCTTCATTATAGTTTAAATACTTACTTTATATTTTTTTCTGATATATAATGCAAGGAAACACACAAAAGAAGGCTTTTAATAGCTGTTAATCAAGCCAGGCCAAAAATGAAGACAAAGTTTACAGCTGAAAGGCTTTGCAGGTAGAGAGATTCTGGTATATCATCGTGGTAAAAAAATTAGTGCAGATGCCATTTATACAAGCAGATAAATGCTTTTGCCACTACAGTTTATTCTAAGCATTCCTTGTTTCTGCTGTGCCAGGTCAAATCTATTAGTAGCTAAGCACAGTTTTATGGGTGGAACCCCATCTACTCTTGGCAATTTTAATAGCACAGCTATTCTGGTCACACATCATGACTCATCACATTCTTCCTGGCAGAAGTTTGTACTCCAGCTAGAGAACTGCTGCCAAGCAATTATATGTGGTTTGTCACAAAGAGAAAAGAAATCACCCAAAAACTAAAAGTAAATTCTTAAAGAAATATCAAAATGAAGGTGAAAAGCTCTGAAAGTAGGATAAAATACCACTTCTCTCATTGCACAAAAATCCTGACCTTCATTACACTTGTGGATACTAGTAAGTTATGCCTTGAATTACTCTTGCTCAAAACTCAGCACATCAATATGGTCAAGTTACGGCCAACGCTATCTAAACCTCGACATCATTGGAACAGAACCTTTCCAGCATTGGGTAGGAATGCCTCGATCTTATACCAGCCCCAGATAAACATCAAATCCTATTTACTCCTCTGTCGTCTACTTCAACACTGAAGGATGTAATTCATACTTGTCACGGCTGGAGTGCAAGTACACTTCACTCGTAAGAGAGAAGCAAAAATATACTTTATTGATATAAAACAGTGAGTTAACAAGATTCAATGGCAAATGCGACAGTGGTTTAGCAAGATTCAATAGCAAGGTACACAATAGGGTCAGACAAAACTGTCAGGAAGACCCTCCCGCTGCATCATGAGGTTCAGAAAGGACACCCTTGCTTTCTAAACTTCTCACAGAGGAGTCTAGGTGCAGCTGGATCCAATCCTAGTCCCAGACTTGGTCAACGGTTTATGTTTAAAGGATTATATATGTGCAATCAATCCTTTGTATCACTTAGCTAAGATTTCAAAGTTTAGCATGCTATTAGTCACCCACTGAGATCTGTTGCAGCAACACATCTCTCAACCTCGAGGAGTAACCTTGAGAGGTGTCCACACTCAAGGGGAGATCCTGCTGGGCAGCCCGCTGCTCAACGGGCCCTGGGCTGTCCACTATTTAAGGAGTAAGATGATTGACTTATAGTCATATTTGCATATTTTGCATATAGTCATATTTGCATCTATTTGCATATAGTCACCCCATGACTATAGTCAATTCATCTTACCTTCACAGAGTGGTGGTATGGTCACCTCTTGCCCCTGTGCCATAAATAGTAAATTGATAGTTTGTGCACTTATAGATCCACGGTAAGTAGACAGTGAAGCACTGCTATTTGTTATGCATTAATTTGCATGGTTTGGGTGGTTGAAGTTGGGTTATTTGTTTTATCATGTACCAAACCTTTATATACAATATAATTATAAGCAATAGACATATTAAAGTTAGAGTTAGTAAAATCACAACTGGGTGAAGTATAAGATTAAACACTCCCGTTGCTGTTGGTGACCATCCAAGAAGAGTTTCTCACCAATGGTGTTCTCCATCCTTCTTCACTCTTTCCAAGACACGGTGCATCTCTTCTATATCATGATGAACAGAGATTAGTGTTTTGTGTCCATTGTTTTGGATGCGTTCTAGCAGTTGACACAGGTCATCATGTTGTAGTAGTTTCTTCACCACTGTAAGATTAATTCCAATGGGTGTAGGCAATAAATCTTGACTCAATGTAAAATTAGATTGTAACAATTGGTAAAATGTAACAGAAGCTTGTAACAGTGAATAATTAAAGCCACATCTTGTAACTTTAGTAAAGTTACAAACACAAATATTTGAATGATTGCATGTATTTCCAGTAACTTTATCTAAGAATATAAAATCAAAGGGTTCTCATACAAACACATCCTTTTCCAATATATACAAGTACACTTCCAGAAGCTTCATCGGGATGTATTTCAAAGTGACAAACATTTTGTTCAGTGTCAAGACAAATGTCTTGGGCTTTGATGGTGTTACTCTCACAAATAAATTCTCACTGTTTCCGTACAACGCATGCATTAACATCAACAGTTTGCCATTTGTTTCTGTTTCGTTGGGCCCACACTCTATGTTCTAATGGATAGAGTATAGCTCCATTGTGATTTAATCCCAACGCAATGATTGGGTATATGGTATATACCGAAGCATTGCCTATGGTTAAGACAAAAGCTGTGGCCTTATTGTTGATGGGGTCATAAGTGAAACTGACTGAATACCACCAGGATTGAAATTATTTTTCAAATTTAATTGCATTATCCCAAATTACCTTTTGAATTTCAGTGGGTAAGGTACCCTCTTCACCGTCTCTTACAATTGCTGCTACCACAGATTGCATCTATAATTGAACTTGGATACAACTAAGAGCTAGAGAAACATTGTTTTGGGCTGCACCAAGTGCATCCACAATCAATTGGTGGTCCCTTTCATTAATTCTTTCCCACCGAGGCAGTATATCAGATGAGAGCCATTGCTTAGTTCCCGATGTCGATAAAGAAGACTGCAATGGGTGAAAGCAGCATTGTTAGGGTTTAAGGTAGTAACATGAACACAGCATTTCTGTTTGTCATCATCTGGGGTGCTGTAAGAGAAATCAGAGACTTATTTTGGCAGGGAGAGTCCGAACAGGTTACCCTGTTAAGAAGAAGGAAAAATCCATCGTGCACTAATTCTGTGTTTTGCACCACAGCTATTGGTATCTTCCCAGGCAAGTGGGCCATGAGGTTTAGTTAGAGTCATAGGCACAGTACCGATGGATGGTAAACTGACCATCACAGGCTGTCCTGGCTGTAATGTCGTCGGATATTCTCTTTTCCTAGTAGGTGAAGCACTAAGCTCAGTTTTTACAAAGAATGGTCGGCTTACAGGGCTTCTGTCACCAAAATCAGGAATCAAACTCCTCAACACCAATGTAGTATTAAGAAGCAGGCATTCTTTATTACAGCGCCGGATGCACGGGGGATCGTTCCACCTAGCGTGCATACCACAGGTTACATCAACCAAAGCTTATATTGTCCGATTACATACATACGCATCAAATTTCCTGGAATGATCATGCATATTCATTCTGTTTCCCAGAACTAGTTATCATATTTGCATGGTCATTACGCGTGCGTCCTTGAGCTCCAAGGGGCTTCCATGGGGGTCTCTGGTGGTCCTTGGTGGTCGTACAGGTGTGTCCTTTAGTTGACCCCTTCTTATGGGCATGCGCAATATCACCTTGCTTACGTAACTTGCTTCCCTTCTTCATGGTGCATGGTCGCTAACAATGATTTGGCACCCTTTTTCCTATTCTAACACAAACCAATTATTCTAACTACCCTCGACTCGTTGTCAAGACGGGCCGGGGCTGTACTGGGAGCATAGCAGCATGTCTGCACTACTCCTCGTCCAATTGTCTTTGGGCACAGTAGCATATCCATAGCCATAGATGTACAAACACAACATAAAAGTATTGTCTACCCAACTCCTATCTCTATGTTGCTTAGTTACAAAAGAACAAGCTAATCATTTTGGTTACATCTGGTTACACTTTTACCCATCCCATCTTGAAAGGTGTTTTCCTGGCTATATCTAGTAATAATTGCCAATCTTTGTTTCCCCAAAGTGGGGATCTATTTACTTCCCAATTCAAGGTTTCCCATTGACAGAGCCACTGTGTGGCACTGGCCCACAGAGTGTAAGAATCTACATATATGATTTTTGCTCCATTCTGTGCTGCCAAAACTGCTCTTATTTCTGCTACTTGTGCACTGCCTTCACCTTCCTCTATTACTTGTTTGCCAATGGTAATATCTAATGCAACGGCCTTATATTGCTATTTACCATTTACCCTTTTTGCTGAAGCATCTGTAAACCAAATGTTTTCTGTTGGTGTACCCTCAGTGAGGGGCAGTGCATCCAGAATGGGTGAAGGTTTAAAAGGTTGTTGTAACACTAAAGGGTCTGTGTTTATGGGCATCTGCAGTTTGCAGACCTTAGTGTGTCCTTCAGTTAGTTGCATATTTTCTGCAACTCCTGTTAGGTAGGCATACCATTTTCTGACAGTGGGGGTTTGTGCAACTCCTTCTGGGGGAGCAGTCCCCTTCAGGATTGCTTCTAGTAAATTAAATGGTCCTCTAGTTTGCGCAGGTTGTCCCTGATGTATTTTCTCAACTTGTTTAACTGCTTGGACTAAAGATAAAAGTCCCTTTTCCCATTCAGAGTATTGTTGTTCTGTTTCTTTAAATGCAGTTGAGCTAAACAATAAAGATCTTTATTTGGAAAGATCTTCTTTAGCTTGGAACAGGTTACGGTAAGTGGCGTGTCTGGCAAAACCCCATTCAGCTATAATAGTATTGCAGGGGTGTACTGCTCCCAGTGACTGATGTTTTTAATTCTTCAGTTAGAGTTTTGACTACCTCTTTATGTTCTAATTTCCACTCCCAGGATTTACCTTTCCATAAGAGTGTGTATAATGGACAGGAAATGATAGAAAATCCAGGTGCATGCTTCCTCCAATATCCTGAAGTTCCCATTAATTGTTGTAACTCCTTCCTTGATTGCAGCATTTGCAGCTATCTTCTGGAGATAATTTGTCATTTCTCCAAATCAGCTGACTTCAGAAATTCCACCTCATGCCGCAGCAGAAATGGGATATTGCGGTACGTTAGTGATTTTTGACTCGGGGAGTACAGGGGCTGTGTGAAGTGCAGACACTGGAGCTTCCCTATTTCTACTGGGGCTGGGATCAATGTTTGAGCTGAAGGACCACACGCTGCCATTCAGCTGATGCCAGGTTTGTCTGTTTAAAACATCAAAACCTAAAATATTTTAATGATGATCTTTAATTGCAAAGCAAGTAGTCGACATGCGCTTCTTGCCCGGGAGCCATACATTGACCTTGGCAGTCTGGCACACAACTCTCACTCCATTCACACCGGTAATCTTAACTCTTTGCCGTCCGGATCACACGCCCAGCTTCTCATCATCTTGTTGTGTTAAGTATTGAAATTTGTGCTCCCCCATCTATTAAAAACTTTACCAATTGTCCTTGAGGACCAACTGGAATTAAAATGTATGGGCCGTTATCACTTACCCACTGATAAGCCTCCACTTTCTGGACAGGCAGGCCCAATTGCCTTCCGGACACTACTTGTTTTTTGACTTCATGCCCTGCAGTTCTTCCCTAAGGGGGAGGAAGGGGTTGTCTCCCTTTCTGGGGACTGGCGCCGGAGGAGTTGAAATACGGTCCTTCCTTTCACCGTTATCTCGTTTCTGGAATGCTTCAGTCAGACTCCAGATAATGCCAGTAGTCTGACCTTGAATCCCAGCTCTGTGAATGCCTAGGGCTAATGGATTCCTCATTTGCAGCTCTTCAACGGCTTCCCAATTATGCCAATTGTCACAAGCCCATCCTTCTGAGAAGCTGGGACTCAGATTCACTCCATGCCTCCGTAAATAATCGGTGATACTACGTGCCAGCCTGCTGACTACGCCAATTTGTCATGGATGGAGTGAGTGTGCACTTCACTCGTAACAGAAGTTACATAAGAGAAGCAACAATATACTTTAGTGATATAAAACAGCAAGTTAACAAGATTCAAGGGTAAATGCGACAGTGGTTTAGCAAGATTCAATGGCAAGGTACACTTGATTATTTACTGCATAGAGGACAGGGTCAGACAAAACTGTCAGGGAGACCCTCCCGCTGCGTCATGAGGTTCAGAAAGGACACCCTTGCTTTCTAAACTCCTTCTCACAGAGGAGTCTAGGTGCAGCTGGATCCAATCCTAGTCCCAGACTTGGTCAACGGTTTATGTTTAAATGATTATATATGTGCAATCAATCCTTTGTATCACTTAGCTAAGATTTCAAAGTTTAGCATGCTATTAGTCACTCACTGAGATCTGTTGCAGCAATGCATCTCTCAGCCTCGAGGAGTAACCTTGAGAGGTGTCCACACTCAAGGGGAGATCCTGGCGTGCAGCCCGCTGCCGTGCAGGAGAGCTCAACAGGCCCTGGGCTGCCCACTATTTAAGGAGTAAGATGATTGACTTATAGTCATATTTGCATACCAGCAAGATGTCTGGGTCCCTGCTCCAGACAGCCCTTGGCGACTGTGTTTCCACCTGTCTCCCCAAAGTCCAGCATAAGCTGGATGCAGCCATCACGACCCCCCACTGGTGGTTATTGCTTATGCGGAGGGGGGAGTACACCGCCAGACTACTCCATGTGATTGTGAAAGACCAGAGTATTTCTGAAATCTTATGGCAGTGAAAACAGAATAAAATGAGTTTTACTGGAGTAGAACTGGAGCAAAATACAGGTGATCTTCAGATAGTGATAATGAACCTTAACTACATTCAGCCTTCTACGCTCCTACTATTAGACTGTATATACTTTAGGCACTGAAGAGAAAAGATTTTGACTTACACACACAAATGGCAAAGTAAACTACACATTTTATCAGTTTTTAGGACTTTTAAATAGCAGGAACAACAAGAACTCCCAAAGGCACTGCAGACAACATAAACATGCAAGTCATCTAGTAATCGCGATCCAGCCTACAAGACACACAAAGAAAACTTTTGTATATGGAACAAATTTCAGAATCTCATGAGACCAGAAAGCTCTCACTGTTTCAAAAAGAGATTAAATGTTAACTCCATTGGTCTCTTTTGTCTGAAATTCACTCTTTCTATGAAATTCAACCCTACACAAAGAGCCAGAATCAGGATTAAGGATCTCATAAACCCCATTTAATTCCTTAAAAAGGCTTCTGTGCAGAAATGAATTCCAGTCTTTGAGAAAACTTGTATTATTAACAAAAGTATGCAAAAAAAAAGCATTTAGTTTGGGAAAAAAAAAAGCATTTTTAGTTTGAAAAGTCTATGCTCTAGAAAACTTTTTAAATTTTTGGAAAAACTTTTCTTCTAAATGGAGATGTACCATCTTTAAAATATGCATTGAAATAGAATCTTAAAATATTTTCTCCTAAGAAATTAAGGTAAATTTGTCTGTTGCTACTGGCTACAGAGTGATAGCAAAAATGACAAGAATCACGTCGAAGTCAGCCAGCAGCTACCAGGGCTTCTGGGCAGGCTTATCGTTTGTAGGGATTCTCCCTAAAAATAGGGAAATGGTCTTCCATTGACAAGGAATAGGAGGCAGAGAAATGCAAGATAACAAGTGTCCTGTAATATCCTCTTCATGTACCCAGTGGGAGGTTGAGTTCAACAAAGACAGAGAGAAAGAATGAGAGAAAGAACAAAAGAATGAAAGAAAGGAAGATGACCCTGTATTCAATTTCTACACTCCAGGCATAGTCTTACTTGGGGGCCCCCCTATGAGTCCTAGCAGCTCTTTCTGGTGATAAAACAGTTATTGTCTGGTTAATTTACGTCTCTATTTAATGCATGACATAAATGGACTGAGCAGTGTGTTTGGAGAAGGGACAGGGAGTACCTACTGACGTAAGCTGGTGAACAGTAAAAAGAACAGTCGCTTCTGAGGAACTGCAAAGCTGAAACTCTTCGTGCCAGATGAAAATTTATTTCAAAAGCATTACAGCTTATTGTCCTGGGTTCCCTTGGCTAAACCTCTTGTTATCAAACTCAGAGGTGGCTTGCCATTCCTGCTCTAACAAGCTGTTGAGCTATTGCTATCTATCAGAGAGTGAGAGCCACCGTGGTGGCTGTGCCAATTCCAGACAAGCCTAACCTCCTTGTAAGTTTGGGTGCGTTCCTCTTTAAAAAATGAAAAAGAGCTCCCCCCCCCCCCCCCCCTTTTTTTCACTTGGGGTAAATTCCAGCATTATTACTTGAGCATGAGCCAGCCTAATGCTTAGTATGCCTGGGAGTCATAGATGGTTTGCAAATGCTGCACTGCTGCAGGAAACAGTCCCTGGGAAATGTGGGCTCCGAACTTCCCATTGCTTACCTTAGGGAAAGGAGAATACCCCAAGCAGGAAGGGTCTGTGTTATGGAAGGGATGTCCATATAATCCTGTACATCACTGAACCCCAGAAGAGCTCAAGCTTCAGAGAAATTGCCATGTGAACATAGTAATAGCCAGACAGCTAACAGATCAGTTGGAAAGCAGCATAGCAAATACTCAGCAGTGCAAGTAGCTAGCAACAGAAGTGGCTAGTGGGGACTGCCACTTAAAATAAATTCCAGTTTCCAATATATTCATTTCTCTATTATCTAAAATCATAGGGGACTGGGATACCCCAGTAAAATAGAAAACTCAGTACTAGGGAGATGCTGTAGCCATCACATGGCATAGTGATTACACAAGCCCAGTAAAAAGGCTATGGTACACATGAAAATCAACTGCATTTATGTTTTACATGACAGATGAGTTTGCTTAATGTGTAGGGAACATTTTAAGAAATTTAGAGAGGAGCTGAGAGGAAAATTGGCCTGTTTGGAAAACTTGCGTCTCTTGACTGGAAGTCTGCTTCTAAAATCTGAGGATACAACATGACCCCACACTGCAGACTCCCCTGGCACTGGGACTCACCTGAAAAATCATCAGAAAAATCAAGACAAGATGTTTCAGCATTGTGCATAAGAAAAACTTCTTAGCTGTCGTTCAGAAGCTCATTCATAACTGAAGTCATTCATAACTGAAACTCTTCATGTCATTTAAGTAAAAAAATATATTTATTATATATTTGCTTTAGTCACATACAATATACTCATTGTGATTACCTTATTCCCGCCTCCTGTACCACAGGAGTACAACGACGAGGTTTTCTTCACGCCTTTTATCACTAGGTGGCGACGTTAGAAGCAAGAATTGCGATGAAGACCAGGGACAGAGCAGCACCCCGAAATACTAACTTCCACCACAGGCTGAAGGAAACGTTAAATCCTGGGCAAACTCTGATCCGTTTATTTATTTGAAAATTCACGTACTGACTTTAAATTTAAAGCAATTAAAAGAAATGTCAGCCCAGGACTATAAATCCCTTAATGCAATATAATCCTTGAATTATAACCATTCTAATCCTTGCAATATACATATTTTGGTGGGAATTCAACCCACCATCTACATAAACACCTGTCCACACCTCTTCACCATGTGAAATCCGTAGCAGTGCTATAAAAATAAGATGAGAAAGAATTGTCTTTCATTTCCTCTCCTTGTGGTTTTGTTATCACCTATTTTTAAAGAAATACACGGAGCTGTTTACAAGGTCTTGTTAAAACAGTACAAAAAATGTCAGCAGAATGAGTTCCAAGGTAGTAGTAGTTTTCTACCACAGACCAAGCAAAGCAGAGCAAATTTAAGATACAAATCTTCTTATTAAAATGCATCTGTAGGAGTATTAGCTCTGGACAGAATCCAGTATCCTATTCAGTAGCCATTTTAAGCAGAAAAACAACAGCAGCTCATTATCGCAGATGTTAATAGTTTCCTGTATGTACTCATCCAGAAAATGTCTTGTTCTTGGAGCAGCTAAAGTAGTGCAGCTTACTTTCTTATTAATTTATTGTACCCTCCATCTCGTAAACTCCTGCTCTGCAATACTCCCACTTTCCCCTGTGACTAAGACAATATTCAGGCCACCTCCCCATCCCCTAACCTCCATTTCTGGGGTTCCCCACATAAGGGCCAGCCCCAGCTGAGAACAGCATGAATGCTCAGCGATTCAGTGCATGCTGCGAAGTTCCTATTACCAACAAAGAGAGCCCTGTGCTGAGCTGGCAGGTCTCTCCTCAAGCACCGGCACTAGTAGAACCTCTCTATGTCACCCAGCCTGATTTTCCACCAGGACATAGCATGAACTGCAGAGAACCAGAGCCCCCGACGTGCTCCTGCTTCTGGCTGAGAAACCCAACGAGGAGCTGCAGGCACCGTACCCAAAATGTGATTTACAGACACCAAAGAAAGTGTTGATTTCTTCTAAGAGGCCCACGGGGGGCGGGTGGGCAGGCAGAGGCTTTCCCAAGCATGGACACCCCTGGGATTTCTGCTCCGGCTGGGCGCCAGCCTGGCACCCCCAAAACATCCCCATAGTTACACCTGCCACAACCTGCTTTCACGTCCCCCATCATTTGGGGGTTGAATGCAATAAATCCAGCGGGTTTATTCCCAAGGCTGCAGAGAAGAGTGCTGGCAGCTGTGAAGAAGCTGCTTGTGTGGGGTAAGCCTCAGGCCAGGCGGGTCCTCAGTGACCGGCCACCAGCAGTGGTCACTGGCAGCCCCTTTGGGGAGGTGCCGTACCTCACAAGCCCACGCAGATTTTCCTCAGGAATGCACCTAGGGCAAGCAAAAATGCGACCACAACTAAAGCACCGCACCCCCACGGCTGCTCCACACCTGGCAGGTGAGGCGCAGCAAGGGAGGCGAGCGAGGCCTGCGCCCCCTGCCGGCGGGAGGACTCCAACCCGCCACCTCGGGCTCCCCAGCACTGCGCGCCGACCCGCGCAGCCCGAGCACGCCACGTGACACACCTCCCCCCCCGCCGCGGCCTACCAGCACTTCCGTAAACATCCCTGCAGCTGACTGACAGGGAGCGGCGGCCAATCGCGGCGCGCGGAGCGCCGGGGGCCGTCATCTCCCCTCCGCGGCCTCAGCGCTGGACCGCGGGAACGTTAACGGTAAAAACAGCCGCTGCGCGAGGCGCTGAGGGACGGGGGGGTCCGCGTGTGCCATGGCCGCGGGCGGGCTGAGCTCGGCTGGCCCGGGCCCGGCCCGCTTTGTAGAGTCGGGAGCGGGCCTCGGGAGCGGGCCGCGGCAGCTGGGCGCGGTTCGCCTCGGGGCGCCTCTGCCGCCTCGGGTCTTGCTGCGGGGCGGCAGGTGGGGGTAGGCCCGCCAGCCTGTGTGGGTGGTCCCTCCCCAGCGGAGGGCAGCGGCTGTGGACGCCGGGCCGCTTCTCAGTGAGGCCTGCTGATGACGACCCCGGACGAGCGGTGTACGCTGCTCCTCAGGAGCAGGGAAGCTGTCTGGTGCTGGAGGGGATGATGGGAGCTGTAGCTGCACTTCAGACCCGATTTTTCCGGTTCGTTCATGGTGGGTGTGGGCAGTTATGCTCTTATACAGTTTTTGAGTCAGGTATATCCTCTTCTGAAGTTATTGTGCATGCTTAGTTTTGTTTGGTGCTGATTTCTGCGTGTGTCTCTTAATAATGGTATTGTTAAGCCATAAGTGTATGTAACAAAATAAGCGTGCACTTGTACTTTGTTTTTTGAATGGCATAATGTAATAAGTGCTTTGTTTTACTGGTTTGTGTTTTGGTGTGTTGTCACAGCCTTCCAATGGAGATAAAAGCAGTTGTCAGAAGATACGAAACAAGAAATAAAACAGCAGGAACAGAACTGTCATCCAAATCCCGAGTTGACTGGAGATGCACTAAAAGGGAGCTCGTACTGCTTGACAGCAGTGACGGATCTTCATGTACCTCTGAGGACGAAGAGCCTACCACATCAGAAGGTGAAGTAGATGAAAAAGATGAAACTGTTGTGAAGAACAGCCTTTCAGATCAGGAAGAGAAAAGCCATGATGGGGATGTAACAGAAGACGGTGAGGATGAGTGCATTGTGCCTGGGAAGCGTAAAAGGTCGAACACATCTGTCTTGTATGACAGTGATGAAAGTGAGGACAGTGATATACTTGTTAGAAAAGTTTTTGCTAAACGCCACTGTATAATGGACGAAGATGAGAGTTCTGAAGAACAGCAACCTGATAAAACCTGCCCTACAGAAAATGTTTCTACTAATAGGAAACAGAAAGTATTTGCAAAATTGAAAGAACTTGCAAGACAAAGAGCAACTCGGACATCCTGCAGCAGTGAAGATTGTGAGGTCTGGATTTTATCTTTGAAATGCAATTGGAGAAAATGCTGAATGTAGGGGAAGGCAAAGACTAATAGATATAAGCCAGTGGGATTTTATTTATTTTCCTTTGGTTTTTATTCATGACAAATCAGTAGTTCTGTCACATTTTAACAGTTGTCACATTGACTAGATAACAATATTGACTGCTGAAAACCTTTATCTTGAGTTTAATTTTAATCACTGAGGATTTAAGAATTTCCTTTCATTTGCTCTTTCAGGCATTCTGATGACTAAACAGCTTAGAACGCAGGTATCTATCTTCTCTACATAGCCAGAAAGGGAAAACTTCTTTATCATTCCTTTTTTTCCATAAAGAAGAGACACATGAGAGGACTATCAAATGATTTTTATCAAGAAGCAAAATACCTGTTGAAGTAGTGTAGAGATCTCACGTTAGCTTAATTCCTACAAATAGACTGAAGAGAGGTACATGGAGATAGCTGAATTAAAGCCAAAAGTAATTGTCGTCTAGTACAGAATCATGTATTTTTTGGAAACACATTATTTCTTGTTAATTGAACAAATGGTATTATTAGAAGGTCAAAAATCTTCTTCAGTATATGTAGTATTTCGTGAGTGCAAATAGTGAAAATTCTTGTGTTTGAAATACTTTTTAAAATTTAATTAGGATTCTAATGGTGAAGCAGAAACAGAAGAGGAACCACTCTGTCACTTGTCCCTCACGCCACCAGAAGGCAGTGAAACTGACAGTGACAGCATGAAAGATTTTATAGTAGAGGAAGACGAAGATGATGATGACAACACAGAGGATGTAAAGAGTGTAAACCAGCCACAACAGAAGGAACTAAATACATCAAATAGCGAGTTGCTGGCATACTACGTCCCACACTGTAAGATCAAAATTAGTGACAATTCTGTATGTATAACTTGCTTGTAGTGCTGTAATAAATATTAATGGACTGTAAATACAAATACCATGTAATAGGATATGATAGTTTAAAAGCACATTCCTAAAAGGCTTCAATTTATTGTGGAAGTACTCTGATTTCCACAGAAAACTTTTACAGTCTTTCTGTATCTTATTAAAGGGAGGGTGTAATTTGGGGGAAAGGAAGGGAAACCCTATTGCCCAGATTTTTTTAAGTTGGTCTGATTTAGGGTGAAGTAAGCTACCTATGATGCAGTCATTCCTGTGGAGACCTAAAAGCATCATCCTCCATCTTGTCATACATGCTAAGAGCAGCTATGTTAATTCTGGCCAAATTCTGTTCTGGAGAGTGATGTAAAAGTCTTGCCATGAGTTGGGGGTTTTGGGGCTTGAGATTTTTTTTTTTTAATATATTTTTATTCCATGGTGGTGAGACTTGGGAGCACAGGTCTCTAGGGGTTTCTGAATTCAAAGGTCCATTTCAGCCGAACTGCATAGAGCGAGAAAACTTTTCAAGTTGATCTTTTATGAAAACTGGTATCTGGATGGAGCAGAGAGATTTGAAACAGAACTTTATGCTAGTTATCTTATGTATTTTGTTGTTCAGAAGCAGGTATGTACTGATTGGACAGTTGGTGCTAGTGTAGATGGTCACAAGCATGTGTGGTATTTCTTCCCCAGTAAAGACCTGAGCAGAATTGTGTGTGCTTGAAAGAAAGTTAGAAAAAAGAAAAAACAAACAAACAAAAACCCATAAGCCTGGGCCTTCTCTGGTTTGCATTATTTCTTGCTATTCATAGAACAAGTTATTCTCTTCTTTTAGTGTTTGTAGCTCTTACTGTGGGCTCTTCTTGCTGAAAGGACGTGTGACTTTAGGATGATAAAATTCATTAAGATCATTGGGATGAGAAGCACTATTTAAAGGCAAGGTCTTAAGGGTATGGATGTTGTACATTGAAATTATTTTTAGATGACTTTAAAATGCTAAATTTACAATAATGAAAAAACAGAATTCTTCTTACAGGACTTTTAATATTGCATACTTTTTTTTTTCTTTTGGTTTTTTTTGGTAAATTCTGGTTATGTTGCTTTCTTCCCAGTATCGCGCTGTGATCATTATGTACACTTCAAAAGAATAGTAAAGGCTTTCCTCATAAATGCAATTGATGACACTTTTCTGAGCTCATTATATGGTAAGTAAATTACATTAAATAATATAATAGTGCATTCAAAGTTATACAAAAACGTTTATTCTAGGGAAAGATTTGTCTCCTGATTGGAGTGTAGGACCATGAGTCCTGAGATCTGTTCTTGGTTTTGCTGTTCTGTAACTTTCGGGAGGGGGGGGGGCAGAAATCTGTCTGAAAAGGATAGCGTAATCTTGGAAAAATGTGTAGACTGATTCTTTTAAGCCTAGAAGACATTCTGAGATGTAGGGAAGTGTTTCTGTGTTACTGATCAGTAGTAACAGTTCCAGCATGAAAGTGAAATTAATTTCAAAGTAGGTATCTCAATGAAAACATTGCAGGGTCAGCTGATTTGTCAAAATGTCGCGTGCTTCATAGCTTTTTCTGAGGAATTTGATAGATAATAAATAATTTTAGTTATGGAGATGAGTCCATATGTGATTTTTTTTTTTTCCTTTCCCCCTTTTTTTTTTTTAACATTTGTGCTTTCAGATAAATAAATTTCAGCTGCAGTCAGTACTTCTTGTCTTGTTCTTGCTGAGGAAGTGCTTTTGGGCATTTGGCTTAGCAGGGCTGAATGGTAACCTCACATGTAGTTTCAGAAGCACTGTAAAGATGGGATTAATGAGAGGACTGTCAGTGTCAGATTGTGGAAGGGGTCAGCAAAGTGCCAAAGAGAGGAAGTTTTGGTGTCATCAGGAACTAAGAGAGAATGGAGAAACTGAAGTACAGCACAGACTTTAGAATAAAGGCTATGTATTCTTTCAGGTGTTAGTTTTGTTTTGTTTTACCAAGTGAAAACAAGCTTATGAAAAGTAATAAGTAAACTTCGCCAGTTTTATGTTGTAATAGCTTCCTTCTGTTTCGAATTGTATCTGTTCTACAAAGCTAACAACTTATTGTCAAGGTGCTGGAAGTAGATCAGCTATGCAGGTAAGTTGGAGGTTGTATTCTGTCTTTCTGAAGAACATTGTATAGTATGAACATAGCCTAGCATTACAAAGATACATTTTTATAACACAGAATGCATTTTTCTGAGTTAATGGAAGTGAATCTGTTAATTAGTTTGAATCAAGAGCAGCTTCTTCAGTATTAGCGTTCAGACTTGCTTTTTATTGTGAAGGATTTTTTTCTGGTCTAGCACAGCCTCTTCAAGCTTTTAGGATAGCTGACTTACTGAAAATGTGTGTGTGTAAAGTGTATATGGAAAAACAAAGTAATAGTAATTATGGTGGCTATGATGATAACAACAATTAACTGTTTTTATATAGAAAGCTAGATAGCCAGTTGTCCTTCGTGGTTCTGTTTCTTTGATAACAGTTTTGCTGAAAGACTAGGGAAGGTAGCTGAATTAATTTGTATGTCTGTATATGCTGAAGCTCGAGATGGTATGAATTGGCCTGCACTTATGAGAGCCCTGTTTAATTTCTGGAGTCTAGCACATATTTGGGAGACAGTTGCGGAATAGTGGTAGTTTTACTCATCCTCCTACTTGTTTATTTCTTTTGCTTGAGTAAGTATTTGGAAGTACTTACGCTGCCTAACTCAAGGCATCTGACTGTGCTGCTGAATGCAAAAGTCAGTTTCTATGTGTTCTTTATAAGTGATGAAGAGAGCTGTCAAAATTTCTGCTGTGAAGCAGCTCAGAGCAGTTTGTTTTCATGGATTGCAACCCCCTCCCTTACACATCATGAACAGTTTACATAAACTGGACAAAAAGCAAGACACTTCCCCCCCCCCCCCCTTCTTTTAAATGGGATCAAGTGAATGGGTCTCCATTTGGGATGACAGCTTTTCACTTTAACCTTGATTGTAGAGTTTATTCATGTATTTCTTGTGATACAGACTTTTAAAATAATTAAATATATGTTTATCAAAGATGCATGGATCACTTTTATGGATAACAGTAGCAAATGTATTCAGTAATAATTTATTAAAATCATTCATATTTCTTAGTATGCAGAAACATAATGTCCTTGAAAATTTATTTAAGAAATTTATACAATATAGGGTGGTCAGGAAATTAGTAATGACTCTCACTGAACAGATGGAACAAGACAAAAGAAGTATGCGCAAGATATGTTGCTCTCGCTTCATTATTTGGATGACCGCTTCATTCAGCCTCGTCTTGAGAACTTAATATCTAGAAGTCGCTGGAAAGATCGATACAAGGTATGTAACTTCTACTTTAAATAGTGAAGTGGGCTCCAAATCGTATTATTACTGACAGATTTTTTTTTAATACTGTAGTTCTCAGTACAGGTACAATAATCACTATAATTATATATACTTTTTTAATAGAACTCATTGTTCTTTGCCTTATGTAACTTGTTTTGATACTTATAAATATCGGAAGTATTTTATGTGTTTATAACCAGATAAACATTCATGTAACAGAACAGAACATCTGTTCTCAGTTACCTGAATGCTTCTAACTTCAGCAGATGACTTTTTGAGGATTTTTTTGTCACTTGCTAAATGTTATAACAAAATTTCTTCCTCCTCCCACAAAAAGATAAACCAGTATGTTCATAATGAACCTTCTACTACTTCCAAAAAAATGAAGTCAATATACAGTAACCTAGTCACTGTATGGGAATTACTAGAATAGTATTAGTGTGATAGGTGTGGTGATCTAATAATCACTGTAATAATGGAGTATGGCCAGTGGAGAGAGATAGTGTATTTATTTCGAGTAGACCAACTGATATAGTTGCATCCCCACCCCCTCAAAAAAAAAAAAAAAAAGAGGTGAGAAAAATAAGTGCCAGGATGCAGGAGCCATTCTTTAGGTCTGGAGCTGAAAGAAAGAATTAATGAACTAGAACTGAGTGAAGTGTTGGAAAATGATTGAAAAGGTATATGTTTGCAACTGAATGGTGAAAGACTTCAGGTTTTAATCTTTTTGGTTTCTCTTGAACTAATTTTGTGCAAGTACAGAGTATTCAGCAGCCTATTTGAGGCATCTTTCAGTTTACGGAGATTCTTTAATGTTATTTGAAATCTGTTTTTCAGGAGCGTGTGGATTGTTACCCAGATGTTCGCATAATCTTGAAAAATCCAACAAATATGCCTTGTCAGGCCTGTGAATTGAATCGGTATTGTAAGTTTAACGTGCTGCTCTCTGGAAAGCTTTATAATAGTAGAACTTTGGAAGCAGATGACTTCATGTCAGATGACAAACAGGTAACTTCAAACAAGCACCCTATATAATTATTTTTAAGCTTTGTCTAGTGTTACAGGAAATCATATAAAGAATAGAAATCCTGTTAACACATCTAATGTCTATAATGCTAGAGGCAGGAGTTAAGCTACTGTACTTCCATGTCTAAACCCTATTAATTTTTAAAATATGAGGACCATTTTGCAGTTTGGAGGAGTATAGTCTTGGATTTAGCTAGGAATTATGAAGGAAGTTCCTATGAAACTTAAAAGGATGAACAGAGGCATTCCCCTCTGCCCCCCTCCCCCTATCGTTTCTTATATCTTGGGAAAGAGGTAATGAAAAGTATCCTCAAATAAACCTAACTTTTTATCAAAAAAATAAATCTGATGTTTTTCTGTGACCTTTGTTTTTGCCTGCATTGCAGTGATTGGTGTGCTGTTTCCTCCCCACTTTTACCACTTAATATTAGTAGCTGATGCACACATGTACTTGCACTGCAGTAAGCTCTAGTAAGTATACCCAGCCATGAGCTGGACTTCATGATGGAAAAGATAAAGGGCTCTAAGACGTACGATAGGGCTTATTGATAACTCTTGCCCTCAAGTCAAAATTGACATTTGCCTCAATTTTTCCTCTGCTTCAAATCTCTGCAGTCTGAGTCTCACCCAGGGCAAGAAGGAAACTCTAGGTACATGGCATCCTACACATCCTACTCAGCATGCTTGTCTTTTGTGGTGCATGGGGAGGCAGTCTGAAGCTGTGTGTCAAAGAGGCTGACAGCCCACATGAAGATTCACATACTAACCAAAGTTCTAATATGAGCACTCAATCAGTTATTTCTAAAGTAGCTTTTTGTTTTGTCAGAGAACATTTAATAGAAGATTGAAAATCCTAAAGCGGATGCATATCTTAAAGAAAGGAAAGCCAGTGGTAAAGAAATTAGACAGCTGAGTGATGCTCTGAACATGCCTGGCATTCCTGGTTTTCACCAAGTACCTGAGAAATACTATGGCTTTTTTTTATCTGGAATAGATCCTACCTCCATATGCCAGGAGTCTGAGGCTTTAAATAATGACATTTGCCTCAGATTTACATATATTCGAAGTATCAGAATGTCTTTTTGCGGAAATTAGATCACTTGAAAGCCCTTTACCTTTGTGTGTGCCTATAATGCCCTTGAGACTTTCCCAGCAGGGATCTTACATTGATTAGCTTTCAGAAACATTATAAAAGTAACTTTCTGTATAATGGACAATCATCTCCATTGAATTATTGTGTTTTCTGTTTTGTTGCCAGTAAGGTTTGTTCTACATTGGGTCACTAGGTTTGCTAACTCTGTGCCTACTATGCCTCTAGCATTTGGAGCTTCCATGTGCACTCCAACAGTTCTTGTTTGCTATAGGTCAGAACATTGTGTGAAATGGTGCCACTGTCATTCTAATAGTCCAAGTGCAGCCTAGTCAAAATTTACTGCTTCATTCTTCAGATTTTTTTCACATCTGCTATTTCCCATGTAGCTATTCACTCAGGACAAAGTATCTTGACATCTTGGTTGCATTGACACTTGAAATTGCTGATGTCCTTTTGAGAAGGCTTGTTCCTAACTATTTCAATACATTTTACTAGAGCCTTTTTCTCATTACTGTGTTATCAGAACTACTTGTCCAAACTAGGAAACATTTCCATTTAGGTAGTCCTGCATCTTTTTCTCACTCAGTTGTCTCTACTAGGACATTTTGGGTTAAACTATATTTTTTGAATGAAACACATCTTTCATGTTGTTACATGATGTTGCACTACGCAATCATTTTTAGATGACTTGAGCAGTCAACTTTGTTATATTTCACAGCTGAGACTTTTGAAGACCTGGACCCTTAAGAACCTGGGTGTTCCTAATATTTAGGGATCTTCCCTTCAAATTTACAGCTACCAGTAATTGTTATGATTAGGTATGCATATGACCTTCTTAAGTAATGTAATTCGTGACCTGTTATGATAAACTCAAAGCACACGATTTGTCAAGAATAAAATATTGCTACAGTTGTGTACCAAGCTGATATCCAAGTTCTGCCTTTCTTATAGGAGGTATAGAAGGTATATTCCTTTTCTTTGTGAGTGTAAAAGAATTTTTGAATACAGCTGAAGTTCCTCACAGTATTTGCTGAAAAGAAAAAAGTGTCGGAGCAGGTTGTATTTACAATATATTTTGAAATGTGGTATAACAGGATTTCTTATATAAAAATAAAGTGAAGCCCTCATCAAACTGGAAGTACACCTTACTGAAGCTCAAGCCTATATTGTTGGGATCTTTGCAAATATTCTAACTTAGAGATTTGAGGAATGTCAGTGTGATTATCATTACGTCATCTTATTGGGCTCTGCGTGTAATGCAGGATCTAGGAAAATCTGCGCCACAGTTTTTCTTAAATAGATTACAGACCCTTCTGAGTAGCAGTTGTTAATACTCTGTTTTGATAAGTCTGTGTGTGCATGATAGTCAAGAGAAGCTAGGCTTTGCCAGCAAGGCTTTTCCCCTTGGTTATTGCAGGAGAACAGTAAGTCCTTGGCAATCATACTAGCACTGATATTGCAGTCCATCGTACAGTCATTATTCTTCCTTACATACAGGTCTCTAAATGTAGATCACTAATTTAAAAATTTTCAGTTTTTCATGGGAAGTGTGTGCCTTACCTAACCAGAAATAATAAGTGAACTAGCACAAGAAATTAGTCTTTACTCAACTTCCAACTTAACTGTGGAAATAACAGTAGGAATTCCCTCACTGCTGTCCAAATGTTGTCCTACATAAAGCGTTGGCTATTTTTCACTTTGGAAAAAACTTGAAATATCCTACTGAATATTGAACTAACATGCTAGTTCATTTTTGTCCTCTTCAGCTTAACAGTAGAAAATGAGAGCTTTTTTTACCCTGTGCACCCCAGCATCTGGTGAGATGCCTGCCATGTGCATGCTCAATATAGCTCAGGGGCTGTAGAACAGACCCAGGAGAGAGAGTTATTGAGCACTTTCCAGTAACTTTTGATAGTGCCTTTGTAATGCAACATTTGTGTTCTTATGGTGACCTGTAATTTAGACTGCTAAAAGTACTGTTCTTACGTAGTCTTTGAAGTTCTGCTGGCAATGCATTGATCAACTCATCCTGCCAATTGAGAAAAAAGACAGGAGGAAAAAAGAAAAAAGGCACACAGAGCTACATAAAACTGGCACTTCAAGAACTTAATTGGCTGAAAGAGAAGGCAGTTCAGCACTGGCAGATCAAGTTGAATGGAAACACGTAGTTGGGCTATTTTCTAAAGTTTTATTTGAAAATATCTGAGAAAAGTGGATGTGGAGAGAACAAAAACAGACCTCCAACCCTCTTCTTCTGCATAAAACTTTCCTTTTCTCTCATCTCTGAAGTATTCTGCTTTGCCAGTAGAAAGAGAAGAGAAACAGCTGTTCCAGTTTTGCTTAGGCTTGCAGTGATTGTTCTGTGTGTAGCTGCCAATTCTCATTCCTCCATGGTCAGGGAGAATCGAACGGTTTAGAGGTATAATGTCCCCCACACTTCTTTGCTCCTGTGTCACCTGGATTATAAACTGTTTTCTACTCTCGGGCTTGGTGTTCTACTTCCGTTTATAATTATGCTTAGAGGACACGGATTCAGTCACTACGTGTTGTGCTACTGTCAGGCCTCTGCATTCCATACAAAGTGATTTAACACAACTTTGGCTGATATGGCCAGCTTGAGTAGATAAGTTAAGCATTAGGACAGAGTCACTGAGAACTGCGAGAGGAAAAAATTAGAATGAGTACAGTACTGAGATTCTTTCCAAAGCTGTATTCTGAAATAGCATTGTATTTTTAGCCAATCTTTCTTGCTTTAAAAATACAATACATAATTATATTATATGATATTTAGCTGTTTGCCTCTGGCATTTCTCCAACGTAGAAATACTTTACACCTCGCACATAAATGAACTATGAAACTCATTGCCACAAGATACTTCGGAAGCGAAAAGTGTTAGTGGGTCCCAAAAGGGATTAGACAGGTTCTTGGGGAAGCTTCTTCCATGCTATGGAACATGATAGTTGGGATGATACAGTCTCAACTGTTGACTGGTAGAAGCTGTATGGTAATGTTATGATCATACTGGTGTTTGTCCTGCATCTTATACTAACTTCCTAAATATCTCCTGCTGGCTGTTGTCGCAGGGGAAGAATTGGGCCATCAGTTTGATACAAGATGGTATCTCCTATTTTACATCACATAATGTTCCAGATGCCGTACCTCATTGCTTGGGTTACTTGAAAAGTTATGAAATGCTCTATGAAGCACCGCAGCTCAGTTCTTGATTGTTGCAGTATTTGAAATGGTACTTCTGGAAATTTGAATGAATCAAGGTTATGCATTGGTTGGTAGGTCTTGCACTTCAGAAGCACCTATAGCACCAAACACAAGCCTTAGCTTTTCAGTTTTGGGGAGAGTAGAAAATGGAGCTGCATATGTACATGTACAAGATCAGTAGAGAATTGCAATGTAGTAATAGGAATTTTTGATCTCAAGATGGTTAAAATGTCAGTTAACAACCATCTACTGTAGGTCAGATCAAAAGTTCTTTTAAGTGAGTGTGTCTGTTGACTTCAGTGATACTACATCTGCTTATATCAGTTGAGCTGCTGGTTAATATATTTAAGAAATTAAGTATATTCATATAGTTAAGAAAATATATGAATAATACATATAAATTTAGTTTATATACTCTTTATAAATATAAATATGCTTTTGTGCTACTGTCATTGTCAGCAGATACTGCTAGTGCTAGGCTGTACAAGTGGGTCAGGTGTTTTGGGGAACTGCTCACAGAGGCAAACATTTGGTCATGCATTTGGAAAAGCTTCCTGAAAATGCAGGTTGTAAGCATCGATTGAAACTTAACCTTCTCATAATTTAAAAGAGTATTCAGATTGTTACCAATGGCAGCAATAAAGGGTATCACTGTTATGGCTCAGAAGAGATTATTTTGCAATATATAACATGGTTGTTTTTCTGATATATATGTGCACGTAATCTGAAATAGCAATACAATTGCAGCTTGCATTACTGATGCAAAGAACTTTGACCTTTAGCCATTTACTTGCTTGTTACTCGCAAAGGTGTGACAAGACATCAGTCTGAAACAACACTGCCCTTGAAGGATAAGTTGATGGGTTTTTTTTTTTAGTAAAACTAAGTCAGTTTCTCCTGTATGTATCAGGAGCTGAATTTCTTTACACATGTATTAATTATGTTGCTTTTGAGTATAGAAAACCAGCCAGATGTTGATTTCTTGCCTGATAGGCTTTGTCTCCATGGGTTGGAGTAGTAATCAGTGCACCTGTGGGTCATTTACAAGGGATAGATTCCTCTTCTGATTTGCCATTGTATGTACTTGAACTACTTCTCTTGTAGAAATGGAACAAAACTTACTCTTGTGAAATGCGGGACGTCCTTAAATGCAGATGAACTTTGACTCTTTCTCCCTCCCCACACCTCCAATTTCACATGCTCTTAGTGAAGATTTAGGATTGCCAAAGATTCTTGTAACCAATATATTACTCAGTATTTTCAGGTAAACACCTTCACCAATTAACATCTTTGTATAAAATCTGAGTTCAAGACACGTGCAAATACTTGCCTGTATTTAAGGTTAGTGCTGATAATGAATCTATTCTAATCCGTGCTCTGATTACGTATTTACATTCGTATTTATCATTTGTTTATCTATAAATACTGCTGTAAAGAAAACTGTTAAATAAGTTTGGTCTTTTCTGCATGGAAATTGTAGAAGTAAAACTGGTAATAACTGGGAGATGCAGAGGCTTTCATTTCTGCAGCATTATGGCCTAGCTATACCTCCCAGACAGTTGCAGATTAATATTTGCATTGTATAAAACCTCGGTTTTCAGATTTTATTTTTATGAAATCCAATCTCTCTATTAAATATATGTTTCTAGGTATATGTCTGTTTGTATTCATATGTATTTCTTGAAGAAATAATGAATATTATTTGGTCTACAGAATGCTAGAACTGGTATTTCATGTCCCTAGGAAGTACTACATATTAAGCAAAAGTAATCAAATAATTTCTCTTCCTCTGCTTTCACAATATGATGGTTGTCTAAAATGTTAGTGATTTTGTAACAAAGTTCCACCAGGAGATAGGAAAGATACTACCAATTACAAACATGGCTGTGTTTGCAAGAAAACAGTACTGATAAGCTGCCACTGCATAGACCTGCTGGCTGCCTGCTTGCTCAAAAATTGTTCTGCTGTGGCTGTGAAAACTACATGGTTTTGTGCTGATTTTGTGCATGTAGTGTCATTCTGTTTATTTCATTGTTCAAAAGATCTTCCTAGACTGACTGATAAAATCTTACTAGACTGACTTAGCTGTTCTTTATATTGTCAAGATAATCACAATTTATCAGAGAGAATGATTTGTTCACTTTGGCCTAGGTTTTGAAGGTTGGCATGGTGTGTGCAAATCGTACAAGAGTTTATCATAATTTGAAGCACTTCAAATACAAGTTGTATGTGGATTGCAGCTCCGTTACCAAGTTGGATGGTGTTGAGGATGAAGCAGTCAAAGACACAGTCGAACGGCTTTTCAGCCAGTTGGAAGACAGTGGGTGGATTCAGAAGGTACGACTGAGTTATTTGATGTATCCTTTTCCAGGTAGATAAAAGTAAGCTGAGATAAAATGTCTGATTTCATTGATCAGTTCTGAATTACTGAGCTTCAATAACATAACTCAGCTTAACCATTCATCCACTTCTGCTGACCTAGTCTCTCAAACAGTGGTACGCTGCTGCGTTCACATAGAGTTTGTCAACTGTTGACATTAAGCTTTTTGACAGCTACATGATCTCTGGCCTGTGGTGGACAGGGTCCTGTTTCATTTGAAAGCAGCAACACAACAAACTCAAGCTGTAGCTTAGAAAGATTGGAAACACATACATGAGGCACAGCAAGAATATTTTACTCTTCTGTTTACGCTGAAGTATTTTGAATTATTCAGAAACACTTCATGAACTATTTTAAGACAACTTGTAGTACAATTGCATTTAGCAAGCTGTCAGATATCATTGCTTCTGAATTGTTATTGGCATGCTTGTTAATGTATTGAAGAAAAAGAAAAAACAGCCTTTATGTAATACAGTTATTAAACATTGATAAAATAATACAGGTTTTATTTTATTTGCAGAGATATAATGATCTTGAAGACTACATGAATGATGCAGACAGTTTCCAAGAAGAGAAAATGGATTAAGTGGTCATATAGCTCTTTGAAAGACATCTTGTAAAAATGTGAATGGCCTGCTTTATCTGCATGCACTTTATCTCTGCTTGGTCTTCAAGATTCTTTTTAGGCTTTAAACTACTGTTTGAGAATGTGCTGTATCTTTTTTTCTCATCTGTGTCAATAATAACCCAAAGTTTTATCAAATCTGTCCTTCCAGTCTTCCTGCGTAGGTCACTTGAAGTTTCCTTCTGTTCTTAAAAATAACATCTCAGTATCTGTTTACTTGTGAAATAAAACTTCCACCTATTTATATTGAGCTGCATTGTAGGGAAGGTAGGAGATGCTGAGACCTTTTGAAGTAGGTCTATTTGGAAAGGTAAGGCTATGTTATACAAGAACGTATGACTTGCATCTTACCTTCCTTGTTGCTTGTTATACGCAAGTAAGTCCAACCATTTAGAATGATAGTTACAATAAAGAGGACCCAAATGCAAAGATCTATTTCCCCTCTGAGGAATCAGTATAGACTGTTGCAAGGCAACAGAGGAAATATTCTGCAGTTCTGACTACGTTTGCAGCACAGTAGTCATTCTCCTCTTTAGAGAGTAGGTGATGAGTCACATTATAGGCGTCATACAGACTGAGTCTGGCTTAGCCACCTAAATGAACACTTGGGCCCACAGTGCTGTCTCTGATAAGCAGCTGGGGCAATTTACTGAGATTTTAAACATCAAATTACGTTGTGCAAACATAATGGCAACAACTTGCAGTAACTAAAAAATTAAGAGAGTGCATTAATGTGGCCATGCAAGATAAGCACGAATTCTTCCAGTGTAACTTAACAGAAAGTGGGAGTTACTCAGAATCATGATGCATGGCTTACCTGAATTGCATAAAGCCCAAATCAGAGTTCTTTGGGGCCAGGGGAGTAGATTTTTGAGGAGTTAGGAAGGGTTAAGTACTGTGTTGTCCATTCTGAAAAATTGGACGTGAGCTGGCAATGTATGCTCGCAGCCCAGAAAGCCAACCGTATCCCGGGCAGCATCAAAAGCAGTATGGCCAGCAGGTTGAGGTTGGTGATTCTGCCCCTCTACTCTGCTCTCGTGAGACCCCACCTGGAGTACTGCATCCAGCTCTGGAGTCCCCAATACAAGAAAGAGATGGACCTGTTGGAGCGGGTCCAGAGGAGGGCCACAAAATGATCAGAGGGATGGAACACCTCTCCTGTGAAGACAGGCTGAGAGGGTTGGGGTTGTTCAGCCTGGAGAAGAGAAGGCTCTGGGGAGACCTTATTGTGGCCTTTCAATATATAAAGGGGGCTTATCAGAAAGATGGAGAGACATTTTTTACCAAGGCCTGTAGAGATAGGAGAAGGGGCAACGGTTTTAAACTGAAAGCGGGTAGGTCTAGATGGACATAAGGAAGAATTTTTTTATGATGAGGGTGGTGAGGCACTGGAACAGGGTGCCCAGAGAAGCTGTGGATGCCCCATCCCTGGAAGTGTTCAAGGCCAGGTTGGATGGGGCTTTGAGCAACCTGATCGAGTGGAAGATGTCCGTGGCCCTGATGATCTTTAAAGGTCTCTTCCAACCCAAACCATTCTATGATTCTGTCCCTGTACTTTGTGCTGCACATGAAATTAATTAGATGTAGCTTAAGATAAGATGCAGGGCGCAGGGTTTTGAATCCAGTTAGGAACTGTTCCTGCATCCTGCTGTATGCATATACTCTTTTATTAGTCTTTTGTGGCTGAGCAATTTAGTGAAAGGGAAGATATTGTTAACGCTCTAGATTCTTTAACAAGTTGCTCTTCCAGAAGCAAAACTAATGAAACCTAATTTCTCATGGATTCGTCCGTAAGAAATCCCCTCATTCATTATGCCACTCAACTGGTAACAGATATGCTGATTGGCTAGGCAGCTGCTGCCAGCTGTATCGCTTAATGGTGAACATCTGTTGGCTTTTTTCCATAGGAACTGTACCTGAGATTTGTCATTCAGTACCCTTTTTCCAGCATTCATTGTAATAAATGAAGTGCTTTTATATTTTAAGGGGTTGAAATTCAGCAATGGTATATATGCTATTAGACTGAGCTAATATCATCAGTTCTCCCTTGTACCATGTACAGATAGGAGATTTACAAACCAGATGAAAAATCCCAGTAAACAGATTGAGACTTACTCTCAAGTAAACTTATGTTGAAGATACTATTTCCATACCTTAAGTGTGAGTTAGATATGTAAATATTCTGAGATTTGATATATCTTACACCTATCTCCCTGGTTACCAAAGCTGAAGGAAATTGTCTCTATTCCTTTTCCTTCTTCATCCCTGTTCTTCTGGCAATATTGGTGGGAATGCACCCATCAACTTAAAAGTACTCAGGACTCCATCTCAAATATATCCCTTTTAGGAAAAGTACTGCCCCACTTGATGCCCCCCTTCTTTCTGTTAACAATATCTCTGTACACTTTTGTTGGCTTCTCTAGAATAATAAAATAACATTTATGTTTGGTGTAACTTTATTCTTACAAAGGAAAACTGTCCTGAAATAAGTGAGTTTTGTACCACATAATGGAGTATGCCTTCTCAGAGCCTTCCTGACTGGTCTTAATTTCTGCTGCCTTCTAAATTTTCTGAAAACTCGGGACTGTATGATTTTTATTTAAAAACTTTGCTATCAAAATGAATGGTCAATTTCTCATTTTGCCACATTTAAACTGTTTGCTACCAAGTTAAAAAACAAGTGTGGGAAATTTTGGCTTACTGATTACTGATAATATTTCAAGAATATTTTGATTGAAAATGAAAATTTGCAAATTGTTCCAGTGATTAGTTTTACTCATTTTTTGATACCTACCACATCCGAAATGATGTTTCTCTCACCTCCTCTTTGTTCACCTAAAAAGCGTGAGCTATCTACTTCTTTCTTGTTCCTGCAGGCATTTTTTTCCAGATCTATATTTTTCTGTCTCTGACAGGGATACAGAAGTATCCTGTTAGAGTTTCTTGGGAGAAAGTGCCTCCATAGGTTTAGTAATCTTGTCTATGACATCACCAGTTGGACTAAGAAAATGCCATCACCAATTTCTATTTCAGTAGGAAACTGATATTTGATTTGGCTTGGCAGGGGCTGACATAATGTTTGTGTGCGTATAGTCTCTCTTAAACTTTGACAATTCCCCTCACTGAGATTGGAGGAAGTGGTAATATTTGTGTGGCTGTTGTTTTACCTGAAGAGTTTCTACAAGACAGAGAATGTGAAGTATCATTACATCATGTTTACATCTGTCTTCACCACAGGAAATGAAAAGATTGATTAGAAGAGCTGTATATGTAAAATTTAGATCAAGTTTTCCAGGACAGGCTGTAAATGCTAGTACTTGTACAGCATTAAGTACAAAGAGGACTTGTACCCCCTGAGATTTTCTATATAGAGAAGTACTCAGTAAGAATATTTCTAGCAGAAAAATTCTGTGCAAATATGTAATGATGGGAAAAGTCAGAAATCTGACCAGTCTTTCATACTTCCTTCTCCACATTAGAGAATTTGAGTGGAGTTTGGGGGTGAGAAAATATAATGTTTGTTCTGATAGGCCATTTTTAATTGTCTTTAGTGTCACTTTTCGAAGTAGTAGCTCTAATTAAGACAAAGTACCTGTCTTGATGGAACAATGAAGAGAGCTCAGTATGTGATTAGACTTGGCGCGGGTGATTAATGATCATACTTGGAAATTACTTTAGTTCCTGTAATGTTTCGATAATCTGCTCTAGTTTAAGTTCTGTAGCTGGAGACTGTGGTAGTGATAAAGTTCACACAAGGTATTTATGCACAGGATCAGGCTTACTGATGTGATGTACTTCTGGGGGGGAAGACCCTTTTTGGTCTACGTTCTATGCCCAGTCCTTGCAGTGAAGTATTAAAATAAGTGATTTTTCTCCCCATGTCCCTCAGTTTTTGGAAAGAAAGTCATTCATGGATCACATGGGATGGTAAACTTTGCTAATAGTAGATAGCTGTTACTGTCATTTTTTCAACAGTGAAGGCTTCTCCTGTTTCCAAAAAGCAGCTATTTCTAGCAGTTCAGCAGGCAATTACAGGCAATTCCCATGCTTAACTCCTCTAGTTTACTTTTGTTTGGGTAAATAAAGACTTGTAGTTTTATCCTTCTTTAAGTCTGTCTGGATAAACAGAGTGGGTGTGTTAGATAAACACATGTAAATACAATACCACTCCAAGAGAAATATCCAGCACACACAAAATAGACTTATAAAGTTGACTTCGATTCTGCTTTGAGAAGTAAGAAATACCAATTTCTAATCTGAATCTAGAGGTGAGACAAAAGAATGTAAGACAGTATGATCTACCAGCCAAGGAACAATATGAGAAATATGTGAAATGGTATTGAAAGAACCTGATAATAACTCCCTCAGTGGCTCTGCTTCCCTGAATAGTTTACATGAATTTTGATGTTTTTCTAGGTAGTAAGCGGTGGCATGGGGCTCTTTTGGTTTGTTGGTTTTTTTTCCTGTTGCTTATTAAATAAAATGTAGACACAGTTTCTTTAGATTGCTCTGGGGATTATATTCTTAAATTAAAAAATGGTGTGTGTTCAAGATGGTTTATTCTACAGTTTAAACAGAGCAGCAATTGCATGCACCTTGTGCCCAAAATTTAAGGACAAGAAAACTGACTTGGGTGCAGTCAGACACTGCTCCAAAGTTAAGCAATTCACCAGGTGAGCGGCATGGTACGTGAGCCTGCCTAGCTGGGAATACCCCAGGAAATACACGTATGTATCACTGTAATCATTCAACATGGCTCAGAACCCTCGCTGAAAACCAAATAATGGAAATGGCTGAAAATTCAAAGCTCTAGTTTGCAAAATCCTCCACAGGACTGCTATTAAGCATGTGCCGTTCCAGTGGAGTTAACGTAACTTTGAAGCAATTTGATATGTGATTTCTAAACACAGATGAACAAGGTATGTGCCTAGGTTTAAGCATGTACTCAAGTTTTTAAGCGACATAGGCTCAGCACAGTCTTTCTGTTCCATTTTTGGAAAGTTATTAGCACAATGGGACGTCTATGGTGAGAATTCCTGGCTGTGAACCCAGCACAAATAAGTGCTTTGCTGATCTGGAAGGGGCTGCCGACTTAGGGAACTCGGAGATTTGACAGCAGTAGTGAATTCACACAGAAAAAATGCTCCAGCATGACAGCTCATGTGAGATTACAATATCATGTAAAAAGGTCACAAATTAATGTAGACGGAAGGAATAAAAGTAAGCAGTTATTCAGGACCTGTTACATTAATGTCTTATCGTGTGTGTTTATTAGAATGCCGATGACACGAATCGCAAGTGATGTTAGGATGATGTTAAGAACCGATTGCTTTTAAGAAAAGGGACAACTAGCCAGTTCAAAAACGCCAGCGGTATCCAGGGGCTGTAACATTCGCCAGGGTCTTCTGGACAAAACTTGAAAAGCTGAGGGATGGATTTAGGGTATTTCCTTCCCTGAAACAGCAGGGGCAGCATTTGCTGTGTCTTGAGCGACCGGGACTTGCGGCGCAGCCCTGCAACCAGCTGCCTCTCGCCCTGAAAGGGATGCATTAAACCGCAAAACACGTGAGATGCTGCTCGGCAAAAAGTGAATCGCAAACGTCTGAAGTTAAAATTAAAAAATCTTTGATTTGAAAGATCATTCTCTGAGTTCTACAAAATCTTGTAAGAGAGAGAGAATTCCTGCAGCTACCCCAGTATCTTCCGGAGCAGCACCACCGATTTCGTACTCCCACAGCAGCTTTGAAACCCCAGCCAAGACTTTGTTTAAAACACCCTTGCTTATTCTCCACGAGGTTCCTGTGTTACTGGTACACGTGCGGTCTGTGACTGACCCTCTTAAACCCAGCAGTGGCATCTGAGCTATAAAGAATGAATAAAAGCCCTAGCGAGGCCTGAAGCAAAGGTAACGTCTATTTTACAAACATTAAAATTTCGTATTTTTTTCCAACTGTGCCAGCCCATTGTTCTCCACAGATGCATGCTACCGTTATGTATCAAATAATAACCCACTCTTCCTCAGTTCTTCAAGGTTAAACAAAAAAATCCCTTTTTCCTGTTAGCAATAATGTCTTCCTGTGAACGTAGCACATCCACAAGCCCGGCTTCCCCAGACCTTGTCCCTCAGTGAAGAATCAAAGTCTTTGCTGGGGCAAACGTGGGTCTGAATGTGCTGGAGACTCTGGCCGGTGCTCACACAGCCAGATCCTGGAAACCCACATGGATGTTTGTTGCAACATGAAGGAGATGGGGGTCATGAAAACGGGGGCTTTCATGTTTCCCACATGTCCAGTGCTGCATATCTTTTATGCGTTTTGGGGGAATTTCCAGGAATGTGTCATTTCATCGTTGCCATTTAAAGCATTTGCATGTATGACCTTGGAAGGGGATAAAACCACTGGAGAGGGTTATCGTTAGTTCCTCCTCATCCTCAGCTTCATGCTCCCGGTAATGTTGTGACAGAATTTGTGTATTTTTCTGACTGGACCCACTGCAGAACTAAATGAATGATGCACCCTTGTATTAGGGACTGTAGAGTCCCAAAAGACCCTAAGGATTTTCCATCAGGGATGTGTCCCCACATGCTTGGGGGCCATTTTTATTCCCAAAGAGGTATTTGGGAATTCAGATAATACAGCCACAGTAGCACAATGGCGTGTTGCTTTAATAAAGCCGACCAGCTCCCAGCTATTTCTGCATCCTCCTTCACAGCTCACCTACAGCAACACGCAGAACCTGATGGCTGCAGCAAGGCCAGTACCAGGGGTCAGATCTCGCAGTCGGCCACCCCTGCTCCAAACAGAGGAGTCGGGCAAGAGAAGCACCAAGGCTGTGGCTTTCCCAGGGAGGAACCAAAGCGCAGGCACTACGTGACTTGCCCCGGACACCCAAGAAGCTCAAGTCAGAGCCCGGAGCTCCCACATCCCAAGCCTGACCTCGTGTCGTGCACTCGCCCCGCGCATGAGAGCGCCCTAGAAGGCACCGCTTGTTTTTCTACCGTCTGTTCCAGAGAAATCCAGCTGGGAGAGGAGCGCGGCGCCGTGATTTATTTGAGAACTCCCTCGCACTCGCCTGAAGGTCTCGCCGCCGGGGGAGGAGGGAGAGCGGGAGGCTGCGCTCCGCGGCGGCTGCTCAGGCGCGCACCGCCCGCCCGCGCCCCGGCCCGGCACCCAGGTACTGAGCGAGGAGGGGAAAGGGGATTTCCTTGGCTTCCTCCCATGCAAATACCTCCCGCGGAGCGGCGGCGGCCCGACTCCCCTCCGCGGCCGCTGGGAGGCTCCGCGCCTCGCCCCGGCCTCCCCGGCGCCGCGTCCCCGGCCGCGCGGTGACACCCGCCTCCCGCCCCCGCAGCGCCCCGCACCGCCGCGCCGCTCCGCTCCGCTCCGCTCCGCACCGCTCCGCTCCGCACGCACGGACGGGCAGCGGGCAGCGCCGGCGCGGGCACCCGGCGGCGGCGGCGTCCGGCGGAGGCAGCGCCGATAACCCACCGGCAACCAGCCACCCCAGCGGGTCGGGGATGGAATATACAAAAACACAAAGGAAAAGTGGCTGGACTGCTCTGGGTGCAAAATGCTGGAAGTTTGTAAGTGCAACTCTCCGTTTGTAATTACTGTCTGAAGAGGGGCTGGCTTGGCTTTTTTTTTTTTCTTCCCCCCTTTTTTTTTCCCCCGTGCTTTTCTTTCGAAACTGTACTTGAAACTATTCGATATCTGGGAGTATAAGGGAAAGTACGAGAGAGGAGTTCTTTGCCTGGGTTCGTAGCTTGCTGCTTTATTACTAAGGGGGGAAATAAGCACTGAAAGCAATACGGAATTTATCCAGTGGCTGGATTAACTGAAGGCGAAGCGCGGTCTGGAAGTCCACTGACTGACATTGTTCCGGACCGGGGGATCCGTCTCTTATTTTTAGAGGAACTACAATTTAGCGGCAGACAGTTGGACACAGTAATAAACCGAAGAGCGGCCAGCAAAGAGCGGGCGAGAGGAACGAGAAAGCACAAAGACTAAACTAACCCGAGCCGCCTCCTCCTCCCTCCCCGGCTCTTTATTTGCACATTTACTAAGACTTTAAAAAAAAAAAAACAACCCCAACAAACCCCACTCCACCAAATCTACAGATTTTTGGTCCGCCGGGGGGTTCCTCCGTGCCGCCGAGCACGGCAATGCCTTTCCTTGCATAAATTTCCACTTCAAGGAATAACGTCCCCGCTCCCCCGAAATAAAATAAAATCCATAAACCTGCCAAGTCTCACTCATTCCCGAGGGAGATCTGCTTCGTCCAGGGATTCGTTTTGGAGGCAGCGGCTCGCTTTATTTTTTTTTCCGCCCTCCTCCCCCGGCGGAGACCCCCTCCCCGTCCCCCCGTCCCCCCTCCCCGGGCGCCCTTCCCGCCCCGCGGAGCCCCTCGGCGGGGGCCGCCCGGCCCCGACCCCCGCCCCTCCCGCCCGGCCGATGCTGGCACAACCCTAGCGGCCGCCGGACGCCCCCTCCGCCCCGTCCCACCCCCGATCTGTCAACCCCCCGCGGGGCCGTCACCGCCCGGGGGCCGGGTGGGGGTGGGCTGGGGGCGCGGGGCTGACCGCCCTCCGCCCCGCCGCCAGCCCCCGGGCTCGGGCTCCCGCCGCTGCCCCCGCCTCTCCCCCCCCCCCCCCCCGCCCCCCCTCCATGCGGCAGTGAGGACCGACCCATCCGGAGGGCCAGGACCGGCAGCCAGCGATGGGCGACACGGCTCCCCCCCAGGCCGCGGGGCTGGGGGCCGGGCTGCTGGGGGGGGGCCCGGCGGCGCCCCGGGTGCACAGCGCCATCGTCGAGCGGCTGCGGGCCCGCATCGCCGTCTGCCGCCAGCACCACCTCAGCTGCGAGGGGCGCTACGAGCGGGGCCGCGCCGAGAGCTCCGACCGCGAGCGGGAGAGCACCTTGCAGCTCCTCCACCTCGTGCAGCAGGGGCAGGGCGCCCGCAAGGCCGGCAAGCACCCCAAGGCGGCCGCCGCCGCCGGCGCGGCCACCCCCGCCGCCGCCGCCGCCGCCGCCGCGCCCCCGGACTACCACCAGCACCTCCTCAGCAACGGCGGCATCAACGGGGAGCAGCCGGCGGGGGAGCAGCGCGCCTCGGCCCTCCTGGCGGTGAGTCACAGCGCCCCCTGTCGGCGGGGAGGGGCCGCGACGCGCGGCTGCGAGGAGAAGCCCCTGCCCCGCTCAGGCACCCCCGCCCCCGCAGCCGTCCCTCAGGCGAGGCGCGAAGGTGGGGTCAGCGCCGAGGCCGAGGCCCGTCCCCACCCGAGGGCGGTCCTGGGGGGGGGGGGGGGGTGTCCGTGGCCACCCGGCTCGGCCCGCTGCTCCTCGTACCCCCTGCCACGGTCCCTACCGGGTGCCGGGCCCCGCGGTGGCATCGCGGGTCTGAGGAGCGGTGGGCGGGTCTGCCAGGCCCGGAGCGGGGCAGCGGAGGGACGTGTCCTCCCTCGAAGGGATTTGGGGACTGCTTGGGTTTTTTTAAACCAGGCTGTGGTCCTAAGAATGCGTCACGTGCCTCTGCCATCGCCCCGCCAAGGCGGTGACAGCAGGCATCCCTGAGGGGGGGCACCAGCGGCAAACGCTGTCAGCGCATCCCCAAGCAGGGGTGAAAAGTAGCGCTGAAGTATCGCCCATGTTCAAAACTGCCCCCCTGCCCCATTTTATCCCGTTCGCCAGGGCTTCAGGCAGCTATTTCCACTCGAGGCAGCGGTTTGCTGCCGTGTCCCTCGAACGCGGCCGATACTTAGGCACGAGGCAGACGGGCAGTGCCGAGAAACGAGAGCCCGTGCGTGCGGTTCAGCTGCGTACCTCAGCGACCGGCAGGCGCGTGCAGAAGCAGCGCTGCGCGGGAGCGCACGGCGACGTTCAGCCGAGCGACAGCGTCTCGCGCCCGGTGCTCCGAGCACCAGAAAGGGTCGGTTTGTTATCACCACCGGCTGTGTTTCGCGAGCAGAGTTACAAGAGTTTTCCAGGCGCTGCCACTTTGTAAATGATACGTTGACCTTTTTCAACTGGAAATTACTCTGAACATGTCAAGGAGGCGAAGCCTTGTCTCCTGTTACTTTATACGAGCAGTCCGTGTACCATGCTTTTGAAGGCGTGTGCTGCGCTGTGCTGCCTTCCAACTCTTAATTCTCGGCACACATGCGAAATATTAAGAGGAGTGACTGCGTCCTGATAGGCCCGTGGCTGCTATTCGAACGGCTGGAAATAGATCGCTCCCTCCGCTCGAGACATCAAACCTATCTTTCTTAGTGCCTGACGTATGCTAAAACAGGACCTTTGTGGTTGTTTCTCCTTTCTTACCCGTGAGTTCGCTGCAGTGCATGGATCAATGTTTGGGGCTGCATTACTCAGCATCGTTTAGTGAGGGTGATGATGTAAGCATTAATGCGATAACATTGTGTCCGAGGGGAGTTTAGGCGCTTCGACCTGACTCAGTGTTCAGATTAAATCTCCCCACGTTCCTCGTCACAATCAAGAAAGCCATTATCTTATTTTTCCAGTGCGTATTAATGAAATGCTTTGCACTTGTCTTATGGGAAAAAAAGAAAGGCTTTTGCCTAATAACGTACGTCCCAGAAAAATCTACTTTCTGAAATCAGGGAACAGGCCTGTGTGGGGTTTTTTTGTTTTCAGGTTTTTTTACTAGTTGTTACTATTATTATGAAATAGCTGGAGGCAGCTGTTTGAAAGTGCTAAATGAAACAACTCCAAAGAAAATATTGAAAGATTTTCCTCTTTTAAATGCCGAGAGATTGCCCTTGTTTCTGAAATACTGGTAACGATTGTTAACCTGCTCTTTGCTGGAGAATGCCATGCACAGCCCTTGCTCCATGCTGCATGTTGCATTACCTCCCAGATAACTCTGCACATACATGTCTTTGACAAGGGAGAAGTCTGACAAAGTCCCCCTCGTTTTTGCACGCTAGCATTCGGTAATCCTGCTGACAAGGTACGTGACTTCACTGAGCATGACGTTTGGGGCCCTGAACCATGTTTTGACACTGAAGAAATGCTGGCTCATGAAGCAGTATTGTAATGGTATCACTGCACATCGCTGATCCTCCCACTCTGTGCTTGACACAGACATTCCTCATTTGCTGCTCTGGTAGGACTGCCTAATTAAGGAACAGAGAAAGGCATCGGTTCAAAGTGACGTCTCTGTGTCATGGAGGCACATGTTCCCCTTACCAAGAGCTCCTTAGAACATTGTTGCAAATATTAAAAAGGAAAAGCAAACCACACAGTGTCTGAGGGGGATGAATTCAAGTGGCTGAGGGTCATATACCAGGTAGCACAGCATTGTGCTCCTGTTCTTGAAAATTCAGAGGGCAGGGATGGGCCAGGAAATAATGGGGTCTTGCTTTTGCTCCAGCCATAGCTGGAGGAGGAATTTGCTCTACCAGTTATTCCAAGGGTACTTGAAGAGGAAGGACATGGCAGACTAAGCCTGTTGCCTTGTGCATTACAAAGGGATGGGGAAGAGAAACATCTCTAAGCAGAATTCATCCTCTATGGGGTGTTTCCCAAGAGGAAATCCAGTGGAAGCCTTATATGCACTATTCCTCTAATGCCAGGCTTCTTGCTTATAGCAAACCCTTTTTGCTTGTGCGCAGGGTCCTGGAACAAGGTGCAGCTCTGAGCTTCAGTTGTGGCAGGTAGAGCTCTGGCAGAAGGAAGCACAAGGCAGGAGCGTTTGTGTGAGTCTCACACACTGAGAATGTGAGATTGGACACATCTCTCACTCCATAGGGGGATTGTAAAGCTCCACCTGCCTTGCTGCAGCTTCACCAGTTAAAAAAAATCCACACAGATAAGCGCAAAGGCAGTCATAACTCTCTTTGGGGAGTTCTGGCTATCAGGACGCTCTTTGTTCTGCAAAACCAAGACTGTCCCCACACTTCCTCTCCTGAAAATAGCTGGGTTGTTTCCTTTGCTTTGCAGGTCCCACTGCTCTTCTTACAAGTGCGCCTGCCATGTTTAGTGGCATTGGATGGGTTGTTTACACAGTTGGACTCAAGAGTAAATAATTGACACTTGATAACATTTGAGACGACGTTCACTTGAACATATCAAAGAGCTTGAAGTGATTATCTGACGTTGTTGATACTGTTATTTGATAATTATCTTTTCCCAGCGGACATTTTAAAACCGGCAGAAGGAAGAGTTTTTAGTGGGGTTTGGTTTGGGCGTAATTTGGCAGTGTTTCTTTGATTTTTGAGAAAGCATCTTTGGCAGCAGCATTTTCTAATTGGAGAGTGGAGAGCAGATTTTTTAGCTGGACCAATGGATGTGGGTGCACATCAAGGAGAAATTTATTCTTCGGGACACGGCTAGGAAAGCTTTTGTACTTTCTGCCTCCCTGCATTTCCCAAGAGCTGACATTTGTTTATTTATATGGTGGTGTTACTTTTCATGGTGCAGAGTGGAACAGATAAAATATTCTGTCTTTCTTTTACACATACATCTATATGTATGTATATGTCCTCCAGCACTTAGCTGTTTATATTATTTATGTTATACATAAACAGTTAGCTCTGGAGGGCATTCCTCAGTGGCTTAAGCATTGAACTGGTAATACCAAAGTTCTTGTACAGCAGTTTCAAATCTCCGGTGGCCGATTCATTATTTCGTTCTTCTGACATAGGCTGAGCACTGTTCATTTTGCTCTGTGCAAGCCAGGAACTCTGTTTCACGGGCATTATTGTATTGTTCTGGTCAGGTTCTTTCACTGCAGCCATCACACTGGTGGCAACATCTTCTCTGAGTGTGTTAAGCGACGTTTGTCATCAGTCACAGGTGGCTTGTTCTACTTTCACTCATCTCGAAGTTGCACTGAATTTATCATTATAAGGATTAATTAAACATATTAATTAAATATATTAATATTTTCTGTACTCAGAAGAGTGATTGTGAAAGTGGCATGCTCCCCAGATGTAGTCTGCAAGCAGGTGAAAAAGAAAAGGGAAAACAGTCCCATAAAGATGATGTAGCCAAAGAAGAGGAGAATGGGTTAATTCCTCCTACTCCCCTAAATTCTCATCAACATCAAAATCTGGAAGAGTCAATGGGTTTGTCCCAGTTCCCTGAGGACCTCAGTGGAAGACAGGGTTGCCTGACAGGTGCCAAGAGCCAAGTTTGGCTTGTAAAACCTCAATTTAGGCAGTTATTTTATGCGGAGATCCTTTAAATGATCATGGAAGCCCTGACTTTGTTTCCTAATAACTTTTTTTTATGATCCACGCTGTGCTTGCTGAGGTTTGACCTCTCCTCTGCTAGCATTAAAGATCCTCAAGTATTTTAAAAGGAAGGATTGTGCTCTGGTATCTTTGGCCCAAGTTTACACTTCCCCCATCTCCCAAGCTTTGTTTGCTAGTTGGCTGCCAGGGTACCCTGCAGAAGTAGCTGCATTTTCTGGTTCTGGACGTGCATAACTTTTGGAAGCGCTCTGAAGCAAGCAGTATAAGGTGACCATCTGTGGGGTGAGGTGACGTTACGGTGCAGTGAGTACAGGTGGATTAAAGCACAAACCATTCTGCAAAGCTGGAGTGGGATCTTTTGACTAACAAAGTTTGGTGCCAAAGCAATGAAATATTCTGTTTGTGAGGTGAAGGACTGCTGTCTGCTCCTTGTGCTTCTGTGGGAGCGAAGCTGGGTTCTGATAAAGACAATTTGTGTAGCCGAGTCAGGTAAAATGAATAAGTCACATTGCCTTTGTGGGTAGAAAACTTTGATCTGCTGTCATGGGACCTCTGGCCTGCTGGGAGCCATTTGGTTAGGATGGACATGGGCGCCATTTAAAACCTTTGTTCCCCTCAGCTGTGAGAACGTTTTCTGAACCAAAATCAAGAAGACCCCCTGGAAGCTACATAAAAGCTATATTTAATGAAAAGTTCAGCAAGTGAATTTGTTAAATGTATGCTAGTGTCGGAGCCTTTTCAGTCCTAGCTCTCCAATCAAATCACTTGCCTCCTTTGAAGCTTTTTAAGCTTTGAATACATTTAATGAACGTCTCCTCCATTCTGAAACTATTTAACAGACTGTTTTACCACCAAAGTTTCTGTAGGTAGCGAGCAGAGGAACAGTTTGTCTGCCTGGACTTGACACGCTCTCTGAGGCCAACCCATGGGCTTCTTAACTTCCCTGACTATTACAGTATGTCCTCTGATACAGCTCTCGCCTCCCCTGCGATACTCAAATTGAGTCTTTTGTGTGTAGCACCACAACAAAGGAGAGTGATATACAGCTTCTGTTTCTTCTGCGCTGAGAAGTGTGACTCCAGCAAAAATATTAGCTGGTCTGTGGGGAAATCTGAACCTTAGAAAGGTATGTCTGACTCAGAGAAGCTGCTTTGCCGAAACTTTGACTTATCTCACTATTATTACTTCTCCCCTCGCAAAGAACACTGCCTGCAAGAAGGTGTATGTGGGGTTTGGTTAGCTTGCAGTGACCAAAAAAAACCCAGCAACTAGGTTAGTCACTTGGCAGGTTAAGAAAGGCCATAACATGCCCCTCTTCCTCTTCCTAACTGCTGTCAACGGTCCTTTCTACCAAGATATCATCTTCAGAGGCCAGTTGTAGTCTGCCTTTCTATTGAGGCTGTTGGCTTATGAAACTGAAACTTCACTCATGTCTCATTACTGGAAAAGAAGGGCTCCATCCTGGTCCCTTTGACAACTTTGGGAAGGGTAGTATCTCCACTGTTCCATTTATATTGCCCCTCATATGTGGTGTAGGAGGAGCTGGAAGCTGGCAAGCTGTTCCAGCTAACAAAGCACTGGCATGGAGGTGCCAGCTCTGCCAGCAAGCACATGTCCCCTGTTGTGCCACTACTTCCTTTCTATGCTTGAGCTCTTCAGGTGGCACCATCTCACTGCCTAGCACATGGGACCCTGGTCTCTGCTGAGGGCCCAACTCTACATGATAATGACCTGATGCCATCACTTCTATGGAGTTCAGGAACGTGATTAAAGAAACCACTATGCAACACATTAGAGGGCACACAATCAGCTACATGGTATGTAGAAGAGCTTTAGCCACCTGGCTGCTCCGGAGAGAAGAGGAACAAGGTCTTTGCTCTTTGGCCTCTCTCTGGTGTCTGCATGTCAGCATTCCCCTGTATCACTTCCCAGTGATGGTACTCCCAGCAGCAGCAGGATGAAGCTGATGGGATTCATAACAGGGCTGTGTTTTCCACAAATCTGAATCAGTGGCTGTAAACCTGAAAAGGATCTTACCCATATCATACTGCTACAATTTGGAACAGTTTTGAGCAGTGAAAGAGGCAGTGGTCTTGGCTACAGAAAAGAAGGAGTTGGTGCCAAGTGAGATTTGGATCACCTTTTCAACTTAACAGTATTAAGAGACAGATTTTTTTTTTTCTTTTTAGATGAAAGCATAAACTATTTATACCCCATATTTCCCATGAAAAGCTTCCTGTAGCCACTTGAGAGCCAACCTGTGAATTTGTCATACCTTGTCAAGTTCTTCCAAAGTATTATTAGATGCAGGTAATCAATCCGTAATTGTACTGAAGTGCCAACACCAATACCTAATACAAAATACCTGCAACTCTCAAGCAACAGTTCTTAGGTGAGTGTGCTGTAAACTAAAAACTCAGCATTTCTACTCTGACTCTAGGATCTATTCAACAGATTACTCCTGTTATTTCACTTCCATAAACCTCAGTTTCCTTTACGAAAAATACTATTTATCACCTTTGTAAAGTGCATTGAGATCTGATGGTGAGGTTTACGGCTTAGAAGCCAAATTCATTATTGACGGAGCCTAAGACAGGATATTTGAACATTTGCTTTGGCAAAGCTGCAGGCAATGTATATGAGTTGATGTATTCTTCTTATTTGAATTCTGTGTTTTGAGCCTTTGAGGTGCACTCAAATCACCTTTTCAGCCTTTGACCCACAGGTATGAGTACTGAAAATGCAAACCCAAATGAGTCTTTTACACAATCACATGACTCCCAGAGCTGGGTTTTTATGGCACCGCATTGCCAAGTTTCACAATAAAAGTGCAAGATGTGGCAGTGCCCCTTCTTTTTAGGAGAGCAAAGCATTTCCCAACTTTTCATTCATAATCATAAATGTATGCTTCATATTTTCTTGCTTTACTTGCTCTTGATTCTGCATCAGTTTGTACTCAAATTAGTCTCCCAATTAAGTCAGCTGTGTTCAAGCACTTCATGTACTTGATGCTCCAGCAAACGGAGCAAAGCGGGGCTGGAACTGAGAGCATATACGCAAGTCATCTGCTCTCTGTCGAGGCTGCAGCTGCACCCCAGCACTAGCAGGTGGGAGCTACCTTGTCCTGCATGTGTTGCCTCCCATCTGGTAGTAATGGAGGAAGGTTCATGTTTATGGCTTGGGGTGGGAGAAAGACTCAAAAATATTTCTTAATTGAATAACTTAGACAAAACTCCAACACACTGAAAAATTATAATTTATTTTGGTTTTAGTTTTAAAATACCTCACGCCCGTGGCTTCACATACAGGTGTTGGCATTTCCCTGAAGAAATTCCTTTTGTTCAGGAATGGCTCCTGTAGCTATCTATGTCACTCAGTTATAATTCTGATGCGCTTGCAAATCCAGCTGACTCAAGGTGCAGAAATTAATACCAATTAGAAATCGGCATGAAAGTGCTTCTGACACAGTGAGGAAGCAGATCTTGCAAACCCATTTACCTGCTGCCTGAGCGTGAAGCTGGCTGAAAGACCCGGTAAGGTCCTGGACTAGCAGATGAAACCCCAAGAAGGTTCATCGTGGCTCTTCTGTTTTGAAACAAAACATGCTATTGTGCAAGAGTCATCCCTGTGGTACCCTGGCTTTATTACAGAGCTCTGCAGGCACCTCCCTAGAGTAGGTGTTATACAAACACCCAGTGAGAACCATGCCCTTCCCTGCATACCTTAGGGCCTCAAGAGACAAGATAGACAAAGAATGGAAGGAGGAACAGAAGCACAGAAAGGTCAAGTGTCTTGCCCAAGGTCAAACAGCAGGTCAGTGGCAGAGCTGGGAACGGAGCCCAGATTTCCTGACTCCTAGTCCAGCACTCTATTAATCATCTCTTTGCTTTGTGTTCTGCGGCCTGTTACTGTCCATAGGAAATGTGAGGATGACTTTCTGACAGCTTCAGAGTTACTTCTTAGTTTTGGAAACTATTGATCATCAGCCCACTATTGAGATAAAGAGGTCATGTACTGGACATATGCACTAGAAGATTCAGAACTAAGTGCTCTAGGTATGGATTTCATTCCAGGACACTGAAATGCCATATTTCATAATCCCAAATGTTTCTTCTAAGTCAGATTTTTAAGTCTTTTTTCCCTTACTTTGTATACAAAGTGGTTTGTTTTTACAGAGTTACTCATCACAGTTGAACTCCTACATTGGTGCTTGCCCTATAAATTATTTCTTCCTTGAAAACGAGTTACAACAGTTATTTAGTTAGCAGGGCTTTTCTTCTCCATGGAATTTACCAGTGAAACAGTCAGAAAACCAGAGAGTCATCAGTCCTGAGACACTTGTGATTCTTACTTATTTTCATTCCTCACCGTACGATGTATTCAGTTTTCAAAGTCTTTCAATGGAATTATCTTGATCACGAAGTTAATTATAACTGTGAGATTTTTTTTTCTTCCCAAAAATTGTGACTTGAGGCAAAACTCTGGCTACCGTGGTAATGACTTATCGAGAGTCTCTTGTAAACAATAGTATAATCACTTTCTTATAGTCATGGCAACAGTGTTTAAGCAATGAGCTTACTGAACACAATGTGCACTGTCTCCACTGAATAGCTATTGCAGTGCTGAAGTGTATGCTGCTCATTTTCAGAGGACTCAGGGACATAAATTATTCAGCAAAATAACACTGCTTCAGAAAGCGTCTTTGAAATTGTTGTATTTTGTACTAGCCAAAGAAGGATGCTTATCAGTGCCAATGGGGCTGTGTTTAATTACTGCACAACAGTGTACTCTTTGGGCCAGGTCCGCTCCCACTGAATTAAAGGGTGTCTGTCTCAAACCATTTGAGAACTGTGCTACCTGTCGGCAGGGTCATGCTTCTCCTGGTGATCTTTGCCGCCGAGTGAAATCCCTAACATGGAGGGCAGAATGGCTCAGGAGGATGCATCCTGCACATATGCATGGTGTGAGAGGTGGTGACTAGGTGCAGAAGGAGGAATTTGTTTTAATGAACAAGGGGTTCACTCCAGCAGGGCCGATCCCTTCCTTGGCCTAGAGGATCACCTTGATTCCTGTTCAGTGGGTTGAGGAGGCACCTTGGAGAGTGGATGGCTTCACAGGAAGCTTCAGAGTTGAGCCCCAAGACAAGGAGTTGCCTCTGATTTTTCTGTTTATTTTGTTTTTACAGCTCTCTCATTCAAATAACTAGACCTGGAGGAAAGACCTTGTTGGCAACAGTTGTTGTTTTGGGATGAGTCATTCCACCAGATTGCAGAAATGCCACCCCAGTGACAGTTGGCGAAAACGCTGCATGGGCTGTTCAGTTTATGTTTTTCACTTTGGAAAATCAGACCATTTATTTAGGGTTCTGTTGCTTTAGAAACCATCTCCAGACACTCCAATTTCCTTTCCTTTCCTTTCCTTTCCTTTCCTTTCCTTTCCTTTCCTTTCCTTTCCTTTCCTTTCCTTTCCTTTCCTTTCCTTTCCTTTCCTTTCCTTTCCTTTCCTTTCCTTTCCTTTCCTTTCCTTTCCTTTCCTTTCCTTTCCTTTCCTTTCCTTCCCTTCCCTTCCCTTCCCTTCCCTTCCCTTCCCTTCCCTTCCCTTCCCTTCCCTTCCCTTCCCTTCCCTTCCCTTCCCTTCCCTTCCCTTCCCTTCCCTTCCCTTCCCTTCCCTTCCCTTCCCTTCCCTTCCCTTCCCTTCCCTTCCCTTCCCTTCCCTTCCCTTCCCTTCCCTTCCCTTCCCTTCCCTTCCCTTCCCTTCCCTTCCCTTCCCTTCCCTTCCCTTCCCTTCCCTTCCCTTCCCTTCCCTTCCCTTCCCTTCCCTTCCCTTCCCTTCCCTTCCCTTCCCTTCCCTTCCCTTCCCTTCCCTTCCCTTCCCTTCCCTTCCCTTCCCTTCCCTTCCCTTCCCTTCCCTTCCCTTCCCTTCCCTTCCCTTCCCTTCCCTTCCCTTCCCTTCCCTTCCCTTCCCTTCCCTTCCCTTCCCTTCCCTTCCCTTCCCTTCCCTTCCCTTCCCTTCCCTTCCCTTCCCTTCCCTTCCCTTCCCTTCCCTTCCCTTCCCTTCCCTTCCCTTCCCTTCCCTTCCCTTCCCTTCCCTTCCCTTCCCTTCCCTTCCTTTCCCTTCCCTTCATTTTTTTTCCTTTCCCCTTTTCCCCATTTTTCTCTTTCCCTCTCCTTCCCCTGCTTTT